>NC_064926.1:212378007-213028424 GCF_023897955.1 Schistocerca gregaria | reverse complement strand
GAGAGGAGCAACCAGGGGATGAGGGGGATCAAGGTGGCGGGAGGTGTAAAGTATGCAGATATGTTCGAGGAATAGGAGCAGATGGGGGAAAGGAATGACGTCATAGAAGATCCGCGTGGGGGACGGGAGGTGGACACTGAAGGTGAGGAGGAGTGGATTGTGATCAAGGATCTGGAGGGACTTACAGAATTTGGGTGAGGTAGATATCCAGGCGGGACTGGCATAACAGAGAATGGGACGGATTAAGGATTTCTAGGTGTGAAGGCTGGTAGAGGGGTTCGACCCCCATGTCAGGCCAGAGAAGATTTTGAGGAGTTGGAGGCGGTTGTGGAGTTTGGATTGGATAGAGCAGAGATGAGGGATCCACGTGAGGTGATGGTCAGTGGTGAGGCTAAGGTAGGTGAAGGTGGGGGAGAGGCGGATTGGATGGGCGCAGATGGTAAGGGAGAAATCAAGGAGGTGGAAGGAGCGAGTGGTATGACCTACAATGATTGCCTGGGTCTTGGACGGATTGATTTTCAGGGTCCACAGGTTACTCCTTGTGGGAAAAAGGTCGAGGTGAATCTGAAGAAGGTGTTGGGACCGTTGGAGGGTAGGAGTGAGGGCAAGGAATGCGGTGTCATCGGCATACTGCAGGAGGTGTACTGGAGAGGGATGTTGGGGCACATCTGCCGTGTATAGGTGGTAGAGGAAAGGGGAGAGGACAGAGCCCTGGGGCACACCTGCAGCGGGGTAGGAGGTGTTGGAATCAGCTTTATGGGTGGTAACGTAGGAGGGGCGGCGGGAGAGGAAGGAGGCAATCAGATGGACATTTTCCATATGTGCAATCCTTAACTTATATCCATGAAATCATTCTGATGGAATGTTTGTACAGTGTGATTTTTTCTACCATGTACAAACTCTCGGGATTGATTGTTGAGAGGATACAGAACAAAAAAGATCTAATGAACGTATGTCCGAAATGCATGGTTTCCTTATTTGAAGTCATTTATTCAGTCACAATTTCTTACAGAGACTGGGGTCTAACACGCGCTGTACCATGCAGCCACAGTTATAGTATGCATGGTTCCCCCGAGAGGGTGCTACTGTTCCTCACACATCATGCCATTGCACCCCGTACTGCCATAGTGATTGATAATGTTGGGTCCGTTTCATTTATCTAACTAACTCTTCTTGTAGTGGTTGCGATACAGCATTGTATATAACGGTTCCGAATTCGAATGGAGAGCTTCCCCACATGGTGTTTACTTTCTGAAAGGCAAATGGTAAGCAGCTGCGGTGGCAGCAAGTTAGTATCAGGAGATCTATCCCAGGCCGCAATAGCATTCAGTGTTTGTAGCAGTGTTTTGCCGTTTGTCTGGGACAGGCTCTTTTCAGGAAGTAGGAAACCATGAAGGACTTACCCGAAATGTTCGGACTCCAGACTTGGAGAAAAATGAGAATAATACCGTGGAAGGCGACCGCCGTGTCAGTACTAGGCAGCTGGCCCGCCAGTACAGGATGCCAGACAACCGTGTGAAAAATGTTCCGTGGTAATTGGTACTACCCTCATCACTTACAGAATGTGCGCAGGTCATACTAGCGACAGACTTGTCACATGGGGAGCAGTTTTCTCGCTGGTTTCTTCACCAGGCGATCACAATTTCGGCATTTATGTCATCCATCCTATTCACATACGAGGTCACCTTTACACGGAGTAGTATCTTCAACATTCATAAGTGATCTGTGAGATAGTATGCAGAACCCCCATGGTATGGTGGCAGAGAATTATCAGCATCGGTGCAGCTTGAATGTGTGGGCTGGGATAAATGTCGACCGAAGTTTTGGACCAGTCTTCCTTTTACGTCGCCTAACAGACCGGAACTATCGGCTTTTTTTTCGGCTAACTTTGCCTCCACTGTTGAAAGAAGTGTCATTGTTGAAGCCAAGAGCAAAACGGCTGCTACATGATGGTGCTCCAGTCCACTTCGCCTCGCAATCGTGTGTTCCCTGGTCGATGGATCGGACGAGAACGTTCAGTTGCATGGCCTGCTCGTTCAACGATTCTCAACCCGTGCGACTTCTGGTTATAGGGCCACCTCAAAAGCATCGTGTATACAAAGCCCATTCCAGATGTGGAGACAATGGAGCAGCGTATGCTGCCTTTGACACTGTTCAGATGCGGCCTGGCTGATGTGAACGTGTTATACACAACATGTTGCGGCGCGTACTCGCATGCGTTGGTTCAAATGGTTCAAATGGTTCAAATGGCTCAAATGGCTTTGAGCACTATGGGACTTAACATCTGAGGTCATCAGACCCTACACTTAGAACTACTTAAACGTAACTAACCTAAGGACATCACACACATCCATGCCCGAGACACGATTCGAACCTGCGACCGTAGCAGCAGCGCGATTCCGGACTGAAGCGCCTAGAAATACAGTACATTACATTTCCTACA
The DNA here is from genome assembly GCF_023897955.1 of Schistocerca gregaria. Classification (NCBI taxonomy): domain Eukaryota; kingdom Metazoa; phylum Arthropoda; class Insecta; order Orthoptera; family Acrididae; genus Schistocerca; species Schistocerca gregaria. Next base: position 213,025,981 of record NC_064926.1, on the reverse strand, counting down.
AAAAAGGTCCTATTAATGTTTCTCGAGGACTAATAGTTTTCCTGACGAGAGCACGAAAATATTGAAAAGTCGCGCGACGCGCATGTGCTGTAACTTAAATAATTTTTGCAGGCCAGCTTGATGCAGCTCTTGACTTGATGGACCACGAGTGTCCAGTATCAAATTGTTCGTCTGAACTTCGTCTACTGTAGTGTTATAAGTTGCGAACAGTAACAACTTTTGAATAACACAAAAATAAGTAAGAATGCAAATTAAATGTGTTCCATCACGGACACGATTCGTAAAAGGACATATCAAGTTCTTTGTTCAGATTCACTAATACTATCACCCCTCAAAGCTCGTGCCTTTCCTCCAGACTCACCCTGTATAACTACAAATAAACGCAGTCTTTGTAACAATGTATGATTGAATAAATGGTCTCTAGAAATTCCAGACATAAGTTCATTAGACCTTTTTTTTCGTATTGTCTCATCGATCAATCCCTAGAGTTTGTAAACGGCGAAAAAATCACCCTGTACAGCTCTGCAAGTGTTGGACGTTATTTTGCTCAACAAGATTGTGGGCTATCACAATTTCTAAGCAGCAACTAAAACACCAACATCCTGCGAGGGGGGGGGGGGGGGGGGGAACGTCAGACAGAAAGATGGGGTCTGTGCCGGCGGAGATGGACAGTGAAGGGAAGGAGAAGATAGACACAGACAGGGGGAAGGAGGCTATTGGCAGAGAAGGGGGAGAGGAAGACTAGGACAGACAACCGAAAGAGGAGGAGATGAACAGGGAGACAGGCAAGATGGAGATGGAGCGTGAGAAGGGTCAGGAGGAGGCGGACTAACAGAAGATTGGAATAACTACGTACCCGGTCAGTGCCAGGTACTCAGCTAGTTCGCGTTACAAACTTGTGGCCATTTAACGTTTGTACAGTCTGCTAGAGTATTGTAGGAGCAGTGAAATCGCAAGAGATAGCTGTCCTAGAAACGGAAAAAGAAATTTAGCATATCATGACGTCAACACAGTCACGTCTCACAGCTGGCGGCTCATTAGAGACAAAATAACTCAGTACCAATACTACACTCCTGGAAATGGAAAAAAGAACACATTGACACCGGTGTGTCAGACCCACCATACTTGCTCCGGACACTGCGATAGGGCTGTACAAGCAATGATCACACGCACGGCATAGCGGACACACTAGGAACCGCGGTGTTGGCCGTCGAATGGCGCTAGCTGCGCAGCATTTGTCCACCGCCGCCTTCAGTGTCAGCCAGTTTGCCGTGGCATACGGAGCTCCATCGCAGTCTTTAACACTGGTAGCATGCCGCAACTGCGTGGACGTGAACCGTATATGCAGTTGACGGACTTTGAGCGAGCGCGTATAGTGGGCATGCGGGAGGCCGGGTGGACGTACCGCCGAATTGCTCAACACGTGGGGCGTGAGGTCTCCACAGTACATCGATGTTGTCGCCAGTGGTCGGCGGACGGTGCACGTGCCCGTCGACCTGGGACCGGACCGCAGCGACGCACGGATGCACGCCAAGACCGTAGGATCCTACGCAGTGCCGTAGGGAACCGCACCGTCACTTCCCAGCAAATTAGGGACACTGTTGCTCCTGGGGTATCGGCGAGGACCATTCGCAACCGTCTCCATGAAGCTGGGCTACGGTCCCGCACACCGTTAGGCCGTCTTCCGCTCACGCCCCAACATCGTGCAGCCCGCCTCCAGTGGTGTCGCGACAGGCGTGAATGGAGGGACGAATGGAGACGAGTCGTCTTCAGCGATGAGAGTCGCTTCTGCCTTGGTGCCAATGATGGTCGTATGCGTGTTTGGCGCCGTGCAGGTGAGCGCCACAATCAGGACTGCATACGACCGAGGCACACAGGGCCAACATCCGGCATCATGGTGTGGGGAGCGATCTCCTACACTGGCCGTACAGCTCTGGTGATCGTCGAGGGGACACTGAATAGTGCACGGTACATCCAAACCGTCATCGAACCCATCGTTCTACCATTCCTAGACCGGCAAGGGAACTTGCTGTTCCAACAGGACAATGCACGTCCGCATGTATCCTGTGCCACCCAACGTGCTCTAGAAGGTGTAAGTCAACTACCCTGGCCAGCAAGATCTCCGGATGTGTCCCCCATTGAGCATGTTTCTGACTGGATGAAGCGTCGTCTCACGCCGTCTGCACGTCCGGCACGAACGCTGGTCCAACTGAGGCGCCAGGTGGAAATGGCATGGCAAGCCGTTCCACAGGACTACATCCAGCATCTCTAGATCGTCTCCATGGGAGAATAGCAGCCTGCATTGCTGCGAAAGGTGGATATACACTGTACTAGTACCGACATTGTGCATGCCCTGTTGCCTGTGTCTATGTGCCTGTGGTTCTGTCAGTGTGATCATGTGATGTATCTGACCCCAGGAATGTGTCAATAAAGTTTCCCCTTCCTGGGACAATGAATTCACGGTGTTCTTATTTCAATTTCCAGGAGTGTATTTACGAGAGGATACATTTCTTCTTTGTAAAAGAGATGTGCTTTCATCCTTCTACAGAGATACATTTTCCTTCCAGACATTTATTCTTATTAGTAAACTATGTCCAGCTTATTATATTGAACCGGTTGGCTAAAATTGTTTTCTTCACACACACTGTTTGATGAATGTTATCTGCTACAGAAAATGGTACATTCTCACCTTCGCGGATATCAGTTTCAACAAAATTCCGCGCGTTTTAGTTGAAATATTGCAAAACTGCAATAAGTGAAGGATCCGATTCACAAATACGTGAAGTACAGGAAAAACGTATTTGCGGAAAGGCATCGCTGTACTATTCAAGGAATTCAGTGTGCATTCATTAAGTTCAGCCATTCATTAAGCGTGTGTGAACATCATCCCGCCAACCAGTTATTGCGTCTCTCAAGATTAATTCATCTTTTCATGTAACCTGATTTCTCAATCAACTTCCGTGTCTGTTAAACGGATCTCGCTGCACAATTGTCCTGTAATCGCAACTGCTACACTCGTACCAGGGTCCGCTAACTGAAAAAATAAAGAGCAGCGGCATTGTTAGATGTTTCATACAGTGGCACGTGCAATGAACACTTCAGATCAACCTTGCAGCACTACGCGCCATATTGAATTCTATATCAGATTTTCCTAAAAAGCGACAGATTTCATGCAGTAGCAGCGTATTCGAATTTTCAGCCATTGCTTTTAGAGAATTCACTAAAATAAATAACACAGCAGTATCAACGTGAACATTAAAAAGTATAAAGCGACTCATACCATATATCTATAGCTAGAAAATTTACGACATACAAATTCAGCATATAAGTAGATGTTAGAAAGGAAGGAGTGTATTAAAAATATAGATCATACGCAGACGTTCCGAAGGAACTGATAACAGTATGCCTCAGAATCTAATAAATATGTACTAAGAGGACACCTGAGTTATGCGTTAAAAGTATACAACTCGTAAATTATCAAATCTGTAGTGTGTATAATGCTACGTTTCGTGCCACTGTTTACAGTGATATATTTAAAGTCAAGCTTCAGCCCACATTGTTCCATCCTGTTTACGTTATCAGCAAATATCACAAATTTCTTTATCATTAGAGATTAAACGAAATACAAATATGGTGTGATAGAAATGACTGCTACGAGCTCAAATTCACTTTAAATAAAAATCATGCAGAGAAGTTCGAAGTCTCTTCAAATTACGGTTGATCTTTTAGCTGCCAGCTCTCCCTGAACTAGCCATATACACATCACTGCTCATGCCCCTAAAGTAAAATATTACTTCAGATCTGGCTGCAAACAAGTAATGAAAAGGTGGCAACTGATCAGAGTTAGCGAGGAATGTATATTATAGAAATCCGGTGCCAGATCCCTACAGTCGTGTGTGTGTGTTGTTCTTAGCTTAAGTTAGTTTAAGTAGTGTGTAAGTATAGGGACCGATGACCGCAGCAGTTTGGTCCCTTAGGAATTCACACATACTTGAGCATTTTTACGTCCGATGGAGCGAACTGCCGACATGTTGGCTTGTGCCACCGTATATAGCCGGGGCGAGGAGAACTTCGTGCCGATCTAGCTCTGCACACTTCACACGGTGGGCGAAAAAGGTCCCTGCCACAGGGGACCTATGGTGGTCCTTGTCCTGCCGTCTGCCGTTCTTGTTGTGATCGACGCAGTCCGTGGAGGCAACGCCTTGTACATATATAACCCTGCGATGCTTCACTGTTTGAGGGGTTGTTGATCGCTTTAGACGAACGGGTGCTAGATGCCAATAGCTTAACTTGCCGTGGAATTAATCTATATTTCTTTTCGTATTCTCAAGTTGTGTTAATTACTTCAGTGTAGCAATGTAGTACAACTTCGATTGATCTCTTATACCAGCATATTTCTCATGCTGCTTCAAGACCTGAACAATAACAATGTATGTCATACTGGCTGAGTAGCTCAGTTGATTTCAGGAAAAATCATATAATAATAAAAGCTCAGTAAAGGAATCTACGATTAGTTAGAACCGGTGTCATGTGACTTCCATCCTAACTGCACGAACACTGAAAGAACAAAATGAAAGAAATAAGTTGGTAAAATCTGTGCCTGACATGCTGAAAGTTGAGTGTTCGAAACCTGACGACTACTTGAAATTTTATTCAAGTAAGCTCTTGCACTGATTTATGTCACTGACATTAATAGCTTTAATCTGTTTTTTATTTTATTAATAATGACAAATTGGTGTAGTTCTAAAGAGCTTATTAAAAAATTCCTGCAATGATAAAAGTAAATCCATTTCTCAGAGATCTGAAAGTCGTGCACAACGCTGCGAAATAAGAAGTTTGCAAAAACGAGCTTTGATTACTTTAGAAACTGTCACTCAGAAAAGGAAAGTCTACCAGACCACAGCTAATCATTCCGTTCACGAGCTCAGTGATACAGTGTGTAAGGATTCAGGAATTAAGGAACTGAGGCCGAAACTGAACTTATAATAAAATTAAATGTGCAGAAAGACGTTGCAGCAAAGACAAATGATGTAATCCTATGCAGTAAAACAAATGCTCTTCGGCGTGTTCTTTCGTTAAAGTGGAGAAAAAGCTCACCCGACGCGACACAGAAACAAAAATTGCACAATTGTGTAAACAATGTGTTGCCAAAATTTTTTATGCCGTCAAAAATACGATGTATTTTGAACTAAAGCTAAAGGATAAAGTGAAATTCAGAGGTCATTGCTCACGCACTGACTTAAAGATCTCAGTTGCCAAAAGCATATGACTATTTTCGAAAGGAAGAAATACCTTTGTTGAACAGCGCAACACTTCAGAATAGGACGAAGGAATTTAAATGCTGACAGGGTACTGTCGTATATTTATTGAAGGCTAAGTCAAACACTTTTACTACCCAAGAGAAACTAATTGACAACTGGCGAACTGAATATTGATGTTCGCATTAATTAAGATTCGACGGAAGACGTAGTAGTCAGTCCACATTCTAACGTAGAAGTTCGTATGATCGATGGGTTGCGTAAGCAGTGGAAGCAACCAATTTATTATGATTTCCATACAATTATGATTGTATTTTGCTTCAGTTAAGGCAGCTGAGGAATCGGGAATGAATTGTGTAGCTGTGACATATCATATAGGTGGAAAAAATACTAAAGTTTGGAAGAGATTATTTATATGTACACATAAAATGTGTTTTGAAAATCTAGTAGACAATACCAGAAATGCATGAGTACTCTTCAATGGATCACATCTGTTAACGTTATTGGTGAATAATTTCATTACGCTACCTAATGGATGTAAAATTCCTAAAGTAGTTATACAAGAACTTTTTAAACATTTAAAGTGACCCAACGAAAACACATCACATTACCCAAGCGCACATAAGTGTAATTGGACGAGCACACACTTATTTTCACGACTAACACCTTAGGCCTTGAAGTACGTTCGTCGCAAAGACATTTGACTAACTTCGTTAACAACATCTTTTAGATGTTTTGAGCTCTAGAGTTCCAAAACGTAAATATTTATCTTTGAGTAGTGGATTTGAAATGAATCTCACAATTCAGGAGATTACTAGACATCTGTTCGGGAATGCGAGTTGGTAATAGAGGCATATTTTTGCTTTTCAAATAGATTTGTTCACGTTAGTAGAATCTGTCTTTGATGTTTCTGAAAGCCTAAAAAGTATGAAAGTCACCTATATATTAACTTCCACACCAAATACAGATTGCTTGGAATTTCTTTTTTTCTACGGTACAAGGATTAGGTACATTTTATAATAGCTGTACATCTTTTGAAGTAAGGAACAGGATGCATCTCCTTACACTGACGGGTAAGGTAAGTGGTATTTCTTTCTCTGGAAACTTGCCGGTTAATGAAAAATTAAATGCATTGCGGCAACTCAGGTTCATTGCCCCTAAGTTTCAGTACCAGCTACCTCTGTGTTGTCGATATACGATAGAAAATGTACTAACAGATGTGGTAACAATGTGCGATGACTCTCAAATCTTGGATGTTTTTCCAGATGCGGTGAAATACCCTGCAGGCTATAAGTGAAGTGGTTCCAGCAGAAAAAGAGTTAAGTATTAGATGAAGAATTTGCTCATTTCCATGGAAATGTACTGTGCAAACAAGAAACTGTAAAGTGTCTGTGCTTTATTCTGAAACAAAAGTTTCCTGGGATTCATGGCGCAGTTATTGCTCTTTGTCTAAGAACAAGGACATTTATCTGAATCAAGAATAAAAACTGGAAGCTATGAAGAAATGTGCCATAAGGAGGAAGCACCTATGGACTGCTTTTTCATCTGGCAAGCAGCAATAGAAATGTGGAACAGTCTACTTTTAACTCTGCTTCTTGATCAAAGAGGTCAGTTATTTTTCATCTTAGTTATCATTTCTTTCGTCCTTATGCGTAATACATCTGTCATTCCACTTGACTTGACTTGTCCAACTGTACACTGAACCAAATGTCCGCCCCCGGTAGCTTAGTGGTAGCCGGTACGGTAGCTCAACGTGTTCGGTCAGAGAGCTGGTTAGTCTCTGTAATAAAAAAAAGTCTCAGTGAAACGATCAACAATGAACTTGGACGGATGTCATGTGACGTCCGCATCGACCAAACACAACGATCAAGAACGAACAAAATGAAAAAAAAAGTAAGCAGGAAAAAAAGTGGTCAATGCGACAAAATGTCAATCGTAAGAGTCCGGGGTCGAATCCAGGTTGGGTCGGAGCTTTTGTCCACTCAGGGACTGGGTGTTGGGTTGTCCTAATCATCATGATTTCATCCCCATCGACTCGCAATTCACCGACGAGACGTCAAATCGAAAGACTGGCACCATGCGAACGGTCTGCCCGACGGGAGGCCCTAGTCACACGACGACGACTGAACCAAATCGAAAGTAAGATGAACGAGCAACGTGCCACAGCGTCTGGGGGGCTTCTCATTTACCGTGTAAATCACGCCGCTGCGCAGCGCTGAGTAGCATAACCGCGACGTCAGTGACGAAAAGTGATCAACAACTTAGATTCCAGTGACAGCTTCCCCATGTCGATTCATTCGCTAGGCGGAGCAGTGTCCTAAACTAAACAGCCCACATGGGTTCTCTGAAAGCCAGCATAGACGTTGCATAGCCTCATAGCAATCTCGCTGTGTGTGAATATCAAGGCTTTCTTTTTTCTCCTATGTGAACTTCATCTCAGTCTAGCACATGTATCCGGCGTCCTCTTTTTGTCAATGTTTTCCGTATTTTCCTTTCTTCGCTTATTCTGCCAAAAACCTTCTCATTTCTTATATTATCAGTTGTGAAGATAACGTTACAATACGACTTATTTCGTCTTTTGCTTTGTAAAGTGCTTTCTTTTTTCCTTGTTTTCTCGGTTCTTACCTTGGTCATTAACATGTTTGTTACACAATAGATTTTGCACCTTGGCTTCTTTGCGCAAGTTTGTTTCTGTTTACATTGTAGCGTTGCTTTACCACCTCTGTTTTTCCGAAGCTGTGTGTTTCCACGTTTATTAGCGTGTTATTCAAACATATTATCCATGGACAGAATAACACGAAGCTATAGCTCTACGTAAAATTCCAAGTTTTCCACTGTCTGTAATCCGAGTCGAGATGTGTTGAGCTGGATACTTATCGAAAGGACGATAAGGAAAACCATCAAAAAGAGTCTGTGGAGCAAGAAAGGGAGGTGATTGTCGTGGCGCGTGAGCGCGAGTTTGCTGCATCCTTGGCCAATATGAAATAACTGTTTTATCGATTTATGTAGGTTGTTTGCCGTGGACAAAGACACTGATAGCCATTTGCCTCGCAGCTCTTCTCATTCTGAACTGCTACTAGGCACATTAATCTTTATTATGCTCAACTCGTTAGGTCGCGTGAATGCTATACGCGTATGGCTCTGAATGTGAACAGCGAGGACTGTTTACCGCTTACTGCGGACTATAAAATCAAACTGGAAATACGGTAATGCACTCTCTCGACGCGAGCGGATATTCAGAACATTAAATTTGAATGTACGGTATGCTGATCGCTGTGTGATTGATGTGAGTGTACGGTAACTATTGAGCACGGTACGGACTGTTTGGCGCTTACCGCGTATTGTAAAATCCAATTATTAGGTTGCTGCATACGTTCGTAGAGTTTTTGTTTTGGATATTGCTATTCTGGTTGCTATGCGTTTGATTATCGACTGTTTTTCTTTATTTGTAGTATGCTCTTGCTATTGAAGTTAACATACTGTTATTTCGTCATTTGGAGACAGTGAATGGAACTGTGGACGCTACAAAATAGAGTGTCAAGTGAAAAATTCCGAACGTTTCCGACATATTCTTCTATTTGTTTTGAACAGGGGGTGACAGCGTCTGAGGTAGCCAGAAACATTTGCCCCGTGCTTGGGGATAATACCGTTGGACAGGTCACGGCAAGAAAATGGTTTTCCCGTTTTAAGGAGAATCTTTTGACATTAGCGCCACTCCATATTCAGGAAGACCTTCGAGTTTGATGAAGATTCTTTAAAAGCGTTAATCCACAATGTTCCATTTCAGTGTACTCGAGAACTGGCAAATGTGATGAATTGTAATGATACCACCATCGTGAGACATTTGCATTAAATGTGGTAGGTTCAATAATTGGGTGTATAGATAATGCATGCTCCAAGCCAAAATCATAAAAATCAGCAGGTGATCATACGTGCATCTCTTCTTGTTCGTCATCAATTGGCTCGTGAACAACGCCGACCATTCCTGACCTGCATCGTTACTGGTAATGAAAAATAGTATCTTCATGCTAACATACGGAAAAGAAATTAATGACTGAGCTGAAAAAAAATAGCAGCAAGCCAATAGCCAATAGAAATATATCAATGCACATCCTTATTGCAATTGTGATGTTCTGTAATGTTCCGAGCTCCAGTACAGTAAATTAGAAACAGTGACTGTTAACAGGTAACAAATATAATGACATGGGGATACGTCACGTGTGAATAAAGCGTGCCTTACCTATGTCTCCGTATTAAGATACGCAAGTTTAGAACATTTTACAAACATCTCGCCTTCATGTTGTATCCACAACGGGTAGATATCTTCAAGAGGATCAGAAAGATGGCCATAATCACTTCAGTGCATTCTCATGAAATGTCGTTCAATGACGACGACAAGGCACCGAGAGCATAGTTAAGTAGAGACTCACAGGTCCCACAATAAATCAAACTTTGCAAAGTATTACCAGCAAAACTTTTGTAGTTAATCATTGTATCAGACTCACGTTAATTTATCACTGTCACTGTCTTTAAAATAACAGAAATTCCCTTAGCGTTAAATATAATTTCCCAGTATCCTTTAGAATTAACCAATAAAACCAGTGCCTTACATTAAATAAACTGCTACCATATCACAGATGTAATTTGCTTGCTACCCTAGCACCTTACTACAGCGTTTTCGTTTTACAATTATTAGCAGCCATACCAGAATCCTCGTTCTTTATTTACTGTTTATTTTCTTACTACACGTATATGAATATTTACCTTGTGTTATTTTCCGTATTTGCATGTTGCCTTGTTTTACTTCCAATTTTCAACTCAGTTATTGTCGTATGGCGAGCAAACATGGGTGTTCTGCAATTCCACCATTAAGCTAGCAGACTAGAGCGAAGCACGAATACCCAGTGTGTTTAATGAAAAACTTTGGCCGAGGAAACGTTAGAGTTTGGCTATCTGCGTTTGTTAAAACATTAATTGCCATAATTTTTTTCTGATCTTCCACAGTGTGTTGCACTGATATACAAGGTGCATTCAAGTTCTAAGGCCTCCGATTTTTTTTCTAAGTAACTACTCACCCGAAATAGATGAAACTGACGTTACTCCTCGACGTAATCGCCCTGCAGACGTACACATTTTTCACAACGCTGACGCCATGATTCCATGGCAGCGGCGAAGGCTTCTTTAGGAGTCTGTTTTGACCACTGGAAAATTGCTGAGGCAATAGCAGCACGGCTGGTGAATGTGCGGCCACGGAGAGTGTCTTTCATTATTGGAAAAAGCCAAAAGTCACTAGGAGCCAGGTCAGGTGAGTAGGGAGCATGAGGAATCACTTCAAAATTGTTATCACGAAGAAACTGTTGCGTAATGTTAGCTCGATGTGCGTGTGCGCTGTCTTGTTGAAACAGCACACGCGCAGAACTTCCCGGACTCCATCACCACATTTCTCCTTCAACTGTCGATGAATTTCAATTGGTTTCACATCACGCAAATTCAGAAAACCAATGATTGCACGCTGTTCAAGTAAGGAAAACGTCGCCATTTTACGTATTTAAAACAGTTCTCATTCTCACCGCTGGCGGTAAAATTCCATCTGCCGTACAGTGCTGCCATCTCTGAGACGTATTGACAATGAACGCGGCCTCATTTTAAAATAATGCGCATGTTTCTATCTCTTTCTAGTCTGGAGAAAAAAAATCGGAGGCCTTAGAATTGAATGCACCTCGTACCGTTATTACTGCGAGAACTTCAGTATTCTAGGTTATAGTTATCTCTAAATTTACGTAAATGACACATCAGAAAAGCATTATCGGGGTTCCTCCATGGCCACGGTCATTACTAATTAGATTAATTTTCGATGGGATCCTGTTTCGTCATACGGTCCGTCAGAGTTTCAATATTCTTCTGTAGCACTACATGTCGAACAGTTCAATTACCTTCTCTTCCAGTATTCCCACGGTCCATGATTCACTATCACGCAATAATGTATACCAAATGTAGATTCTCAGAAATTTCTTCTTCAGTTTAAGGCGTACGTTTGATGCTACTGGACCTCTTTCGGGCAGGAACGCCCCTTTGCCATGTTCTTAAGCTTTTTATGTCTTCTTTGCTTCGTCCGTCCTGGGCTATTGTGCTTACAAGGTAGCAGAATTCCTTAACTTGATCTATTTCGTGGCCACCAACTTTGATGTCAAGTTTCTCGCTATTGTCACTTATTGTACTTCTCATTACATTTGTCTTTTGCCAGTTTAGACCTAATCCATATTCTGCACTCATTAGACTGTTCATTCTGTTAAAGTGGTCCTCTTATTCTTCTTCGCTTCCAATGAGGATGACAATGTTATTAGCGAATCTCATAACTGATATGCTTTCATTATGAGTTGTAATTCCAGTACTTATCTTTCTTGCTTTTTGTTCAGCTTCTTCGATGTACGCATTGAACAGTAGGGGTGAAGAACAATATACCTGTCACACAGACTTTTAATTCCGAGCACATCACTCTTGGTTTTCCAGTCTCACTGCTCCCCTTTGCCGTGCGGGATTAGCCGAGCGGTCTAGGGCGCTGCAGTCATGGACTGTGCGGCTGGTCCTGGCGAAGGTTCGAGTCCTCCCTCGGGCATGGGTGTGTGTGTTCGTCCTTAGGATAATTTAGGTTAAGTAGTGTGTAAGCTTAGAGACTGATGACCTTAGCAGTTAAGTCACATAGGATTTCACACACATTTGAACATTTTTTGCTCCCCTTTGGTTCTTGTACATGCTGTGACTTATGACACTACCGGTTGTTACTAAAGTAGCAAAATACTGATAATGTCACCCCTTTGAAAGGATTTTTTATTTGACCATGACTATCTGTAATGGTTAAAGTATCATACTATTTTCATTTCTCAAAAGATTACTGTTGAAAGATAGCAACTTCAGAACAAACTGCACTTACTGAAAGGAAATGTTCGCTAGACTAGGTAGTCAAAGTTGTACCAACTATTAGCACTTTTCACAGCGAAAATTAACTATTGGGATTAACTTTGCTTGATAAAGGGCAACCGCGCAATTTGCCAAGTAATGTAACAGTGGTTTAGCATGAACACAGAAATAATATTAAGTGTTTTGGCAATAGCTGGGCTCTAAACAACACTATCTGTGTATAGTGGTAGGAAGCTAGTGATCATTATAGGTAAATGATTACTAATGGTGGAGAAATACTAACTTGGACAATAGTTCTCTTATCAGCTTAATTACTGAAAAATGCTGAAATATTTTGAGGTATTTATTTTCTCTATTCTCATTAAAAAATTTTGTCTTCTCGAAGAGCTTCCACATCTTTGTACTAAAAATGACACTAAACTTCCTCCGAAGAGGGATCGAAAGGCCAAGCGCTCCGACCGACCACCGTGTCATCCTTAGTCCACAGGGGTCCCTGGAGGCGGATACGGAGGGACACGTGGTGAGCACGTAACTCTCTCGGTCGTTGTCACTCTTCGTGACCGGAGCTGCTGCATCTCAGTCAACTGTCTCTTCGAAGGGCCTCACAAGGGCTGGGGGCACCGCGGTTGCTAACGACGCTCAGCAGACCCGAATGGTCAAACATCCAAGGGTTAACCAAGCCCGACAGCTCTAACTTCGATGATCTTTCGCGAACCGGTGTTACCACTGAGGCAGGGCCGTTGACTATCTTCTTATTACTATATACCTCAAACGAAACATCTGGTCCTGAGGTCTGTCACAGTTTGAAGAGAGGTAGCCAGTTACTTATTATGGCACACACAAGTTATAAGAAAGTAAGTTTCAGTTCTTTAGTACCGTTACTGTAATATACACTGCCACACTAACTCAACAACTAGCATGGACACCTAGGAAAAGTTCCATAAACTGACTCAGATCCCGACTGAACATTTTAGTTGGTACACAAACGAGAAATATCTTTGAACTACATGCACTTTAAAATATAATTGCTACAGCAAACCTATACAGTAATTATTCCTAATGCTGGACCTTCATTTGTACTAGGCTGCAGTTATTCCGAATAATCCCAGTTTTAAGTTGATAAATTAAATACTATACTGACATTTCAATAAGAATGAACTGAATAATTTCACTGAATTATTTATGAAACTGACTACTCCACAAAGCTTATTAAAGTTAGTTTAAAAAAGCAATTATTTTTCAGTGCATTGAAATAGGATACTCGGAACACCGCAGCACCTGAAAAAGTACCTGGCTTCGGTAAATGCCTAGGGATTAAATATTGGCCTTCGAGGAAACAATGTAATTATTGGAACGAGTAATCATAACTGGTCTATGCTGTTATACAGTATTCTAATTGATTATTTGATACGAAGGTGGTGACTGTAACGATTTCCTGTGGCTACTTAATGGTTCAAATGGCTCTGAGCACTATGGGACTTAACATCTCAGGTCATCAGTCCCCTAGACTTAGAACTACTTAAACCTAACTAACCTAAGGACATCACACACATCCATGCCCGAGGCAGGATTCGAACCTGCGACCGTAGCTCCTAAAACCTCTCGGCCACCATCGGTCGGCTGTGGCTACTTAGAAAGGCGGCAAAAGTGCCCATGTCTCTTGCCGGTAACAAGCTCAAATTCTGCTCTTAGCGTTCTGCTCTTCCAGCCTCGATCGATACACAAGACACGAACACTTTACAAGCTAACGTCCGACTGATTCTTGCCGCGAAGGAGCCTTGCAGTTCGACCGCCAAATACACCTTTTCTATACCCGCCAAGTCAGTTTCGTTGCAAAGGGCCTTGCTCCATGGTATACATGATTACAAACCTACTTTCCCTGCGCATGAACCAGTATTACAAGTAAAGTTTTTACATTTTCTTTCTTTCACACGACATTACTTTCAATTTTATATCCATAGATGAATGACAGTGACACAAATAATGAATAAAACATATACATAGATGTTACAACAACGAGCTTGATAATAGGGAAGTCACACTAAAAACAAAAAGAGATGTTAGATGGGATAAATACAGGTAATATCCACAATCGTGTTACAAGCTTACTCTACTTTTCTCATTATTTAGGGCATCTTTTACCTTATCAAACGCTTTCTCTAGGTCTAAACATCCTAAACCGAGTCTTAAAATTTCTTCTTTTTGCAATGAAATGAATACCCCTGGCTGCATACAGGCGTTGATGTAAGTCAACGGGGGCAGTTGAAAATGTTTGACCCGGTCGGGACTCGAACCCGGGATCTCCTGCTTACAGTGCAGACGCTCTGTCCATCTGAGTCACCGAGGACACAGACGATAATGCGACTGCAGGGATTTATCTGTGGCACTCCTCCCATGAGACCCACATTCGCAAGTTATTGTCCCGCACTACATTCATAATGCCCCTGCCCATTATACTAATTACGCGCTGCTTTACTGCCGATTCCCGTAAGAGTTCGGGCACTGTTTGTGCTTCTGCACCGAAGAAGATTGTCAAATGGCCAGTCCGGAGCCGCGCGACTGCTACGGTCGCTGGTTCGAATCCTGCCTCGGGCATGGATGTGTGTGATGTCCTTAGGTTAGTTAGGTTTAAGAAGTTCTAAGTTCTAGGGGACTGATGACCACAGATGTTAAGGCACATAGTGCTCAGAGCCATTTGAACCTTAACTATATATGCTCACCGGCCATTTGACCATCTTCTTCTGTGAGAAAGCACAAACAATGCCCGAACTCTTACGGGAATCGGCAGTAAAGCCGCGCGTAATTAGTATAATGGGCAGGGGCATTATGAATGTAGTGCGGGACAATAACTTGCGAATGTGGGTCTCACTATCCTCTGTGTCCTCGGAGGCTCAGATGGCGCCAGCACGGCAGCTCGGAGTGTTCTGTTAGAGGGTTAGCTATCCTCTAAAATAAAAAAAAAATAAAAACTGAGTTAACCGATCAAAGACGAACACGTCCGCCCCGAGCAGATGGAACGAACGAAAGCGAATAAGATGAGATTAAAAAAAAAACAATGGATAGAGCGTCTGCCATGTAAGCAGGAGATCCTGGGTTCGAGTCCCCATCGGTATACACATTTTCAACTGCCCCGTTGATTTATATCGACGCCTGTATGCAGCCAGGTGTATTCATTTCATTGTAATTTCATTCTAACGAGCTGCGTGGTCACCGATGGTATCTGTTCTTTCGGACATCTACCATCTTCTAATACATATTTATCCTTCTTGTTTAAGTTACAAAGGCCATCGTCAGAACTGTCCCACTGGTCCCTTCCCCTTTCCTAAGGCCAAAATAATCGTCATCCAAGAGTCATAAGTTTTCTTGTCCATTGTTCCATTTATTATTCTTGTCAGCAGGTTGCATGCATGAGCTGTTAAGCTGATGGAACGATAGTGTTCTTCCTTGACTGCCCTTGTGTGAATATTGTTTTAAAGTCTATTGGTACGTCGCCAGTCTCACAGATTCTACACACCATGTTTGTTAGTCGTTCGTTTGCCATTGCATCCTATAATTTCAGAACTTCCGATGGAATATGTCTATCTCTTTTCGCTTATTTCACCTCAAGTCTTGTAGTACTCTCTAAATTCTGCCTCTAACACTTGATTCCCTATTTGTTCCTTATCTACTTCAAATTATTCTTCTCTCACGGTATCAGAGTAGTCCGCCCCGCCCCCACCCACCCAAACCCTGTTCATAGATGCATTCAATGTAGCCGGCCGCGGTGGTCTCGCGGTTCTAGGCGCGCAGTCCGGAACCGTCCGAGTGCTACGGTGGCAGGTTCGAATCCTGCCTCGGGCATGGATGTGTGTGATGTCTTTAGGTTAGTTAGGTTTAAGTAGTTCTAAGTTCTAGGGGACTGATGACCACAGCAGTTGAGTCCCATAGTGCTCAGAGCCATTTCAACCATTTTTTTTTTCCATTCAATGTACTCCTGTCATCTACAAACTCTATCCTCTGCATTTAACAGCTCAATTCCCATTGCATTCTAAAATAACAACTGTTGTATTTAATTTCACTGATGATTGTTTAGTATTTTCTATATGATGAGTGTTAATCATTTGATTTTCTATATAGGTTTATTCCTTCCTTACAACCGCGTTCCAGTCTCCCATGATCATTAGATTTTTCTCTCCATTTACATGTGGAATTACTCGTTCAGTATCCTCATATACTTCCTGCATCACTTCACCTGCTGCTTGCGAACTTGGTATGGCTACCTAACTACTGTTGTCGATGTTGATTTGCTGCCGAATGTGAAGAGAAAAACCTTAACACTCAGCTGTTCACAGTAGCTCATTCTCTGCCCTGCCATCCTAACCATAATGAATCTTTTCCATTTTGTGCTGCTGTTAAAATTACTCTATATTCGTCTGAGTACATATCCTTATCTTCCTCCCCGTTTAACTCCACTTACCTTCTCCACCTTCTCCTATAGTGCTTACAGCCATCTGAATTTCAAACGATATTGACCAACACGTTAATAAGGTATTATTTTACTATTACCTCTAAATCATTTAACATTTATTTTGTAATTAAAAACTGCTCAGTAATAGTTTTTCATCCAACTCATTACTGATTGTATCTTTCTATTTTTAATCGGCAATCTGGATCCCACTACTCTTGTGATCACAAGATGTCGCAAAGTGCCAGTTGTGTAATCGACGTTAAGGTAAACGTGCAATCCTAGTACAGTTCGACAGAGCGCACTGCGTCTCTAATTGGGAACGGCTCAAAGTGGCTTCTATGTCCAGTGTAACGACATGCGACTAAGACTCAGTTACACCGGAGCTAATGGAGGTAGACACAAGCGAGCAAGCATTCACAGACATTTCGCCAGCGTTCATTAACATTCGCTTGTATAAGTTAACAAGCGTTTACTCTTGAGGGAAGTCAACGGCATGGCTTCG
Source organism: Schistocerca gregaria (assembly GCF_023897955.1). Lineage (NCBI taxonomy): Eukaryota > Metazoa > Arthropoda > Insecta > Orthoptera > Acrididae > Schistocerca > Schistocerca gregaria. Next base: position 213,008,856 of record NC_064926.1, on the reverse strand, counting down.
TTGAATACACTGATTCTCGCCAGTTAAACAACGTCGGGTGTGGCCAGTAACTGGATAGCTAACCACCAGGTGCGCTACGTGCCCTTTTCTGCATTCCCTTTGCCGGAATGAGGAGTGGTGTGGTGGCGCAAAGTGTCTGATCACCTGTCCTTGCGCCAGTGTCCTGCATTAAAGTCCAGATCTCTATACAGTGTGTGACTAAATGAGGGCCTCTGACAGTGTCGATGGCGATCCGTCAGTCGGATGCAGATGTTAAGCTCTGTAGCCCCTTTGATGCTATTCGATACGAGTAGGCTATGTGCCGGCACCGGATTTCACCATCTGCCTTCTCTCATCATCATCATCCAGCACAAACGTTAGATCATACTGCACACACATCTGTTGCAGTCAGCTATATTTCTTACAAGGTAAATTTCCCACCGCAGGCTCCTCAGATTTATTGGTAAGATGACCCAGTGTTTTGCCCGTAAAAAACTGAACACTGATCAAGCATGAAAATAGGAAAAATATGTACTCAACTGTGAAAAATTAAAATGAAAACAGTGAACGATTCAAGCTTGACAAGTGCAACATCGAGCGGGGTCGTAAGGGCACGGTATCGTGGTCAAGCGGTCACGGTGTCTGACTGTAAACTAGATGAGCCGACTTCACTTTTTTATTTCTTTTTTTTCAAATCATTACAAACTTTTCATCTGGTCATTGAAATACACACATCGAAACAAGTTATGCATCACCCCGGTTCCCAGAACTCCTGAAGATAGACGTTGGCTGTAGATATTGTATCACAGACACAGCCTCTTTGACTGTCCAGTTTGAGTCGTAACACTAAACCCGCCCAGAGATGTAAAACACCATGCAAGCGCAGCGCCTATTAGGCGGAGGGGTTCCGACAGCCGATCAGTTCCACTTATTCCACAAGGGAAGAGTTACACGGTTCGTGTTGTCTGTAGTTCAGCCATGCCTAGACGGTCATTACCGCGGTTCGATTGCGTCCGCATTGATACTTTGTGCCAGGAAGGGCTGTCAACAAGGGAAGAGTCCAGGCGTCTCGGAGCAAACCAAAGCGATATTGTTCGGACATGGAGGAGATACAGAGAGACGGGAATTATCTATGACATGCCTCGCTCAGGGTGCCCAAGGGCTGCTACTGAAGTGAATGACTGCTACCTGCGGATTATGGCTTGGAGGAGACCTGATAGCAACGCCACCACATTGAATTATGCTTCCGTGCAGCTACAGGGCTTCGTGTTACGACTCAAACTGTGCGCAATAGGCTGCATGATGCACAACTTCACTCCCGACTTCACTCCATGGCGAGGTCCATCTTTGCAACCACCGACACCTTCAGCGCGATACAGATGGGCCCAACAACATGCCGAATGGACCACTCAGGACTGGCATAAGGTTCTCTTCACCGACGAGTCACATAGGCCTTCAACCAGACAGTCGCCGGAGATGTGTTTGGGGGCAACCCTGTCGGGCTGAACGCCTTAGACACACTGCCCAGCGATTGCAGCAAGATGGACGTTCGCTGCTCTTTTGGGGCGGCATTATGTGGGGCCGACGGGCGCAGCTGGTGGTCATGGAAGGCGCCGTAACGTGAATGCCATCACTGACCGATAGTGCAACCATATCGGCAGCATATTGGTGAGGCATTCGTCTTCATAGACGACAATTCTCGCCCCCATCGTGCACATCTTGTGAATGACTTCTCTCAGGATAACGACATCGCTCGACTAGAGTGGCCAGCATGTTCTTCAGACATGAACCCTATCACACGTGCCTGGGATAAATTGAAAAGAGCTGTTTATGGACGACGTGACCCACCAACCACTCTGAGGGATCTACGGCGAATCGTCGTTGAGGTGTGGGACAGTGCCTCGATGAACTTGTTGACAGTATGGCACAATGAATACAGACATGCATCAATGCAAGAGGACGTGATACTGGGTATTAGAGGTAGCGACGCGTACGGCAATCTGGACCACCACTTCTGAAGGTCTCGCTGTATGGTGCTACAACATGCAATGTGTGGTTTTCATGAGCAATGAAAAGAGCGAAAATGATGTTTCTGTTGATCTCTACTTCAATTTTCTGTATTGATTCCGGAACTCTATAAACCGAGGTGATACAAAACTTTTTTTGATTTGTGTATTTGTTCGCTTTCTGTAGTCTTGGCAGTTGTCATACTACGCAATGGTTGTAGATTGTGAGTCATGTGGTAAGAATACATAAATGTCACAAGTGAACGTGACGAATAGTGAGAGCACGCTCGCGTCTCACAGAAATGAAAACACAAAGAAAAGGGTGTGAACTACATTGCAACAAAGGAATCCAACAATCAATACTTTAAAAACGGAAAGCAACTTTAAAAAACGTGTAAAACATATGTTTTGACAGAACACAGAGAAACTGTGTGATTGTTAAACTGTTCCGTTCATTTGGTGCAGCTAATGTGAGGAGCTATTTCATTTTTATCGTTCCTTGGGAGTGATTACATTCGCATACATATGAATACCTAAATCGGGAGAAGACACATATTCACTCACCAGGGGTACAAATTATGTTTGTCGATATCAGATTCCTACCATATGACACACTAATGCCGTGTATGTCACACAAGACGTGTTTCCGGTGGACCATTCGGTTGCTTTATCATCCTGTCTTCAAACATTCGCGGTTCCCATTCGAAAGCCATTTCCTTTCCGCTGCTAATAGAGTGGTTGTGCAGTATCAATTTTCATTATAGGTCCCTTCCTTACACTTGGCTGTCTCAAATGGACGTTATACCACGACACAGGCACATATCTGAATACAGTGAACAGCGGGGAAAAAAACTTTTACCACGTAGCTTTGAATACAAGTCGCCCGCTTTGTAGCCCAACACCGTGACCACTTAACCACGACCCTGTGATCTGTGCGGACTGCTGTATACTGCGTTTCTTATGTTTGTGCCGTTCACTGTTTATATGTTGCTTTTTTTCGCAATTCAGTACACCTTCCTCCTGTTCTAATGCTTGATATGTGTTCAGTTTTTGACATGTTGTCCGTTGGACCCTCTACTCACTAAATCTGAAGGGGTGTACGATGTGGAGCTTCCCTTGTAAGATATGTTTAAATAAACAACTCCCTCATTTCGTGAAGTAAAGGTGTGATTGTGCACGAAGGACAGTAAAGTCCTTTCCAAACAGGCTGTTGAAATTCCCCTGTGGGGCCTCCCAGGCAGAGAAACTATACGACTGTACTTTTCTAGAGGGAACACAAGAGAACACAAAATGACGAAAGTAGCCTAGGAACACCATGGATTTTTGAACACTATACAGTGTGTCTTAGGAGGAATAGTGAGTATTCAGCGATATGACAGGGAAGATCAAAAATGGTTCAAATGGCTCTGAGCACTATGGGACTCAACTGCTGTGGTCATCAGTCCCCTAGAACTTAGAACTACTTAAACCTAGCTAACCTAAGGACATCACACACATCCATGCCCGAGGCAGGATTAGAACCTGCGACCGTAGCAGTCGCACGGTTCCGGACTGCGCGCCTAGAACCGCGAGACCACCGCGGCCGGCACAGGGAAGATCATTCGAAGCAAAAATGTCTAGTAAACATGAGCTCTAAACTGAATGCCTTAAGATGTATGAGAAATTTTTCATCATGGATACTGTGAAACAAATATTTTCTACTGAATGTTTTGGAAGACGATTGTGTGGATCAAGACAAGAAAAAATTGTCTAATAAATATGGACCGTAAAATGAATAACTTAAGGAGATGAACACATGATCGGTAGAAGAAATGTGTTTCACAGTGTTGAAGACGAAGAATCGATGATAGCTCTTAAGGTATGCATTTTAGAACACATGTTTTCTAGCCTTTTCTTTTTTGCTTCGAATGATTATTCCTGTCATATTCGTGAGTCCTCAGCATTTCCCCAGGGACACCCTGTATATTAAGAAGGATTGCAATGACTAACCGCATTTGGCACTGAAATGAGTCATGGTAACACATGAAAATTTCTCCCCGACCGGGTCTCGAACCCGGTACTACCACAAAACGCGAGCGGTCACCTCAGCCGCCTTTTCTTCTTTATTTTCATTATTAGGGTCACAGCCAGCTACAGGCCGTAGGAGACAAGGTAGGCAGAGGTCGAATACAGAGGACTGGCCATTGGGACACACGCACCTCCCTCCAATATTTAAAGAATTAAATATTATGAGTTTAGATTAACACATCCGGATATAGGAAATCCAGGGAAAAATTGAAATAGCGCATCGCTTCAATGCTATTTGCATTTATTGTAACACTTGATAACAGACCAAGAAAATTTCGCGTTTAGACTTCACAGATAATATCACAAGAACAATAACAAACACCTGATTCAGTTTCCTGCACTTTAGTTAAAGTTCAACAGGGGAACACACTTTAAGTTCTCCCATAAATACAAATATGCGCGTAGGCACCTTAAAGGAAAAAAAGGTTAAAACCGCTCTAAGCACTATGGGACATGACATCTGAGTTCATCAGTCCCCTAGACTTAAGCCTAACTACCATAAGTACATCACACACATCCATGAACGAGGCAGGAGTCGAACCTGCGACCGTAACAGCAGCGCGGATCCGGACTGAAGCTCCTAGAACCTCTCGGCCACATCGGCCGGCCGCGTTAAAGAGCTGGTTATGAAACAGTCACTCACAACATCAAGGCAGGCACACTCCATGTAAAGAGAAAATAATTAGCAAGTTTATACATAGACTAGAACATTAATATGAATAACAGGGAAGTGCACCATCCACAACACCTTACGGTTACAGTTAACCTCTAGTAAGTTCCTTTCTTTACAATATGACATGAAGTACAGCTCAAAAGTAATAAAAAAATTAGATACCACACTACGGTCGCAGGTTCGAATCCTGCCTCGGGCATGGTTGTGTGTGATGTCTTTAGGTTAGTTAGGTTTAAGTAGTTCTAAGTTCTAGGGGACTGATGACCTCAGATGATAAGTCCCATAGTGCTCAGAGCCATTTGAACCATTCTAAAAAACTGGTGGAAAAACAATAAATTGGAAATTGACAAATCTGTACTCAAAGGATCCGCGTTCCGTCTAAACACCCCCAAATGGCAACTTAATGGCTACCTAGAGTAACAAATTAAGAATGGTACGCTAATAGATGGACTAGAATAAAGGAATAAATAACGCATACACGGCTTCTGATGGCCGACAAACTGTGTTGGGCTATTGAGCAGTGATTAATTTAGAATAGCTACAACACACGCTAACAGGTTTGGCGGCGTATTTAAAGAGATGCGTCGAGCAAAGACCTAGGTCAGAAGGTAATCAAAACCAGCAGGATTCCCTTACACGGCAGACGTGCCAACACATCCGTTCGTACCCCACAATCAACTAGCGCTACGTAAATCATAGACACATTTCACATAATATTTTAGAACAACATACTTTAATACCTTTGTTTACCGCAATCTTTATTTAATTAACAGGTTAGGCTCTGTCTTTGTAGCCACGCAAATGAGGTAGCAAGTTGCCATTTAACACGCGTCGTGAAGAGGAAAAGGAAGAATCCAGCTAATTAACTGATAGTCGCTACCTGGATCCAGTATTTGACGATGAACTCAAAATCAATAGACAAAGGTGAGAGTCAATGCCTAGCTGCTTGCAAATAAAGCTAAATAATGGTCAAAACGTCATACTTTAAGTCCGACGACATCCGTAGAATAGGAGCTTCAATGGACAACCTGGGCTCATTCCTTTGATCCATCTGCGACCAAGACAGTAACATTGGCTGCTATCACGGCCTTAACGCTGCATCACACCTGACACGAGTCACGCCAAACATCAACAAATCGGCGTGGTCTCCTGTACGCTCCCAGACGTCCGCAATTAAAGTTACTCATCCAGACCGACGCTCTCTCGCAAACCTGGCATGCAGCCGACCACAGCCGCGCCACAGCGCCCTCTGGCTAGGGTAAGGAAACAACGGAGCGCGAAGCGGGAATTTCAAAAGGAAAGCGCTACAGACAAGGAGAAAACGCAGAGAACCAATCGCGACATTTCGTCACGGTTCAGCCACAATGCCTATCCTTTCCCATCGCTGTGCTCCACCCTGACGCAGCTCATTTTAATTTTACTTATTTACTTATTTATTTATTTATATTTGTTCATATATGCAGTGAAAAGACAAGTTAAAAACCAGTTCACTCATCCGGAAACCAGGGTACCCCGCAAGATTATAAAGGAAGACAGGTGGGCCGAGACCAAGGTAAGTCGTGTAACGCTAAGTTCCGAATCGGGGGAGAGTAGGGGCGCCTACACGTCGGGAACACACAAGCTTAATGTGGACTTGGTAAAAAGGCTGTTAAGGTAATCGGCAAAATACCTGGGATAGCGGTAACAGCGAGCAATCTCCGCATGTCCAGTCTGCAAGTACTGCCACAAATAAGGCGCGAGTGATGAGCATCTCCACATACGCTACTGACCATTAAAATTGCTTAACCGAGAATAAATGCAGATGATAAACGGGGATTCATTGGACAAATATATTATACTAGAACTGACATGTGAATACATTTTCACGAAATTTGGGTGCATATATCCTGAGAAATCAGTACCCAGAGCAACCACCTCTGGCCTTAATAACGTCCTTGATACGCCTGGGCATTGACTCAAACCGAGCTTGGATGGCGTGTACAGGTACAGCTGTCCATGCAGCTTCATCACGATACCACAGTTCATCAAGAGTAGTGAGTGGTGTATTGTGACGAGGCAGTTGCTCGGCCACCATTGACCAGACGTTTTCAATTGGCGAGAGATCTGGAGAATGTGCTGCCCAGGGCAGCAGTCGAACATTTTCTGTATCTAGAAAGGCCCGTACAGGACCTGCAACATGCGGTCGTGCATTGTCCTGCTTAAATGTAGGGTTTCGCAGGGATCTAATGAACGGTAGAGCCACGGGTCGTAACACATCTGAAATGTAGCGTCCACTGTTCAAAGTGTCATCAATGCGAACAAGAGGTGACCGAGACGTGTAACCAATGGCACCCCATACCATCACGCCGGTTGATATGCCACTATGGCGATGACGAATACACGCTTCCAATGTGCATTCAATACGATGTCGCCAAACACCGATGTGACCATCACGATGCTTTAAACCGAACCTGGATTCATCAGAAAAAATAACGTTTTGCCATTCTTGCACCCAGGTTCGTCGTTGAGTACACCATCTCAAGCGCTCCTGTCTGTAATGCAGCGTCAAGGGTAACCAGAGCCATGGTCTCCGAGCTGATAATCCATGCTGTTGCCAACGTCGTCGAACTGTTCGTGCAGACGGTTGTTGTCTTGCAAACGTCCCCATCTGTTGACTCAGGGATCGAGACGTGGCTGCACGACCCGTTAGAGCAATGCGGATAAGATGCCTGTCATCTCGTGTGTTAGTGATGGGAGACCTTTGGAAGCCAGAACGGCATTCCGTATTACCCTCCTTAACCTATCGATTCCATATTCTGCTAACAGTCATTGGATCTCGACCAACGTGAGCAGCAATTTCGCGGTACGATAAACCGCAATCGCAATAGGCTACAATCCGACCTTTATCAAAGTTGGAAACGTGACGGTACGTATTTCTAATCCTTACACGGAGCATCGGAACAACATTTCACTAGGCAACCCCGGGCAACTGCTGTTTGTGTATGAGCAATGGGTTGGAAACTTTCCTCATGTCAGCACGTTGTAGGTGTTGCCACCAGCGCCACCCTTGTGTGAGTGGTCTGAAAAGTTAATCATTTGTATATCACAGCATCTTTTTCCTGTCGTTAAATTTCGCATCTATGGCACGTCATCATCGTGGAGTAGCAATTTTAATGGCCAGTAGTGTATAATGAATCAGAATCCAATATACGTTCAATGATTTCATTTTTCAGATGTATTTTGGCAGAGTATAGCGAATGTACACTTTAAGATACTAGTTCCATCAGAAATACTTACATTTCATTGTTAGTGCCCTTCTCTAGCTCTTGTTAGGTTCAGTCGGTTCGTCATGGTTAAATGACCATTCTTTTGCTTAATGGACGTTAAAGACCAATATTACACCTGTTTATACTAACTGTCCACTAATTAATAAATAATAATTAAGTAAAAAAGTGAGGACTACTCATTAGACTTTCCTTAAACAGAACATGAGTCCTTTCATAAATAAACTTTCCAGTTTGACACTTCAGAGCTTTTCATCTAAGTTTTCTGGTATTCCACATTTAAGCACAATGTACCTACAGTAAGAAGAATCATGCATTAATTTCTTTACAAATAAAGTGTTTCAAGTAATGATTCACAGGACCTGTGTCCCACAGTAATTTGTTCAGTAAATAAAGGCCCTATTCGCTACAGTCAACAAAATCTGTACGTGTTGCAGTAGGATTACTTTAGGTAATGATCAATTTCATGTACTTTTCTTACAAATATGTGATTAATGTGTAATTCACAGTATAAAAGCATAGGTTCCATTCTTTGCTTACCTCAGTTTTCACACATGTCACTTTTAAAAGACGTAATGCTTTCTCAAATCAGAGAACAAGGTTATTAGTATTACACATGCAGATATCTCTTCAGATCCTGGTGACAATAAACTCCTTCAACTTTAGCAAAGGCCAAAAAATAGCTACCTGGGTGTGGTGTGCTGACTATTCGATAGGGTTCTGTATAGAGTCTTTGCCATTTGCTATTTCTCTAATATAAAGCAGATTGATTGTCCAGCTCAATGTTTCTGCACGTCACCTAACCTTTCGTCGACCGTGATTTTTCTAATTTTGGCTTCATCAGTGAGTGCAACAAATGTGTTCCTTACTTTTTCTTCTGGAGCAGATTCTTCTTTAGGCCAGCATGGCCATGAATTAATCAATTCGTTGATTTTTTTATGGTTATTAAGCAATTCTCCGAGTCTGTATGCTGTTTAGCAAACAGCTATATTATTTACAATATTTTGAAACGGATCAGTAAATTCTATCCATCGCGTGTGTTGTGTAGCAGCATAAAGTTTCATACAGTGATTAAATTTTCTGAAAATGCTCTCATCGAGATACTTTGAGGGTTATACCAGGATTACAAAATGTGCTTAATACTGCATCTACATCTACATACATACTCTACAATCCACCATACGGTGCGTGACGGGTGGTACCTTGTACCACAACTAGCGTATTCTCTCCCTGTTCCACTCCCAAACAGAACGAGGAAAAAAATGACTGCCTATAGGTCTCTGTGCGAGTCCTAATCTCTCTTATCTTATCCTTGGGGTCTTTCCGTGAAATATAAGTTGGCGGCAGTAAAACTGTACTGCAGTCAGTCTCAAATACAGCTTCTGTAAATATCCTCAGTAGCGATTCACGAAAGGAACGCATCCTTTCCTCCAGAGACTCCCACCAGAGTTTCAGAAGCATTCCCATAACACCCTCGTGATGATCACGTTTACGGGTAACAAATGTAGCAGTCCGTCGCTGAATTGCCTCTATGTGCTCCCTTAATCCGACCTGATAGGGAGTAGTACTCAAGAATAAGTCGTATTTAGTGTTTTATAAGCGGTCTCCTTTCCAGATGAACCACATCTTTCCAAGATTCTACCAATGAACCGAAGACGACTATCCGCCTTCCTCACAACTGCCATTACATGCTTGTCCCACTTCATATCGCTCTGCAATGTTACGCTCAAATATTTAATCGACGTGACTGTGTCAAGCGCTACACTACTAATGGAGTATTCAAACACTACGGGATTCTTTTTCCTATTCATCTGCATTAATATACATTTATATATATTTAGAGTTAACTGACATTCTTTACACCAATCACAAATGCTGTTCAAGTCATCTTGTATCCTCCTACAGTCACTCAACGAGGACACATTCCCGTACACCACAGCATCATCAGCAAACAGCCGTACATTGCTATCCACCCTATCCAAAAGATCATTTTCTAGATAGAAGACAACAGCGGACCTAACACACTTCCCTGGGGCACTTTAGATGATACCCTCACCTCCAATGAACACTCACCATCGAGGACAACGTACTGGGTTCTATTACGAGCCACTCACATACTTGGGAACCAATCCCATATGCTCGTATCTTAGTTAGGAGTCTGCTGTGGGGCACCGGGTCAAGCGCTTTCCGGAAGTCAAGGAATATGTCAACTGTCTGATACCCTTCATCCATAGTTAGCAAGATGTCATGTGAAAAAAGGGCGAGTTGCGTTTCGCACGAGCAATGCTTTCTAAAGCCGTTCTGATGCATGGACAACAACTTCTCCGTCTCAAGGAAATTCATTATATTAGAACTGATAAAATGTTCGAGAATCCTGCAACAAACCGATGTTAAGAATATTGGTTTGTAATTTTGAGGATCCGTCCTTCTACCCTTCTTATATACAGGCGTCACCTGCGCTTTTTTCCAGTCGCTCGGGACTTTACGTTGGGCAAGAGATTCGCGATAAATGCAAGCTAAGTAAGGAGCCAATGCAGTAGAGTACTCTCTGTAAAACCGAATTAGAATCACATCAGGACCTGGTGAGTTATTTATTTCCAACCTATTCAGCTGCTTCACAACCCCAGGGATGTCTATCACTATGTCACCCATACGGGAATCTGTACGAGGCTCAAACGGCGGTATGTTTGTAGGATCCTCCTGCGTGAAAGATTTCTCAAATTTCTTGTAGAAAATCTCTCAATTTCTTCCACGTAAAATTCGATACATTGTCCGTGAAGAGCGAGACAGGCTTGTTAAAAGTTGGTATGGAACGTTTGGTGGTCATGCAGAGCTACCAAATACTTAACACCGCACGTCCAGAGGACACTGGCCCACTGGAATCAAAGAGACTCTGTTTGTAGAAGCTGTGTTAGGAGCGCGGAGTGTAATTCCGAGGAGAGGCACTTAATAGGTTTCGCTTTTTGATATAGTAGACTTCGCTTATTCGGAAAACAGCAGCATAAATTCAGTTTCCTTGAACATTTTGTGATGCTATAATGACCCAAACATAAAGAGTATGCCAAAGTAAAGTTTCCCTACAAGTATCAGTAATGCACACATATCAGTTGTCGCCAGAAACATTATGTAGGCAGAACAAAATGTTATTTTGTAGTTTGTAATGCTGTAGAATTTTCTAAGGTGGGTTTTGTGTAAGGAGAATCTTTATTTTATGCCACTTCGGATCTGGATCTTGCAATGCAGCCATGCTCTTACACACATCTAAATAGTAATGTTTGTAATGGGTATCTTTCAATAACAAAATAATGTAATCAATTATTTGTCATAAATCCAGGAGTACAGTTGTCCTTGCGGTAGATGCGACGAATTGTCAGCCACAACTTTATTCTTACATTTTACCTTCTTCATCTCGAAACTGCAGGAAAGCTGTCCACCTCTTCCACCTCTTAGTCCCAGGATGTAGTAGCTTACAGGCTAATAAAAACTCAGAGTGTTATGGTAACAAAATATCTTAATGTGCTTTCAGTAAATGTAGTGACTAAATTTCTTAAACGTCTGTATTACGACCACAGCTGCTGAGTAGTCGAATAGCCACATTCGTGCTCTGAAAGGGTCCTACCAGCAAAAGCTAATCATGCTAACATCAGTCGTCCGGTCCTTTTCAGGCATTTGAAATAAACATGCACCAATTCAAGAAAACGATGTTCCGTAGCAACGTGAAAATCTTAGTTCATGCCGTGATGACATTGTTGTTGTTGTGGTCTTCAGTCCTGAGACTGGTTTGATGCAGCTCTCTATGCTACTCTATCCTGTGCAAGCTTCTTCATCTCCCTGTACCTACTGCAACATACATCCTTCTGAATCTGCTTAGTGTATTCATCTCTTGGTCTCCCTCTACGATTTTTACCCTCCACACTACCCTCCAATACTAAATTGGTGATCCCTTGATGCCTCAGAACATATCCTACCAACCGATCCCTTCTTCTGGTCAATTTGTGCCACAAACTCCTCTTCTCCCCAATCCTCATTAGTTATGTGATCTACCCATCTAATCTTCAGCATTCTTCTGTAGCACCACATTTCGAAAGCTTCAATTCTCTTCTTGTCCAAACTATTTATCGTCCATGTTTCACTTCCATACATGGCTACAGTCCATACAAATACTTTCAGAAATGACTTCCTGACACTTAAATCTATACTCGATGTTAACAAATTTCTCTTCTTCAGAAACGCTTTCCTTGCCATTGCCAGTCTACATTTTATATCCTCTTTACTTCGACCATCATCAGTTATTTTGCTCCCCAAATAGCAAAACTCCTTTACTACTTTAAGTGCCTCATTTCCTTATCTAATTCCCTCAGCATCACTCAACTCATTTCGACTACATTCCATTACCCTCGTTTTGCTTTTGTTGATGTTCATACACTCCTGGAAATGGAAAAAAGAACACATTGACACCGGTGTGTCAGACCCACCATACTTGCTCCGGACACTGCGAGAGGGCTGTACAAGCAAAGATCACACGCACGGCACAGCGGACACACCAGGAACCGCGGTGTTGGCCGTCGAATGGCGCTAGCTGCGCAGCATTTGTGCACCGCCGCCGTCAGTGTCAGACAGTTTGCCGTGGCATACGGAGCTCCATCGGAGTCTTTAACACTGGTAGCATGCCGCGACAGCGTGGCCGTGAACCGTATGTGCAGTTGACGGACTTTGAGCGAGGGCATATAGTGGGCATGTGAAAGGCCGGGTGGCTGTACCGCCGAATTGCTCAACACGTGGGGCGTGAGGTCTCCACAGTACATCGATGTTGTCGCCAGTGGTCGGCGGAGGGTGCACGTGCCCGTCGACCTGGGACCGGACCGCAGCGACGCACGGATGCACGCCAAGACCGTAGGATCCTACGCAGTGCCGTAGGGGACTGCACTGCCACTTCCCAGCAAATTAGGGACACTGTTGCTCCTGGGGTATCAGCGAGGACTATTCGCAACCGTCTCCATGAAGCTGGGCTACGGTCCCGCACACCGTTAGGCCGTCTTCCGATCACGCCCCAACATCGTGCAGCCCACCTCCAGTGGTGTCGCGACAGGCGTGAATGGAGGGACGAATGGAAACGTGTCGTCTTCAGCGATGAGAGTCGCTTATGCCTTGGTGCCAATGATGGTCGTATGCGTGTTTGGCGCCGTGCAGGTGAGCGCCACAATCAGGACTGCATACGACCGAGGCACACAGGGCCAACACCCGGCATCATGGTGTGGGGAGCGATCTCCTACACTGGCCGTACACCTCTGGTGATCGTCGAGGGGACACTGAATAGTGCACGGTACATCCAAACCGTCATCGAACCCATCGTTCTACCATTCCTAGACCGGCAAGGGAACTCGCTGTTCCAACAGGACAATGCACGTCCGCATGTATCCCGTGCCACCCAACGTGCTCTAGAAGGTGTAAGTCAACTACCCTGGCCAGCAAGATCTCCGGATCTGTCCCTCATTGAGCATGTTTGGGACTGGATGAAGCGTCGTCTCACGCGGTCTGCACGTCCAGCACGAACGCTGGTCCAACTGAGGCGCCAGCTGGAAATGGTATGGCAAGCCGTTCCACAGGACTACTTCCAGCATCTCTACGATCGTCTCCATGGGAGAATAGCAGCCTGCATTGCTGCGAAAGGTGGATATACACTGTACTAGTGCCGACATTGTGCATGCTCTGTTGCCTGTGTCTATGTGCCTGTGGTTCTGTCAGTGTGATCATGTGATGTATCTGACCCCAGGAATGTGTCAATAAAGTTTCCCCTTCATGGGACAATGAATTCACGGTGTTCTTATTTCAATTTCCAGGAGTGTATTATATCCTCCATTCAAGACACTATCCATTCCATTCAACTGCCCTTCCAAGTCCTTTACTGTCTCTGACAGAATTACGATGTCATCGGCGAACCTCAAAGTTTTTATTTCTTCTCCATGGATTTTAATACCTATCCCGAATTTTTCTTTTGTTTCCTTTACTGCTTGCTCAATATACAAATTGAATAACATCGGGGAGAGGCTACAACCCTGTCTTACTCCCTTCCCAACAACTGCTTCCCTTTCATGTACCTCGACTCTTATAACTGCCATCTGGTTTCTGTACAAGTTGTAAATAGCCTTTCGCTCCCTGTATTTTTTCCCTGCCACCTTTAGAATTTGAAAGAGAGTATTCCAGTCGACATTGTCAAAAGCTTTCTCTAAGTCTACGTATGCTAGAAACGTAGGTTTGCCTTTCCTTATTCTTTCTTCTAAGATAAGTCGTAAGGTCAGTATTGCTTCACGTGTTCCAACATTTGTACGGAATCCAAACTGATCTTCCCCGAGGTCGGCTTCTACTAGTTTCTCCATTCGTCTGTAAACAATTCGTGTTAGTATTTTGCAGCTGTGACGTATTAAACTGATTTTTCGGTAATTTTCACATCTGTCGACAGCTGCTTTCTTTGCGATTGGAATTATTATATTCTTCTAGAAGTCTGCGCGTATTTTGCCTGTTCCATACATCTTGTTCAGCAGATGGTAGAGTTTTGTCAGGACTGGCTCTCCCAAGGTTCTCAGTAGTTTTAATGGAATGTTGTCTACTCTCGGAGCCTTGTTTCGACTCAGGTCTTTCAGTGCCCTGTCAAACTCTTTACGCAATACTTTATCTCCAATTTCATCTTCATACACATCGTCTTCCATTTCCATAATATTGTCCTCAAGTACATCACCCTTGTATAGGCCCTCTATATACTCCTTCCACCTTTCTGCTTTCCCTTCTTTGCTTAGAACTGGGCTTCCATCTGAGCTCTTGATGTTCATACAAGTGGTTCTCTTATCTCCAAAGGTCTCTTTAATTTTCCTGTAGGTAGTATCTATCCTGCCCCTAGTGAGATAAGCCTCTACATCCTTACATTTGTCCTCTAGCCATCCCTGCTTAGCCATTTTGCACTTCCTGTCAATCTCATTTTTGAGACGTTTGTATTCCTTTTTGCTTGCATCATTTACTGCATTTTTATATTTTCTCCTTTAATCATTTAATTTCAATATTTCTTCTGTCACCCAAGGATTTCTACTAGTCCTCGTCTTTTTACCTACTTGATTATCTGCTGCCTTCACTACATCATCCCTCAAAGCTACCCATTCTTCTTCTACTGTATTTGTTTCCCCCATTCCTGTCAATTGTTCTCTTACGCTCTCCCTGAAACTCTATACAACCTCTAGTTCTTTCAGTTTATCCAGGTCATATCTCCTTAAGTTCCCTCCTTTTTGCAGTTTCTTCAGTTACAATCTACAGGTCATAACCGATAGATTGTGGTCAGAGTCCACATCTGCCCCTGGAAATGTCTTATAATTTAAAACCTGGTTCCTAAATCTCTGTCTTACCATTATATAACCTATCTGATACCTTTTAGTATCTCCAGGGTTCTTCCATGTATACAACCTTCTTTCATGATTCTTAAACCAAGCATTAGCTATGATTAAGTTGTGCTCTGTGCAAAATTCTACCAGGCGGCTTCCTCTTTCATTTCTTAGCCCCAATGCATATTCACCTACTACATTTCCTTCTCTCCGTTTTCCTACTGCCGAATTCCAGTCACCCATGACTATTAAATTTTCGTCACCCTTCAGTATTTGAATAATTTCTTTTATTTCATCATACATTTCTTCAATTTCTTCGTCCTCTGCAGAGCTAGTTGGCATATAAACTTGTACTACTGTAGTAGGTGTGGGCTTCGCATCTATCTTGGCCACAATAATGCGTTCACTATGCTGTTTGTAGTAGCTTACCCGAATTCCTATTTTCCTATTCATTATTAAACCTACTCCTGCATTACCCCTATTTGATTTTGTGTTTATAACGCTGTAGTCACCTGACCAGAAGTCTTGTTCCTCCTGCCAACGAACTTCACTAATTCCCACTATATCTAACTTTAACCTATCCAATTCCCTTTTTAAATTTTCTAACCTACCTGCCCGATTAAGGGATCTGACATTCCACGCTCCGATCTGTAGAACGCCAGTTTTCTTTCAGCTGATAACGACATCCCCTTGAGTAGTCCCCGCCTGGAGGTCCGAATGGGGCTCTATTTTACCTCCGGAATATTTTACCCTAGAGGACACCATCATCATTTAATCATACAGTAAAGCTGCATGCCCTCGAGAAAAATTACGGCCGTAGTTTCCCCTTGCTTTCAGCCGTTCGCAGTACCAGCGCAGCAAGGCCGTTTGGTGATTGTTACAAGGCCAGATCAGTCAATCATCCAGACTGTTGCCCTTGCAACTACTGAAAAGACTGCTGCCCCTCTTCAGAAACCACACGTTTGTGTGGCCTCTCAACAGACACCCCTCCGTTGTGGTTGCACCTACGGTACGGCCATCTGTATCGCTGAGGCACGCAAGCCTCCCCACCAACGGCAAGGTCCATGGTTCAAGTGGGGAGGGGGATGACATAAGGTCTCAGAATTTACTAAAGCATTCTTTGTTGTTGTTGTTGTTGTGGTCTTCAGTCCTGAGACTGGTTTGATGCAGCTCTCCATGCTACTCTATCCTGTCAAAACCTCTTCACCTCCCAGTACCTACTGCAGCCTACATCCTTCTGAATCTGATTAGTGTATTCATCTCTTGGTCTCCCTCTACGATTATTACCCTCCACACTACCCTCCAATACTAAATTGGTGATTCCTTGATGTCTCAAAACATGTCCTACCAACCGATCCCTTCTCCTAGTCAAGTTGTACCACAAGCTCCTCTTCTCCTCAACTCTATTCAGTACCTCCTCATTAGTTATGTGATCTGCCCATTTAATCTTCAGCATTCTTCTGTAGCACCACATTTCAAAACATTCTATTGTCTTCTTGCCTAAACTATTTATTGTCCGCGTTTCACTTCCATACATGGCTACGCTCCTAACACATACTTTCAGAAACGACTTTCTGATATTTAAATCTATATTCGATGTTAACAAATTTTTCTTCTTCAGAAACGCTTTCCTTGTCATTGCCAGTCTACATTTTTTATCCCCTCTACTTCGACCGTCATCAGTTACTTTGCTCTCCAAATAGAAAAACTCCTTTACTGTTGTAAGTGTCTCATTTCCTAATCTAATTCGCTCGGCATCACCCGACGTAATTCGACAACATTCCATTATCCTCGTTTTGCTTTTATTGATGTTCATCTTATACCCTCCTTTCAAGACACTGTCCTTTCTGTTCAACTACTCTTCCAAGTCCTTTGCTGTCTCAGACAGAATTACAATGTCATTGGCAAACCTCAAAGTTTTTATTTCTTCTCCACGGATTTTAGTACATACTCCAAACATTTATTTTGTTTCCTTTATTGCTTGCTCGATATACGGATTGAATAACATCGGGGAGAGGCTACAACCCTGTCTCACTCCCTTCCCAACCACTGCTTCCCTTTCAAACCCCTCGACTCTAATAACTGCCATCGGCTTTCTCTACAAATTGTAAATAGCCTTTCGCTCCCTGTATTTTACCCCTGCCACCTTCAGAATTTGAAAGAGAGTATTCGAATCAACATTGTCAAAATCTATCTCTAAGTCTACAAAAGCTAGAAACGTAGGTTTGCCTTTTCTTAATCTTTCTTCTAAGGTAAGTCGTAGGGTCAGAATTGCCTCACGTGTTCCAACATTTCTACGGAATCCAAACTGATGTTCCCCGAGGTCGGCTTCTATCAGTTGTTCCATTCGTCTGTAAAGAATTCACGTTAGTATTTTGCAGCTGTGGCTTATTAAACTGATAGTTCTGTAATTTTGGCATCTGTCAACACCTGCTTTCTTTGGGATTGGAATTATTATGTTCTTCATGAAGTCTGAGGGTATTTCGCCTGACTCATAAACCTTGCTCACTAGATGGTAGAGTTTTGTCAGGACTGGCTCTCCCAAGGTTCTCAGTAGTTTTAATGGAATGTTGTCTACTCCGGGGGCCTTGTTTTGCTCAGGTCCTTCAGTGCTCTGTCAAACTCTTCACGCATTATCGTATCTCCCATTTCATCTTCATCTACATCCTCTCCCATTTCCCTAAATTGTCCTCAAGTACATCGCCATCGTGAAGACCCTCTATATACTCCTTCCACCTTTCTGCTTTCCCTTCTTTGCTTAGAACTGGGTTTCCATCTGAGCTTTTGATGCTCATACAAGTGGTTCTCTTATCTCCAAAGGTCTCTTTAATTTTCCTGTAGGCAGTATCTATCTTGCCCCTACTTAGATAAGCCTCTACATCCTTACATTTGTCCTCTAGCCATCCCTGCTTAGCCATTTTGCACTTCCTGTCAATCTCATTTTTGAGACGTTTTTATTCCTTTATGCCTGCTTCATTTACATCATTTTCATATTTCCTCCTTTTATCAATTAAATTCAATATTTCATCTGTTACCCAAGGGGTTCTACTAGCCCTCGTCTTTTTACCTATATGATCCTCTGCTGCCTTCACTTACTCGTCCCTCAAAGGTACCTAACCTTCTTCTACTGTATTTGTTTCCCCCAGTCCTGTCAATTGTTCCTTTATGCTCTCCCTGAAACTCTAAACAACCTCTGGTTCTTTCACTTTATCCAGGTCTCATCGCCTTAAATTCCCACCTTTTTCAGTTTCTTCAGCGTTCTTTATTGCATTCTTTATTGCATCGAGATCTTCTTGACATTTTTTTGACCTATGCCATGTACCATTCTTTCTTTACATACTCAATGTGCAGGAATAAAGCTACGAGAAAGTGAGGAAGGCTAAGAGATGCTCTCAGCTGTGTTTTGTGTACGAAAGTGGAAAATTTTTCACTGCGTTCATCTTATCCGGATCACGTGTTATTCCAGCAGAAATATGACATGATCCAAAAATTTTATTTCCTCTCGACCAAACTCTGATTTCAGCTAGTTACCTGTGACTAGAGCCAGTGAAAATTTACGTAATGTTCGCTGCAGTAATTCAAGGTTCCCTTCCTATGAAGCAATTGCAGTCAAGATGTCATCAGCATATAGTGTTACTTCGTCTAGATCTCGCCAGAGAACTGTATCTAGTGCCATAATAAATAAGCCAGAACTTGCTTTAAGTCCAAACACTAAAACAAAAAACTAATACTTTCTGCCAGCACTAACAAATTGTGCATAATGTGTTAAATACAGTGCAAAAGTCAGAGCTTCAGCAACAACCAGAGCAGTCTTATGTCAAACCTATGATTTTACAAACAACAATAGTAGAAAAATGCTCATTTATATACAGTTAATATTTAATAGGGTCTGTACAATAAACCGTGCTAAACATTGGGTCTAACTTGCAATAAAAGTAAAAAATCCAACAAAAAGTTTTCTGTTAAGTGGAATCAATCATATATCTCATGAACAACAAGCTTTCATATAATGCTAAGCAAGTGTTTATTATCATTGTAAACTGTGTATCCTTAAAACACGCAATTATAAATAAATAGATACATCATATTGCTACATTGCTGCGAAATCAGGCGGTTACAGCGGAATGCTGGACACTGCGTAAATCTTATTCAGATTTCGTGTAATCCTCGAAATATGCAGCGGCTACAGCGGAATGTTGGTCACTGCTTAAAACTTATTCAGGTTTCTGTTAAATCTGATTTGGAATGTAGCGAGATGTTTGATGGATTCATCAAGAGGAAACCGATACCAGAATTTGAATGGTAGCGAGATATGAAATACAGCTTTCGATGGAATGTTAGTCATAGCAGCAAACAATCGCAGTTTTGAAGTAGTAGACATCAGATGGCGCATAGTGGCTTAAAATTACTCTATTTACCATGGAATGTTAGGCATAGCTGTAAACAACCGCCGTTCATAATTACTAGCCATCAGAATTATGATGTTACACCACATATGATGGAGCCATACAGAAGACACCGAAACTAGAATTTGGATGGAAGAGACATATGAAACACTAAGCGGTCGTAAGTAAATCAATCACACCCCCCAATAAGAAAAATTAGTAACAAAGGTACAGAACGATCACAAGAGTGATCACGTAGTATCTGCCTGGCTCTGAACTGATCTGTATCTGTATCTGTGGTGATGGCATTTAAAAATCACTCAGTTTTCAAGCCAATGTTAGCCATACATGCAAACACTCGCAATTTAAAATTAGCTGATATCGTAACTGCGATGTTGCACTATCTATGATGAAGCCATAAGGAGGAGATCAAGAGATATGTTGAACACTAAGTGGTCATAGCTAAGCCAATCAGACCAAAAGTAAGGAAAAATGATATAAAAGGGAGAGAACAATTGCAATAGAGTGGCCAAGTAGTATGTACATAGCTCCAAATAAGAGTGTGTTTGTATCTATGTTCATGGTACCACATGTTGCTGTTCTGTGTACTATTTCGTGTCACGCCTAACTTTGTAGTATACCGCTTGTGTTCAGAGTGCACGGAAAGGAGATACCATTAAAAGAAGAGAGACCGTGAAGGGAGTGTACAGTGAAATTTTTTATTTCTTCTTGTTGCATTTTAGCATGTATGTACAATGGTAATAAACCTATCTCATACTACGGTTGAGTATCCTGAGAGAGTCACCATGTATGTAAGCGAATGGAAATAGCATGCGGCTATTAGTAAAGATGACTATTATAGGGTCCTCAGAAGGTTCGGTAATAGGCAGAGACTTCACGTTTCTACTTTAGCGTGCTTCATCGGTAAAGGGATATTGAGTTATAATCTATTTCTTAATGAGCTGTTCCTAATGGGATGCATGTTTGGTGAGATGAATGTGGGGGGTTCAAAGCTTCAGCAATCCGTTTCATATCCTGAAAGACGCCCACATCGGCATTAGGCGATTATTTATTTATAGCTTATTTAGTCTGACTACATTAGAACAGCACATCAAAAATATTACATAGTAATTACAATTATAATAATTTGCATTATTAATAAAAATTAATAATAATAAAAAGTAACTAATAATAATTGGCAATAACAATAATAAAAATGACAAAATAATGGATGAATTAAGAATGACATTAATTAGTTATTACATAAAGCTGAATAATAACTGCATTAGAAACAAAAGTAAGAATTTGCAATAATAATAATAACAAAATAATGGAGACCTTGTAAGTAGCCTGTTCAGGTTTTCTTATTGTTAACGCCACGTAGCGCTCTGTATGAAAATCACTGGCTGTGCTGTGTGCAGTCTGTGGCTGGTTTGCATTGTTGTTGGGTATTGTGGTGTTGGGCAGTCGGCTGTTAACAGCAATTAGCGTTGCGCAGTTGGGGGTGAGCCGCCAGCAGTGGTGGATGTGTGGAGAAAAATGGCGGAGTTTTGAAATTTGTAAGACTGGATGTCATGAACTTTGATATATATTTTCACTATGGTGATATTAAGTTAAATACAGTGTTTGTTCTCTATTAAAATCTTTCATTTGCTAACTATCCCTATCAGTAGTTAGTGCCTTCTGTAGTTTGAATCTTTTATTTAGCTGGCAGTAGTGGATCTCGCTGTATTGCAGTAGTTCGAGTAACCAAGATTTTTGTGAGGTAAGTGATTTTTGAAACGTATAGGTTAATGTTAGTCCTTTTGTAGGGATTTTTGAAAGTCAGATTGCGTTGCGCTAAATGAAAATATTGCGTGTCAGTTTAAGCACAGTCATGTATAATTGTTCTAAGGGGACGTTTCATATGTCAACCCTTAGCCGAGTATACCTCACTGGAATCTTCTGATTTTTTCCTTGTAGTTTGTGTAATTAGTGTAGCTTTTGTTTATTGCTAGCGCGTAATTACAGAGAGCATTTCTTTGTATTGTAGTTTTTAATTGTTGAACAGTAAAACAGTTGTGGCATGCATGTAGATTTGCAGTAAGTATTTCGCAGCTGCGCTTGCAATTAACGAGATATTATTTTCAGTGCTACATTAATGTGTTCTCGTATTTTTGCTCTTCAAATTGTGCTTTTCTATGTTATCGTGTGAAATATTGTGACAATAATGGCGTGTGAAAAACGTAACACTAGGCTCCAAAGTAAACTGGGAAATAATAGTGACGACGAGCGTAGCTTATCAGCATCACTGTGTAGTGAATTAACAGACATTCGAAGTAGTAATTTGGTAATTGTGCATAGGGAAATGGAGCGGGTGGCAAATAATTGTGTAGACAATGAAACAAGTAGTGAACAGGGAACAATTATCGATCGATCGGTCGGCAACAGCTCGCCTCAGTAATCCGAAATGACAGAACACAATATTGCAAATACTGTAAACTTAGGTTTTGGGTCCTCACCGTTTTCTCAAATGAGTCAAGACACATTTTCTGCTTGTCAAAATGTGAATGTGTCCGGTGAAAATGCACTGCCAAAAAGTATAGAGAAACAGATTCCAGACACTAATACATTATTATTGCAATTAATGCAAAAATGGGACAAAAGCTTCAAATGTTGGAGACAATGGAACAAAATTTTCAAAAGTTAGACACAATGGAACAAAATCAGAGACAAACACAGCAAAAGTTTCGAAAGTTAGACACGATGGAACAAAATCAGAGACTAACACAGCAACAGTTAGACACAATGGAACGAAATCTGAGACAAACACAGCAAAATCTTCAAAAGTTAGACACCACACTTGAACAAACACATGAAGATTTAACTACTGAGTTACATAACATTGAATCGAAATGTCAAAAAGTCTTTAATGACGTAAAAACACAGATCTGTGAGCATTTTCAACCTATTTTTTCGCAGCATGATGATGCATTACAGAATCACGAAGGAGCCATAAAAGAACTGCAAACTATTGTTCATGAAAATCATGAGACCTTGCAAGCTAAAATTGACTCAGTTGCATCTACCGATTCGGTTAAGCTACTTGCAAAAACTCAAGAAAACTTAAAGGACACAGTAGATACTCTGAAAATTGGTTCAGGAATACACATGGAGGAAATTAATTCATTATCAGAGAAAGTAGTTGAACTTTCGGATCAGCTAAATAATTTATCTACGAAGGTAGATGATAATCTGAATGACACAAAACCGGTAGTCTTTAATGACACAGAAGAGTGCGAACAAATTAGGAAATTCAAACAAAATCAGAATCAAATTAATACGCAACACCAAAGAGAAATCCGGGTAGTACAAGATCAGCTGACTCAGGTAATACAAGAGTTACGTATTTCAGAGCACACTCGCGTTCCAATACGGGAAGAGGGACATAGAAATACGGAACAACCACAAAATAATAACACAGGGCACTTCGGAAATTATGAAAGAAATTGGCAAGGTACACCGAATTTTGAGATGGTACCGCCGAAACGACGTAACAATGACCGAGATGCGACTCGCCAACGTGATGGTTTTGTCTATAAGCTGTTCATTCCTACACGTAAATTCCAAACATTTAAGAATTCTGGCAACGACATTCATCCACAAGCGTGGCTTCATCAATTCTCTCATTGTTTTCCTCCCAACTGGTCATTCGAACACAGATTAGAGTTTATGTGTGGCTAGTTACAGAATGAACCAGCTGTAAGAATGCGATCGGTCATTGACGATTGCCACAGTGAAGGAGAATGTTACCATGCCTTTCTCTCAGCATATTGGTCTCAAGCTATACAAGACCGAGTAAAACATAGCATCATAATGATGAAACATTTCGAACAATCTGAATATTCCAGTCCTGTGAAATATTTTGAAGACATGTTGCACAAGAATCAGTACTTGTCAAACCCATACAGCCCCTCAGAACTCATCCAAATTTGCTTAATCAAATTGCCTGAACATTTACGACATATTATTTTGGCAGGACGCTGCAAAGACGAAATTGAAGTTTCTCAGGGACTCTTACAAGAATTAGAAATTGACACTGACAATCGCGGAACGCGAAAACAGGAACACAACAATTACAGGTCACATCCGTCGCAATTCCGCGATGAAAGAAACAATAACTGGACACGAGAAGGCTGTTCTCAAAACACAAATCGTGACCAAAAGAGACACCACCCGTATGACAACCGTTGGCACAGTAGCAAGTGTTACAGAGAAAGATCGCATTTCCGTAGTACTGAATATAACAGAGACAATCATAGAAACAGACAATACGGCAACCAGCACTATTATTATCACGGGAGACAAAACAACTTCAGACGCAACGGTCCACCGTGCAGTGATAATTCAGGGTGAAATTCTCCTCCACGTGAACGACAAGAAAGAAACTATGGAATCTACCGACATGACGATAGACGATATAATCGTAACTACAGACCTGAATTGCATCAGAACTGGCGAGCTTCAAACAGGGCAGGGCCTTCTCGACAAGGTGAATTTGTAGAAGTTAGGTCTCCAAATCCCAATAACGACGCGCGCGAACAAAGAGATAGACATGACTCGCACCACAGGCAGCCACGTGCGCCGGCTGGCTCAGCGAAAAATAACATAGACGCTAACCTTGAGAAAATTTTAGCATTCCTTACTGACGTATACAACATGATAATTGCTTTGAAGTTTAAACTCTGTCCACTAGGAAGAGTAAAGGTTTACACCACATTTCACATGTAAAACCGTTTATTGAAAGATAATCTGCTTTATAAATTAGTCTTTGCCATAAAATTTTTCACTTCATGTTACAAGTATGCTTTGTCAGACTTAGAAACTGTTAACATGCAACAATGTTTTGAAGTTCACTATCCAGTCTAGAACCTAGGGAACGTATTTACACAGTATTTACGAGTGCATTGTTATAGTGAACAGACGACACAGTGTTATTGTGTGTGTACATTCTTGTTTGTTAGTTGCAAGTTTAAGTAACGACTATAAGACTCACATACTTAGAACATTTACCAGTACTGCTAATGAGATTTTAATGCAACATTTTGGTTTACTTGAAAATACATTCTGGATTTAAAGTACTTTCTGTGAGATTCAAGATGACACAGTGGTTAGTTTATGTGACAGCTACACGATTTTATCACGACGCTACTAATGAGTGACAATTTACAATGTTGTTTTTGTGGTGTATCTGTTTTTCTGTATCTGCACAATTTTTCTGTATTATTCTGGAAAGTAAAACATATTTTGGAAGTAACTTTTGTGGTATAGCTACAATGAGACAGCCTTCTCCGTAGCACAACAATGTTACATTATAGTACTTTCTTGATCATGGTAAGGTACGTAATAACTACGATATCTATACGCAAAGCATTTCACTTTCGTTTATGATGAGGTAAGTACATTGACTTCAGCAGAACTTTGCTTACAGAGGACGATAACAACGACACTTCCACAGAATTATCTTACAGCAAGACGCACATTTAGCGCTACAGGACACGCATTTGAAAGATTAATTTTGTACATAAGCCATTTATTTTCCAAGATTTTTGAATTACAAAGAAAGTTTTCCATGATACATTTCATTCCATTGCTGTAATGTGTAACACCTGAGGGTATAATTACATCTATCCTCAGGGGGGCACACGTGTACTTTGTGTATCAAGTGTTTGGCAAGCACAAGGAGCCCTAGCTAATATGGTATATGCTTATACAACTTTACACCTCGGTACCATATTTCTCTAACGCATAAATTACACATCTATCCGATCATTTAACTGAGAGACAAACATTTCTTTCACTACATCAATGACACATGTTTACGCAATTACACAGTTGGATAATTTCATACTTATGAAATTGTATTTTGTCTGTAATTTGTGAACTGTTCATATTTTTCGGAACCGTTGTGATACTATGAGAGCTTTGAATGTCGTATTTGATGTGGGATCATGATTTTTAAAGTATGTTTGAGGCAGATGACACTTTCGACATGAGCATAGAATTTTTTTTTAGGTTTTGAAATTATTGGAGGAAGCTACGACGATTTTAAGAGTTGACTGAGGTGTTATGATGTTATTATTACGATGACTATGTGTATTATGCTGTTGCGGTATGCTTATGATCAGTAAGCTGATGCTATATGATTTTTAAAGTACGTTTGAGGCAGACGGCAATTTTGACACGAGCAGAGAATTTTTTTTAGGTTTTGAAATTATTGGAGGAAACTACGACGATTTTGAGAGTTGACTGAGGTGTTATGATGTTATTATGACGATGACTATGTGTATTATGCTGTTGCAGTATGCTTATGATCAATAAGCTGATGCTATATGAGTTATTTGATTATGCAACGTATCTCTTATGATGAAATATTGAAGAAGTGTCGATGAAGAAGGTAAGGAATAATGAGTAGTGGTTAGGGACTCTGGTTTGTGAAAAAGGATGTTGGAAACCAAGAATCGTACTTTAAGAATGATGAAATGTGTGTACATGCGTGAATGTATTACAATGCTGTCGAAAATTTTTGGACACTGTTATATTTATAGGATTTTATTTTCTACACATTTGTAACGCAAATTCTCAACCTGTGAAAATATTTTTATATGAGACTGTCACTGTAGCGGAAGCTGCTGTCGTAAATATTTCGGTAAGAAAGTTAAGTGACCACCTGCACGTAATACGTCGTGGGCACCCTGCTGCACGACAGTCGCCTGGAAAAAAGCCATTAGTGTGTGCTTTTCAGAGGCACAGGTAGAGAAAAAAAGGCCATTATCCTCGCTATTGACATTCCTTTGCAGAAAGCATCGCAAATACGACACGCTCAAACTTGAAAACATATGATTATACTGTGGAGCTCTGCTAAGCCGGTTTTACTACGGATTTATTTTTCTTGTTTGCTGCGCTTTGCCTTATATTAGTTGTAATATTGCATTTGCTATGCTAACTTATATATTGATGCTTGCTTTGCCAATTTGCATTTTTTACCATTGCTGTTTGTGTTAATTGTTTTGCGCTGCTGCATTACCTCGTCCCTTAGTTTAGCATCTGAGCTCAGTAGATTTAAGTTAACCTAAGAGGGCGTAGACTATATAAGAGAATGAATTGCGATGAATTGGAAGAAATGCACTGAGAAGTTATACGAAAAAAGTACAGAAAGCAGGTATAGATAGGACTTTTTGGAAATAATGAAGAACGAAGGGAGATCTCCGAGAAGTAAAGCAAGTTTTGTTTGCAAAATACTACAGTAAAACAAACCCTGTCCTTTCCTTGTGTTGGCCACTATGTGTTTCTGTACCCTTGTGTATTTATGTTCTTCCTGTCTTTCTATGTTTATCTGATAAGACTTATGTTGAAGAATTTTTCTAATACTCAGCTACATGAAGTATGATGAGGAATACTGTTATCCTCAAATATAATTTGCATTAATAATATGTTATTTACTTTGTAAAGATTTTAGACATTATTAATTCTGTTTTGTTTTAACGCTCATGTGTGAAGTTGGTATTTCAAAAGTTATTCTGATCTTTTATGTGTTTACTTATGTCATAATTCCTATAACACTGATGCATATGTTTATTTCTAGTCTTTTGTAAAGCCTGTTTTACTACAAATGTTATCTGTATTGTTATGTTCTTTAATCATGTATTTTGTACTTTTCTTATTGTATTCTTATGTTATAAAATTGTAATTGACACCAGTTCATCAAATTTAGTAACTTGTAGGTTACATTTCATTTGCTAACTATCCCTATCAGTAGTTAGTGCCTTCCGTAGTTTGAATCTTTTATTTAGCTGGCAGTAGTGGATCTCGCTGTATTGCAGTAGTTCGAGTAACCAAGATTTTTGTGAGGTAAGTGATTTGTGAAACGTATAGGTTAATGTTACTCAGGGCCATTCTTTTGTAGGGATTTTTGAAAGTCAGACTGCGTTGCCCTAAATGAAAATATTGTTTGTCAGTTTAAGCGCAGTCATGTATAATTGTTCTAAGGGGACGTTTCAACCTTAAGAATGATATTGATTAGTTTAGGAATTTTGAAGCCTTATTTGGTGTTGCAAGAAGTGCAAGGGCTACAGCAAGAGGAGAGAATTAAAACTGAAGGGGCAATAGTTGCTAGGAAAGTAGAGGATTTCAACAGATAACGCTGTGGAGAACTGGAGGGAAAAGAGGTGATGGTGGGAGGGGTGACGAGAGTGAGCTGCGAGAAGAAATAGCTGGGAGACTCAAGGTCTTTTTGAAAATTGAAAGGATTTTAATTTCTCTAATATTTTGAGGAAGATTCCTGTACTGATACAGAAAATTATTTAGAGAATATGTCAGTGTTGTCTCGTGGTATAGTGGTAAAGAAAGGATTTTAGATTGTTGGGAACGAGTATTTCTGGTTTGTTGTCCATATAATAGTGTAAGGGACGAAGGAGAATAGGAAGGAGTGCAATGACTGAGAACACGATACGGTGAACACAGGGTATGATAATCTCTACGCTTATCGGCACGTTGCCACGATAGCTTTTCATAGGCAGGAGTGATATGGTCGAAATAGTGTACAGCAAACTTGTATCGCACACAAGCATTCATCGCCAGTTTCAGCCGACATGAGCCCTCATACGAAACTCCTTGGAGAATAGGAACACCACAATCAGGAATGGGGAGTATTAGCGATCTACGAGTTTGTTTTTAAGCTCGAGAGGAAATGCTTTTTTATATTTCTGTAATGTGTGAATTGACATACACTTTACATGTTACAACTGTGTGTGTTCAGCCTAGTCAAGATGATGGTTCACAATTGTCTCCAAATTCTTTCAAGAAGAAAGTGATATGATTTTTTAGCTATTTAGGATTAAAGGTGGAAGAGATTATCTGAACTGCCGAGTAATAAGTCTTTTGTGAGCGACTAAGATTGCATGCGTTTTATATGGGTTAAGGTTCCAATTCATGTTCAGGACCCATTCCGATAAGGCAACGAAGTGAGCTTTTACACTGTAAATGGCTGTGTGCAGATTTGTTGTGCTTTCTGTAGGTATAACTGAAGGTCATTGGCATATAAATTTCCTCTAAAATGTAAATATTATTTTACACGTGATTAACATATAATGAGAAAAATAGTGGGCCCAGTACTGATCCTTGTCGGACTCGTGATACTACTTTCTTCCACAGGGACGTCTTTGTACCGATCATTGCAGACTGTTGGAGGTATGTAAGGTATAAGCGGAACCATTGTACCGCACCTGAAGAAAAGTTTTGACTTTTGATGTGAACACACAGTGCGTAGTGGGGCTATCACGCTGCTGTAGAAATAATTCAAAAGCCGAGATCGCTTAAATACTGTTTTCTGGATAACCGGTTTCAAACACACTAAAGGTGCCTTCATCGGATCTGAACCTAGGTAAACATTTGTAAACCATTCGGTTATAACGATACATGAGGAAGACGAGCAGATATAAAACAATTGCCACACAAAAATAAAAAACAACTGCTGTCATTAGTCATTCTGTTTCGTAAGATATGTAAAACCGCAGCCACAAGATAAAACTATTTGGTGCATGACCGCCGCTCGACTGTCACGTTACAAACTGACAACGTTTACAAATGTTAATCTACATTCAGATCCGATGATGGCACCTTTAGTGTGTTGAAACCGGTTATCCAGTAAAGAGTATTTAGGCGATCTTGGCTTCTGAATTATTTATCTTTTGAGTTTAGCAAATAGAATACCAAAGTCGACAGTCTTGAAAGCTTTACTGAAATCCAAAAAGCACATTAAGGGTCGTGGTTTGTTCGTCCATACCTTACTTCAGTATGTTCGTTGTTTTTATAAGAGCAGTTTTCGGGCTGCAATTTTTCCGGCAACCAGAATGGTATCTATCTGGAAGCTTATTTCAGATTGAGTGACTGGTGAGCTGATAGTGACCAATGTATTCTAAAGCCTTGGATAACGCTGATAGAATGCAAATGTGGCTTTACTCGGAGAATTCTTTGGCAGATGTCTTTTTGGTTAGAGGTTTAATTGGTCCTTTTCCCCAGGCCATTGGGCAGATGCCAAAGGTCACGCAACAACTAAAAGTATACATTATTATCGATGATAATGGATCGACGTGCAAACTGATCATTTGTACTGTAATATTGTCGTACCCTGAGGCTGCAGAGCGATTTCGCGCAATTGACTTCCTGACCATATTAACGCTTACAGACTGCAGAAAAATTTTTTCGTGTGTAGCGATCACGGGAACTTGAAGGGATTCGATGGTTTGCATCCTTGTGCGTTGCTCAAGCAGAGATGTAGGTGTGGCGAAATACTCATGTAGATCCTCAATAGAAACGAGAGGTTCAGCTGGAGATTGAGGTTTTCCTATTCCTAGCCCTCGTACATCTATCCAGAAGGTGGAAGGCTTGTGAAAGTCCTCAGTTAACTAGTGGGTGCACCTGAGTTTTGCATTTCTCACTGACTGTCTAACTCAGTTGCATAGTAGTTTGCACGCGAGATAGTTCTCAGAGTCAAGAGCCTTTTATATTTCTTTTGCGCTGTGTCCCTGATACTTGTAAGGTGTCTGAGTTGATCGATAGGCCTTGGTGCAAGTTTTCTCCTGACTCTTATAGTTTTTATCGGAGCATGTTTATCACATAAATTACTGTGTTCCAATGAAATTACACTCTCCATAATTTATTTCAAAGTTATTTCCTGTCATTCCCTTCCAAGAGATATCAAAGGCGTCTGATGATAAAACCTCGGTTTGTTGTTTGGACATTGCAACGAATATTTCATGAATGTTATCTCATGATCTGAAATTTTATCAGTGCGAATTATAATGTCTGGAGACCTGGTTGTAAAACTGTCGATAGACGTATGAATGTCTCCAGTATGATGAGTTGGCTCAAGTGGTAGCAGTGTAAGATCTGAGCAGGAAAGTAGACGCTTGAACTTTTAAACGGCAAGGCTGTTGCTTATAAAATTTACGTTCACATTCCTGGCTACAGGTGGGTGTTCATATACAGATTGAAACCGGAGAATGCGGATTCAAAGCTATAGAGTTTTCCAGATTTGACTGGATCGCATGTTACATAGGTAATAAACTGTTTGATAACAGGTTTCATTTCAGTGAATGTATATTCTGGTTGAAACTTCCTGGCAGATTAAAACTGTGTGTCGGACTGAGACTCGAACTCAGGACCTTTGCCTTTCGTGTCCAAGTGCTCTACGATCTGAGCTAGCCAAGCACGACTCACGCCTCATCCTCACAGCTTTACTTCTGAAAGTACCT
Source organism: Schistocerca gregaria (assembly GCF_023897955.1). Classification (NCBI taxonomy): domain Eukaryota; kingdom Metazoa; phylum Arthropoda; class Insecta; order Orthoptera; family Acrididae; genus Schistocerca; species Schistocerca gregaria. The sequence continues at coordinate 212,977,822 of NC_064926.1, read as the reverse complement.
CATCACCTACTTTCCAAACTTCACAGAAGCTCTCCTGCGAAACTAGCAGAACTAGCACTCCCGGAAGAAAGGATATTGCGGAGAACTGACTTTGAACACTCCGCTGCAAAGTGAGAATCTCATTCTGGAAACAGCACCCAGGCTGTTGCAAAGCCATGTCTCCCCAATACCCTTTCCTCCAGGAGTGCTAGTTCTGCAAATTTCCCAGGACAACTCCTATAAAGTTTGGAAGGTAGGACACGAGGTACTGGCAGAAGTAAAGATGTGAGGACGGGGCGTGAGTCGTGCATAGGTAGCTCAGATGGTAGAGAACTTTCCCACGAATGGCAAATTTCCCGACTTCGAGTCTCGGTCCGGCACACAGTATTAATCAGCCAGGAAGTTTCATATTAGCGCACACTCCGCTGCAGAGTGAAAATCTCATTCTGTATATTCTGGTCGTTTGCCCCTGTTGTTGGATGTGTGCATGACACTGGGGAATAAGAATCCACGTCCATGTGCAGCCACACTACCACCTCAACTGTTTTAGGAAATTTGTGTTAAGCTCTATGGGACCAAACTGCTTAGGTCATCGGTCCATAGATTTACACACTACTTAATCTAACTTAACTTACACTAATTACAACACACACCCATGCCTAAAGGAGGACTCGAACCTCCGACGGGGGGACCTCAACAGTTATCCGTGTCAGGTTATAGAAGCACATAGCCATCGAGACTTACAGATATGGAATGGATACTCGGCTTAAGCCAGGTCTTTTTCTTTTTTTGTGATCAGTCTTCTAACTGGCACAGCACACAGTGTATACAAAATCGTCAGCCGGCAGCCAAACCTGTCATGGGCGTTCGGACGAAGGCTATGCAATACTTCGCAACCACAAACTGCTTTCGATGAGCTTGACCTCACAACTATTTACATTTCTAAGAGGACGCGGGAAAATAACACAGATTGTAGTTTGAGAAGCGTTACTTTCAAAGTAAATTTCCTTTTTGTAATATGAATTAGGCTATATGTGAGGATGCGCAATGAGTTTCTTAAATCAGGACATCTCATTCTCATTCAGTACTTAACCAGCTACTTAGAAAAATTTAGGGCCAGCAGAGCAGCTATTTATGCCATTATTTCAAATTTTACTGGGCATTTGTGTATTTGATATAACTTGAAGGGCAACACACTCCAAACAGGACCAGGTTTCAAGGTTAGTTTTTCATATTCATTTTTTCATATATAACATTGTAATTGGTATTCTATGGAAAAGTCGACGTGCTCAATGGAACATATATTCAGCCAGAAAACCCACGAAATAATCGTTGCACTGCAGTGAAATTTATAATCATGTTTGTCAGAAATATTCAGCTGCTGCAATTTAAGCTCTGTTCTTAGCATTTGCCTATCTACAATCTTGGGAAAAAAAACAGCAAGAAATGTTTGACTACCAATATTATATGTGAAAGTTTAGGTTTTCTTACTTTATTTATATTAATTTGAATCATAAACTTTTCGTATTTCTGTGTTTGCGTTACCTACATCCGTGTCCTATGCTCTGAACACCTACCGCCATTGGATGGCGAGATCAATTGAGATGAGCATCATTGGCAGACAAAAGTGTATAGCGCAAAGTAATCTCTATTTCAATACTTCGGTAGCTACTGTGTTGTATTTGGTTGAACTCGTATTCATACTTTCGTAAAATCACTGAACATGCTACCACGCATCAAAGGTGGTTCCAAAACGCATTGCTTTTTGTTATGTTTCATTGCCTAAAATGCCGGGAAGCTCTACGCCGGTGTATAAAACCTGTACCACTCAAAGAATTTATATTTTTGTAGCTGCTAGCGAAAGTATATGGTCACTTAACACGGGAGAAACGTAGTTTCACCCTTGGTATAGAGTATTTTCACCTGGGAAAAAGTGTATTTTTAACCAGGAAATCAGAGAAAAATCGGCAATTGTTTCTCTAGACCACGTGTACACCTTGGTCTTGTACACACCGGATGAACAAATCAAACAAGTTGAAACCAAGAATGTTTACACTGTTTCTAGAACATAGAATATGGAAAGAATGACAGTTTATGTCACGAACAGTTGTTTGCAAAATACGAATGTCCAGTACTGGCATTACATACTTATTGCATGCAGAAAAAAACAAACATAAATAAGCTTCTGTAGCTGTGAGCTACCGATCGCATCACAGGTGTCCATAAGGGTAAATTGTGCTAATCATAATACTTCAGAGAGCAAGGTGGCTCAGGGAAACATCATGGATGCTCGTGTGCTCACACGTAAGACCAAAACAGCGACGGAAGAACCAAAGAATATTCACCATTTTCTAGCAAAAGCTGAGTCGACAAAACTGGCTTGTGACTCTCCGCAGAATGAAATCCGAAACGCAGTCGCGTTTACAATGCATGCAATGGACGAGTAAAATGTTAGGCCACATCTGAATCAAGTGAGATACTAGTAAAATTATCACTCACGACAACCCCAGAATGCTTGCAACAGCCGACGTTAAATTACAGATAGTTCCTAACTTGAGAAATCGGAACTCTCATCCACAATCAGTGTCTATGTTTGGACATCATACTCGTCACACCACAGTTCAGCGACTCTTCTTTGGCTGGCTGTCTCTGTACAAAATCCAGTCTGCCTCGCCAAGGTGCCCAGAGACCAAAACCGGGGATGGGGTGAACTGAACAGTCAGCAAGGAGAATGTTTTGGTGTTACTAGCCTCCTCCTTCAGTCAGAAGACAGGAGAGACAACGTCTTTGAACTCATAGTCAAAATTTTCCATCGGACAACGCAAAAAACTTGAACAAACGCGTCCCTTGCGCATGGGTCTGAAGGGACCAATTACGCATCCACCCATTAAGAAATATCACGGAGATAACAATCACCCGAGTGCACCTCAAGCCACTTTTGAAAATTAAACTCAACTTGAAGGTTTCTTTAACAGAATTATTGTTAGTTTACTGATAGTTTCTATTTATTGATTGTGTACTGGAAGTTGTTTTGCTAGGATTGTCTTAAAGGTTGTTTGAGAGGTTGTGTCTGTTGCAGAAAATGAGTCTAAACAGAAGTTAATCTCACTGTGTGCTTTCCAAGTAAAAGTACCGAGTCGCCTCATAAAGAAAACCAGATTCTGCCTATGTTTCCTTAAAAAAGGTGACAATCGGTCTCATACTTCTCTGACGTGAAATTTGACAAAACGTTAACTGCTTTCTGGTCGTATGAAAAGAAGTCCCTTTAAATGCGATATTTTTCTTTTTCCTGTGGTAATGAGTAACTCACGGGCAACTGTTCTCGTGAAGCCTGCTGCTGCTGCTGCTGCTACTACTGAAAGTTACTAAAACGATGCGCCTCCTTTACTGGGTGGGAAACTAACTACAGGAGAACTCCGTGTAAAATGGGTTCATGTAATATGTCTGCGTTTTATACCGGAATTGTGAAACTCCCTCTAATGAATCTTATGGATTGGAAACTGGACGATGACGTGGTAAATTACGTTAATGATGATTCCTTTAAAATGTTTACTTGCAACTTTAGAAAAGTCGGTTTAAAAATGTATTCTTAGTTATAATCAAAAATTGCAATGAAATGACCTATTTTGAATATTCTTCAGAGTTGTTTTTCAGCAGCGTCATGTTCTAAGAATTATTTCAACCTATACAGACAATTGTTCATCATAGATTACAAAAGATTGCATTAACTGAGTTCAACTTTCCTGCAATGCCGCTAAAGTTACTTACTTATGAAGCGGGAGAAAGTTCTGCATTGGATACTAAATTGTTATGATGGTGCGCAGGCAGCAGCTGACGCGTAATTGTAGCAAAGAAAATTAATTGTTACCTCATTACGAAGTCTTCATGAAATCAATCAAACTATCTCTCCCACTAGCAGTAAAGATACTAAAAACCATATTATAAAATCAATTTCGTTATCAAAGATAAATCTTCGTTACTCCTGCCACGACGCTCTCTCGGTCGTGGCTCACTTCACGATTACACGGTGCGGACTGACTGCCTCTGCGACCCATCCTTGAGGAGCGGCCGACGCAGGGATGTTATTGCAGAAGTGTAGCATCGCAGATAATATTGCGCGCTGACCAGCATCCTCGATGAGCGGCCGACACAGAGATGTTATTTCAGAGGCACAGCACCGCAGATAATATTGCGCGCTGCCTGAGAAACAAAGTAAGCCCGACTGCCGTCTGTGTATCCAAGTTATAAGGGAACTTGATAGTGCATAAAAAGCAATACCCCTTTTAAACTGCCATTCCAGATCTCTTCCACAAAGCTCAACCAAGAAATTCCACCTGAATTCACTCAAGCTGCATGCGTTTGCAATAACACTCACATTTATTCAGTGGAGCAGTCATTCATGTTTAGGAAAGGTAGTTACAGTTATATGGTAAAACACCCACAGTTTTGTTTCCCATCGTAATCTTCCTCTCTGGCCTGGAAGAAATATGAGGAAACGCAGGAAGAGGAAATTCGTGATAAAACCACGAAATTGTTTGAAAAGCGGTTTGACTGCCACCTTTTATTACCTTCCGCCAAGGTTAGAAAAATGACGGCGCACCCTTTATTGCAATGTGTGACACAGCCAAGTGATTTTTCTATGTTTATCTTCTTTGCCCCAAATAATTCTGAGTGCTGGCAACATAACAGGAAGTACTAGACTCTCATGATGAGCTCGAAAATTTTCTCAGTCTCCCTATACAGTGTACAAACGCAATCAAAAACGTAAATGTTCTTGTGTAATAATGTTATTTTTCAACATTATTAACTGAAACATTACGGACTACTTAAAATATCAAGACTTGCCCTCATTTTGACTACAAAATCAATTCACAGTTGACAAACGACATTCACCTACTTCCTGAAGTTCAAACGCAAGTCAGTTATTAACGCGCCACAAAAAATGCAAATACCGTATACTCACACATAGAGTACTCACAGGAACATATTACATCCCAAAATATAGTATAGCGTCTGTCTTACCACAACTGTACGGGCCACAAAGTGGTGTCACTCATCAAAGATAAAATACATCATCTCTTATAACTAAGCACATAACATCATAGTCCTCAGTTGGACGAAATGTTGTACAAGGAAGTGCTCTTTCCTCAAAATAAGAACCATAATACGAAATATGATCGTCATCGAGATGAATGTAATAGGAAGCTTTACAAGTACTGTTGTCATTTCCTGCAAACATGAAAGAAATGCACGAAGTTGAATTCCACATTCACGCATGATATACGACGCAGTGCATGGTGTAAACACAGCACTTCATTATTTTTGCACACCCCAAACACACCTTGGGTGGTGTTAACAATGGTTGCTACAAATCATTAATTGATTTTTACATTTCCTTTGATTTTACAATCTACTTTGAACTATTCGCTACTCTTTCTAATAAACTTTGTTGGAGGCTCCACACTGCACCTGCTGTGAACAAACATGTCCATAATATCTCTTAGTTAGCTCGTTTGTTAATTAGTCTGAGTGTTTCTCTGAAAATGGACACGATAAAGGGAATAATAAGGAGATGGCGTGTGAAAATCGTCTGCCCCTTCACTTATACCAACCAATGAGTCACACCAAGGCCACACGAGGCTGTAGCCACGCATTGTCAGTTAACTGTCGTGGACCACAAATCATTAATTGCTGTTTGCTTCTCCTTTGATTTTGCAATCTGCAGTGCGCCCTTCGCTACCCTTTCTAATAAACTTCGGTGGGAGGGTCCACACTGCAGCTACTGTTTACAAACATGTCCATGATAGCAAGATTTGTGTTAATTAGCCTACCAACAGTTAGAATGCCCAATGGCCTTACAGTCATTAATGTTCAGGATGTCCTTAAACATTTCCCCTGTTCTTCACAGAATGGAGAAAATACGGCGAAAATGTCAATAGTAAATTAGATCTTGCACTGCGTTTGTGATTATACTTACTTAGCGACACAGCTGCACATCATTACAGTCTCAATTCTCTGGTCCACTCCAAATACACCCAGTGCCTCAACACACGATGATATGCTTGGAAAAGTTTCTGCAACTTCGAATTCTCAGTCGTTAAGGCATCATTGTTCACATGGCTGCATTTTTGTTGAGCTGCTGGCCTCTGCAGATGGGCGCCCAGGGCAACCACCTGCTGAGCAGTAATTTCGATGTCTCCAATTTAGGAGGGAGTCAATTCATATGCAGTGGCCACAGGCAGTGGAAACTAGGGTCGGCAGCGAACAGTGATACATCCTGCTCGTTTCTTCCGCTTCTGGTTCACCTCAGGTCAAGACTGCCTGACCCCAAACTGCGAAGTGACGGCATCCTCCGCGTTTACACAGTATCGCTCTCCGCAGACCGTTGGTACAGTCATCACAGGATATGGTGGACAATGTGAAGTGACCAATTTCGTCCAGTGCGCTGGGCGAATTCATTGGTTTGTTTGAAGGGGAGTCGTGTAGTGTTCATCTCCCTTTGGCCGGTCGGCGATGTCAGAATCGAGACGCACGTCTTGCAATCCTCTCAAAAGATTTTACGCAAACTGTTGGCTAAAAACATTCATTTTTGCATTACTTGCAGCTGTGTAAGCCAGCTTCATGATGACATGCCCATCATTTCATTACTGATCGTAGTTACTGTGACATTTGCATGTACATAAGGCACTGTGCAAAATTCGAAAGAAAAGAAATTGCAGGGAAAGAATGGGGATCGCTATGATTTTTCGTTTGGTGCATGTTACATAATATGTTACTGTGTATGACGTTAAGCTAGCATATTGAATTTTTGTTTATACTCACTAATTTCGAGACAACTGATTTGATGTAGCATACTCATTTGCGATCGTGTGCGCCAGCGTTATAGCCAGAGTGAAATATCCACAGTATTCATCGTATTTCACAAATGATTTTGAAATGAGATTTTGATAAATCATAGCACATAAATAGGAGAGTATTTTTCCTTACGTTTATTCAACAAAACATTTTCTATAGTGTTATTCCACTAACAACAGACTTTTTCGAGAAAATAATATAATTCTTAAACGATATCGATAGCTGGCGAAGCAGGAACTGCTTTGAGTTTTCGAATAACGTGAGTGGTGACATTACACTTTTATTTTTGTACCAAGGATGTGCCTTTTCATAAGCTATTGACTTTAACATGACATTGACATTGACATTGCAACAAGAGAAATTTGTAGGTTTTACTCAAACTTCGTCACTAACAACGCTTCTCTTTAGGTTGCAAACAGTTAAAACACCTGGCGGAAGCAAATCCCTCCTTTTGTTGCATTTTCAGAGTAATTCTTCTTAGATGCTAACTAAAGCAGAGGGGAGAGATCATTTTGCCAGTTCACCATGCAAGTGTAGGTGTGGAGGGGCTCCAGTTAATATTTAAAAGAGATGAGTATAGGCTTCAGTTTATGACAGCATTTCCCCTCCAGCGCTCGGCATCTCCCCTCCAGCTCCTGCCCACAGCTGCACCACTACTGCTCTCCGCTGCGTCTCCTGCCGACTGTAGATATACCGGCCATGATATTTTGTGCTCCCTCTACACGCAGCTTCAGACCTCGATGACAGCTGTGCCTTTCACTGGGTGAATGGGGCAATGTCGTCACTCTCGCCCACAAAGCAAGGGATGTTGCGACCTCCATTTGCTCAGCCTGTAGCCTGACGATGCTGACTGCCTCCAAATACTTCATTGCTAGTTCTGTTACGATTCCCACCTTCACTCTCCCAGTGTTGCAGAGTACCTCATGACATATGAAATGCAATCGTTAGACCAACCATATACATAAAAAGACACATACGACACCAGAAGTAAAGTAAAAGAAAACTTATATCTATGAGAAAATGTAGTTTTCTCTGTACACGAACTGCTGTGTGTACCTAATGAGTAGCGGAAACATAAAACCAAGTGTTCTCCTGTGCACACATGTGAAATCTGGTTTCGCAGGACAGAGTCAATCAGGTTATGGAAACGGTCCTAAATCAGTTGCTGTTAGTTACACAAGAACACAGAACTCTATTCCTCGAAAACACAGTGCACAGTTTTCTTTTTAAAGCAACAAGGATCAATTCAAGGCTGAGGGCCCAAGTAACTTCTCAATAACAAGGTTTAAATAATTCCTTTAAAACACAAGGATTTAGAGAAACGGCTGAAGGCCTTACATAACTAAAATTAAAATATCTTCTCGGCTAAAGGCCCAAATAATATTTCAGATCAGCAAATGAAATTCTTTAAAGGCAAGCATTTACCAATTTCGGCTAAAAACCATATTAAGGGAAATTTTAATTAGTTCCTCGGCTGACAAGCATTTAGACAGTACAACAGAAAACCATCTTTAAAAAAACTTGAAATATCTTGACGGCTGAAGGCCCAAACAATTATGCAAAATAATTAAAGACAAACCTTACGATAAGCATTTACATAGTACGGCTGAAGGCCATTTTAAGAATTCAAGATAATTAAAGAGAAACCTTACAGACAGGAATTTGCACATTACGGCTGAAAGCCACAAATTTTAAAACAATCGTGGCTGAAGGCCTAAATAAGGAACAAACAAGAATTTTAAATAAAACACTGCTGTAGGTCTGAACTTAAAATACTTCACATAAGGCTATATACTGAACATAAAACAGACAAAATTAGTACACGGCTGAAGGCGTGGCAGAGTACTTACGACAAAGAAAATCACAAACAACAAAACAGTGGAGCTCACAAGTGTTCGAATGGTCGGCCTGGGAAGGAAACTGTAACAACAGTTTAGATTAGACAGGCAGCCAAGCGTAACACTAAATAGTCGGGTGACAGCACGACCTAGGGACGGCTGAAGAACCAACCAACAACCTGATCAATTCCCGGCCTGAGCTCACGCCGCAGAGACTTCGTCGTTGTTCTGTCGCAGCCGACCGACTGACTACTCCAGTGTGCAGATAGAATTCATCTGCTCAGTGGAAATCACAGTATCTACACACAGTTCCACCTAAACACTTGCACCAAGAACTCTGACAATCCTAAAACCAATCATTGTGGAAGAACAAGGAGAAATGACAAACCACACACACACACACACACACACACACACACACACACACACACACAGAGTTTCCACAAGCGTTCAGCGACCAAATACACGTCTTCCAATGAGACGACCGACCGAACGACCAACTAAGGTCGTCCCCACTCTAGCTATGAGTGTCGGCAACGGTCGGCCAGTCTTGGTTGTCCAGAGCTCACTGCAGCTCCAACCAGACTCAACTCGATGTCCGTTCGGAACTCGGAGACACGGCGACCTGGGAACACTGGCTCGGACCCAACCACGCCGAGGTAATTCTTGCCCATTGGCCACGACATCTCTGCAGAAGGAAGGAACCGACCCACGTCCGGCAAGATGACCAACTGGCGAGGCCCAGAAACGGCCAAAAGACCAAAAAACGTCGCCGAATGAGACGACCAACCGAACGACCAACCAGCGGTCGTTCCCGCTGCAATCTCCTTCCGTCGGACAGTTCATGTGTGTGGCCAGGATCGGTTACAAGCATACACTTCTGATATGCCGCTCATGGTGTGCAAGATGTCCTGTACGAAATACATACAGGTCACGGAGCACACAATGTACAGGAAAAAAATGTAGCAAGAGCTTTGGAAACTTCAGAAATAATATTAAATCTACGAAGATCGAATTTCTTAAAGAGAAACTACGGTGCTCGAGACGCATTAGTAATGGAGAGGGGGTTATGCCTGACACAGCGAAAGAGCAAGCCACAGAAAACATCACGGTATCTTGGAAAAAACACTGCAAAAAAATGTATGTTTTGATTTGTTTTTACCGAAAATTCGTGTCCTATCAGTCTTTTAATGTAGAACCTGTGAATCATCTATAAAAATTTTATATTCTTTTTGTCAGCCGGTTCGTGGGAATGGAACTATTCTGAATTGTAGAGGAAGAAGTAAATTCCGCATAGTCATTGCATTTACCAGTGTGCAACAGCATTCAAGGAGAAGAACCGTTGTATTTCAGAATTGAAGAGAGTTACTGCAATCTTTGGTTGACAGAAATTTGAGAAATATTTTCTAGTTAGTAGACTAAGAGATGAGGTACTGGACAAAAGTATGGAAGTGTGTAAGAAATGCATGTTCTAACACTGAATGCAGACGTTGGCCAAGTCTGCAGGCTGCGCTGTTGTATTTGACGACGAACGGCGCTTGTGAGAAGTCCTCAATACGTTGCAAGTACCAGTCGCAGACACAACTCTGTCGTCTGTAGCTGTGAGAGCGTTATGTCGAAGCTACGTGAATTCCAACGGTGGATAGTAACTGGTGATAGTACGGTGGGTGCTCGCGTACCCATCTCGTGGTCGTGCGGTAGCGTTCTCGATTCCCATGCCCGGGTTCCCGTGTTCGATTCCCGGCGGCGTCAGGGATTTTCTCTCTCTCGTGATGGCTGGGTGTTGTGTGATGTCGTTAGGTTTAAGTAGTTCTAAGTTCTAGGTGACTGATGACGATCGATGTTAAGTCCCACAGTGCTCAGAGCCATTTGAACTATTTTTTTTTTTTTTTTTTTTTTTTGCTCGCGTACCCAGGGTAACCGAAGTGTTTGGTGTTTTCAAGAGGCACCGTATCGAACGTTTATGCAACATACTGGTGAAGTAGAAAAACTTCATTCGCTAAGTCAGGAAGCGGATGAAAGCCTGTGTAAGTGATGATGAAAGTCGTCCTGGAAGAGGATTGTGGCAAAAAATAAGAGGACGACAGCTGTAAAAGTCACTTCACAATCGAATGTCACACTAGCAAACCCTGTCACCACCAAAACAACACGAAGGGACCTCCTTAAGCGAGGTATTACAGGGCGAGCTGGAATTACAAAACCACACTTCAGTGATAAAATGTCTTTAACGTAAAATACTGGCACCAAAGGCTCAAAATGGATTCTGGACAGATGGAAGAAAATCATTTCGTCGAATGAGTCTTCATTCTCACAGTTGCTAGTTTCTGGTCGAGTTTTCGTCCCAAGAGTGAAGCACGACGAAGACCCGATGATGATTTGGGCAGCCATATCGTGTTATTCCATGAGTCCCATGGTTACCCTGCAAGGTTGCATTGCTGCCAGGGATTATGCCATAAGTTGGCTGCTCTGGTCAGTCCCACGGTACAGTGTTTGTTCCCCAATGGTGACGGTGTGTTCCGAGACGACAGAGCCCCAGTTCTCATAGCTCACATCGTCCAGGGCGGGTTTTGTTAGAATAAGGGTCAATTGTCACTCCTTCCCCGGTCATCACAGTCGCCAGGTCTGAGTATTATTGAGCATTTTTGTCTACTTCGGAGAGAAGCATGCGAATCGCTGTCCAACTCCATCTTATAAACCTGACCTTGTAACTATTTTCATTGTAAACCATACAGGACCTCTATGTATCCATCCCGAGACGATTGAAAGCTTGTTTGAACGCCAACGGACTTCCTACACCGTATTAGACATTGTAATGTGCTGTCTTTGTGATGTTTACATATTTTTGTCCATCCCGTGTATCTATCGACCATAACGTGGCAGTCTTGCGGCTCACTCTGAAGATGGCTGAACGTTACACAGCCGAAATATTAGAGGAAGATGGAGATTTCTTGCGGCTGCACACCCGAAACTTAATGGAACAGTCTTTGCGCCACCAAAACCTGAAGATTCTGTCGTTGTATTTAAAATCGTTAAAAATCCTTTGAAACCAGTTTACTGCCCAAGTAGCTTCTACTCGGTACTGTGAAAACAACATTCAACTCAGTTCGGTGGTCAGACGAAAGCCTACATCCCCTTTTATCTTTTTTTATTAACTCTTCGTTTTAAATGTATGTTGTAAGATCCACATTCAGCTGATTGGACATATACCTCGTCACCTCATTGGTTTCTAGAAAACGAGTTTCCAGCTTTATTGGTAGGGGTTCGCTTTGCTACAAGGATGGTCGTATTCTTCCAGCATGACGAGGCACTTGCGCATTCTAGTCGACAGGTGATGCATCATCTAGACGTCACATTTCTCGAAAGGTGGATAGGCAGAAATCGTAAACTCTTTAGAGTTTTGCCTGGAGAGATGATTAAAAGTGAAATCTACAAAATGAAAGTAAACGGAGGAGACGAATTGATAGTTGGGATTATAAACAGTCTTGGCCCCGTAAAAGAATGCTAAGATGATCTCAGAAGAATTAGACGTGGCATTGTCAAGAGAAATCGAGTGTACTGTAGTTGTTGGTGGAATTAATGAAAATATATTTTGAAGTTAATCAATTGCCCTTGATAAACACCTTCTGCGAGCGTTTCTTTGGATTGCATTCTAACAGTCGTGTCTCAGTAACCGATAGAAATGGGACATATGTTATGTAGAATGTTTCGTTCTAAAGAGATTAGGTATCACCTCCCAAAAAATTTACTGTTCTTCCTGCAACATATATATACTGAATTTCATGACTTACTGAATTTGTTGAAAGAAGTCAGATGATAGGTGTTTCGATTTCAATAATCTGTGTTGGTTAAGGGGTGCTTGGAATTCAGGCTGAAAGTACACTGTGTGAGTAAAACAGAGATGGGTAAGATAATGATGATACACTAGGAGACTACTTATAGCACCAAGTGTTACTTAAGCTTTTTAGATTCTGTCTTGCTGATCGTATTGTGGAGTAGCATGCTATTTTGTACGTGGTTGAAACGCTGATTATAGCCATGAGAGCGTCTTGTCTCGAATCAGCTTATTGAGCGATGTACGATGACATGCTGAAAAGCCCTGGAGGCTTGGTAACTATAACGAACATTATTAAAATTCTACATCTTTATTCTTCATGTGTACGAAGTAATTTCTCAACGTAGTCACCCTGGCGGCAAACAGATTTCTCCCAAAAAGAGACCAATTTATTGATACCGTCACTGTAGAATGTTTGACATTCTTGACTGAGCTACAACCTCACCTCTGCTTGCACCGGTTCATCATTAAATTAGTGAAATCCTTGATGGCATTCTTTAAGTTTTGGAAATAGAAAAAAGACCCAGTAATGACCAACCTGAAAGTTCATCATCATAGGGTTAGGTTAGTGTTGTTTAACGTCCCATCGACAACAAGGTCATTAGAGACCGAGCGCAAGCTCGGGTTAGGGAAGGATGGGGAAGGAAATCGGCCGTGCCCTTTCAAAGTAACCATCCCTGCATTTGCCTGGAGAGATTTAGGGAAATCACGGAAAACCCAAATCAGGATGGCCGGACGCGGGATTGAACCGTCTTCGTCCCGAATGCGAGTCGAATCTGCTAACCAGTGCACCACCTCGCTCGGTCCATGTATGGTCTGGTTTATCATCTCGGAGAAGGTGCAGCGGCATCCCTGGGCGAACTCTTGAAATTCGAAACTCGACTACATCACGCTGTTCCTCAAGTACCGACATACTTACGTAACATACCGCGATATTACACTTTACAGGAACACTATCACGACAAAGGGGTGCAAACATATAAACATGAAGAATAAAGATGTAGAACATTAATAACGTTTTTTTTATTTATAATGTTTTCAGAGTTTCGTATAAAAAATTCGGAACCGTTACTTTTCAACGCGCCTTCGTAATAGACCCTATTTACTAAAGCAATGACAATGCCAGCTGTTACTGAACACGACTAAAGTGATGAAATATGTTATGAAGCTTTTTGTGTCCGTTATAATGCGGGTTGAACTAGTGACCTTTGTGTAGCGTGACACCAACATTTTTCAGATTTTTTCTTTTGCTTATTTCATTCCTTCTCTTTGCTCCTTTAAAAAAAAAAACAAACAGTGGCAATTTTTTTATTTTCAAAGACAAGAAGTGCCATCTACATTCTAATATTCTTATTCGTACTGGAATATTCATGTCCCTTATAGTATCCTTAATAACACACGACTGGAGAAACGTTTTTATAAAAGATCACTGCGAATTTTGATTGGACTCTACTTACTGTTCTTCCTCTGCCACCACTATATTGCTCGCTGTCGACAGTATAATGATGGATTGCTAATGGGCGTAGTGCATCTCAAAATGGCGACTTCCTGACTCTGGTAACTATTATTTTGTTGACCAACATTTGTTTATTTCACCAATCCCATTTTCAAGAGTAATGTCTCCATCTACCCCGTCATTAATCGACAGATGTCTATATAACGATAAGAGCCGAAAAAAATAATGAAAATATCAGATTTCGTCATGTATGAAGAGTAAATTGTGTTCTATTCAACATTCACGTGCAGAGTACAACTCTGCCGTCACTCTTACAGTGGTCGCCTGTCTATGAAGCTCTTACGCAAATGGCAGGCGTTATAAAAGTGTTGGTCGAACGTGAGCGCATTTGGCAGAACCGCTTGTGGTCGCGAACGTCTACTGACAGATATCAATTTATCATCTCTTCAAAAACAACTCTTCGCAGCTCTGAACTTCTCTGAGTGCTTGGCAAACACTTGCTCTGTCATTATGCAATCAATATCAAAACGGGAAATGATCGTATGACCTGTGAGTAATTACGTCGCCGATCCGAAAATTGTTTGGACTGTTTGTGTAGTTTAAATATCACATAATAGTCGAAACCATTTTACACAGTTTAATAATATGACATAAGTATTTCAAAGGCATCCGTGTTGGTTTACTGCTGGATGTTACGCTTTTGATGGGTTCTTTAATATGTCACAACTCTCTTGCAACAACGTCTAGTGTCAACCTCCACTACCATCTTTACCTTAAAACCGTTTATATTATGTACTTTTCATTTAAAACTAGCAATCGGAGCAAGAGAAATGATTTCGTGGAGGCACACTTATTTCCCTTGTGGTATAAGAGTGCAGCTTTGCTTTATTAACATGGATTCACAGAGTGCATAAGCGTAAATTTAGCCTACGATTTTACGATTTTACACTAAAATTCTAGTCATTATGTAGTAAAGTTAATATTACGTCCAATTTTTCTGGGTATTTGGACGAAATATGCAGAAGTACTTCACTGGAAAGTTGATGCTGGCAACATGCTTCATAAAACGTCGTGGACAACGTATCACAACAATCTTTTTTAAGGGTCATCCCTTTAATGCGACACATCGTGATATCATAATCCATGCCAATATGAAAGCAACACCTACACTCAACGTCAACATAGCTTTACTTATATAGCTGTTAGCTGAGTACCCGTCATTATCCAGGTATGAATTTATTTATTCTTCTATCTGTCCACCCCCTCCTTCGCCTCATTTTTTTCCATCTCCTCCACCTCTTCTCCCTGTCCACCTCTTCTAAACACCTCAGTCTCTCTCCATCCCCTGCTTCCCCTCTCCCTGTCCATTTACTCAACTCCCCTCTCTCTGTCAGTCTGCTCCTCCCCCCTCACTCAGTCCAACTGGTATGAATTTATTTATTCTTCTATTTGTCCATCCCTATCTTCACCTCATTTTTGTCCGTCTCCTCCACTTCTTCTCTCTGTCCACCTCTTCTCCACACCTCAGCCTTTCTCCATCTCCTGTTTCCCCTCTCCCTGTCCATTTACTACAGCCCCCTCTCTCTGTCAATCTGCTACTCCCCCTCAGTCAGTCCAACTGGTATGAATTTATTTATTATTTTATTTGTCCATCGTTTTCTTCGCCTCATTTTTGTCCATATCCTCCACCTCTTCTCTCTGTCCACCTCTTCTCCACACCTCAGTCTCTCTCCATCTTCTGTTTCCCTTCTCCCTGTCCATTTACTCAACTCCCCTCTCTCTGTCAGTCTGCTCCTCCCCCCTCATCAGTCCAACTCCTACTCAGTCTCAGTCCATCTCCTAATACCCCTTTCTTTGGTAATCTGCTCCTTCCCCATCCCTATCAATGAGTTCCTCCCCCTCTGACCACCCGCTTCTCCATAATTTGTCCTTCTATCGGCAACTATCTCTTCTTTTTCCTCGCTGTGTGTCGATCTACTCGTCCCCCGTCCTCTCTCCACACTATTATGCTCACGCCATTAGGAAACTGGTGGTTCTTACCCTTACAGTATTTTTTTCCTAACTGTGACTATTAGGTTGGTGCATAAGTTAGTAGCGTTGAAACGTCCCCTTAGAACAATTTATACACGACTGTGCTTAAGCTGACACACTGTATTTTTAGCTCTACGCAATCTGTCTTCCAAAAATCCCTACGAAAGAATGGCCCTGACTAACATTAACCTATACGTTTCACAAATCACTTACCTCACAAAAATCTTCATTACTCAAGCTACTGCAATACAGCGAGCGCCACTACTGCCAGCTAAATAAAAGATTCAAACTACTGAAGGCACTAACTACTGATAGGCATAGTTAGCAAATGAAAGATTTTAATACAGAACAAACAGTGTATTTACCTTAATAGTCATAATATATATATCAGTTCGTGACACAAATTCTTACAAATTTCAAAACTCCGCCATCTCTCTCCCTATGTCCCCCACTGCTGGCGGCTCACCTCCAACTGCACAACGCTACACGCTGTTAGCATCCAGCTGCCGCTGCCCAACACTACAATGGCGAGTATTACAATAATGCCAACCAGCCACAGACTGCACACGGCACAGCCAGTGATTTTCATACAGAGCGCTATGTGGCGGCGGCGTTACCAGTAAAAAAACTTAAACAGCCTACTTACATAGCCCCCTTGCTCCTCACAAAAAAATTTACAAATTGTTTTGGGCCATGGCCAATACAGATTTGAAAAATTTTTTCATAATTACAATAACAAAGAAATGAAATGCACACACTTATCGATACAATGTTGGTCAAAAGTTAAAATTTTCACACAGTCCATAAAGACAGTCCTGATCATTCATCAAAGTAAAGTTGCAGTGTTTTCCTCAAAGTCTGAGTAGTAAACGAAAATGCACATGGAAGTAGTGGATTTCCATGCAGTCTTCAAGAAGTAGTGTTGTCCTTCCAACGGACATACAGTGCTGACTCTTGACATGCAGACAGGTAATGGGCCACAACAGAGCAAACCCACAGCAGAGTCAGTCGAAGTTTTAAAGAATATTGGTAGGTAGGTCGTCACAGAATAGACCCATTGTAGTCCTGGTAGAGATTACGGTATTGGTGGGCCACCAGAGGTGCAGACCCACTGCAGTCCTTGTAGAAATAATGGTATTGGTGGGTCATCAAATGTGTAGACCCACTGCAGTTCTTGTAGAGATGGCCAACAGCCATTGTGCGGGTGCACAATCACCATTGAAGAGTCTTGTGGATAATATAGCAAGTCCATAACCACCACTTGTGCACTCACAAAAATTGTTTTTGAAATGTCCTTAGAACCAGCAATGCTGTTATCCAGTCCCTTACTGAATTATTAACACACGTGCAAACACTATCAGTTCCTACTTCTCACATATTGTCCATATACTATGACCAACATAAATGTGTGCAGTGAAATGTAATTTACAAGTTACTTAATTTGATGAACTGGTGTCAATTACAATTTTATAACATAAGAATGCAATAACAAAGGTACAAAATACATCTTTAAAGAACATAACAATCCAGATAACATTTGCAGTAGTACATGCTTTACAAAAGAATCGAAATAGCAAATACATCAGTGTTACAAAAATTACGACATAAGTATATACATAAAAGATCAGAATAACTTTTGAAACGTCAACTTCACACATGAGCTTAAAACAAAACACAATAAATAATGTCTGAACATATTTACAAAGAAAATAACATAGTATTTGAAAAATTCTACAACATAAATCTTATTAGCTAAACACATAAAGACAGGAAAAAGACAATTACACAAGGGTACATGAACACATAGAGGGATAATACGAAAGGAAAGAACAGGGTTTGTTTTACTGCAGGATTTTGCATAGAGATCTCCCTTAATTCATCATTATTATCAAAAAGTCCTATCTAAACCTGCTTTCTGTATTCTGTTCACATCCTCTTTCAAAAATAGTTTTTCTCCACTGTACACTACTTTTTTGCCCAAACCATTTTCTTAAAGCTTCTCAATGCTTTTCTTCCAATTCATCATAGTTAGTTTCTTATATAGTGTACCCCCTCTTAAGCTAACTTAAATCTACTGAGCTCAGATGCTAAACTAAGGGACGAAGCAATGCAGCAGCACAAAACAATTAACACAAACAGCAATGATAAAAAATGGAAATTGGCAAAAAAAAGGCGGCGATATTACAACTAATATAAGGCAATGTGCAGCAAACAAGAAAAAATAAATCCGTAGTAAAACTGGCTTAACAGAGTAATACAAAGTGAAATTCACTAGCACTATGCCTGGCACACAGTAGAAGCAAATGCAACAGCTTATAACTAAACAAGACAAAGCTCAAGCAGAAAAAATATTACAATAAAGACAACAATGCAGAAAAGGGAGATGTCGGTTCACATCTTAATGTCTATATAATTAAAGTGGTGCACCACAACTTATTCTACCATAAAAATTACCAAGTACTTGAAAAGAAAATTATGTATGCAGTTCTTGTGAAGGGAAGTCTTTTTGTGCTCCTTCGTTTTTTTAAGTACATCATAATTATTTACTGGATCTGTAGGCATAAAATATCTATATTAGTACATCCATTAAATTTTATTGTAACCAATGCTGCAGTGCAGCTAGAAAATAGATATTAAACAAAATAGGCAAAGCAAGGCATGAAACATCATTCGCTAGCCATAAGTCATTTCATAATGCAGTAAACAATCTTCCAACTAGCAAGGCAATAGACATGAAAATTTTGTCATCGTTTCAATTCAGTAAATATCATAAATTAAGAACTCCAAAGTGTAATCATATGTTTTCAAGTTTGAGTGTGTCGTATTTGCGACGCTTTCTACAAAGAAATGTCAATAGCGAGGATAATGACACCCCTTTTTTTTTACCTGTGCCTCTGAAAGGCACACACTAATGGCTTTTTTCCCAGGCAACTGTCGCACAGCTGGGTGCCCACGACGCATTATGTGCAAGTGGCCACTTACCTTTCTTACTGAAAAATTTACGACAGTAGTTTCCGCTACAGTGACAGTCTCATATAAAAAAAATTCACAGGTCAAGAATTTGCGTTACAAATATGTAGAAACAAAATCCTTTAAATAGAATAGTGTCCAAAAAATTTTCGACAGCATTGTAATGCATTCACGCATGTACACACATTTCATCATTCTTAAAGTACGATTCTTGGTTTCCAACATCCTTTTTCACAAACCAGAGTCCCTAACCACTACTCATTATTCCTTACCTTCTTCGTCGACACTTCTTCAATATTTCATCATAAGAGATACGTTGCATAATCAAATAACTCATATAGCATCAGCTTATTGATCATAAGCATACTGCAACAGCATAATACACATAGTCATCGTCATAATAACATCATAACACCTCAGTCAACTCTCAAAATCGTCGTAGTTTCCTCCAATAATTTCAAAACCTAAAAAAAATTCTCTGCTCGTGTCAAAAGTGCCATCTGCCTCAAACGTACTTTAAAAATCATATAGCATCAGCTTACTGATCATAAGCATACCGCAACAGCATAATACACATAGTCATCGTAATAATAACATCATAACACCTCAGTCAACTCTTAAAATCGTCGTAGCTTCCTCCAATAATTTCAAAACCTAAAAAAAAATTCTCTGCTCATGTCGAAAGTGTCATCTGCCTCAAACATACTTTAAAAATCATGATCCCACACCAAATACGACATTCAAAGCTCTCATAGTATCACAACGGTTCCGAAAAATATGAACAGTTCACAAATTACAGACAAAATACAATTTCATAAGTATGAAATTATCCAACTGTGTAATTGCGTAAACATGTGTCATTGATGTAGTAAAAAAAAATGTTTGTCTCTCAGTTAAACGATCGGATAGATGTGTAATTTATGCGTTAGAGAAATATGGTACCGAGGTGTAAAGTTGTATAAGCATCTACCATATTAGCTAGGGCTCCTTGTGCTTGCCACACACATGGTACACAAAGTAGCCGTGTACCCCCCTGAGGATTAATGTAATTATATCCTCAGGTGTTACAGATTACAGCAATGGAATGAAATGTATCACAGATAACCTTTGTATTATTGTACTTCAAATATCTTCAAAAAAAATGTTTTAAGTACAAAATTAATCACTCAAATACGTATACTGTAGCGATAAACTGTGCGTCTTGTTGTAAGATAATTATGTGGAAGTGTCGTAGCTATCGTCGTAATTTTATTTAAAAAAGCGGATAAGTGCCACTAGAAGCCTTCCTAAAAGACAATTTCCATTCCTTCCGAACTGACTATGCGAATGTAGACGAGAGGTGGCTCAAATTCAAAGATATAGTAGCAATAGCAATTGAGATATTCATACCTCATAAATTGGTAAGAGATGGAATGGATCCCCCGTGGTACACAAGAAAGGTCCGAACGCTGTTGCAGAGACAACGGAAAAAGCATGCGAAGTTCAGAAGAACGCGAAATCCCGAAGATGGGCTAAAATTTACAGACGCTCGAAATTTGGCACGTACTTCGATGCGAGATGCCTTTAATAGGTTCCACAACGAAACATTGTCTCGAAATTTGGTAGAAAATCCGAAGAAATTCTGGTCGTATGTAAAGTACACAAGCGGCAAGACGCAGTCAATACCTTCGCTGCGCAGTGCCGATGGTACTGTTATCGACGACTGTGCCGCTAAAGCGGAGTTATTGAACACAGTTTTCCGAATTTCCTTCACCAGGGAAGACGAATGGAATATTCCAGAATTTGAAACACGAACATCTGCTAGCATGAGTTTCTTAGAAGTAGATACCTTAGGGGTTGTGAAGCAACTCAAATCGCTTGATACTGGCAAGTCTTCAGGTCCAGATTATATACCGATTAGGTTCCTTTCAGATTACGCTGATACTATCGCTCCCTACTTAGCACTCATATACAACCGCTCGCTCACCGATAGATCTGTACCTACAGATTGGAAAATTGCGCAGGTCGCACCAGTGTTCAAGAAGGGTAGTAGGAGTAATCCATTTAACTACAGACCTATATCATTGACGTCGGTTTGCAGTAGGGTTTTGGAGCATATACTGTATTCAAACATTATGAATCACCTCGAAGGGATCGATCTATTGACACGTAATCAGCATGGCTTCAGAAAACATCGGTCTTGTGCAACGCAGCTAGCTCTTTATTCGCACGAAGTAATGGCCGCTATCGACAGGGGATCTCAAGTTGATTCCGTATTTCTAGATTTCCGGAAAGCTTTTGACACCATTCCTCACAAGCGACTTCTAATCAAGCTGCGGAGCTATGGGGTATCGTCTCAGTTGTGCGACTGGATTCGTGATTTCCTGTCAGGAAGGTCGCAGTTCGTAGTAATAGACGGCAAATCATCGAGTAAAACTGAAGTGATATCAGGTGTTCCCCAGGGAAGCGTCCTGGGACCTCTACTGTTCCTGATCTATATAAATGACCTGGGTGACAATCTGAGCAGTTCTCTTAGACTGTTCGCAGATGATGCTGTAATTTACCGTCTAGTAAGGTCATCCGAAGACCAGTATCAGCTGCAAAGCGATTTAGAAAAGATTGCTGTATGGTGTGTCAGGTGGCAGTTGACGCTAAATAACGAAAATGTGAGATGATCCACATGAGTTCCAAAAGAAATCCGTTGGAATTCGATTACTCGATAAATAGTACAATTCTCAAGGCTGTCAATTCAACTAAGTACCTGGGTGTTAAAATTACGAACAACTTCAGTTGGAAGGACCACATAGATAATATTGTCGGGAAGGCGAGCCAAAGGTTGCGTTTTTTTTTTTTTTTTTTTTTTTTTTAAATCTTTATTTCTTACAAAATATTTTATACAATAAAACCCACCACCTTATTAATTAGTGGGTCATGATATAATACATTACTTAGGTACAGCTTATACATTTCTAATTCTAATCTACAGACAGTGTGTTAGTTGAATGGGCAGACCTACTAATTAACAAATCTGCTACTCCTAATATTACTACTTACACTAGTCTCTACTGCCTGCAGCGTTACAAACATGCCAATAAATATACAATCCTACTTGTGTGCCTTGCTCACCGAGCTAACCCCGGTGAACGCGCCCTGGCACAGGGCAGGCCAATACTTTTATTCGCTGCAGGTTTCTATTTTAATTCCTATTCTAATTTCCTAACCTAATGAACTATTCTAAGTCAGAATCGGTGCGTTGTCAAATCCGGTATGGTCGCCCCTCTCCCCCTATCCTGCACGTGGCGGATTCCAACTTTACCAGTCGACCAGTCCACGCACAGGCGGTACGGGATTGGGGCATTGACCTAGTATGTTAATTTTTAAGTCTTAAAGCTCTCTCAGATATTGAGTTAGGACCTTTCGTGATACCTCATTTGCCAACTGATTTAGCAGTCGAAAGGTCTCGTCTTGTCTTAATAACATATAAGTGTCATAGTTGGGTAGTTGCTGTCTAAGTGTAGTTGCTACATCATCGAAAAGGGGGCACTCGTAGACCACATGGTCGGGAGTTCCCTCCGATGCACCACAGTCACACGTAGGCGTTGCCCTCTTCCCAAACCGACATAGATACGTCGGGTAAGGCCCATGTCCAGTGAGAAAGTGGAACAAACCCCTAGTTGGTTCAAAATAACCCATGCTCATTCTTTCCCTCACATTCGGCAGGAAGCTGAAAGTTCTTCTGCCGGATTCCTCTGCCTCCCAAACTTCTTGCCATAGCTCTTCACCCCTCTTCCGTATCTCGCCCTTATCCCTAACCCTAACTCCCAAGATGTCTTCTACTTTTTCTATGTCCCCTTTCTTTGCCCAATACCAAGCACCCTGTTCCCTGATTTTAATATCCAGAGGACAAAGCCCCATTATTACTAATAGGGCCCCTCCCGGAGATGTTCTGTATGCCCCCACAGATCTTAATATCATGTTCCTTTGAACCCTTCTCACCGACATGGCGGGCACAACCCTTGTGAGCCTGTGTGCCCAGACTCCCGCGCCGTAACCCACTATTGATGTTAGTATGCTATTATGATACAATTTGATAAGGTGAGGGGGGAGATGAAATCTTTTATGACCTATGGTGATGAGGTTATTGAGAATTTGCAGAGCTCTTTGTGTCACGGTTTCAATGTGCTTTCCGAAGTTCCACCTTTCATCGATGATGATCCCTAAGTAACGTCCCTCTCGTCGTCGGAGTACTGGTGTGCCCTCAATTCTTACAGTCGGGTTTCTTATTAACTGTCCCTTTAGTAATAGATAGGTTGATTTAGTCGGTGAGATGGTCATCTTGGTAATACGGCACCATGATAGTAGTTGCGTCATGGCTCTATCTATTTTTGGTTCAATATCCTCGCGACTTCGGCCGCCAACCAGTAGAAGGAGGTCATCAGCGTAGGCTATCACCTCTAGCACATCTTCATTTTGTTGCAATGCATTTAAGAGTGGCTCCATGTGGATATCCCAAAATAGGGGACCTAAGACGGAACCCTGGGGACATCCCTTTGTTATGGGTTTTCCAATCCTCCCGCTAGGGGATGATAGCCAGACCTCCCGATCTACACAATAGCTCCTAAGGCAACCGTATAGCGGCCCTGGGCACTCTTTCTCCCGCAAGCAGGAGAAGAGCGAAGGCCACCACAGGTTGTCAAAGGCGCCACTAATGTCCACCATGATGCCGACGATGTACTTGCACGGGGCCGAACCACAGACCTCGGCCGCCAGGGCGATCGCATCAGATGCGGAACGCCCAGGCCTGAAGCCAAACTGTCTGTCGCTCATCCCGTGCAGCACTCGGTGGGCAGTCAGCCTATCAGCAAGCAGCTTTTCAAGGATTTTCCCGAGCACATCCAGAAGGCAGATGGGTCTGTAAGACTTTGCCTCAGCTGGATCTTTATCGGGGCCTTTTTTAATGATTACAACGTTTGCTGCCTTCCAGATCCTCGGGAATTTGCCTTGCCGAAGGCACTCGTTGTACAGCTGGGTTAAAGGAGCGACCAGTTGTGGGGCCAAGAACTGCACCACCTCCGCCACAATGCCGTCTGGCCCGGGGGCTTTCCCTCTCTTTATTGTCTTTATGAGGGCAGCGACCTCTTCCTCCGAGAAGGGGAGGACTGCCTCATCATTTGTATAGTCGCCCAGATCTAAATCCCGCAACCGTCGCTGTTCCTCAGTATCCTCTGTTCTGTCGTCGTCAGGCAACAGGGATCGGAGTAGGACCTCAGCAGTCTTCTGCCATGAGTCCGTCATCCCATCCCCATGCCTGACTGTGGACAGCATCATAGGGGAGCGGATCTTTTCTCTTACTAGTTTATACGGAATCCCCCATGGATCCAAGGCCAGCTGATTGGTCACGAATGTCTCCCAGCTTCTAACTCGGACCGCTTTTAATTCTTTTTGAAATCTTTCCTTTGCCTCCCGGTATAGCAGTAACCATCTCTGCTTCTCCCACCAGACGACACTGCGCTGGTAGTGCCTCCGCAGCCTTCTGACAGACTGACGCAGCTCCTGCAGCTCAGGAGACCATGGTGTCGGCGAGGCCGCCATGGCCCTCCTCCTAGTTGGCACGGCCGCCTTCATCGCTCTAGTCACTGCACACACCAGTTCCTCAGCTCTGTTGTCGATGTCAATTTGTCTGTCACCATCCGGTAACGGAGGAATGTCACACTCTCTGGCTAAGCGTTCCCAGTTGGCTTTCCTGAAGTTCAACTGCACCTCCCACCCCATGGCCCAGTGGCACTCCCTGCTCCCTAAGGTAAAAGTGATAAGGTTGTGATCGCTTGTGGTGGCACTGTCTATCACCTTCCAGTTCTGTATTAGGTTTGCCGCATTTGGCGTGACCAAGGTCACGTCGATGTTCGTGCCTTGCCCCCCTCCCGCCGCATAGGTGGGAGAGTTTCCCGGTTTGTTTGCCACCACAAGCTGCAACGACATAATCACTTCTTCCACCTTTCCACCATTTTCGTCCCTTGTGCCACTGTACCATAGGGGGGACTTCGCATTTATATCCGCAGTTATGACAACTCTTCGTCCCTGCAACGCCATAGCCACTCTTGTTAGGTGGTCTAAATGTATGTCGATATCATCTCCATATTGAAAATACATGTTAATGAGTGTTATAGTGCCTGCTGGAGATTGCAGTTCTATGACGTTGCAGTGACTGTTTGAGTACTGCGAAAGTAAGGTTGCCTGCAGTTTTTTGTTGGTGATTACCACAGCTGCTTTGGGGGCATCCCCACAGCTGATGACTTGCCATGTGGTGGCCACAAAAGCAATTTTGCCAGCCAGAGAGTAAGGCTCCTGCAAACAGAGTACATCCAGTCTCCTCTCCTCCACTTCCCTACGGAGTTCCTGCATCACAAGTCGACTGTTGTGCATATTTAGTTGGCCGACAGATGTCCTAGTCGTCATGGATAATATGTGTGTACTCGGTCATATGGCCAGGTCTTGTTCGGATCGAAAGTTATTCTTCCGTTTGCCAACACTGATTGGACGTATATATCCTCTAAGTCAAATTTCTCTCCTCGTCTTTCAAACAGTTTCTTTAGCAGGTCACGCAGGGCTCCGAAGTCCGTGGGGAGATTCACCGACTTTAGCTGTATTCTATCTACAGCCTCCATCACCGAGAAGGTTACCTTTCTGCCGTTCTCATGTCCAATTCGGACCACATGTCTCAAGGCAGTGGTCAGGGTTGCCGGCTGCTCCAGTCTTGCCAGCTGCATCGTAAATTCGAGGTTTGGGTACACCCTCACCGGATCGACAGGCGGAAGCCTGACAATTGATGTATCAGTGGTGCAACCCACACTCGAACTTGTGACTATATTTTCCTGTATGGATGGTTTTTCAATTTTCTCCTTGGGGGTTGCCACTACCACAGGATGCCCTTGCCGTGGATGGTCTGTTTTCGGCTCAGATCCCCGGCTTCGAGGGGAGGGAGCCATGAGTGGCATGGGAAATTCAGTTTGCTGTCCTTTGTCTACCATGAATGCCTCTGTCTGGACAGCAGTGTCTGCTGTTTCGACTTCTGAGCTCGAAAGCGATCTCAGAAATTCCCTGAATTTGTGAGCCCTCATAGCATCCCTCCTTCTCTTGCTCGGGGATTTTCGCTTTGGCATCCTGTAGGTTGTGTCAGACTCAACCATAATCAATTCTGGATATTAGGCGTTGTTCTAACATCCTGTATGTAGGGCAACTCCGTCCTGTAGCTCCACATGGTTTTTTTCCCTCTGCTCTTACAGGGAATACAAACACTGGCAGCCTTGCAGTCCTTTCGTACGTGTCCATTGTCACCGCACTTGGAGCACGCCGACCCCCTGGTGCAGTGCCTGAGAATGTGGTCCAAGTCCCCACAATTGTGGCAACGAGGTACCACGATGTAATCCCTTACATTAATTGCATGAAACCCGACATATAGTCTGCCCATTCCAGTAATTTGCTTCCACATTTGTGGATTTACCTCGGCCACGTGATGGACAACGTCCCGATCACGGGGTCCTGTTTTGAATTTGAGTTTGAATTTATTATTGAATTCTTCCGCGTTCATGCTTTCAAAATTTTGTCCCCTTATTGTCTCGCTTAACTCGTCGTTAGTCATTATAGTTGGCACGTCATATAATATCACCAAAGGATTCCTTTTCCGTGGAGGTTCACATTTCATTACTGCATTCAGTTTTTGGTTTTTTAGTAGTTTTTCCTTATCTTCTTCTGAGGCTACTTCTACTATTACAGAGTTCTTGCTGGGTTTAACTTTCTTGATTCTTATTTTGTCCTTTACAGGATCTATTGTGGTAGTTAAAAGTTCTTGTAGCTTTTTTACACTTGTGTCCTGTCCTGGCAGCGTCCGAAGAAAAACTGCCGTGTCTTGTCTCTTTGCTACCCTGTCGATTGTATCTTTTGTGGTAGTTGGCTTAATGGGCGCTTGCGCAGCCACTGCCGCCCAGGATTTGGCTGGTTGTTTTCGCAGTCTGCTGTTTTCTTTTTCTAATTCTTCTAAACGGCCTTCTAATTTTGCATGGGCAATAGCCCAGGCCGAAAGTTCATTCTTAATAATGGTCAAGGCAGCCTGACTGATCTTGCCATTTTTCACATTCTGGTCAATCAACAGGGCGATTCTGTTATGCCTCTGTGCGACGGTTTCAATATCAACATCTGCCTGCCCCACCTCGTCTTGTGGAGAGGGATCAGGCACAGCGGAAGCCCTCGAAAGCGCACTCGAATCACTCGTTATAGTTGAAGCCATGATTAACGAGTGATAAAGAAGAAAGTGGGAGCCCGTCTCTTGCCCCGGACCGGCTCCTCTGGCATGGGGGGGGGACTTCTTGCAGCTCGCCCACCGACCTCGCCCCAAGGTCAAGGGCCCTATCGAACTGCCGGGTTCAGCACGTCGTTGCCAGCGCACTGGTCCCCATCGATGGCTTCGTCATCGGCGATTTCACGCGACGCTCCTCGGCAATTGCACCCCGCACTCCGGAGAGGCGGATGCACCTCTCGCCCTTCGCCGCCTACTAGCCCGAGTTTCCACCTTACGGCCAAGGACCCACTCCTACTCAGGTGGCGGGCCGGTCCCCCAGACGTTCGGCGGTCTGGACCCAGTTAACCTGGCCCAGGCGATGTCACCACCTCCTGGGTTTGGCAGAACACGCCCCGGTTACCCAGGGGCGCGGCGAAGCACCCTTGCCGACTCGCGCCGCGATCCCACGCCGACAAACGAAGTCGCCGGCATGCAGAGCTCCTGCTGGTCTGGGCCCTGCGAACAGAAAGGGACAGATGTTCGTCCCTCGACACAGCTCCCCCTGTGCCACGCACCCTTCGCTTTCGCATCGGGTTGGGTCGCAGCTCTCCCTTTTGTTGCAAGGCAAAATGCCGAGCTTAACGTCTGGCACCACGGGAAGGCGGAAAGAGCCACTTGGGAAGGAGAGGTTGTAAGAGACACATCACTTCCCCTGTGAGGAGTGCCGCGGCACGCCCGTCTGGAAGCGATACGCCCCAGTGCGAGCCTCCGTGCCTTACGGCGCGCCGGCTACGGGCGGGCCCGCGCCGAACGCGCCGTCGAGCGACCGACCTCACGCCAGACAAAGGTTGCATTTCATTGGCAGGACACTTAGAAGATGCAAGTCCACTAAAGAGAAAGCTTACACTACACTCGTTCGTCCTCTGTTAGAATATTGCTGCGCGGTGTGGGATCCTTACCAGGTGGGATTGACGGAGGACATCGAAAGGGTGCAAAAAAGGGCAGCTCGTTTTGTATTATCGCGTTATAGGGGAGAGAGTGTGGCAGATATGATACACGAGTTGGGATGGAAGTCATTACAGCATAGACGTTTTTCGTCGCGGCGAGAACTTTTTACGAAATTTCAGTACCAACTTTCTCTTCCGAATGCGAAAATATTTTGTTGAGCCCAACCTACATAGGTAGGAATGATCATCAAAATAAAATAAGAGAAATCAGAGCTCGAACAGAAAGGTTTAGGTGTTCGTTTTTCCCGCTCGCTGTTCGGGAGTGGAATAGTAGAGAGATAGTATGATTGTGGTTCGATGAACCCTCTGCCAAGCACTTAAATGTGAATTGCAGAGTAGTTATGTAGATGTAGATGTAGATGTAAGCAAAGTTCTGCTGAAGTCAATGTACTTACCTCGTAATAAACTAAGTGAATTGCTTTGCGTATAAATATCTCAGTTATTACGCTTATTGCCGTGATGAAGAAAGTACTGTGCTGTAACGTATTGCTGAGCTATGGAAAAGGCTGTCTCATTGTAGCTATACCACAAACGTTACCACTAAAACATGTTTTACTTTCCAGAATAATTCAGAAAAACTGTGCAGATATAAAACAGATACACTGCAAAAGCAACAATGTAAATCGTGTCACATATTAGTAGCGTTGTGATATAGTCGTGTAGCTATTAGAGAAACCAAATGCTAAGTCATCTTTAATCTCACAGAAAGTACTTCAAATAAAGAATGTCTTTTCTACTGAACCAAAATGTTGCATTAATACCTCATTAACAGTATATGTTCTAAGTATGTAAGCCTTATAGTCGTTACGTAATCGTGCAATTAACAAGCAAGAATGTACAAATAACAACACTGTGTCGTCTGTTCACTATAACAATGCATTCGTAATTTCTGTTTAAAAATGTTCCCTAGGTTCTAGACTGTATAGTTAACTTCAAAACATTGTTGCATGTTAATAGTTTCTCAGTGTGACAAAGCATACTATAAAAATGTGAAGTGAAATATTTTATGGCAAAGACAAAGTTAAAAAGCAGATTATCTTTCAATAAACGGTTTTACATGTGAAATGTGGTGTAAACCTTTTACCCTTTATAGTACTCAGAGTTTGAACTTGAATGCAATTATCATGCGGTATACGTCGGTAAAGAATACTGGAATTTTTCTCAAGGTTAGCGCCCATGTTATTTTTCTCTGAGCCAGCCGGCGCAAGCGGCTGCCTGCGGTGCGGGTCATTGTCTGTCTCTTTGTTGGCGCGCGCCGTTATTGGGATTAGGAGACCTAACTTCTACAAATTCACCTTGACGTGAAGGCCCTGAAATATTTGAAGCTCGCCAGTTCTGATGGAATTCAGCTCTGTCGTTTTGTCGGTAGTTTACATAGTTTCTTGTTTGTCGGTCATGTGGTGGGGAATTTCTCCCGGAATCGTAACTGCGCGCTGAACTGTTGCGTCTGAAATTATTCTGTCTCCCTAGATAATAATAGTTCGGGTTACCATATTGTCTGCTTCTATGGTTGTCTCAGTGATAGTTATTACTATGTCTTTCTCTGTAACTATTACCTTGCCGGTGGTTGTCATACGGGTGGTGTCTGTTTTGATCACAATTTGTGTTGTGAGAATAGCCTTGTCGTGTCCAGTTATTATTTCTTTCATCGCAGAATTGCGACGGACGTGACCTGTAGTGATTGTTGTCCTGTTTTCGCATCCCGCGACTGTCTGTGTCAATTTCTAATTCTTGTAACAGTCCCTGAAAAGCTTCAATGTCGTCTTTGCATCATCCTGCTAAAATAATCTGTCGTAAATGTTCCGGTAATTTGATTAAGCAAATGCGGATGAGTTCTGAGGGGCTGTATGAGTTTGAAAGATACTGATTCTTATGTAACATGTCTTCAAAATATTTCACAAGACTTAAAAATTCAGATTGTTCGAAATTTTTCATCATTATGATGCCATGTTTTACTCAGTCTTGTATAGCTTGAGACCAATATGCTGAGAGGAAGGCATGGTGAAATTCTCCTTCACTGTGGCAATCGTGAATGACCGATCGCATTCTCACAGCTGGTTCCTTCTCCAAGTAGCCACACATAAATTCTAATCTGTCCTCTAATGACCAGTTGGGAGGAAAACAGTGAGAGACTTGATGGAGCCACGCTTGTGGATGAATGTCGTTGCCAGAATTCTTAAATGTTTTGAATTTACGTGTAGTAATGATCAGCTTATAGTCAATATCATCGTGTCGGCGGGTTGCATGTCGGTCATTGTTACGTCGTTTCGGCGGTTCCATCTCAAAATTCGGTGTACTTTGCCAATTTCTTTCATAATCTCCAAAGCGCCCTGTGTTATTATTTTGTGGCGGTTTCGTATTTCTATGTCCCTCTTCCCGTATTGGTGTGCGAGAGTCCTCTGAAATATGTAATTCTTGTATTACCTGTGTCAGCTGATCTTGTACTTCCCGGATTTCTCTTTGGTGTTGCGTGTTAATTTGATTTTGATTTTGTTTGAATTTCCTAATTTGTTCGCACTCTTCTGTGTCATTAAAGACTACCGGTTTTGTGTCATTCAGATTATCATCTAACTTCGTAGATAAATTATTTAGCTGATCCTAAAGTTCAACTACTTTCTATGATAATGAACAAATGTCCTCCATGTGTCTTTCTGAACCAATTTTCAGAGTATCTACTGTGTCCTTTAAGTTCTCTTGAGTTTTTGCAAGTTTCGTAACCGAATCGGTAGATGCAACGGAGTCAATTTTAGCTTGCAAGGTCTCATGATTCTCATGAACAATTGCTTGCAGTTCTTTTATGGCTGCTTCGTAATTCTGTAATGCATTTTCATGCCGCGAAAAAATTGGTTGGAAATGCTCACAAATTTGTGTTTTTACGTCATTACAGACTTTTTGACATTTCGATTCGATTTTATGTAATTCAGGAGTTAAATCTTCACGTGTTTGTTCAAGCGTATGTTCCACTGAGTCTAACTTTTGAAGCTTTTGCTCCATTGCGTCTAACTTTTGCTGTGTTTGTCTCAGATTTTGTTCCATTGTGTCTAACTTTTGAAGCTTTTGCTGTGTTTGTCTCTGATTTTGTTCCATTGTGTCTAACTTTTTCTGTGTTTGTCTCTGATTTTGTTCCATTGTGTCTAACTTTTGAAGATTTTGTTCCATTGTGTCTAACTTTTGAAGATTTTGTTCCATTGTGTCTAACTTTTGAAGCTTTTGTCCCATTTGTTTCTGATTTTCTTCCATTTGATGCATTAATTGCAATAATAATGTATTAGTGTCTGGAATCTGTTTTTCTATGCTTTTTGGCAGTGCATTTTCACCGGTATCATTTACATTTTGATAGGCAGAAAATGTGTCTTGACTTATTTGAGAAAACGGTGAGGACGCAAAACCTGAATGTACAGTATTTGCAAGGTTGTGTCCTGTCATTCCCGATTCCTGAGGCGAGCTGTTGGCGACCGATCGATCGATAATGCTTCCCTGTTAACTACCTGATTCACTGTCTACACCATTATTTGACGCCCGCTCCATTTCCCTATGCATAGTTACCAAATTACTACTTCGAATGTCAGTTAATTCATTACACAGTGGTGCTGGTAAGCTATGCTCGTCGTCACTATTATTTCTCAGTTAACTTTGGAGCCTAGTGTTACGTTTATCACACGCCATTATTGTCACAATATTTTACACAACAACACAGAAAACCACAATTTAAAAAGGAAAATAAGAGAACACATTAATGTAGCACTGAAAATAATATCTAGTTAATTGCAAGCGCAGCTGCGAAATATTTGGTGCAAATCTACATGCATGCCACAACTGTTTTACTGTACAACAATGAAAGACTGCAACTACAAAGGAAATTCTCTCTATGATTACGTGCTAGCAATACACAAAGGCTACACTAACTACAGAAACTACAAGAAAAAATCAGAAGATTCAAGTGAGGTATCCTGGCAGGGTCGCCATATGAAACGTCCCCTTAGAACAATTTATACAAGACTGTGCTTAAGCTGACACACAATATTTTTAGCGCAACGCAATCTGACTTCCAAAAATCCCTACGAAAGAATGGCCCTGACTAACATTAACCTATACGTTTCACAAATCACTTACCTCACAAAAATCTTCATTACTCAAGCTACTGCAATACAGCGAGCGCCACTACTGCCAGCTAAATAAAAGATTCAAACTACTGAAGGCACTAACTACTGATAGGCATAGTTAGCAAATGAAAGATTTTAATACAGAACAAACAATGTATTTACCTTAATAGTCATAATATATATATCAGTTTGTGACACCAATTCTTACAAATTTCAAAACTCCGCCATATCTCTCTCCACGTCCACCACTGCTGGCGGCTCACCTCCAACTGCACAACGCTACACGCTGTTAGCATCCAGCTGCCGGTGCCCAACACTACAATGGCGAGTATTACAACAATGCCAACCAGCCACAGACTGCACACGGCACAGCCAGTGATTTTCATACAGAGCGCTACGTGGCGGCGGCGTTACCAATAAAAAAACTTAAACAGCCTACTTACAGCGTTTTCGTTTTGATTTTTGGATTTCGTTTGTTGCTGGTTTATTTATTAATTTTCATTTTTCATTTGTAGTTGACCTTTGCTATTTCAGATTTCATACTGTCATTTATCATTTGGAAGTAGTGAGCGGAGCTGTGGATGCTAGAAAATAGGTTGCTAAGTGGAGAAATCAGAACTTTTCTGACATATTCTTTAGTTTGATTTCAATAGGGGGGTGACAGCAAAGGAGGCTCTTACAATCATTTGTGCCCTGTATGGAGATAATGTCATCGGAACAGAGAATGGCAAGAAATCGGTTTTCTCGTTTTAAGGATTACCGTTTTACCATGCCCTCAACCTTCGCATTAATCCACAATGATTCTCTACAGTGTACTCGAGACTGGTCGGTGTTTTAAGCTGTCATAATTCCACTGTCGCGTGGCATTCCCTTGCAATGAGGAACGTTAAAAAAATCATGTCTATGGATACAGTTTACTCTAAGACAAAACACAAATGTCAGTTGGTGGTCATATGTGCACCTCTGTTTACATTTTATCCATTGATTCACGAACAACGCCGACCATTTCTATCTTATATCATTGATGATGACGAGACATGGTGTCTCAGCGCTAACATTAAGAAAATAAAAGAATGTTTGATCCCAAACAAAGCAGCAGCTAGACTTACAAGGACCAGCAAGCACCCACAAAAGATAATTTTGTCCATCTTGTGGAACAGGGACAGTGTGGTGTGGTACGAATTGCTTCCCCGAGACGTAACAGTCACTGCTGGCATTTATAGTCAACAACTGAGACGTCTTGCAGACGCAGTCCAAGAACAACGACCAGGAAGACTGCGTGAAGTGATGCTACTTCACGATAACGACCACCCACATTCTGGTAGACTGACAGGCAATATTATGACAGGAGCTGGGTTGGGAAGTCATTCCACACCCACCTTATTCAGCTGATCTTGTGTCCTCTGATTTTCACCTTTCCCTTTCTCTACTGAACAACTTCCAAGAAACCTTCTTTCCAGATGAATAAGCGTTCCGAAATGGTTCGAAGAGTTCTTCGCCTAAAAACCACTGTCACGGAATGGAAAAGTTATGCCAGCGGTGGCAGACTGTTGTACTTAGTGAAGGAAAATATATTATTGACCACCCTGTTATGTATATCTGTTGTGTTTATTAACTAATGAAAAATACTACCAAGTACTGCAGCATGTTATGTGCCCCAAATTCGATTGAAATCGTTCCAGGGATTTACGACGAGAGTTTTACCTGTGGCTTTACCCGCATACGAACATATCTAATACATTTCACGTACGTTTAACATACACTCCTGGAAATTGAAATAAGAACACCGTGAATTCATTGTCCTAGGAAGGGGAAATTTTATTGACACATTCCTGGGGTCAGATACATCACATGATCACACTGACAGAAACACAGGCACATAGACACAGGCAACTGAGCATGCACAATGACGGCACTAGTACAGTGTATATCACCCTTTCGCAGCAATGCAGGCTGCTATTCTCCCATGGAGACGATCGTAGAGATGCTGGATGTAGTCCTGTGGAACGGCTTGCCATGCCATTTCCACCTGGCGCCTCAGTTGGACCAGCGATCGTGCTGGACGTGCAGACCGCGTGAGACGACGCTTCATCCAGTCCCAAACATGCTCAATGGGGAACAGATCCGGAGATCTTGCTGGCCAGGGTAGTTGACTTACACCTTCTAGAGCACGTTGGGTGGCACGGGATACATGCGGACGTGCATTGTCATGTTGGAACAGCAAGTTCCCTTGCCGGTCTAGGAATGGTAGTACGATGGGTTCGATGACGGTTTGGATGTACCGTGCACTATTCAGTGTCCCCTCGACGATCACCAGAGGTGTACGGCCAGTGTAGGAGATCGGTCCCCACAACATGATGCCGGGTGTTGGCCTGTGTGCCTCGGTCGTATGCAGTCCTGATTGTGGCGCTCACCTGCACGGCGCCAAACACGCATACGACCATCATTGGCACCAAGGCAGAAGCGACTCTCATCGCTGAAGACGACACGTCTCCATTCGTCCCTCCATTCACGCCTGTCGCGATACCACTGGAGGCGGGCTGCACGATGTTGGGGCGTGAGCGGAAGACGGCCTAACGGTGTGCGGGACCGTAGCCCAGCTTCATGGAGACGGTTGCGAATGGTCCTCGCCGATACCCAAGGAGCAACAGTGTTCCTAATTTTCTGGGAAGTGGCGGTGCGGTCCCCTACGGCACTGCGTAGGATCCTACGGTCTTGGCGTGCATCCGTGCGTCGCTGCGGTCCGGTCCCAGGTCGACGGGCACGTGCACCTTCCGCCGATCACTGGCGACAACATCGATGTACTGTGGAGACCTCACGCCCCACGTGTTGAGCAATTCGGCGGTATGTCCACCCGGCCTCCCACATGCCCACTATACGCCCTCGCTCAAAGTCCTTCAACTGCACATACGGTTCACGTCCACGCTGTCGCGGCATGCTACCAGTGTTAAAGACTGCGATGGAGCTCCGTATGCCACGGCAAACTGGCTGACACTGACGGCGGCGGTGCACAAATGCTGCGCAGCTAGCGCCATTCGACGGCCAACACCGCGGTTCCTGGTGTGTCCGCTGTGCCGTGCGTGTGATACTTGCTTATACAGCCCTCTCGCAGTGTCCGGAGCAAGTATGGTGGGTCTGACACACCGGTGTCAATGTGTTCTTTTTTCATTTCCAGGAGTGTATATGGGTTGAAGATTGTGACAATTTGCGACTTTCGGATATTTTGTTTTCCATACGGGATATCCTGCGTAGATAAAAGAGCAATTCAGAGGGAAGACTTCCTTCCTTTGCCAATGTGCTACGCCATTCGCCTGTGTTAAAACATGCAAAATACCAGTCACAGTGTAACAGCCGACAACTGCTTTTCATCGTAAGAATTGTCTGAGAAGATTACTGAATGTGAACTCACGTTTTTGGCGACACGCGAAAAAAACGACAGAGAAATAACTCCTGGATTTCTCGCTGTGAAAAGATTAGATCCTATGCATCAAGATTTGTTTACCAGCCCGAGAAAGTGCTCACCACAGTCTCTGAACAGAAGAACAAAAACGTAATACTTTTATCCACGGGGCATGATTCATGAAACGTAAATCCTGATACACGGAAACATGAAACCGTTCAGTTCTATAATTTGACGAAAGGAGGAGCTGATTGTTTAGACAGATTGTGTCACTGTCATTGAACAGAGAGATACTCTTGTCATTGACCAATGCGATATTTTATGGCATACACGATATGATGGGAATAAACAGCTGTGTTTTATTCACCTTAGCCGGAAGTAACGTGTATCGACAATATTTTCTAAATAGTCTTCCTACAGTTTGTTTGATCCTCATTTGAAGCATAGGTAAGTTAGCGTGAGGATTTGAGAACGGTTCTTCTCGAAATAGGGATGGCTCTTGCAGCTAAAGAAGATACCAGTCGCACAATCTCTGATAAACCACGCGTCAAGAAAATGAGGTACCACATGTGGTACAGAGAAAAGGATAAGAAATCCAACAAAAATTGCACCAAATGTAAGTATGCAGTTTGCAAGCAACATCAGAAACTAAGTCCATCACTTTTCATGTGTAATACTGTTGATTCACTAAGTGAATCCGGAGAAGACTGATTCCGTGATCGAAATTGGCAATACCAGTTTTTTCCTATTTTCAAAATTTATGGGCTGTTCAGGTTTATACACTTTTCTGAGTCTGATTTTGGTATTGTCGGTAGCATACGTTGTTCTTGGTCGTCTCTGAAAAGATGATTTCCAAAAACATGCAAGGTTTACTAAAAGTGTGCTCGCGTGTCTGTTTGATGTCAATATGATACACCGAGTTTGTATATTACTACGTCTAAGTCTGATTTTGGTAGTCAGTGTAGTTGGTTTTTTGTAAATCATTTTTGATGGCAGTTTTCAAGAAATTTTCGAAGTTGATGCCTCAAATCTGAATTTGCGATAAAAATACGTTAAGTGTTGCAAGTAAGTCTACTTATATGACAAATAAGGCTGTTCTCATATCCATTCTTCGCTCAAGTTTATATCTCTTTCCGGTGTCAATAAAATACTTACCGATTTTCTTTTCATTTTGTAATTTCACAATACACCCACCTCACCCAATTTTCTTTCGTTGGTGGTTTCCTGGAATGACAGAATGCTTCTTCCCGTGTAATTTCAGTGATTTAAGCCGCAATTTGGCTTTCTGAGGACTAAAATTTGAAGGGTATACTCGCAGGCAGACCTGAATTTATCGTATGATATTTTGACGCGGCTGATTACGCGGCCCCGGAGCCAAAAGTGTGAGTGGTGTCCGGGCAGACACTACGTGAGCAACAGTGTGTAACGCTGAAACGCGAGCGACGGCGGGTTAACTCCGTGTCCTATCATCGTGACCTTTTCAACAATTAGTCTCTTACATACATTTCTTTCGTCGTCTATTGTGTGGATAACCTCATTTCTTATTCTTATGGCTCCACTTAATTCTCACCACTTTAACAGCACATCTCAAACGCTTCGGTACCCTCCTTTTCCGTTTTCCTCATAATCCATTATTCACAATCATGTAATTATGTGCTCCACGTGTAAATTCCCAGCCTAAAATTGATAATAGAACTCTTAGTTGGTGAGGAACTCTCCGTTTGCCAGCGTTAGTCTCCTATTTATATCCTCTTTATTTCAACCGTCTTGCGTTTTGCTTAAAATTGTTTTTTCCTTTTTACTAAATAGCTAGATATATTGGCCATCATCTTTACGAATAGTTAGCTAACGTTTACGTACCAATGTTACTGAATCGTATTCTGCGTTTTTACTTCAATTTCGTACCTTTAGAAGCATGACTAATATGCTGAAACTTACATTGCTGCTACCTTTTGACACATGAAAATACGTTATTAAGTGTAGTTCCATCTGGTATATGACAAATGTTGCATTTAATTTTAAAACAGTGTACTCAACATTTCATCGCCTGTGCGGTTGCGTCGTCTCTCGAGGGAAGCTGAAGGATGGCGCAAGACGCACCATCTCTTGCGGTAAAGCGGTGACCCATTGCCTCTATGAAGCTAAAGATTTCTGTACAGGTGATTTATGGTGCTATGCGTCATACTGTGCGTGGCAGCGCTAGACTAATCCATATATTCTCCGTCAGTATTCTTGTTTACTTTATGACCCAAAGAACTGGATGTAATTGCATGGAAAAGGGGCATAGCCTGCAGCTGTGGTGGCTTACAAACCTACACTTGCAGTAGTGTCCGCCCCGATAGCTGAGTGGTCTGAGTGACGGATTGCAGTCCTACGCGCCCGGGGTCGATTCCCGGCTGTATCGGGGACTTTATCCGCTCAGGGACTGGGTATTGTGTTGCCTTCATCATCATTTCATCCCAACCGGCGCGCAGATCGCCCAATGTAGCTACGAATGTAATAAGACCCGCATCAAGGCGGACGGACCTGCCCTGCAAGGTGTCTCCCGGCCAAAGACTCCCAACTTTCATTTCCATTACCTACTGCAATCATTGAAGCTATAGCGTAGACACTGGAGAACCTACATCCTGGCAAACAATGCATGGCAAGATAAATTATCAAACGCTCTCACAATGTCAATGAATAGTGTATTTTCATTTAAATTTGTCTATTGTTTCTCTCTTATTATTAACTGCATCTACAATACAGTTCTCTTTCCTAAAGCCAAATTGAAACTGACTAACACGGTAAAGCTCCCTATGCGATTGTAACATGTTGCAGAGAAGTCTTTTTCCGAACCTGTAATACAGATCACACAGATCTGCAGCTTTTTCCATTAATCGGATATTTATTCACGCACTTTTTTATTACTACAACTTTTGCAAATTTTCTTGTGGCAGGCACACTGCGCAGTGATAAGAAATTGTTCAGTAGGCTGGACATGAATGGAATGACTTGCACACTTGTTTGTTTAAAAATTTGAGCATGAAATTTATCTGCTCTTGGAGCCTATCTGTTTACAAATTTCGTTGTGGCTAGGGCTATTCCGTCTTCAGTGAACGGTGTAACTGTCAAAATTTCTTGTATCTCCATTGCGTAGCGCACATGTAAGTTGTGCGTTGTGTTGGTTAGCGTCTGGCTTATAGTCCGAGAGAAGTTTGCTATGCAAGTATTCTGCTGCATCCACTAACGAGTCATCGATCCACCTATAGTTTTCATTTTGAGCACAATCACTGAAATTTTGATGTCTTGTCTCGGTATTTTGTATCGTTTACTCGGCATAGTGGTTCAAATGGTTCTGAACACTATGGGACTAAACTTCTGAGGTCATCAGTCCCCTAGAACCTAGGACGAACGAAATCTAACTAACCTAAGGACATCACACACATCCATGCCCGAGACAGGATTCGAACCTGCGACCGTAGCGGTTGCTTGCTTCCAGACTGCAGCGCCTAGAACCACTCGGCCACTTCCGCTGGCTCTGCATAGCGATATTTAGCCGGTTTCTCAGAAGGCATTCCCACTGCGTCTGTTTGTACTGCTCAAGGAATTCTCGGTATCGGGTCTTAATATTTCTGTATAGTGAGTCATGTTAGTTTGATGGCTCCAGTGGTGGACCTTGGATAGTTCATTCTGGATCGCCTTTTCGTCTCCTGATTTATGTCAGCTCAAGTGAGCAGAGTATCTTCTTTATGAATGTGATTGTCGGCAGCTCGTGGTCGTGCGGTAGCGTTCTCGCTTCTCGTGCCCGGGTTCCCGGATTCGATTCCCGGCGGGGTCAAGGATTTTCTTTTGCCTCGTGATGACTGCATGTTGTGTGATGTCCTTAGGTTAGTTAGGTTTAAGTTGTTCTAAGTTCTAGGGGACCGATGACCATAGATGTTAAGTACCATAGTGCTCAGAGCCATTTGAACCATTTGGATGTGTTTGCAATTCTGAGGATGTCATCGAGCTGTGCGATATGTATTTTTTCTTCTTGTGTTAGAACAGTTAGATCTACCCTGCCTTATACTCTACTGACATTGGATATTAGTACGGGTGACTTGTAATTTATTCCTTTCTTAAAGTTAAAATTTGCTGCAGTAATAAGGTTTTCATGGACAATACTTTTTTTTTAAATTTTGAATGCAATTATGATGCGAACAGTGCTGATAAATATCGAATGGGTAGTTCACTCGGAAAAATCGTATATAGTTGTTTGTTAGTGTCATTACCGTAGTACTGGTAGCTGCGCCGCCTATATTGTGACAAATCTCGGCTTGTCCTGGGCGATTTGCTACTAACTGGTCGAGCTCTTCAGTTATGTCTAAAGGCTTATGGCCCACATCATCTGCTTGTCTGTTAAACCAGAGTGCACATTTCACAATTATGCCCGCTGCTAGCAACACGTTCTTGCTATGAGTACAGTTGTTCACTTCTCTAATTTCTTCCATATGTGTTTCTACGTTGTCAGAGTATTGCGCAATGCAATTTCGAGGATCCATTGGCAAAAGAAACCGAATGCTTGCTACACATTTCCGAGATTGTGCTGATAATTATATCACTGTTTTTCTCTTCAACAAAGCTGACAAAAGGACTTAACTGAAGTAAAGATGCCGGCCGCGGTGGTCTAGCGGTTCTAGGCGCGCAGTCCGGAACCGTGGGACTGCTACGGTCGCAGGTTCGAATCCTGCCACGGGCATGGATGTGTGTGATGTCCTTAAGTTAGTTAGGTTTAAGTAGTTCTAAGTTCTAGGGGACTAATGACCACAGCAGTTGAGTCCCATAGTGCTCAGAGCCATTTGAACCATTTGAAGTAAAGATGGAAATGCCTGTTTCCCAATTATCAGGTTTGGCTCCCGGATACTCGACGAGGAAGCTCCTAATTCTCTCACCCTTTCCTTAAGTTTAGCCATTACAGAGGAACTG
Organism: Schistocerca gregaria; assembly: GCF_023897955.1. Taxonomy (NCBI): domain Eukaryota; kingdom Metazoa; phylum Arthropoda; class Insecta; order Orthoptera; family Acrididae; genus Schistocerca; species Schistocerca gregaria. The sequence continues at coordinate 212,937,150 of NC_064926.1, read as the reverse complement.
TCCATTGTATTGACCCTAAGTTTTTTTAAGTCATGAGAAGTGTCGGCAGAGCGAACGTTACAGCTTCGCCAGCAGTGCTCAAGAGAGCCAAGAACATTCCAACGGACGTGAACCTACCTGGATTAACGGTTAACGCCACCTGTACCAGTGAGACGCCTGCCGTTCCGACGGTGCAGTTACCGAGAAACATCAATCTTTCGCGCAGCAGTGTTCTTGAAGGTTCTCAGAGAAGAGCTGCATGAGAAAGTGTGTTTCCGGACGAGTGCTGTATTAATCTATCATCCTGCGGAGATTATGTGTGTAACCACCGCAGTGGTGAAACAATCCACAGTCTTCACTGTTGAGCGGGCAGTGCATAAACTCTAGGCATTATGATTTTCTGTGTCGTTGGATATCATATACACTCTCGATTCCTACATACTGACGATTGTCAGGACAGGTATATTAGGAAATTTTTATACACTGCCCGAAAACGAAAGGATCCAGAGAGGGAGAAGAAAACGAAATGAAACTGTTTGGCTTGTGAGAGTATGTGATGCCATTGCAGTGAATACAAATTCGAGTCAAATTTACGAACAACTTTGCAGTATAAATCCAGCAATCAGTATGGCGTTGGACCCTGTCTTGCCTGTATGCATGCACTGAGTAGATTGGAAGGGATATCAAAGGCAGATACAAAATTATCCTCCCCTGAGGGAAATTGGTCCTGAATATTGGCGATGGGATGGGGTTGACGTCCGAGCTTGACCCGCTCTAAGTCTATCGAGGACATACGTGGGGCTCTTGTGGTCATGGGAGTACCTCAGCACCACGCAGACTTCATAGTGTCTTGTGAAGAGGAGGATGGCACTATTGAAAAATTAAAACACGAGGAGGCAGGATGATTGTGACGTACCGTTGTATCGTCAGAGCTGCCCCAATGCAAGTGAACGTGAAGTATTATCAGATGGCTCACCACACCACGACTCCACGAGTGACACCGCTGTACCTCTTCCGAACACTTGCACAATACGGCACCACTCACTGCAAACAAAGTCATTTGTCCAGAATGAGATTTTCACTCTGCAGCGGAGTGTGCGCTGATACGAAACTTCCTGGCAGATTGAAACTGTGTGCCGGGCCGAGACTCGAAATCGGGACCTTCGCCTTTCGCGGGCAAGTGCTCTACCAACTTTCCCGCGAAAGGTAAAGGTCCCGAGTTCGAGTCTCGGCCCGGCACACAGTTTAAATCTGCTAGGAACTTTCAAAGTCATTTGTATTGTGGTGTGAATAGCAGTCAATGCGTCGGACTATAATTTACTGAATTTGCCGCTGCTTACATCCAGCCAGTTGATTGGGATGATACGGAATCTTGCAGAGAGTTCATTACTTATTGTCGGATGACAGCTAGATGTGAACTGGCTGGGATATGATTGGTTCACAATATGGCGGTCCTCCCAACTGGTGGTCATACGTGGTGGACCGAAAACCGGACGACGAATATGGCTTCCTTGCAAGTTGCCCTGCATTGCAGCACCGGGCCACTGTCATATCTGAATTATCGACAAATATGGATACACAATGATTCGACCAGCCGGCCAAATGGAGATCTACACTGATGCCAGTTTCAGAATCTGTCAGGAGATGATATCGCTGTATCACACGTGTACACGGCATCTCCATGTCCCGTACACTGTTCGCCCAATATCTGTAGCTGTTCACGCCCCTTACACAGTATGATTTACAAAGATATGCAAATATTTTAATAAATTATTCTACAAGTAAAACTAAAGAAAAAAGTTCCTATAAACACAGGAACGCAAATGTTTAGTTACGGAGTTACAGTTAGTAAGGGATTTTGTCTGATTTTTAGCAACTTCGCTAATATGTAGCCATCGCAAAACTGTACGAGGTTAAAGTAAAGCACGATTTCCATTTATTTTGTTGTCATTGACCTGATGAATCTAATAAAATATGTGCCAGACGTATATCCGTAGTAGTGTAGCCCTGGGAAGCAAAGATTATTATACGAATACATTGTTTACTTTCCACTCAGAATGTGGAAACGCTTATTTCATTTTTAGAAACCGTTAGTGAGATGTTTCACTCGTTTCCTAATCTGAAACGAGTTATTTTTCTGTATTGTCCAATGAAATAACATAATAACAACAGTGTGCTGTGGTATTAATAAAAGCACATTATCTGCCGATTATCATACAGTTTCAGTTAACGTTATTACCATCATTTTTACAAAATTAAATTCTCTACAACTTCTGTTGAAAACTTTGTGCAACTGTCTGGAATTTAAAAAAAACAACTGGGCCAAGTAGTAAATAAATTAAAAATTTACGAAATTACTTCTTTGCTTCTCTGAATGTTCTGGAAAACTATTGCAGATACACGTCTGGAACATGCTTTGTTAGATTCACCAGATCATTAACAACAAAATAAATGGAAATCGTGCTTTACTTTAACCTCGTACAGTTTTGCGATTGCTTCATAATAACGAAGCTGCTAAATTTCAGGCATAATCTTGCGGGACTTAACTGCTAAGGTCATCAGTCCCTAAGCTTACATACTACTTAACCTAAATTATCCTAAGGACAAGCACACACACACGCCCATGCCCGTGGAAGGACTCGAACCTCCGCCGGGACCAGCCGCACAGTCCGCGACTGCTGCGCCTAAGACCTCTCGGCTAATCCCGTGCGGCAATTTTGCAAGTAAATTAAATGATATACAGGTAGTTTCATCTTCTTGTGCCCGTGTGTGATTGCCGAGGAAGAGGGAGCAGAAGGGGGCTGGTACCAATAAAATGTTTTATGAAGCTTTGACAGTATTTGTAACTTTTGGTAGAAATCGCCAAGTGCTCCCTTTCTGAAAAACTGGATGAATTAAGTATGTGTATTTTGGGCTAGGACTTGTGGCGCCTCGAGAAAACCACACAGTCACTAACTGTAATACATGGTCAAGAGTGTTAAACTTTTAACATAAAAGTGTGCTTCTTAATGAACAGAATCGGACAGAATTAAAAATTTATATGTACGTTAACAACTACACGAAATCCTGGAAATAGAACTTTGATTGCCCCTACGCTGTAACTGATTTCGGGTTGGGGTAGCGTTTTAGTAAGACAGATTTTTAAAGTACTGAAGAACAGAAATTTCAATGTTGGATTTCGGCTGCTGTAATTTTTCGAGATGTTAATTTATTCAAAATGTGAGGAACTATTAAAGATTCTTCACGTTTTCAGCGGTTCTTTATCCTTCCTTGTGGCGTGGGGGTCCGCTTTTCCCCCGCTTGGGACTGAGCCAGAACGTGAGTCTTTGAATTGGTCTGTTCCCTATGCCACAGAAGGTTGGGTTTGACCCATGCCTGCCCACATAAGTTGGCAACAGCTTTATTTTTGAGGCCTGTGACCTCAGTAGAGGATGGGGCTTGTGAATCAACAAAAGGTCGGACCACCGCTACATCGACATCATTCGTTTGAAGCATCGATATGGGCGGATAGACGTTCTTTATTCTCCCTCACGGAGGCGTTTTGCAATACGCACTTGCCTCCTTGCATTTAGTTGTTGACAGTTCAGTTATTCGGTGTCTTCGACTGAAATCGGTAGTGTCACTCGCGTACGCAAGCCGCTTCGTTCGCATGGCGAGAGCGAGCATCTCGGGTTACTGCCATTGACTGAAGGCGCTAGCCGCGTCGTAACATTCCATCGTGATCGCTCCATTTTGTGATTAGGACCGTTACCTTGCAGTTCGGTACTCTCTCTCACTCTCTCTCTCTTTTTCCTCCATCTCTGTCTGTCTCTGGCTTAAGCGAATTCCAATTGTTTAGCTTCTGTGCACTGTTGTGCCGAATGAAATAACGTTTGTCGACATAAAAGTTGGGTTCTTGGATTACTTCTGGAGGAGGCTGACTGATAGTATAACACATACAAAATATCAAATCATTTTATTGCAACTTAAACAAGATGAAATACTCAACTCTGAAACAATTCTGGGCAGTGGACGGAGGGCTAGCAGCGGCATAACCTGCCGCTCTTCAGCCGAGTGACATGACAGTTAATAAAAGCAGAAAACTGTAAATATAAATGCGATAAAACGGGGGACAAAAACAGAATAAGTGAGACAGTGGGGGTTAAAATACACTACTAGACATTAAAATTGCTACACCCAGAATAAATGCAGATGATAAATGTGTATTTATTGGACAAATATACTATACTAGAAAGGACATGTGATTATATTTTCACACAGTTTCGGTGCATAGATCATCAGAACAATAAAAGCAGGCGATAAAACGGTGACTGTTAAAAACTGAAACATGGCTAAAAAGATGCGAAGAAAAATATAAAACCAAACGGTCGGTGACGCTGATTAAAGCACACAGTAGATAGGCAGGCACAATTAAAAAACATGGCGACAGTCTGGTTTCTGTTCGACAGTATGGTGTCTATTCACAACACTGTCAGGGGATGCACAACACTGAACACTCACTCATAACAGTATTAGAGAGGTGACATGGAGGCAGATGGGGGCGACAGAGGACCAGGACTGATGAGAGGAAAAAAGGGGCGAGGAGAGCAAAAGGAAAAGAGGATAAAAGGTGGAGCCGATGGAGGGAGAGGACATAAAAAAAGGGGAACAAGGTGGTTATGAGAAGGAATGGGGAAGAAAATGTAGAGGTAGGAATATGGACTCAGGGGAGAGAAGGGAGTCAATGAGAGGATAGTTGGGGAAGAACAGATGAAAGGGGGGAGGGAGTCCAGGAAAAGGGTAGAGGGATGGACGGGGAGATGAGGATCAGAGTTGAGGGGAGGGATAAATGGAGGGAGAGGGCATTATCTGGGAGGGTGAGTTGGTGGAAACTACCTCTGGAAAGGAGACAAAGTGTGTAAAGGTGGAGGGTAGGGGGGACATAATGGTGAAGCCGTGGCAGCGGGAGTGGATTGGAGAGGAGATTTAATTCTGTGAGCCTTTCATTGTTAAGACACGTGACCTTCGTAGGGTGGACAAGGATGAAGCTGTTTGTGTACGGTAGTGTGGGTCACAATGTAAATTTTGTTGGTAATTTGGCTCTGTATTACTCTAAATAAAGATCTGTTCCTTCAAATAACGAATGCACTTATCTTTTCAGAAGCTGGGAAGAGAATCTTTTAGGAGTTGTAGCTCTTGGGATCACTCCAGGATGCTCCCTGTGTGAGGCAACCCTGCGCTCTCTATCAGCCACGTGCAGGACTACGTAGTCTTCCATATCACGGTAGTGTACTTCGCATATGTGCTGGGCACGGAGTACTTCAAAGGACAAAACTGAGGTTAAAGGCATTGGTTTACAGGCTATGGTTGAAGGACAATGTGTGATTGTTGGAATTTTACCATAACAAGAGCTGGTGCTTCCTGTGAAGGTTCCGGATGGCCTACAGCTGTTATTGCTCGCTGTGCAGGCATTGGAGAGTAATGGTGTCCTTGGAAGTTTTAATAATCGTGATGTCATTACTTGCCGTACTTGGGGTACTGATGAAGTTTACAACTAAGATATTGGTACCTCTTACTTTTATTCTACGATGCCATTCGTTGTTAGGACGTATCATAAGATGGATAAACAAGGAACTGTTTATGTATGGTGTAAGAGTCACTGTGTGTGTGAAAATGTAAGCTTTGTTGGCTCCCTCTCTCTGTCCATCTCCTGTTTTGCACTTTCTATCTCCATGTCCTGTCTCTGTTTTGTCCATCACCTTTCCCCACTCTCTCCAACCTTCAGCATTGTTCATTGTTGTTACACGTTCAGATTTTGTCACAGTATTCTAATCATAAGCCTATCATAAACCTATAAGCCGTAAATAAAACTTACCTGTTTCCTGATAAACAAACTCTCTATTCCCAAGATGCACGCCCTGTTAGGCACATGATACAGCACTACCCCTGTGAACTCAATGGCACAAGGTACATGAGTCTCTTTTCTCAGACGCTGGACGAGTGTCCAGTGCTGTCTTATTACCTGGGTTTATATTTTCCTTAAAGCGAACAAGTAATGTTTTGCGCATTTGACCAATGTACAAGTAATCGCATGTCTCACAATACAATTTATATACACCTGACGAGTTATATTTTCTCATACTGCTTCCATCTCTGACATTCCCTAGCTTATTTCTCAACAAATTCTGGAGACAGGGTCCAGTCTGGACGCCAATATTAAATGTCTTAGGAAACGAACTGCTAACTTCTAGAATGTGTTGAGACATAAGATATGGAAAGGAAGAGACTGAGGCATTTCGAGGAGGTATAGCTCCTCAGATGTATAAAAGCTACAGTGTGGCCTAGGTTTTTCGGAAAAAGATAAACGAACCTAACAGGGTATCGAATGAGAAGGTCGAATTTCGCTTCAACCGTTTTTTTACACTGTTTGGAAATGAGTTGCAGTATCTCCTTGGACCTTTGTCGTTCTAAAATGTTCTGGAGTGGTTAACTTTTGAGTCTTTTTTGTATTGCTACACTTTTGTTTTGCTATACTTTATGATGATGGACCGAGCGAGGTGGCGCAGTCGTTAGCACACTGGACTCGCTTTCGGGAGGACGACGGTTCAATCCCGTCTCCAAACATCCTGATTTAGGTTTTCCGTGATTACCCTAAATCGTTTCAGGCAAATTCCGGGATGGTTCCTTTGAAAGGGCACGGTCGATTTCCTTCCCCAACCTTCCCTAACCCGAGATTGCGCTCCGTCTCTAATGACCTCGTTGTCGATTGGACGTTAAACAACACTAACCTAACCCTATGATGATGAACTTTTAGGTTGGTCATTACTGGGTCTTTTTTCTCTATCTGACATCTTCTTCGGTATAAATACCCCTTCCCCTACTCAACATTCTCTTCGCACTCCTATTGGTCTGCATCGTTTTGTTGGTTACTGGAATATTAACCCGTTACTGGCCATTGTCCCTTTCTTGGGACGCGTATATTTTACCTATTTCTACGTAAGTAATGGAGCCTTTAGCCTTTATTGTTGCACCTGTAGGTTCAACTAACTGCTATAATGGCTGTAAATGTAAAATAAATAACTGTTTTCTAAGTACTTCATGTCAAGAAAATTAAAAACTTACTGATTTTTTGTTCTCGCACCTGGCAGCACTGTATGTCTGCTGGTAGTTCCTGGACGACAATGAGCAGTCATTTAGCTGTCTGGGCCTGTTTGTCATGAACATGTGGATGTCCGTTTAAGATTACGTATACTTCTGATTTTTACAAGTAAGTGCAATATCGATATATTTTATGCGTCCCAATAATGGGACAACGGCATGTTACAGTATCATTTATTGTTGATGTGCCCGTATGGGTGGCGTAGAGCTAGTGGAAAAGCAGATATCACTTTATAGGACGAGGATAAGGTTTGAAATGGTGGTGGCCGTTATTCACACAGATACTTGTGTAGTAAACAGATGGCGTGCATACCAAATTGCTAACTCTAATGAGAATCTCTCACTTTTGGATGTCCGACGGAGAATAGTGATGTTTTACCTATCAAAGAAAACAGGATCAGTACCAAAACACAGAGGACCACAAGGAAGCAACCTGATGGGAGTACGAGTGAGCACAGATGTACGACTAGATCTTCGAAATCATTTCATTGTGCAAAGTAAAACACAGAAAAGATGTGCTTACTGCAAGAAAAAAACAATAAAAATTTGTGATAGGTGCAATGTTGGTGTACACAAGTGTTTTGCTTCATTTTATACTGAATAGACATTCAATAGTATTAAAACATTCTTTATTTATTGTTTGTGTTGTTTCTTACAATATTATGCATGGAGAATAATTTTGTGAATTTGGATAGCGCATTTGGCCAATGTCCCAATAATGGGACGGTCTATAGTTTTTGTTCTAATAAACTGAAAATTTTCAAAACAACTTTTTATTCAACTAATCACTCAAAGTAACGTATTTACGTATAAAAGTTTGCAAAAATGATCCAAAAGAGTTTTGGCCAGTAATGGGTTAAAGTCACTGGAGGTAAGAATAATCAGAGCATGGATGAGGAAGTGAGTAACTCGTGTGAACAGGAATAAGCTTTTCATCTTGGAGTTTCTATTTATTTTTTTCACTCACAATGGTATATTCCAATTGTTAATTGCACTACGGTTTTGCACCATCTAATGCCTTTCCTCCTACTAACCACTGTGACCCTCTATATTCCGATCTTCCAACCTTTCCTACTAGTCAAAACAATCCTCTTCTTTCCTCCTACTCTTCTCAGTCTGCTAGATTAATATTTTATTTGCTCATTAATAAATCATGGACGGTGATTAACGAGGTAGACACCAGCGTAGTCTCTTGGTACATTTTCATTCATGCAGTTATCCATAAAAATTGCCAGTCGATTGTTTTATGTACTTACTTTATGTAGGTTAATTTAGTCGTAAAAAGAAAGAAAGAATAAAGTAATAATGGGAATGGTCTTTATATGTTGCTGTAAGTGTTCTAACTTGGGAGATGGATAAGTCTGATTTTGTCTGATACTGAGAAACCAGTGTATATAATAATCTGATTATTCCTTCTGATGTATGTCTTTTCTTCAAATTGTGTATATAAGATAGCTTCTAGTAGCACTCATATCTTCTCTTCCCACCCTCAACCCTCCAATTCCTTCATTTCCTTCACTATATCCTCCTGTCCTACCTCTTCATCTACCCTTATACCCTACCCCTCCCTCTCGCCCATTCCACGGCATGTGTTTTTTAATTACTACTCGTGACAGTTTTGGCATGCCTTTGGAATATGATAACGAGCTTGATCTTCATCACTCACGTTGCTCGTTGGTTTATGTTACCAGTGATATGGTTCTGTTTTCTGTCACCAGACTCAATAGTCATTCTTTTTCTGTTCTTAAGGGACCATACCCTGCTTATCTAACCAATGTTAATTTAGGAAAGTATTTGGTAGTCTGGCCTATTTTGTTTTCGCAATAGTTTCAAGCTTATTGGTAGGTTTCCTACTAAGGGGATGGTGCTGGTCAGTATGAATGGACGGTTTTAATTTCATGTTATACGTTTTCGTATACATATTGCAAAAAAATGGTTCAAATGGCTCTGAGCACTATGGTACTTAACATCTATGGTCATCGGTCCCCTAGAACTTAGAACTACTTAAACCTAACTAACCTAAGGACAGCACACACATCCATGCCCGAGGCAGGATTCGAACCTGTGATCGTAGCGGTCACGCGGTTCCAGACTGACGCGCCTAGAACCGCACGGCCCCACCGGCCGGCATACATGACGCAGTAAGTGTGTTCTATTATGTGTTTATTATTTTAGGTTCGTACGGTATGTTTTGCAATATGTCTGATTATCAATAAAGATATGTTGGAGCTTTGTTGAGGTTGTGACGTTGTTTGAATTTCATTGGACGTTTTAGTCTAGGTGTTTGAATAAGTTTGGCTGTATTCATCATGTACGTTACATTCATTTTTTGTTTTACAGATGGGCCACTTAAAATAATAATATGAGGTATGTAGCGTATAGCTTCGTAAAATCATTTTTTGTACGTAGTACATGGATATCTTAGGTTTCTTTGTATAAAAAATTTGAAATGTCTACCATTATGTACGCTACAGTCACTTTAGTGTTATAGTGGCTGGGCAGTGGCTTATGCGTTCACGAGATGTCTTTTATATTGTGACTGTGTTTTAACATTAAGTTAAAGTAGATATTATTCAAGGCCATATGTAACATTTATTTTGTAATTTTGCAAAAGAAAACAAGGAACCTCAACGTAGTTCACTTCTCCCAGGGCACCCTACCTCAGTTTACCAAATGATGTCCATGCTCACATAACATTGTTTTGTTGCATGTAACACTGGACTGTCGTGTGCAGATAGCATCTTGCACTACGCTACTCATACAAGCAGCGTGACCAGCGTATACACATGATAGTTTTATGGTAGACATTATGTGGTATGTAATCATCTTGTCAAGCAGCTTACGCTTTGGTAGGCTTTATGTATTGTGTATGTGTTACGATACACTCTGTTATACAAGTTGGTTCCACACGTCCTAAACTGGTCACAAACAAAAACCAACTTCTGTGCAACTTTGCTTGTTTTGCAATTATCTGGAGTCTTAGTAAGATGCTGGCTATTGCCATCCAGCACGCTACAAATAAATAAATACAGTGTGTGTCGTAAATTAAGCGTGGGATTGTTGAACCTAGCAGCTAACTTCCCGTAGGTTTGCCGGAAATGAAATGATCCTGGGAAACCTGTCTGGGTTGATTCAGTCACTTGGTGAAAGTCTACCTGTTTGACGCCAATTCAGCCACTTGGGTGTCTTTTTGATGGAGATGATGGAAAGTATCAGTACAAGACCAACACCTAGTCCCTCAACAACGAAAATCTCCAGGTCAGCTGTGAATAAGACCTAGGAGAATAGTATCTAGAAACAGCGACGGTAACAACTTTTTTTTTCGAGAGCTGTGGCCTGAACGATTATTTTTCTCTTTGCATTGCGCTCGTCAAAACTACCCTCACTAGCCTCGCTTCTCTGCCATTATGAAGTTTCTCTTCAGAAGCGTTTGATTTTCATTTATAAGCGGAAGTAGTTTTTGGTTTAATTTTTATGGCTATTTATTTAAAATATTAGTTATTCTTGTAAAAGTAAATGAAATAAATCCTTCTTGTTGATAATGTTCAGAGAAAATTAGTCTGCCTCTTAATAGTAGAAAAATTAACGATGTCAAAATAAGCTGTGCATGTAGTCTTTCATCTCAGTGAAGGTCAACGTAAAATCCTGGTTCCGCCTATAAATTGAAATACAGAACAGAACGTATATTTTCTATTCTTAAAAAAAGATGGAACTATCAAAAGGAAAAAAAATATTTTTGTATCTTAATTTATCATGAGGATTTCGTCCTGTACTTATTTCCAGCAACTTAATTTCTTCTCTTTTTTTCTCCTGAAAGATGTAAGGAACGCTTTTGCTCGTCATCCAGGGTGTTTCCGTAAGAGCGTGCAAAAGCCTAAGAGGACAAGCCTACACAGAACAACTTGTGGTGGGGAACCTGGTGTCGGCGAAGCCAGCTTACGGAGGTAACAGGAATAAAATCACTTCACTGTGTACTTTCTTACATACATTAGTTAACTGCAAATACCATCAATGACACAACGAAAGTACCATTTCTATCGTATCTTACAAAATGTGCACAAACTGATGGTCTTCAACGTCAATGCAAGCATTACATCAGGGAACAAGTTTCTGACGAATCCTGACAAATATCCCTGGGGTGCTTCGTATCACATCAGAGGCAGGTATAATTCTGGCAGCTAATTCGATCTCCGTATCCAACGGGGTCTCATACACAAGTGACTTTAGGTATTCCTACAGGAAATATTTCTAAAGGAAATAATCAAGGGAATTCAGGTAGGGTGACCTCGCAGGCGATGAGATAGAACCTCCCCTTACAATCCATCAACCACGAAATATTGTACCGGTACTGCTCTATCATATTATAGTATACGTCACAGAATAGCAGTGAATAATGAATGGGTCTGTCCGTTGATTCATAGTACGTTCTGCAATAGGACAATATAAATACGACGCAAGACAGCCACCTTATGGACAAGTAAAAGTAAACAAAACCTGCGTCGAGACTTTCTGGTAATCAGACTGGCCCTCCTTGTTTCTTTCCAGGAAATAAAGAATGTAAATGTAAATAAGCAATACCTTACGTGAAACTTGTAAGCATTTTAGTTGTAAATTAACTGGAAAACAGTAGTGATTAACAAATTGGTAGATAAATTTACTTCCGTATCTCCTTAAGCTGGCTTCTCCGACCCCAGGTTTCCTGCCTCAACTTGTGCAGAGGAGCATTATCTATCTACTGTTACATTTTTGCACGCTCTTACGGAAACACACTGTATGTAATAGTTGGAGGCTAATTACTATGAAGTCCCCATCAATCTTTTTCAATTACAATGTTCTGAAACATTTCATATAATGACTATATGTAAGAAAATGCATAACTTTTCTGTAGTGTTTGGTACGTATTGGCTGATGACGCTGAGTCGTTAGGTACACCAGTATTCTTCTTTGCTCTTATATTCTTCCTTCAAGATGTAATGCATCATGTGCCCAATTAGCCACTTTTTTTTCACTCTTTGTTTCACTGTGGTATGTCACACTGCGTCTGAATCAGAAGATCTGCGGCGATGAAGATGTCAGGAGTGAGTCTGCTCACGATGGCTATCATTTGTTTGATTATATGTCAAACGTCTTCTACTCTTTCACCCACAAAGCTGTGATCATCAGTGTCAAGAACTTGCGAGGTGTGCAGCATGCAGTTTTTAATTAGTTGGCGTTATTCTGTTGACTGCAATGTAGCAAGTTACTTTCACCTTGGAAGGTAACTTACAATCGCGAGTGATTTTCCATATTGCAGGCCAGTCATCATTAGAATATTCTTTTTCAATTATTTCGTCCCTCGGTTTCGATTAGATACGTATATATGTCCCTTACTTTCGTCATGAGAAAATTTTTTACATGACAAATACCAGTTGGAGAATGCTGTACACCTATGAATGGCTGCAGGCTGGTAGAAGCAGTTTCGTTCAGCAAGTGGACCGTAAAGCTGTTTGGCAAGTGTTTCGACTAGTTCTACATTCGACACACTCGTAACTTGTAATTGACGTCGATGAGGATCAGTCCCCGTTTTCTTGTGAGCAATGTCAGTCTGTCGAACGAAGTTTCCTAGTGCCGACGGATTTCTTTTCGCTGTTTCTGAAGGTGAGGGTGCAGCTTAAGCAACATAGTCAAGTCTGGAAAATTATGTATGAGGGAAAGCCAAAAAGTAAAGGGAATTTTGGAATTTCCAGCTTAAAGCTTGGTAACTCAGCTAGTATCCAGAGCTGAAGTATAGTCGTCTGCAACAATTCTATACAATGTATCACTTTTATTCCTGCGTTAGTCGCTGTATTGTAGCAGACCGTAAAAGATGCAGCTCCAACGTCGATCTGCATCAACAAGGAAACGAGTGCAGTGATTCGGTTTTTGCTCATGGATGTTTTTAAACTTGTGATAATTATTCGTCGAAAGCAAACGCAATATGGTGACAGCTGTTTACCGCGAAGAAAGATCAGCAAATGGACAAAAGCTCTGCAAACAGGGAAGAGCCTCTCTACATGACGAGGAAAGATGGGCCATGTCGTCTACGTCAACAACTGAGGGCAATCTGGAAGTTGTTGAGTGTATGGTGATGGAAAACGGTCGAATCACAGTGGAAGAAATTGCAAATACTTCGCAATACAGTCATGGTTCAGCGTGTTCTATAATACACGACAGGCTAAGTTTTCGGAAAGCGTGTGCAAGGTGGGTTCAAATGGTTCAAATGGCTCTGAGCACTATGGGACTTAACATCTGAGGTCATCAGTCCCCTAGAACGTAGAACTACTTAAACCTAACTAACCTAAGGACATCACACACATCCATGCCCCTGGCAGGATTCGAACCTGCGACCGTAGCGGTCACACGGTTCCACACTGAAGCGCCTAGAACCGCACGGCCACACTTGCCGGCTGCAAGGTGGGTACCGAAAGAACTGTCAGTGCAGTATAAGGCAACAAGGATGTACATCTCTCACACTTGTAAACATCTGGCATGTTATCATCGCGAGAGAGATGGATTTTTACGGCAAATCGTTACTGTAGACGAAATGTGGGTGCATCGTGACTTTTTTTTCGTCGGAATAAAAAAAACGTGTGAAACGTTGTTGAAAGTGCGTTGAAGTGCAGGGAGGGTATGTAGAAAAATAATATATATTTTAGTTTGCTATCACTAGAATTAATATTCCTTTTCTCAAAAATCCTTTTACCTTCTGAGTTCCCTCGTACACTTTCCAGGGTGATTTTCCGTACCTCGTCGAATTCCTTCAGACTGTTGCCTTGTACAGTTGCTCGTATGCTTGTAAGTAGCGTATCATAATTTACGGCAATGGTGTGTCGGATGTTGCTCCTAAATTAAGTACCGGAACATATCAATTGGGGTATTTACGTTAACTGCCCTTGATTTTGGATGCCTATTCCTCTGCCTAAGTGAATGATGCCTGACTTAGTTTTACTGAACCTGGCACCATGCAGAAGTTCATTTGCACCATCACAAGATCATATGAGTGTACCATCTGAAGAGATTGCGATAATTCATGTTCATTCGTGAGCAGAAAGCACAGACAGTCTGCGGAGCCGTTGCGTACTATGTTGTGGGTGTGTATATGAAGCGGTCCTTGTAGCTGCTGCGTGAGTGTTTACAGGAGACGTGGACAGAGTCACTGATGTGGAGCAGCCTTGTCATACGGATGTGGTAATTGCAATCTCGTTTCTTAGCAGCCCGTTAATAATTATGCATGCTGTCCTGTTGTTTAATATTTTTTGAGTAAACAGCATGATTCGTGGAGGGAATCTGATTGCTTTCATAATTCCCACCACGATTTAGAGAAGGCACCTATGATGTAGTCTATCAAACGCCTTAACAAAATCAAACGACACAAATGCACATTTTATGCTGCAGGTTTCTATGGTTGATAGTATATCCCTAAATTCACGCATATTCTGATGGATGTATCTGTCTTTACCTACACATGTCTCTTACAGACAGGTTATAGGGCTCATTATCACTTTCATTTTTCTTGCTAATACGCGGGCCAAGATCTTGTAATCGCTGCAGAGTAATGTAATTAAGTACAGGTTTTCATTTCCTTTGCTGACTGAGTTTCTGGGGATTAGAACTATTATCTCTTCAGGAAATTCCTTAGGAACGTCGACATATCCCTTCATGAGTTCGTTGAATGTGCATAGAAACTTGCATTTCATTTGTGGTCAGAATACTTGGTAAAACTCGACGAGAATTCCATCTGATCCTGGAGATTTATTTTTAGGGCTCTGTGTCACTGAATCATTTTTTTTCATCCTCTTTCATCTCAGCTGTGAGGGGTGTTGTTGTTTTGTTGGATATTATTTCTGAGATATGTTTGTAAACCGCGTCCTTGTGAGAGTAGTTCTATGAGTTAACTTTTGTCAGTGTTTAACCGTTTCCTCTCTTATGCTTATGCGTCACATGGTACATAACTTTATCTTTCCCCTCTACGATGTTTTGTATCTTCGTCCTGATTTTGAAATCTCCTAATTGCTGCCGCTTCAGTGCTAAAAGTTTTGCTGTGTTTTTCTGAATGTGACTGTAGACCTCTAAGGCACTAAAATAAAATTTTATCGTCTTTTTAATCCAGAAGCTTTTCTCTTGTGAGTATTCTATCAACATTCTTCTGATCTTAGGCTTAGCAGATAGCAGGAGCTACATTAATAAAACCGACAAACTGAAGATACGGATTCCTGACTGGGAACTGCCTTGACACTATTTTCAGTGGTCCAGATATTATAGATGCCAAGAGCTTTGCCGCAGTGGTAACACCGGTTCCAGTCAGATCACCGAAATTAAGCGCTGTCGGGCTGGGCTAGCACTATGATGGGTGACTACCCGGTCTGCCGAGGGCTGTTGGCAGGCGGAGTGCCCTCAGCCCTTGTGAGGCAAACTGAGGAGCTACTTGATTGAGCAGCAGCGGCTCCTATCTCGGAAACTGACATACGGCCGCGAGAGCAGTGCGCTGATCACATGCCCCTCCATATCCGCATCCTGTGACGCCTGTGTTCTAAGGATGACACGGCGGTCGGTAGGTACCGTTGGGGCCTTAATGGCCTGTTCTGGCGGATTTACTTTAGTTCTTAGATACTACAGCTGATGAAGACGTAAGAAGTCCTGCTGAATATCTTTCAGAACACTTCCCCAACGATTTTCTGGAATTGCTTTCGGATCAAACAAATTTGTGTTCAGTGTAGAAAAATGGAGTGCTAGAGAATGGTGTACCAGCTCTGAAATTCGAAAACGGATTGGAGTACATATTTTGATGGGTACATTAGGGCTTCCCAGACTGCGTATGTATTGGGAGCCTCACACAAGAATTCCTCTGATTGCACACATATTTTCTGTAAATAGAATACTGAAATTGAGGAATCATCTTCATTTAGTCGACAACATGGAAGGTGGCTCTCCAGAACACAAACTTGGGAAGGTGAGACCACTGCTAAATAGAATCGGGGAAACTTACCTGAGTGTGAAACAAGGAAAAATGCGAAGTATTGACGAACAAATGATCCCTTTCGAAGGAAGGACTGTAATGAAGCAATTTGTTCGTGGTAAACCAAAACCTGTTGGTCTACAGAATGTTTTCCTTGTGAAGTTTCCAGAATTGTATATGATTTTGAAATATGTCAGGGTAAAAGTACGGGAATTCGAAGTAAGCACAAGTACCTGGGCCTCGGTGGTTCCATTGTGATGCGACTAAGTGAACGCATTCGACGAGGCTGAGGGTACAAACTATTGTCACTGGTGCGTGCATTGTTGTAAAAGATAACCTTTTCTATTGGGACCATCAGAGCTAACCGGTTACAAGAATATCTACTGAAATCCGACTCTGAACTGAAAAACGAAGAAAGAGGATCTGTTGATATTTGTGTGATCACAGAAGAAGATCTCTGTGTAGTTCGCTGGCTCCATCTACATCTACATCTACATGACTACTCTGCAATTCACATTTAAGTGCTTGGCAGAGGGTTCATCGAACCACAATCATACTATCTCTCTACTATTCCACTCCCGAACAGCGAGCGGGAAAAACGAACACCTAAACCTTTCTGTTCGAGCTCTGATTTCTCTTATTTTATTTTGATGATCATTCCTTCCTATGTAGGTTGGGCTCAACAAAATATTTTCGCATTCGGAAGAGAAGTTGGTGACTGAAATTTCGTAAAAAGCTCTCGCCGCGACGAAAAACGTCTATGCTGTAATGACTTCCATCCCAACTCGTGTATCATATCTGCCACACTCTCTCCCCTATAACGCGATAATACAAAACGAGCTGCCCTTCTTTGCACCCTCTCGATGTCCTCCGTCAATCTCACCTGGTAAGGATCCCACACCGCGCAGCAATATTCTAACAGAGGACGAACGAGTGTAGTGTAAGCTGTTTCTTTAGTGGACTTGTTGCATCTTCTAAGTGTCCTGCCAATGAAACGCAACCTTTGGCTCGCCTTCCCGACAATATTATCTATGTGGTCCTTCCAACTGAAGTTGTTCGTAATTTTAACACCCAGGTACTTAGTTGAATTGACAGCCTTGAGAATTGTACTATTTATCGAGTAATCGAATTCCAACGGATTTCTTTTGGAACTCATGTGGATCATCTCACACTTTTCGTTATTTAGCGTCAACTGCCACCTGACACACCATACAGCAATCTTTTCTAAATCGCTTTGCAGCTGATACTGGTCTTCGGATGACCTTACTAGACGGTAAATTTCAGCATCATCTCGCTCTCAGTTCCTCATACGTGGGTGCAGACACTATCGATGAAGTAAAGAGGTAGAGTGCAGCACGGCAGCAACATCTGGAAGTCACAAGACTAGCCATCTTAAAGGATTACTTTGCATTTATGGGCGGCGTTGGCAAAATTGATTTTTTGGTCTCTGTGATCAGAATACGCATGAAAACTAAGAAGTGGCGTGTAAAAGTAATTTTTCACATGGTCGGTCTCTCCATATGCAACCCGTGGCTGCAATACCTGAGGCATCTGGATGCCAAAAGTAAGGGACGTAAAGAGAAAATGGATCTGCTGAAGTTCAGAAATCAGGTAGCTGAAGCTTTTATTCTAATGGAGAAGGAAAACAGATCCACGTCGTGGAAAAGAGGACGACCGCGATTGATTGAGGATGGGTTTAAAGATAAAGAACGCTCGTCGGATAAGGTAAAAACATCGCAGAGAGGGGTGAGGCCAGTTTCAGATGCAAGATACGACGGGTTTTCTCACTGGCCACGTTAGATTGAAGGGAGGAAGCAAAGATGCAGATTAGAAAAAATGCACTGGCAGAAGCCGAGTTCAGTGTTACAAATGCCATGTAACACTTAGTTTGAACGAAAATAACAATTGTTTTGTTAAATTTCATATTATATAATTTGTTACAGTACTTTTTGTCACTTGAATGGTGTACTAATTATTTCGGTTCCAAGAAGTTCTTGACCGCATTCTTCAGTTATATGTACTCGTAGCGACACAATAGTGTCAAATGACAACGATCTATTTTTGAAATACCAATTCCGAAATGTCTTTTTTTTTTAGAAAATATGTTGAGAGAGATCATTTGATCAAGCAAAACGCTAAACTAAATTTGGTCGTTGGCGCAGAAAAAATAGTGACTGAAAGGAATAGACTGCCGGGCGAAGCGAGACCGTGACGTCATTGCACGAACCAAACTGATCAGCACTGTATAGAGGAGAGCATGTACTGCACCCCTCTACAATCATTGCAAAGCTGTCGACAACAGGTTTACCTTTTATACTCACAACTGGGAAAACGCATGTTATTTTCTCATTAATTTGTTTAATTCTATTTCATAAATGAAATTTCAGTCTAACAATTGAATCAAAACTACACGTCGTGGGTGTAGCCTGACGTAGTATAATTAAGAAATATGTTGGGAAGAACGTTTCGGTCAAGACGGACAATTAAGTGTATAACTACTGCATCTACACGCTACTAAAACGTCGTAAGGTTCAATTTACTTTTTATTATATTTATCTACCGGTACTACATTGTTTATTAATTTTGGCATTCTAAAGTTTCTAAAAATATGTATAGGGTTTTTGTAGTGTTTGAAGCTGGAATATCACGAAGGCGATTGAAAGAAGTCCTAATGTGGCGTCATTCGCGTATTTGTATTAAAAAGAAGTACTTTCCCATTGCTAGTGCTTGTCGTTGTGCACTGGCAAATGTGTTGGTGAAAGTTGTAGGTTTGGCTTCCTGTGTACATAAGACTTTAAATAACGTTCAATTCTCCAGTGCTGTATGCATTATCGTAAAAGAGAAATGGTACAACTGAGTATAAGAAGCCTTAATACGCAACGAAATATGTAAAATATGAAATATTGGATGGAATATGAAACAAAGATAATCTGGAAATAATTAGAAAGTAATAGTTGGCCATGGTTATCGTTAAAGAAAATCGAATCGATATACGTTGAAAAATTATTTGTTTAAAAAACTAGAGGCAAATACATAAAGTCAGGAAACTACTTTGAGAAATTCACTACTGGAAACAGAGAGTCAGAGAGATTATTTTGGCTTTATTTGTTAAATGAGAGAAGCTGCGTGAGATCTGTGTCGGTATTTATTACAATAAAATATTTTTACTAACGACTGAGTCCCACACAATGACAAATATACCCAGATGTGCTCTCACTTATCTTCCTACTATAGCGTAGAACTGTTATTAATTTCGTTAGATGCATTTGCAGAAGTCATTCAATTACAACTTAACTTCTGTTGTTGTTTATATGTACACAGCCATACAATAACACGTTCTCTCTCTTTTCTTGATTTTCGGTATCTTTTTCCTCCCATATATATTCACATTAGTGCACGTGCAATCTAGATCGCTATCAGACAGAGACTGTCTTCCTTTCTCAGAGCACTGTAATCTTTGTGTCTATTGCCACAAACATACGTGTTGTGTCTGAAATCTTCTGATCTTGCTTTAGAGTTTAGTGCAAAAAACCACACAACTTTTTTATTAATCATTGCAGAAGCACTCGTAGAAAAACTGCCATTTTGTATTTTGCAACATATTTTCTCATAGTCCGTTGCCGTTTTTATTCACGTCTGCTAGATTACTGCCTTCCATAATGACATTAACCATCTCGGCCATTCTCACTCACACTGTTTAAGTTTTATTTAATTTTTATAAACAGAATTGCGGCAGTTGTAAACACTGTGACATCCTCATACTTCTCCAACACAATTAGTACCAATCATATTGCGACAGAGGCAAACAAATGAGCCACGAATCGTTAATAACTTGTAAAATATCAGAATGAGATTTTCACTCTGCAGCGGAGTGTGCGCTGATATGAAACTTCCTGGCAGATTAAAACTGTGTGCCCGACAGAGACTCGAACTCGGGACTTTTGCCTTTCGCGGGCAAGTGCTCTACGAACTGAGCTACCGAAGCACAGTTGGTAGAGCTTCGGTAGCTCAGTTGGTAAAGCACTTGCCCGCGAAAGGCAAAGGTCCCGAGTTCGAGTCTCGGTCGGGCACACAGTTGTAAAATATCGTCTATGAAAGCTTGTATTTAATTTTTGAAAATTTACTTTGTGGTATTATTTGTCAAATAACTTACGTTTACAGATTTTCATGTTTTTCTTACTGTATAGAAAATGAGAGCGGAAATTGCAGTTGGCTGGAATAGAAAGGAAACTACGTCGAGAAACCGGGAAATAAAACAGAAACTAATAGCTGATCCAATTGTTAAAAGTTCAATTTGATCAGTGTTTAAGCCTATAGTAGATACTGATGGCCGGCCGATGTGGCCCAGCGGTTCTAGGCGCTTCAGTCTGAAACCGCGCGGCCGCTACGCTCACAGGTTCGAATCCTGCCTCGGGCATGGATGTGTGTGATGTCCTTTGGTTGGTTAGGTTTAAGTAGTTCTAAGTTCTAAGGGACTGATGAGCTCAGATGTTAAGTCCCATAGTGCTCTGAGCCAGCCAGATACTGATGACAACAGTGCTAACAATGTTTGTTTTGGGGAGCGCAATGAACTTTATTTGCACGCCATTCTTGTGTGTCTAAGAAACCAGTGGCATATGTTGACCAAACACGCCTTCCCAAGTCTGCTCAGCGCAAGATTGATGACAATATGTCGCTATGTGTGCATGAGGCTTCAGATGTTATGAAGTTATTGGAGGTGAGGAAATTTTGGATCTGGCTCAGAGATTAGTTGACACAGCAGCGATTTAAGAAAAGTATCCTCAAAACCTATTATGCCTAACCCCACAAGTGTTTCAAGACACAAGACAGAGTAAGCGAAAAACCTTACAAAGGTAATTACGACTGAAGTAATTTATTACGGGAAACAGAAACGAATACTCCGCGGCCACAAATATGTGGACATGTAGCGCAAGAAGTCACTACCTGGCACGTACAGTTTTCCATATTGTTAATTAATATGTATAAGCGATTAATGAGACAATTTATCTACCTTGGTGTTCATGAGAATGGTTTCATAGATGCACCTTTTATGACTGACCAAGGTGCTACCATTGTCGCTGCTCTTTTCGAATATTCTAGACTGAATTGTTGCTTTCACATGTTGAACTCAATGCTAAGAAATGCCATCCAGTTCTCCGCAACTTCACTTTGTTCTGACTGCTGTGGAGGATCTTATGGTATTTGCAAAGCAAAGTGGCCTTGTTCATAAACCAAAGAGAACAGTGCAATAGTTGAAAGAAACTAACTGGAACACACCACTGACTATGTTTGAAAAGGTCAAAAGGCATATTTATTATTGTGTATGAAGCTCTCTGAGAAATGAGAAGTAGAGAGACTACAAGTAATTGATTTCTCTCTGACGGTACATATGCTGTTGCGTTTTTATATTACACTGGCATAAGGTAGCACGTAAATTATTTCGGGAAATGTGAAGTAGAAATTTTTCTTACAACATTTCAAGGAGAGTTCTAAAGGACTGGAAACAAAGAAATCACTTACACTGCACCTCCTGTTGCCGTACGAGATGGTGCTCTTGAAACAAGTAAAGAATGTCAGGATAGAGAAACCTTTAAATTAAATCTCACTAATCCGCCTGAAAAACTGTGTTGAGGACAGAGCACCATGAGCTAGCTACTTCTCTGTGGGTGCCATGTCACCATCTGAAAATGATGTCTGAATCTCAGAGGCGTGAGGCCGTGGGAGTAGTAAAGCGTACAATCCGCTAACTACTACAGAAATAAATTCGAGTAACCTTACAGCAGAAGACGCTCCCTCGTCAGGAGCCGTGTACCAAAGAAACCTAAATTCGATCGAATGAAAAGACAGTCGCCTTAGGTAAATTGCCATATACAGAATAGCCAAATACAAGCGAACAGTCTGTCACACTACCCAAATAGAGTCTGAAACCGTCTTTGGCGAGGTCCTGAAATTCTGGAAAATAATCAGATGTTTTTAAGAACGGAATATTTTATTTTATTTTCAGTAGTACTTCTACATTTTGCTGATATGGAAGCGGTTATGAAACGACTTTGTTTTACTACCAGCAACAAAAGCACGGAAGTTAGCTTTGTGAACAGATAACGAGAATTCGACTCCACCGGATGAGTTACGTAGTTGCTAAAAGCAGAGTTGAAAATTGGTCGAAAATGTGGCTTTGTATTGGAATGAAAACGGACAAATTTTTCCCACTCTCCAGAAGACAGCCAGGAAAATTTTGTGTATAATAGCTTCATCCAGCTTTGTATCAGAGTGAAATTTTAGTTCTGCAGATTACACTGAAAGTGCATTATGGTTAGTTTTGAATCCCAGACAATGTATTTTTTGTTCTCTTTATCCACAGCAGTTCCATAGAGAAAACGGATAAAGCAATAAGTTGCAAATATCTCTGCGCGCAACATTTTGTTCTGTTCGCTCTAAATTGGTTGTGGTTCTTGTATCTTTTGTCTTGTAAGTTTCATTTATGCGAAATATTCTGAAATTTGTATTGATTTATTGCAGCCAAATAGACGAACCTGTTTTTTTGTTAATTGCCATCACACTTAGGCGGTATGTTTGCATCCCAAGTCATCTTATTTTGAAGTTAGTGCATTGAAAATCGTTAATATGAGAACGTTTAATCTGAGTAGCCCGTTGACAGAGAACTGTGTTGTGGGCCAGGCGTAATACCATATTTAAATTTGATTTCGACTCAGTATATACTTTATGCAGGGGCACAAACACTCAGAAGTTTTCTACTTATTTTTGTTCGTTTGCTTGTCCGAACAGAATAAACATGGTTGCTTTTGGATATGTTTAGGTGCTGCCTGTGTCAGGACGTATCATTCAACTAATCAGTTAGTTTTCGAATTCAGTTCTGGATGTATCGAAAACGACTGTGTGGTAAAATGTAATTTACCTGTGTAACGGCCGAGAAATAACTGAAGCGCCAAAGAAACTGGCACAAGCTTGCGCATTCAATACGGAGATATGTAATCAGACAGAATACGGCGCTGCAGTAGGCAATACCCATATTAGACAAGAAGACAATAAGTGTCTGTCGCAGTTGCTACATCGGTTCCGCCACTACAATAGCAAGTTATCACGATTTAAGTGAGTTTGAACGTGGTATTATAGTCGACGCATGAGCGAAGGGACACAGCATCTCCCAGGTAGCGATGAAGTGGGGATTTTCCCGTACGACCGTTTCCCGATTGTACCGGGAATGTCAGGAATCAGGCAAAACATCAAATTTCCAACATCGCTGCGGCTGGAAAAAGATCGTGCGAGAGCGGGACCAACGACGGAAGTGCAACCCTTCCAGAAACTGCTGCAGATTTCAATGCTGTGCCATCAACAAGTGTCAGCGTGCGAACTATTAAAGGAAACATTATCGATATGTTCCTTCGGAGGCGAAGGGTACTCGTGTGCCGTTGGTGACTGTACGACAGAAAGCTTTACGCCCGCCTGGACCCATAAACACCAACAGTGGACTGTTGATAACTGTAAATAAGTTGCCTGGTCGTACGAATCTCGTTTCAAATTGTATCGAGTGGATGAATGTGTACAGGTGTAGATACAATCTCGTGAATCCATGGACACTGCATGTCAGCAGGGGACTTTTCAAACTGGCGAAGGCTCTTTAATGGTGTGGAGCGTGTGCCGTTGGAGTTGTATGGGACCTCAGATAGGTCTAGATGCGACTCGGACAGGTGACACCACACGTACGTACACATCCTGTCTGATCACCTGCATCCATCCATGTGCATTGCGCATTCCGATGGACTTGGGCAATTCCAGCAGGACAATGCGACCTCCCACACGTCCAGATTTGCTACAGGGTGAACCCAGGAACACTATTCTGAGTTGAAGCCCCACCAGACTCCCCAGACATGAACATAATTGAGCATATCTGTGACGCCTTGCAACGCGCTGTTCACAAGAGATATCCACCCCTTTGTACTCTTTCGAATTTATGGATACTCCTGCAGGATTCATTGTGTCAGTTCGCTCTAGCACTACTTCAGACGTTGGTCGAGAACATGACACGTCCTTCTGCGGCACTTCTGCGTTCTCTCGGGGTCCCTACACGAAATATGGCAGGTGTATCACTTCTTTGACTATCCAGTGTATATACGAATGCAACCCACGATTTCGCTTAAAATGAAGATGTTCAGAGTCCAAGCAAACATATCTAATCATGTATGCAGCAAATAGCAGTCTTAATAAAATCCCTCACTGTAAGGAAGCAAGAGCACGCCTAGGGTGGCAGAGATCGGTACGCTATACGGGATATACGTATGTCTGACAGGCATTCCAGCCAATCCGATGTGGTGGGCTGTGGCAGGCTGAGCAGCCCAATGCAGGGGCCAGCAGTACCTCCGCGTCAACTGGGGAGCTGAGCCTGCGGACTGGGTCGCAGTGCTGCGCTGCGGAATGTTATTGTAAGACTAACACAGCAGAGTTCTTTCTCTTCTGCGTCCATGAAATAAGTGTGCTATTAGTTCTCTGTGAAAGCCAAACCGTCCTACGTTTTATCCCTGAAATTCGTTGATTTCGTAATTGCGTGCTGGATAGCTGAAAGGATATACTGGAACGATTCTGTGCTTTTCTGTAGTATTCCAAAAATCTTTCGATGTCCCTCTTCACTTCTTCATGTAAACAATGAACTTCTACTTTACTTCGTTTGCTCTGTATAGAAATGCCCCAGAATTTCCTTCATTTTCGTTTGGTTCTCTGCCTTGTGTGGCACACATTTTCTAAGAAGTACAAATCACTGACCCTTGCCCAGACAAGTAGTTGAGTGTCTCGCTACCAGGTGGCTACGAGCAGAGTTCCCGATGTTAATCGACTGCAGCGGACGAGCTTCGGGGGTCGCCCGCGATCGTAGGACGATACTTACAACCTGTTTGGCAGACGAATATACTGAGGTGACGCAAGTCATGGGATAGAAATATGCACATATAGAAATGGCGGTAGTGTAATGAACACGCGGTATAAAAACGCAGTGGATTGGCGCAATTATCGCTTCTACTCCGATGATGCATGTGAGGAAGTTTCCGACGTGATCGTGGCCGCACTGTGGTAATTAACAAACTTTGAACCACAATGGTAGTTGGAGCTAGACGTATGGAACATTCCATTTCGGAAATTGTTAGGAAATTCGATGTTCCGAAATTCACAGTGTCAAGAGTGTGCGAGAATACCAAATTTCAGGCATTACCTCCCACCACTGACAACGTAGTGGTCGACGGCCTTCACTTAACGACAGAGAGCAGCGGCTTTTGCGGATAATTGGCAGGACTAACAGACAAGAACACTCCGTCAAGTAACCGTAAAACTCAACTTGGACGTACGACGAACTATCCGTTAGCACAGTGCAGCAAAATTTGACATTAATTGGCTCAGGCAGCAATATCTTCGCCAATATCTTCGCAGAGAGCACTGTATCGCCTGCAGCGCCTCTATTGGGCTCGCGACGATCTCGATTGCACCATAGGCGGCTGGAAAACGGTGGGCTGGTCACATGAGTCCCGATTTCAGTTGGTAAGATATGATGTTGCGGTTAGTGTGTGGCGGAAACCTCAGGAAGCCAGGGAACTAAGTTGTCAACAAGCCCCTGTGCAATCTCGTGATAGATCCAGACTGGTGTGGACTGTGTTTATATGGTTCAAATGGCTCTGAGCACTATTGGACTTAACTACTGTGGTCATCAGTTCCCTAGAACTTAGAACTTCTTAAACCTAACTAACCTAAGGACATCACACACATCCATGCCCGAGGCAGGATTCGAACCTGCGGCCGTAGCAGTCCCGCGGTTCCGGACTGAGCGCCTTGAATCGCGAGACCACCGCGGCCAGCCGAATTGATTGAATCCTCTCGTTATGTTTGAGTACATGGAGACCATCTGCAGCCATTCACGTGGTTCACATTGTCAGAAAACGACGGAATTTTTGTGGATGACAATGCGTCATGTGGCCGGGCCACAGTAGTTTGCGATTGGTTTGAAGAACATTGTAGACAATTGGAGCGAATGATTTGGCCACTCAGATGACCCTTCATGAACCCCTTCGAATATTTATGGGACATAATGGAGACGTCAGTTAGTGCACAAAAGCTTGCAACAACAACACTTTCGAATTTATGGACGGCTATAAAAACAGCATAGCTCAGCATTTCCAAAGGGGACTTTAGACAAGTTGCCGAGTCTACGCCACGTCGAGATGCTGCACTATGCCGGGAAAGGAGGTCCGACACGATAAAGTGGACGTCCATGCTAATGAGTTCCAGTATCGGCCACCCCTGGTGCTGTCCAGCTGCGCTGGTGGCAGTGTGCCAAGACACAGCTGTCACGAGGTGGTGATAGCTGCTACCATAGTAGTACCAGCGCCGTGCATGTTCGGCATACCTAGACGATGCAGCTTAAGATATGGTGGCGTTAAGTTACTGTTCGGCTGTGTCCAATGCCGACAGGCGCCCAGCGCCTCGGTGAGTAGGAGTGCCTTAGTTCGCCCCTCGCTTTTATGCAGTGGCAGCTTGCTAGCAGCATGAATGTCGGCTCCCGCACGTCGTAAGCCAGTACCCTGCGGACGCCGACTTGAACCCAGTTGTGGTGAACGGGACGAGCCTGGCCGACCGTCTACTTCTACACGAGACAAGGCAGGGCTTGTTGCGGTTGAGGTCACGTACGGAGCCGGACCAGCAGCGCTGAGAAGCCTCGAAATGCCAGTAACTGCTATAGGTCGTGTCGTTGCTGGTATGGCGTAAATACTGAACTAGCAGATGTTGGCGAGCGTTAATATTTTGCCAATGGAGTCTTTCTTGTGCCTACAGCAGTCTGGTGGTCCATGACATAAAATAAAAATTGGCCAGGAGCAAGAAGAATTCGGGCTCTTTGGGTTCCGAACAAACTTAATTACGTATAAACAGTGAAGAGCAAAGAAACTGTTACTCCTGTCTAATATCGCGTAGGGCCCCAGCGAGCACGCAGAAGTGGCATGGACTCGACTAATGTCTGAATTAGTGCTGGAGGGAACTGACAGCATGAATCCTGCAGGGCTGTCCTTAAATCCCTAAGAATACGAGAGGGTGGAGGCCTCTCTTCTGAACAGCACATCGCAAGGCATCCCTGATATGCTCAATAATTTTTTTGTCTGGAGAGTTTGGTGGATAGTGGAAGTTTTTCTGGTCTTGTGGGTGTGACATTGTCCTGCTGGAATTGCCCAAGGGCCTCGGAATGCACAATGGACATGAACGGATGCAGGTGATCAAACAGGATTCTTATATATGTGTCTCCTGTCGCAGTCGTATCTAGACGTATCAGGGGTCCCATATCACTCCGACTGTACACGTCTCACACTATTACAGAGCCTCCACCAGCTTGAACAGTCCCCTATCGACATGCAGGGACCATGGATTCATGAGGCTGCCTCCACACCCGCACACGTCCATCCACTCGATACAATTTGAAACGAGACTCGCCGGACCTGGCATCAAAAGTCCAATGTCCGTGTCGACGGGTCCAGGCGAGGCGTAAAGCTCTGTGTCGTGCAGTCGTCAAGGATACACGAGTGGGCTTTCAGCTCCGGAAGTCCATATCGATAACGTTTCTTTAATGGCCCACAATTGAAATCTGCAGCATTTTGTGGCAGGGTTGCACTTCTGTCACGTTGAAAGATCTCTTCAGACGTCGATGGTCCCGTTCTTGCAGGATATTTTTCTGGCCTCAGCGCTGTCGGAGATTTTATGTTTTACAGGATTTCTTATATTGGTGGAATGGTCGTACGGGAAAATCCCCACTTCATCCCTACCTCGGAAATGCTGTGGCCCATCGCTCGTGCGTCGACTAGAGCACCACGTTCAAACTCTCTTAAATCTTGATAGCCTGCCATTGTAGCAGCAGTAACTGAAAAAAAAAAAAATGGCTCTGAGCACTATGGGACTCAACTACTGTGGTCATCAGTCCCCTAGAACTTAGAACTACTTAAACCCAACTAACCTAAGGACATCACACATATCCATGCGCGAGGCAGGATTCGAACCTGGGACCGTAGCAGTCGCACGGTTCCGGACTGCGCGCCTAGAAGCGCGAGACCACCGCGGCAGCAGTAACCGATCTACCTGTGCCAGACACTTGTCTAATGTAGGCGTTGCCGACCGCAGCACCGAATTCTGCCTGTTTACATATCTCTATAAGAAATCCTTTGCACTTCAAAGTGGAAAGTTCACGCTTTCCGATTATGCAGAATTTCGACGATTTTTGACTGTTTTGGATATTGATACTGGCAATATGTCGGCCCTCAATATTCCAAGAGTTTTTAGAATATCTTAATTTCAAGTTTCACGCCGTTTACCAAGTGACAAAATAAATAATTTTTCGTGTGATAAAATTAAAATTACTAGTTTTCAGATTTTTTTCCTCCAATTTTCTTATGAAACCTCTTCTCTGTTTCAAATTTAATGATTGTATATCGTTGGGAAATACGCAATAGGTTTTAATGAGTGACTTTGCTTGTGTCAAAACATGCGACACATATGGCCCTATTTTTTGTTACATTGACGTAGAAGCTTCACTTTCTTACACCACCAAGGGACTGTAGATCTTAGTATCCAGTTAAAGTTGACACGTTTACCCGTTCCTGAGAAAAACCTATTTCAAAGAAACAACCGAAAAGAGAGACAGTTTTTTCCTGTTATACGACTAAAACTTAACAGTTTCAGATTTTGCCCTTTCTTGTACCATGTAGACTTTCCTCTTACCAAATGTCAAGATTCTGCGCCAACAGGAAGCGCCCTGTAGGTTTTGATGAATGAGTTAGCCAGAATCAAACTAGGCAACACAAATGTCCTTATCTTTCACTGCATTGAGTTAGCAGCTAACGTTTATTACACCGCCAAGGAACCATAGACCTTAGTATGTGATATAAATGTCATCTTGATAGATGTACTCGTTTTTGAGGAAAAGAGTTTGTAACAGTCGGACAGGCAGACGACGGACTACCAAGTGATCCCATAACGTTTTTATCGGTTGAGGTACGGAAGTCTAAAAATTATATTATTTTCAATTTCCCACTTGCGTTTAGCCACTGTGGAGACCGCGGGAAGTCCACATGTTGTTACCTAGAGTTGTTGGGACCGGTGTGGAATTTTTTAAATATTCCGGAGTAAGAGGTAAGATATTCACGAAGCAAGGCCGCATCACATTGACCGACATCAAGATAAGTAGTTTGAAAAATTATTGGACTTAAATGAAAGTTCTCCTACTGCATCGATTATTCTGAGAGTTAATTAAATATCCGATACTATCCTATACCTGTATACGTATGTATCATCAGGCACAGAAGTCGTTGTTGGAAAGTGGAAAAGCTTTCTGACACATAAATGTGTTAATATTTGTCTTCCATGCAACGAAATGAGTTTCAGGAGAAAAACAGTGACAATCGGACTTCGTAAAGAACGTTATATTGCAGGCTCGATTTTTTTTAAAATTTAAATGCATACACGATAACGCGCTGATTACGTCTTCGTCGGTGGTGGTAATTTATCGTGAGGAGTTATCGTCAGGTTGAAACGGGAAAAACATACCAATTGTCACTTCAGTCCAGCGAGCGTGGAGCAGAAGGAATGATGTGAAGTCTACAGCCTTTCTTCACCGTGTTGTATATGAGTATTTTATCCCAGTTTCTCTGTTAACATCAACGTAAATCGAGAGCATATCTGCTTCGCTGTTTACCCCCAAGTTTCCTGCGGGTGAAGCGACGCCAGGGGGGCGGAGGCCGAGTTGCTAATTGGCGCAGAGATCACTGTAATCAGCGTTGCAGTCGGATGGGACCCACAGTAGTTGAAATGAGAATAAATGCTGGGATACTACGAAACTAAACATCGTAAACTAGTTACAACGTCTAAAGCAACATCTCTTCCACTATCCTGTTGTTGTATTGCATTTTTAGTACTTTCACCAGCCTCTCTTCTTCCCAATTACCTCAAAAATTCTCTTCGGCACTGATTTTATTAGGGTTTGTAGTTCTTGCAGTGAAATTTTCTGCTACTGTTCTCACATAAGACCTTAAAAGACCTTCTATTGTAATAAACACGCCTTGAAAGTATTACGGAAAGGTTTTCTAAGGGTTTCAGATCCGGGTACGTGCAGGACAGGGCAATATATGGATATCTTTATCCTCAAGACCGCTTTTTGGTGGCAGCAGAAACATGCACAGACGCATTATATTGTAGAAATATTAGGCTTTTGTGCCCTAGGTCACAATACATTCTAATCAGTTCAGTTTCTACCATCTCAGTGGATATGTCCGAGTTCCTTCTAGTTTCCAGACTGTAGCTCAGAGAGCTGCTAAAATCATTACTCTACCACCAACAAAATTTCTGCTCTACTCACCTGCCGCTCTGTTCTCAGATCATGCCAATAATATTAAAATCCATTCAGCCCATCTACATGAAACTTCTCATCACTGAAGATTATATTATCCCATTCTGAAATCCAAGACATACGTTTTTCAGAAAACTACAATCTAGCCCGTTTATGTTTGGATGTTACAGCCGGTTTCTGCAGTCGGTTCTTGAATAATAGATATTTTTATGTAACAAAATTTGTCGTACATGTCTGGCAGTTAATAAAAACAAGTTGAGCAAAATTATTGGTTGTGGTCCTTGCTTTGTCCAAAAGCCACCGTTTCCAAGCAGGAGACAATTTTCTATTATGGCCACATTTTCCGTTCCGTCCATGACGTGCGCCCAATCTGACGACAGTATCAGTCGCTGTATTTGAATCGTTGATATTCTTCGAAATTTGACGAGTAGGGTATTCCATTTCTTTCTACTCACTGATTTGGACAACTGTTCTCCGGGTGGCACTGTCACACTCGTGCTTTATGTACGCAACACGCACTGTCAATAACGGTACCTTTTCCTGTCTACAGTAAAGGCTCGTATACAACACTAACACCGCACATAGCGGACTGCCTTTATACCAAGTTCCACCCTCTGCCACATGAATCGTTGACGAGTTGTGACGTCAAATGCGATACGATTTGAGTGCATTCGTCGGTATACTGTATTTCATAATATTGCATATGCTTACACATCGTACACAAGTATTCGAACCGACAATGGTAATTTCCCTACGAATACTCACTTCCTTATCTACATCTACATCCATACTCCGCAAGCTACCTGACGGTGTGTGGCGGAGAGTACCTTGAGTACATCTATGGGTTCTCTCTTCTATTCCAGTCTCGTATTGTTCGTGGAAAGAAAGAGTGTCGGTATGCTTCTGTATGGGCTCTAATGTCTCTGATTTTATCCTAATGGTCTCTTCGCGAGATATACGTAGGAGGGAGCAATATACTGCTTGACTCCTCGGTCAAGGTATGTTCTCGAAACTTCAACAAATGCCCGTACCGAGCTACTGAGCGTCTCTCCTTCAGAGTCTTCCACTGGAGTTTATCTATCATCTCCGTAACGCTTTCGCTATTACTAAATGATCCCGTAACGAAGTGCGCTGCTCTCCGATGGATCTTCTCTATCTCTTCTATCAACCCTATCTGGTACGGATCCCACACTGCTGAGCAGTATTCAAGAAGTGTGCGTACAAGCGTACTGTAACATACTTCCTTTGTTTCCTGATTGCATTTCGCTAGGATTCTTCCAATGAATCTCAGTCTGGCATCTGCTTTACCGACGATCAACTTTACATGACCATTCCATTTTAAATCACTCCTAATGCATACTCCCAGATAATTTATCGAATTAACTGCTTCCAGTTGCTGACCTGCCATATTGAAGCTAAATGATAAGGGATCTTTCTTTCTATTTATTTGCAGCACATTCCACTTGTCTACATTGAGATTCAATTGCCATTCTCTGCACCGTGCGTCAATTCATTTCAAATCCTCTTGCATTTCAGTTCAATTTTCGATTGATACAACCTCTTGATATACCACAGCATCATCCGCAAAAAGCCTCAGTGAACTTCCGATGTCATCCACCAGGTCATTTATGTATATTGTGAATGGCAAAGGTCCTAAGAAACTCCCCTGCGGCACACCTGAAATCACTCTTACTTCGGCAGACTTCTCTCCATTGAGAAAGACATGCTGCGTTCTGTTATCTAGGAACTCTTCAATCCAATCACACAATTGGTCTGATAGTGCAGCTGCTCTTTCTTTGTTCATTCAACGACTGTGGGGAACTGTATCGAACGCCTTGCGGAAGTCAAGAAACACGGCATCTACCTAGGAACCCGTGTCTATGGCCGTCGGAGTATCGTGGACGAATAGCGCGTGCTGGGTTTCACACGATCGTCTTTTTCGGAACCCATGCTGATTTCTACATAGTAGATTTCTGGACTCCAGAAAAGTCATTATACTCGAACATAATACGTGTTCCAACATTCTACAACTGATAGACGTTAGAGATATAGATCTATAGTTCTGCACAGCTGTTCGACGGCCCTTCTTGAAAACGGGGATGACCTGTGCCCTTTTCCAATCCTTTGGAACGCTACGCTCTTCTAGAGACTTACGGCACACCGCTGCAAGAAGGGGGGCAAGTTCCTTCACGTACTCTGTGTAAAATCGAACTGGTAACCCAGCAGGTCCAGCGGCCTTTCCTCTTTTGAGCGATTTTAATTGTTTCTCTATCCCTCTGTCGTCTATTTCGATATCTACCATCTTGTCATCTGTGCGACAATCTGGAGAAATAACTACAGTGCAGTCTTCCTCTGTGAAACAGCTTCGGAAAAAGACATTTAGTATTTCGGCCTTTAGTCTGTCATCCTCTGTTTCACTACCATTTTGGTCACTGAGTGTCAGGACATTTTGTTTTGATCCACCTACCGCTTTGACATAAGACCAAAATTTCTTATGATTTTCTGCCGAGCCAGTACATAGAACTTTACTTTCGAATTCTTTGAACACCTCTCTCATAGCCCTCCTCACACTACATTTCGCTTATACGGATTTCCACTACTGTACTCGCGTCCATCTGATCACGTGCCCACTTTACCCAGCGCTTGTATTCCTCCGTGCAAGTGCCTGTGTGTCAGTCCAAGCTCCTCGTCGGCCAGTTTAGCCCCGGCTTCCAAACAGATCCTCAGCGACGCAGCGAGATTACGCCTGCAGCTGCTGCAACATCACCGGCGTTGCCGTTTCGCTCCGCCACCGGACCACCAGGCACTGCAGTACGGCCGTTCCGAAGGATCCAGCTACCACAGCTCATAGCCTCGGTCGATGATCAACACTTCTAACTCGAGGGTCCGCTACGTAATCACCACAGAAGTTCATTTCCATCGTACTCTTCCGCCGTTACAGAAGTAATTTTTCAGTTTTGGTGCATGCATGGACTTCTTCCTCAAACTGTACAAAATTGAGTTCGTGTTCGATAAACAGTGCTTCTTTAAGAGTGCCAGTATATCACTTCCTTGGTACATCACTCGGCAGGAAACGTCAGAAAGAATCAACTGTCCCTCCTATCACCGTTTCCCTGCTATCAGATAAAAGAATTCTCATCTGCCAGTGTTCTGTCCGCCGTCCGAGGAGATATCAGACCGAGAAGAGATGGGACAGGTAGAAGGGGCGGGGGTAGGTGCAGACAGCAATTTAATAATATCAAAATATATTATTCGTCTGAAACAGGGTAAATTTGAGGTAGTCTAGTGACCTAAGAAGACCGAATTAAAGCCACAACTGCGCAACCGTTTTGCTGTACGAAAAGGAAAAGTGCATGAAATTGTATAAAACAGAAATGTCGTCGATCAGTTTCAACACATAGAACTGAAAGCACGATTAATATAGCACCAATGTAAAACGAGAATAGAACTTCCGGATGGAGATCGCTGCTATTTATAAAAAAATCAATTATTCCAGAATATACGGGGGTTGTTCAATAAGTAATGCCCCACATTTTTTGCTCAGAAAGTACTTATTGTTAAGAGTCCGAATTTTGTGTCAATATGCGTCAACATAAATCCTCCTCAGTTGCTAAAATTTTCTGGTCTTCACCCAATTCTGGCTAGAATAATCTAGCCTTCCAGAAGCATAAAACTACTATATCATGCCAGAGTAAGGCAAAGTCAACATTAAAAATTAAAATCTATGGTACCGTGGTAGTTTTAATTCGACAAGGTACCACGGTACTATACGTTTTAATTTTTAATGTTGACTGTGCCTTTCTCTGGATTGTTATAGTAATTTTATGCTTCTGAAGAAGGCTAGATTATTCTAGCCGAAACCTGGTTAAAGAGACGGATTTTTCAATATATTTTCTATCACAGTTGCTGACGGGGCTGCAATATGCAAAAAATTCTTACATCAACATATCTTGTCCATGTCCTATTTTTCTAAGTTCAAAAGGTTCAAATGGCTCTGACCACTATGGGCTCTGACCGCTATGGTCGCAGGTTCGGATCCTGCCTCGGGCATGGATGTATGTGGTGTCCTTAGGTTAGTTAGGTTTAAGTAGTTCTAAGTTCTAGGGGACTGATGACCTCAGACGATAAGTACCATAGTGCTCAGAGCCATTTGAACCATTTGAGTACCGAACATGAAAGGCAAGGACCCTGACAGATTTCCGTTGGCACACCTGATTTATCTCTACTTATGTTTATAACTCTGCATCTAAGACAACATGGTGCTGTTGTACTACCAAGAAATCCTCAACAAAGTCATAAATATCCTTTGTCACCCAATACGATAGCACTTTCGGTAATAACCGTAGCGTGGTGGTAAGTCAGATGCTTTTTGGAAGTGAAGAGGTATTGCATCCATCTGCATCGATACAGGGGTTTCAACGTGTCACACTAAAAAACCGAGAGCAGGGTATTCGATATCCATGCTGGTTGCCATGGTCGAGGTCAATCTATTTGAGATACCGCATTGTGTTTGATCTCAGAATCAGAAAGATGCCACAACGGATGTCAAAGTTACTAAACAGTAGATTTGTGGATCACTTGTGCTACCCTTTTACTTGACGGTTGTGACCTATGCTTTTTTTACAACAACTGGGCACAGTTTTTGTTTCACAGACCTACTTTGTGTTATAGTTAAAACAACAGCTAACGCTGGCGTAAATTCTGCATAGAATCTGACAAGAATTCCATGGGGTCTTGGAGCATTGTTCAGGTTTATCGATTTCAGCTATTTCTCGTGCCACTGACTCTAATATCTGCATCATTCACCTTTGCGGTATACGGAAAATTAGACTGGGCAACACTGCTTAATTTTCCTTTATTAAGAAGCTTTTGAAAACGGAGTTCAGCATCCCTACTTTTGCCTTGCTACCCTCAGTTTCAGTTTCTGTCACATCGATGAGTGTCGGACACGAAAACTTTGATACCACTAGGAGCCACTGCATATGACCTGACTTTCTTTGAGATTTGTGAGAAAATATTCCGCTATGGTAATCACTGAAGGCCTGACGATTTGCCGACTTAACAGCAAAATACGTTTTACTTAGCGTTTCTCTGTCTACAGACCTATGCTTCGTTTCTCTTTGCCGTGGCTGTGTGCCATAGTGCTCAGAGCCATTTGAACCATAGAGCAGTGGTTCCCAACCTGAGGATAATTATCTTCTGAGAGGTAAAATGAAATTTTTTGAAGGGTAAAAACTAAACAACTCTATTCTCTTTCAGCCACGAAACTACATTATTTTCAAAAGATAATTAGTGGTATCACAATTTCCTCCGGTTATAATACTGATTACGTAAGTTGCCAATAATTACTTTGTCCCGGTCAGTAGCATTAATGGAAGTTCCAGGTTGCTCACATAGTCCACCCACTACGTACATTACCTTGAGCCTTCTTCCGTACACCGCTGACGTGAAAAATGCTAAATATCTCAAGAAAATGGGTTATCCAAGTTGTAGACAGTGGCTGCAGTATTCCAGAAATTGATTCATTACTCGCTTCTAAACAGATAAATGAGTGAATTGACAGCACGAAACAGCAGTAAGTTCATAAGAGCTACTGCAGTGCAGAACACAGTATTATCATTGTTATTATTATTATTATTATTAGTGACTGAAACCAGACACAAAGCATTAACAGCCTGAATTCTTCCAATATTTGCCAGTTCAGAAGTAAGGAGTGCAGAAACTTACGAACAATAAGTATAGTGCAAACACTTAAACTTCATTGATTTTAAATGGGGTTGGAGTGGGCAGATCAAACATATGACGCAGTGGAGAGGAGTAAGATACGGGAAGTATGTTTTGTATTAAGTGTCTGCCGTCTCTGTGGATAGCTAGTTTTCTTGTCTGAGAAAGAGTTGTGAGTAGTACATGCGAAGCACCTCGAATTCCTTCGTCATTCATTCTGACAGCTCCCCGCCCCCCCCCCCCTCCTGTCCCTCCACAGCACACACACACACACACACACACACACACACACACACACAACAACAACAACTAAATATCACTCATCTTTGATCATTTAAAAAATAAGTGTTCAGTTAGGTCTTAAGTGAGGTGGTAATATAGGGGAGAGGGCGTGGACGGCGGGGGGTGGTGGGGGGTGGGGGGTGGGTGGGGGGGGGGCGAGATCTGGGGTACTGCGTGATGTTTATATGCGTTGAGGGGTAAAGGTCTAAGAAATGTTGTTCAGAAGTACTGCCATACAGGGTTCCACCTATCACGATTTTTTCGACGTAACTATCCAATGCATTTTCAAGTATTCTTCTACAGTTGAGCCACAGATTTTCTACATGCTCCTGCCCATGATTCAAAGTTCCACATTTAGATGGCAATACTGCTTGTGTCTAGTTTCTCAATATGTAAATCTTTCAACTTGTTTTAGTTGTTGTTTCTATTTTGGCAGTCATTGTTGCTACAACCAAAGGAAGAAAGATCAGGAGTTAACACTCTGCCGACGACAAGATCATTAGAGACAGAGCACAAGCTCAGAACTGAAAAAGGCTGCGAAAGGAATTCGTTCCTGTTCTGTCCAAAGAAACTATTACCGCTCTTGCCTTTAACGATTTAAGGAAACAACGGAGAACCTAAATTTGGAAGTTCCAATGAGAATTTGGACCGCCATTATCCAATGTCTCTGCGCCCGCAAAATGGTTCAAATGGCTCTGAGCACTATGGAACTTAGCATCTGAGGTCATCAGTCCCCTAGACTTAGAACTACTTAAACCTAACTAACCTAAGGACATGACACACATCCATGTTCGAGGCAGGATTCGGACCTGCGATCGTAGCAGCAGCGCGGTTCCGGACTGAAGCGCCTAGAACCGATCGGTCACAACGGCCGGCCTCTACGCCCGCCTCGCTGCAATTGTTACCAATGACCACGAATGTGTGGCAGGGGCTGGGAGAAAGTTCGATGTGAGGAAGACAGAAGTAAGTGATGTCCGTGTTCGACCGTCTTAGGCTGTCGTTAACTGCCTGTAAATACCGAAGATCTAGCAGGCACGCTTGTAAACGACATTATCTACTTGTGAGCTACAGTATGATCAATAATCTAATGAAGTTACACATTCAGAATTGGTAATCGTATCTTTGATTACCCTCATTGAGTTGGAGGATAAACTGGAAGTAGACTACATGCAGACGACTCAGTTAGATAACCTCTTTGACATTCCATTCCGCTTTAAACGTACCATCAGACGTTAAACCTGAAACACTTCAGAGGCCTAAACTTGGGAATTGCATGCAGTCTATGCACTACTCTGCTATCTGTCTAGGAATCAAGTATGTTGTGACGATGCTGATTGATTACATGTCGTTGTACTACCCTTCATAATTGCATTATGTGTTGTACCGGCCAGAATTTTCTGGAAGGACGACAGCGCAGGTGTATGCAAAATTCTGTATTCGCTAAAATTCCTCGCTGGTGGGACGAGAGACGCTTGAGGCTTACTGTAGTTGAATAGTGGCGCGTCGCAGAATTTTAGCATGGATGAACCAAGCTGAATGAGACAGCCAGTCGAAAGGGTTATTCTCTGGCCGGTGGTACTGCTAGCCCCCTACTCTGCTGCGTGCTGGGCTGTTCTTCGGGTGGCTCCTGAAGACCTTGAGAAACATAGTTGGGGATTTCCTGGAAGCATAGCCGAGGAGATACCGTTGCCATATTTTCGCACACCGTGTGTCAAACGAGCGACGTTTTTCACGGTAAAGTGCAGCCAAAAGGACAGAGAGCACGACCTATTGCCAACTCCTGCTTAGTCTATGTCAATATAACAAAAGCAAACTGGAAAATTTTGGCAAGCCTTCCCTGGAAAGCGGTGTGAAAAACGAAATTCACCCTTGTCGTGGTGGCAAGTCTGGGGACTGGCTCTCTCGATGTATGAGAGCAGAGGGGGGTGAACTGGAGAGGAGTCAGGGAGCAGGCAATTTGCTGGACCGTCCTACCTGTCACAACCGAAGCTGTCTGCTAGGGGTGTACGGTCCAGATAGGCGCTTGTCTTTGCTGTTACGAGTAAGCGCCAGGAATAGCACCTGCGCTACTTGCAGCTTTCAATTTGCGGGCGCTTCCCGAAACTTGGCCTTGTTGCTATTTAGTCCAGCGTTGGCATTACGAAGATCTAGTTCTCAGCTTTACCAGCTGCATTTGTGAGCAGCCCAGCCTGTAACAAGTAGTTTGGGCAAGAAGTTAACGGTATTCCAGATAGATTGCAGGTGCCGTCTGCTCTCAAATAATAATTTCAAAGTCACTTTTTAATTAATTTCACCGAATAACTGGATTCGTCATACTTCACACTTAATGATTTTAACTGATTGACAAAATATATTTGCCAACAATGGATACGCGAATGAATTAAATTTGCGTCAATGAATTCCGGTTCATTTTAAAGATTATTTTTATTCCAGCTGTCCTACAATTACTTGATGAGGTTGTTGTTGTGGTCTTCAGTCCTCCTGAAGTCCTACAACTACTTGATGAGGTTACCCTCTATTAATTTGAAAGAAACATCGTCACGCGGTCTTATGGCTCTGAATTGTGTGTTTACTGTGTCGGCTTTTCAGTGTTCAACAGGTGCCACAACCTGGAACATCACTGGTTAACCAGGCCAAGAGAATTACTTCATTTCCGCTTTAAATAAATACTTTTATTAATTTTTCTTCTTGATAATATGAAACTCGATTTCCGCACGCAGCAGAAAGATTGTACTGCTCTTTCAGTATAATTTTGTGGTCTGATAATTTCACAAGATACTAATTTGCAGAGCCGGCCGTGGTGGCCAAGCGGTTCTAGGCGCTTCAGTCCGGGACCGCACGACCGCTACGGTCGCAGGTTCGAATCCTGCCTCGGGTTAGTTAGGTTTAAGTAGTTCTAAGTTCTAGGGGACTGATGACCACAGATGTTAAGTCCCATAGTGCTCAGAGCCATCTAATTTGCTGATAGATTCAGTCGTGAGCGGAGTTCGCTAGAGTGCTAGGCAGATTGCACAATTTACCTCCGAGCGTCTCACACTTTTCACGGTTGAGGTTACTGGATGTGAATTTGATGGTAAATTTCATTCTGCTTTCAGACAGCAAGTGTGGCAGCCCGACTGCACTGACCTCTGCCGAACACTGAGCGAGCGCAGACGCACAACACAAAAAGGGAAAGAAAAAAACGACAAGGAATAAAATAAGTGCCATGTAACTTTTTGTGATACGACCGACACTGGAGAAAGAAATCTGTTCTTTACTTTGCTGCTTATGTCTTCTTTATTTATTATCATTAAATATGAAATGCGTCAACAGGTTTCAGGGCAATGCAGTCGACACTGACGTATTTTGGGACTCACCGTTTACTTTGGCACACCTTTTACAAAGACGGGAGAGCGCCTCTCGTTGCATCCGCTCAGCTTCGCAACTCCCGGGAGAAGTGAAATACCATCTGCCAAAGTACACATAGCATATTCCTCTCATTCGTCCATTCATTTAAGAGATTTGAATAAGAAACAGCGGAGTAGATAAAACTGTGCAAGAGAGCACTTAGCTGATAACGAGGAATATTTACCGAGGAAAATTACACTTTATATAAAGCCATAAAACTAAACGGAAGGACTTATTGTAGCACCACAGGTCATGTATTACAAGTTTCCAGATATGCCTTTGAAAACTATAGGACTTAACATCTGAGGTCATCAGTCCCCTAGAACTTAGAACTACTTAAACCTAACTAACCTAAGGACAACACACATCCATGCCCGAGGCAGGAATCGAACCTGCGACCATAGCGGTCGCGCGGTTCCATACAAGCGCCTAGAACCGCTCAACTACAAATTTCCGCCGTGCAGGTTGCAGCCCAGTCTGCAAAAGTGGCAGAGAATATGGCCCTAATAATACCGCGACTGTTTCCCAAGGCACATCATCGGGAGGTCAAAACATTGGCGCCGTACGAAACAATAGCAACTGCAGCGAATGTGCTTTCTGCTGAATGAGTCTAGGAACTATATGTCATGACCTCCTATTACTTTCGCCAATTTCTCAGCCACGTTTTGCTTTCTCAGCCTGGAACACGACGGGGAACTGCCCGGAACCTGATCACACACTTTGGGCAACGGTTCCTTCAAGGGTATATGCTTCATCTTCGCACTCCTGTGCACATCTAGGTGGAATGGTCCGCGGTTGTTTGACTCTGCAATTACCGAACATCCGCTGGAAAGAGTCGAGCGGCAGTGAAATGGGCGATTTGATGGGCCTGGAAATAGCACGTTACATTAGGAATCAGGAAACGGGAGTGGTACCATCTGAACAACAAATCTTTGCCATTGACTCTGATATCTATTTTCAGGCCAAATGCAGTCGTGGACCGGTGAAGAACGCACTGCTGCCGGAAAGCAGTTTACAAAACGACGACAGCTAAGTGTCCACAAGGTGTGTATTTCGTGTTTACTACAGTCCAACACGACTTGCCCCAGGCCCATCGGCTCTTCCTGTCACAGTGTGATTACAGAACAATGAGGAAATGGTTGATACGATGATAGAAAGGGGTGGAAGTGTAAAATGCGTGTGCACACTTCACCCGAAGTCCCAGGCATTTTCCAGGCGAGAATGCGCTGCAACTTGAAGTACTGGAACTCAGTGTACGGTAAATATTGCACAAGCAACTGAAATATCATCCATTCAGAATTTGCATAGTGCAAAAGCAGAATGCGAATGACCTCCTATAGAAAGTGCGATTTGGATGGGAATCGTTGGAACTCTTGAACGACAGCCCATGCCTGTGCGATAGTCTGACCGCGAACAATGAGGCCAATGTGGTAGCGTGATGTGGCGGATCATAATTTGTAATCATAGGGCCGTGTGTGTGTGTGTGTGTGTGTGTGTGTGTGTGTGTGTGTGTGTGTGTGTGTGAGGATCGCGGCAATACTGTTACTGTGAATACAGAACGTTATATACTATTCACGTTGTTCCTGTTGTGGTCTTCAGTACAGACACTGGTTTGATGCAGCTCTCCATGATACTGTATCCTGTGCAAGCTTCTTTATCTCCCAGTACCTACTGCAACCTACATCCTTCTGAACCTGCTTAGTGTATTTATCTCTTGGTCTCCTTCTACTATTTTTACCCTCCATGCTGTCCTCCCATACTAAATTGGTGATCCCTTGATGCCTCAGAACATGTCCTATCAACCGATCCCTTCTTCTAGTCAAGTTATGCCACAAATTTCTTTCTCCCCTGTTCTACTCAATACCTCCTCATTAGTTGTGTGATCTACCTATCTAATCTTCAGCATTCTTCTGTAGCACCATATTTCTAAAGCTCCTATTCTCTCCTTGTCCAAAGTACTTATCGCCATGTTTCACTTCCATACATGGCTACTCTCCATACAAATACTTTCAGAAACGACTTCCTGACATTTATATCTATACTCGATGTTAACAAATATTTCTTCTTCTGAAACGCTTTCCTTTCCATTGCCAGTCTACATTTTATATCTTCTCTACTTCGACCATCAGCAGTTATTTAGCTTCCCAAATAGGAAAACTCCTTTACTACTTTAAGTGTCTCCTTTCCTAATCTAATTCCCTCAGAATCACTCGATTTAATGCGACTACATTCCATTATCCTCGTTGTGCTTTTGTTGATGTTCATCTTATACCGTCCTTTCAAGACACTGTCTATTCCGTTCAACTGCTCTTCTAGGTCCTTTGCTGTCTCTGACAGAATTACAATGTCATCGACGAACCTCAAAGTTTTTATTTCTTCTCCATGGATTTTAATACCTACTCCGAATTTTTCTTTTGTTTTCGTTACTGCTTGCTCTATGTACAGAGTGAATAACGTGGGGGATAGGCTACAACCCTGTCTCCTTCCCTCCCCAACCACTGCCTCCCTTCATGCCCCTCGACTCTTATACCTGCCACCTGGTTTCTGTACAAATTGTAAATAGCCTTTCCCTCCCTCTATTTTATCCCTGCCACCTTCAGAATTGGAAAGAGAGTATTCCAGCCAACATTGTCAAAAGCTTTCTCTAAGTCTACAAATGCTTGAAACGTAGGTTTGCCTTTCCTTAATCTAGCTCCTAAGGTAAGTCGTAGGGTCAGTACTGCCTCACATTTTCCAACATTTCTACGGAATCCAAACGGATCTTTCCAGAGGTCGTCTTCTACCAGTTTTTCCTTTCGTCTGTAAAGAATTTGAGTAAATATTTTGCAACCATGACTTACTAAACTGATAGTTCGGTAATTTCCATATCTGTCAACACCTGCTTCCTTTGGAACTGGAATTATTATATTCTTCTTGAAGTCTGAGTGTATTGCGCCTGTCGCATACATTTTGCTCACCAGATGGTGCAGTTTTGTCAGGGCTAGCTCTCCCAAGGATGTCAGTAATTGTAACAGAATGTTGCTTACTCCCAGGGCCTTGTTTCGAATTAGGTCTATTAGTGCTCAGTGAAACTCTTCACGTTGTATCATATCTCCCATTTCATCTTCATCTACATCTTCTTCCATTTCCATAATATTGTCCTCAAGTACATCGCCCTCGTATAGAACCTCTATATAATCCTTCCACCATTCTGCTTTCCCTTCTTTGCTTAGAACTGGGTTTCTGTCTGAGGTCTTGATGTTTACACAAGTGGTTCTCTTACCTCCAAGGGTCTCTATAAATTTTACTGTGGGTAGTATTTATTTTACCCCTGGTAAGATATGCCTCTACATCCTTACATGTATCCTCTAGCCATCCCTGCTTAGCCATTTTGCACTTCCTGTTGATCTCATTTTTGAGACATTTGTATTGTTTTTTGCCTGCTTCATTTACTGCATTTGTATTTTGTGCTTTCGTCAATTAAATTCATATTTTTCTTCAGTTACCCAAGGAATTCTACTAGCCCTCGTCTTTTTACCTACTTGATCCTCTGATACATTCTCTTTTTCATCCTTCAAAGCTACCCATTCTTCTTCCACTGTTTTCCTTTCTCCCATTCCTGTCAATCGTTCCCTA
Organism: Schistocerca gregaria; assembly: GCF_023897955.1. NCBI lineage: Eukaryota > Metazoa > Arthropoda > Insecta > Orthoptera > Acrididae > Schistocerca > Schistocerca gregaria. The sequence goes on along the minus strand of NC_064926.1, from coordinate 212,893,672 downwards.
ATACTCTCCCTGAAACTCTCTACAACCTCTGGTATTTTAATTGTATTCAGGTCCCATCTCCTTAAATTCCCACCTTTTTGCAGTTTCTTCAATTTTAATCTACAGTTCATAACCAATAGATTGTGGTCAGAGTACATATCTGACCCTGGAAATGTCTTACAATTTAAAACCTAGTTCCTAAATCTCTGTCTTACCATTATATAATCTATCTGAAACCTTCCAGTGTCTCCAGGCCCCTTCCACACATTTAGCCTTCTTCTGTGATTTTTAAACCAAGTGTTAGCTATGAATAAGTTATGCTCTGTGCAAAATTCTACCAGGCGGCTTCCTCTTCCATTTCTTACCCTCATTCCATGTTCACCTGCTACTTTTCCTTCTATTCCTTTTCCTACTATCGAATTCCAGTCACCCATGGCTATTAAATTTTCTTCTCTCTTCAGTACCGGAATGATTTCTTTTATCTCATTATACATTTCATCAATCTCTTCATCATCTGCAGAGCTAGTTGGCATATAAACTTTTACTGCTGTTTTAGGCGTGGCTTTCGTGTCTATCTTGGCCACAATAACGCATTCACTATGCTGTTTGTAGTAGCTTACCAGCCCTCCTATTTTTTATTCATTATTAAACTTACTTCTGTATTACCCCTGTTTGTTTTTGTATTTATAACCCTGTATTTACCTGACCAGAAGACTGGTTCCTCCTGCCACCTAACTTCACTAATTCCTGCTATATCTAATTTTAGCCTATTCATTTCCCTTTTTAAATTTTCTAACCTGCTTGCCCGATAAAGGGATCTGACATTCCACCCTCTGTTCCGTAGAACGCCAGTTTTCTTTCTCTTGATAACGACGTCCTGCTGAGCAGTCCCCGCCCGGTGATCCGAATGGGCTACTATTTTACCTCGGGAATATTTTGCCCAAGAGGACGCCATCATCATTCAACCATACAGTAAAGCTGTATGCCGTCGGGAAAAATTACGGCTGTAGTGTCCTCTTGCTTTCAGCCGTTCGCAGTACCAGCACAGCAAGTCCGTTTTGGTTAGTGTTACAAGACCAGAACAGTCAATCATCCAGACTGTTGCCCTGTAACTACTGAAAAGGCTGCTGCCCCACATCAGGAACCACACGTTTGTCTGGCCTTTAAACAGATATCCCACCGTTGTGGTTGCACCTACGGTACGGCTATCTGTGTCGCTTAGACACGCAAGCCTCCCCACCCACGGCAAGGTTCACGGTTCATGGGGAGCAGTGAGGCAGTAACTATGCTATTCAGCGGTCAGATTGCTACATATATCCCGAGCGCGTGCCATTAACGTGCTATAGAACATCTTTCCTTGTCATTTCGTCTCCAAGAACGGGGACATTTTCTGGCCTCTAAGATCCCCTGACATCTCAGCATGTGATTTCTTCCTGTGGGCTCATTTTAAATCTCAGATCTTCCATTGTGACCCACCACACACCGTTCTGGAAACCAAGGCTCAGATTCGGGAGGTTCAAATGGCTCTGAGCACTATGCGAGTTAACATCTGAGGTAATCAGTCCCCTTGAACTTAGAACTACTTAAACCTAACTAACCTAACGACATCACACGCATCCATGCCCGAGAGAGGATTCAAACCTGCGACCGTAGCGGTCGCACGGTTCCACACTGAAGCGCCTAGAACCACTCGGCCTCACTGGCCGGCGATTCAGGAGGAAATTAATCGAATTCCAGTGCTAGCCCTGCAGGACATGATGTCTAACTTTCGTAAACGACTAGAAAATGGGCATTTTAAACAGAAAGAAATGTAAATTGATGTCTCTACTTTATGTGGGTGTGAGTAAATTTGTATCGCTGGTAGAGGTATCAAAAACGCCCGTTTCACTACAGCATCTTGTTACATTAAATATGTGGCAATAAGCGTAAGGAGCAATAAACCCAAGGCAGATGCCAGACCGACATTCATTGGTAGGATGTTCAGGCTGTGTAGTCCACCCAAGAGGAGGTAAATTACAAAAGCCTCGTCTCACCGATTGTTGGTTTTCGTATTGATACCCCTAAGGAAGTGAAGAAATTAGACAAGGTCCAATGAATAGTATCTCGTTCCTTCTCTGGTTCGTTTCGTTAGCGCTAAAGAGTCGTGCATATGCTCGTCAGACTGTAGCAGCAGACACAAGAAGAGGATCATTGTGTATCACTGAGTGGTTTTCGACTGAAATTCGGTGAGCTTACTTGGCATGCAGTATCTGGGTAGACTTGGCAGCCAAAGTATATGTCTCGCGTGAAGAGCATGAAGGTAACATTAGCGAGGTTCGAAGGCATACTAATGCTTACCAAAAGTCACTATTCCTATGCACCATTTCTGGAAGCACAGGAAGGAAGGGAGAGGGGGGTTGGGAGGGGGAGGGAGGGGATTTGTACGCCAAACACCGTGACGTTTGTTGAGGTGTAAAGATGTAGATCTTCTTCCTGGATTCACGGATTAGGCAAACTGACTTTTAGGGTACTCCATTTCTTGTATGGTATTCCTACATTTGCTCTTCCAGTGACTTTATAGTTGAGAGACTTTACTGGGAATCTTTTTCCACCCACTTTCTCCCATTTTCCTTTATTTTTTTTGTTTGGGTTACATATTTCTAAATCAGTCCTTATATTATCAGTCCTTATATTATCATTTCTTTTCGATCTTTCTTATACATCCTTCTACTATTCTTAAAATTCTCATTTCGTGAACCTGTATTCCATCTTTTTGACGTCTTTTGTTGCCCGTGCTTCACTTCCACAAGTAATGGTTGGTATTGCTATTGTTTCATAAAATTTCAGATGGGTTTCTTTCCTGGCTCTATCCTGCTAACGTTTTACGATGTTTCACATATGGAACTATATTTATTTAATTTTTGATACACCTCATGGTGATGTCGTATTCGAGACATTTAAAATGTTTTACTTGTTCCAAGATTTTATTATACAAGACTTACCGGTAGTCCGCCGTGAAACGCCATTCCTTTGTTTGATCTACCAACAATGTTAGGTTATTATCTGAAGGTATCTGCTGCAGCTTATAGATTCCCATCAGAAGATCATCTTCAGTCTCTGTAATCAGAGTTAGGCCATCTGTACATAAAATTACATTTGTTCTAGCGTCATGATCTAAAAAAAATTCCATTTATGTTTAATATTTTCCATTTGCTGCTAACCTCATCTTTGTATAGCTTCCATATAGTGAAGAATGTTGGCGAAATACAGCATTCTTGTCGTACCCCATCGTTTGTGTTGATTGGCTTTCTTGTTGTATTTCCCTCATCTGTAACAATCTCGGTGTTTGTGTATAGACTTCTAACAGCGTTTATGAGGTGAGGTGGATAACCTAGTTCACCAACAGCATTTCTCTATACACGTTGAGGAATGCTTTCTCAAAATGCGCAGAAGCAAGATGGGTTTCCTTATTGAACTCTTATCTCTTTTCTATAGCTGGTCACAGTGGAAAAGCATTATCTATAGTTGATCGCCCTTTTTTAAGACATGATTATTCTTCAGATATTAGTTTTACATTATATTCTAAAGTCTGAAATCAAGCATTTTTACTTATGATTTATAGAATGAATCCAGGAGGCTTATTCCTCGATAGTTAAGGACAGATGTTATTTTGGCTCTCAGCCAGTCCTTTGATTCCTTCTTGTTTGTCTAACATTGATTAAATACGTGAAGATATTTTAGACCTAGGACTGACCAGCCACATTTCCAGATTTCCATATTAATACCATTTAAACCAGTGGCGTCGCTATATCTTTTCGGTTTTAGATCTTCCGTCAGTTCCCTCACATCAATGTCGTTCAGGCCTTTTGTGTCATTCAGTTAAGGTAACTTCTGAATTTAAGTATTATCATACCACAAATTTTACAATGAATTTTGCATTCGTTCTTTCATGTATTATTAACACATATACCATCATTTTCTTGTCTGTTGTGTGATTCATTACTTTATAAGCGATAGTTTGTCTTCCGTGTAAGTCAAGCTCTTTGTTGCTAGTAAAGCGCTCCCCTGATTCTGCGTGCACTTTCCGAGTTATGTATTTCGCATTATTTCTCTTCTCTTCATACTCAATATATTTTCTATCAGTGGGATTATTTTTATAGGTCTTGAAAGCTTTTTGTTTTCCTTTAATTCATATATCCATCTCTGGCGTCCAAATCTTTACTCCTCTACGTTTCCAGTGTTTCCTTTTCTTTCCCAGAACCTCATTTTCTATGTTCCATACCGATGTTTTCTAGTTTTTCCATTGTTCTTCCAAGTCTTCTGCCGTTTCTGAATCTGCTAATGCTTTGTCACCCGCATTTAGTAGAGGTCTATTTCGCTGCTCTCCTAAAACGTTAACTTCAAGAACATTTTCTTCTTTTTCATCCTTAACTAGTTTCCTCGATTTTCTCCAATATGCCTTGATGTCAGTTACTGAAAACATCAGGAAGTGATCTGACCCATTCCTCGATAATCTCTGGTATTTCTAATCTGTCTGGGAAATCTCTCATATATTATAAGATTTGTATCCTCTTACTGAGAAGGTGAAAGCAGAGCTTTCCATTTGCAGCGTAGTCGATAGGGTCTACTGCGTATCCTTGGCACAGAGGCAAGTGAATGGACTGAATCAGAGTCTCAGACAGTTCTGCGACCATACAGGCTGCAGATTCCTCAACTTGTGCCATAGCGTGGTAGGGTTTCGGGATCCGCTAATGGGTTTACCAGTCTATTATACGCAGGAGGAAGCTACACAGGCGTAGGGGGCCGTGTGGCGTACACTTGGCGGTTTTGTAGGTTACAGGGTCTCGGCTAAACACGAAAAAGTGCTTCAGGCCCAAAGGGTACAGGCTGAACACAAGGCGAATGTAGATTTGGGAATCATTGGTGTAACAAATTGTAAATTGTGGTAGCTGCGTTGGGAAAGTACCAAAGCTCCATACGATAACAGAAAGCACTGATGCGTAAATCTTTATAGGCGCTGAAAACAGGCTAAAGTCGGATCAGGCTAAATTTTGGGAAGATCCTAACGGTGTTCAGAAAGAATAGGCTGAGCCAGCTGTCGGTGGCGTATTTGCTGCTGTCAGAAGTAGTTTACCCACCAGCGAAGTAGAAATAGATACTTCCTGTGAGTTGGTATGGGTACAAGTCATTCTTGGCAACCGGAATAAAATAATAGTTGTACTTCTTTAACGACCTCACAATTCAGATGATACAATTTTTGAAAGGTCCAGAGAAAATTTGTATCTAATTTCAAAAATGTACCCGACTCATAGAATTATAGGTGGTGGTGACTTTTTAATTACCCCGATATGTTGCCGACAATAAGTGTTTAAATCCGGAAGTATGCATAATACACTCCTGGAAATTGAAATAAGAACACCGTGAATTCATTGTCCCAGGAAGGGGAACTTTATTGACACATTCCTGGGATCAGATACATCACATGATCACACTGACAGAACCACAGGCACATAGACACAGGCAACAGAGCATGCACAATGTCGGCACTAGTACAGTGTATATCCACCTTTCGCAGCAATGCAGGCTGCTATTCTCCCATGGAGACGATCGTAGAGATGCTGGATGTAGTCCTATGGAACGGCTTGCCACGCCATCTCCACCTGGCGCCTCAGTTGGACCAGCGTTCGTGCTGGACGTGCAGACCGCGTGAGACGACTCTTCATCCAGTCCCAAACATGCTCAATGGGGGACAGATCCGGAGATCTTGCTGGCCAGGGTAGTTGACTTACACCTTCTAGAGCACGTTGGGTGGCACGGGATACATGCGGACGTGCATTGTCCTGTTGGAACAGCAAGTTCCCTTGCCGGTCTAGGAATGGTAGAACGATGGGTTCGATGACGGTTTGGATGTACCGTGCACTATTCAGTGTCCCCTCGACGATCACGGCCAGTGTAGGAGATCGGCCAGTGTAGGAGATCGCTCCCCACACCATGATGCCGGGTGTTGGCCCTGTGTGCCTAGGTCGTATGCAGTCCTGATTGTGGCGCTCACCTGCACGGCGCCAAACACGCATACGACCATCATTGGCACCAAGGCATAAGCGACTCTCATCGCTGAAGACGACACGTCTCCATTCGTCCCTCCATTCACGCCTGTCGCGACACCACTGGAGGCGGGCTGCACGATGTTGGGGCGTGATCGGAAGACGGCCTAACGGTGTGCGGGACCGTAGCCCAGCTTCATGGAGATGGTTGCGAATGGTCCTCGCTGATCCCCCAGGAGCAACAGTGTCTCTAATTTGCTGGGAAGTGGCGGTGCGGTCCCCTACGGCACTGCGTAGGATCCTACGGTCTTGGCGTGCATCCGTGCGTCGCTGCGGTCCGGTCCCAGGTCGACGGGCACTTGCACCTTCCGCCGACCACTGGCGACAACATCGATGTACTGTGGAGACCTCACGCCCCACGTGTTGAGCAATTCGGCGGTACGTCCACCCGGCCTCCCGCATGCCCACTATACGCCCTCGCTCAAAGTCCGTCAACTGCACATACGGTTCACGACCACGCTGTCGCGGCATGCTACCAGTGTTCAAGACTGCGATGGAGCTCCGTATGCCACGGCAAACTGGCTGACACTGACGGCGGCGGTGCACAAATGCTGCGCAGCTAGCGCCATTCGACGGCCAACACCGCGGTTCCTGGTGTGTCCGCTGTGCCGTGCGTGTGATCATTGCTTGTACAGCCCTCTCGCAGTGTCCGGAGCAAGTATGGTGGGTCTGACACACCGGTGTCAATGTGTTCTTCTTTCCATTTCCAGGAGTGTATATCATCCGAAATTGTGCTAAACACATTCTCTGAAAATTATTTCGGGCACTTAGTTCATGAGCGCACTTGAATAGTAAACTTTACCTCTTAGCAACAAATTTTCCTGAGTTAATAACGAGCATCAAAGTGTATACAGCGATTAGGGGAACATAGGGTTGTTGTTGCGAGATTGAACACCGTAACTCCCATATCTTCCAAACATTAACTAAAAGTACGTCAATTCAAAAAAGCATATAAAAATTCGGTTGACGCCTTCCTGATAGAAAATCTGTACTCCTTCGAAATTAAACAATTTAAGTGTAGAAAAGAAGTGACTTGAAGTCAAATAAAAATATCGACAGCAGCTGAGAGACTTATACCAAAAAAATTAACAATCGACGGAAGTGATCCCCATGGAACACACACAGGTCACAAGACTGTTGCAAAAACAACGAAAGAGCATGCAAAATTTATGCGAACGCAAAATCACCAAGTTTGGCGATCTTTTACAAAAGCTCGATATTTAGCGCGGACTTCAATGCGAGATACTTATAACAATTTACACAAAGAAGTTTTGTCCCTAATCCTGGCAGAAAACCCAAAGATATTCTGGTCGTTTGTAACATATACTAGCGGCATGACTCAGTCAATGCCTTCACTGCGCGATAGCAATGGAAATATTATCGATGACGGTGCTGTTGTTGAACCTGAGTTACTAAACACAGCCTTCCGAAATTCCTTCATCAAAGAAGACCAAGTAAATGTTCCAGAAATCGAATCAAGAACCCCTATGAACATGACTAACCAACAAGTACACATTCTCGGAACAGTGTAGCAACTTAAATCTCTAAAAGGTGTTGTTACAATAATTGACTGTCACATCATCGTCCAGCCCAAACCGCTAATAATAGAAACTTAAAATTTGAAGAAGGTGTGGCTCTTATACTGCAAGCGTCGTTTAAGACGCAATTTTTCGAAATTCCAAACATAAGCTGGAGAAATAGGGGATGAAGGATGTGTGTGTGTGTTTTTTTAATGTCGCTATTAAGAAAATTCAGAAGCTAGACATACGGAAATTGGTATTTGGTTTCTCGGTTAGAAATAAAGAAATACGTGTTTCAAATTTTTTGGAAATTTACACCTATGGGTGTCAAATAATGCGTGCAAGCTTTTTTCAATATATAGCGTAGTTAAATTACTATTAAAGTATTCTTAAAGCTACGTGTGTCAATGTTTCTTAGAAAGTGAACCTTTAAGGGGGTGAAATAGGCGATGAGATTTTTTTTATGAAAATAGTTAATTTTGAAAGTATTTTCAAACCTAATTCTATAAAAAGTTAAATTTGGCTTCTCATTTATAAATAGAGAAATACGCGTTTTACTGTTCTTGGAAATTCAACCCCTATGGAGGCGAAACGGGGAATGAAACTTTTGTGGGAATATTTACCTGTGCAAACATATTTGAAGCTAAATCCATGGAAACTTGTGTTTGGCTTCTCTGTTAGAAATAAAACGTATTCATGTCACCTTTTTTGAGAATTCGACCCCTAAGGGTGTGAAGTAGGATCAGACTGATACACTGACTCATTATCGTTCTTCATAAACCGCAAGAGGTAGAAAAACGAAGTTTAGAGAGGGTGTAGATCTTGCACTGTAGGCATCGTTTAAAAATGGACTGTCTAAACTCCTAATAGGATGTAATAGGGGATGAAATACTTTTTGAAAGTACGTCACTCTTAACTAATTCTGAAGCACGAACTTCGAAAACTTTTATCTGGTTTCCCACCCAGAAAATTAGAAGTACATGTTTCAGAATTTTTGGAATTCAACCACTAAGGGGGTAAAGTTTTTTTGAAAGTAAATAATTACTAAAGAACTGCAAAAGGATCTTTAAGGCTACATCTATGACAATTGGTATTTGATTTCTCGGTTAGAAATAAAAGAATGTATGTTTCAACGTATCTGGGAATTCAGCCACCAATGAAGTGCAACAGGGAATGAAATTTGGTAATAAATTATTTTGATACGTTAAAAAAATTTAAACTGCATTTATTAAACTTGATATTTCACTTCTTAGTTAGATATAAAGAAATTTCTGTTAGGGGATGGAAGTTAGTGTAGAAACATCTCCACAAGAACGCAAAAGGCATGACTAACAAAAACTTAGGACTCCAGCTAATAGCTTTTTAGTCACAAGTACATTCAGAAAAGACCATGCTTGTATGGCCTAAATTAGCGCGAAAGGCGTAGAATGAGTTGCAATTAGTGAACAACATAAACATTCGATTAAATAGAAGAAAAAGGTCTCTGCACGCCATAAGTCTATACAAGTGACGCAGCGGGCGCTAACCGAGTCATTTCATAAAAGCAAGTCTTCCGGTCCAGATTGCTATCAATTAGATTCCTTTCAGACTACGCTGATGCCATAGCTCCATGATTAACAATCACATACAACCGCTCCCTCGACGAAAGATCGATACCCGAGGCTGGAAAGTTGCACAGGTCCCACAAATATTTTTTTTAAAAAAAGCAGTAAGAGTAATCCATTAAATTACGTACCCATATCATTAATGCCGATAAGCAACACGATTTTGGAACATATATTGTGTGTGAATATTATGAGTCACCTCAAAGACAACGGTCTATTGACAGATAGTCAATAGCGATTTAGAAAACATCGTTCTTATGAAACACTACTAGCTCATTACTCACACGACGTCCTGACGGCTACCGATAAGGGATTTCAAATTGATTCCATATTTCTAGAGTTACAGATGACTTTAGACGCTGTACCTCATAAGCAGATCGTAATAAAATTGCTTGCTTATGGAAAATCGACTCAGTTATGCATTGGATTCGTGATTTCCTGTCAGAGAATGGAATTGATGGAAAGGCATCAAGTGAAACACAAGTCATTTTTGGTGTTCCCCAAGGTAGTATTATATAACCTATGCTCTTCCTTATCTTTATAGACGATTTAGGAGACAATCGGACAGCCGTCTTAGGTCCTTTGCAGATGATGCTATCATGTAGTTGACTGACTAGAAGATCAAAACCATTTGCAAAACTATTTTGATAAGATACCCTCATGAAGCGAAAAGTGTCACTTGACCCTAAATGAAGACAAATGTGAGGTCATCCACCTGAGTGCTAAAAGGAACCCATTAAACTTCAGTTATTGGATTATCAATCAAATATAAAGGTCGTAAAATCTGCTGAATACCTAGAAATCACAATTACGAACAACTTAAATTGGAAACAACACATACAAAATATTACGGGAAAGGCGAACCAAAGGCAACGTTTTATTGTCAGAACACTTAGAAGGTGCATCAGATCTACTAAAGAGTCTGCCTACGCTTGCACATCTTTTTTTGGAACACCGCTGCGCGATGTGGGATCCTTACCAGACAGAATTAAAGGGATTACATGGACAAAGTTCAAAGAAGCGCAGCACGATTTTAACTATCAACAAATGGGGGAGAGGGAGTCATAGACAAGAAATATGATTTGAGGTGGAACTTATTGAAACAAAGGCGTTTTTCGTTGCGGTGAGTTCTTATCACGAAATTTCAATCACCAACTTTCTCCTCGAATGCGAAAGTATTTTGTTGGCGCAACCTGCATGGCGAGAAACTATGATCGTAATAAAATAACGGAAATCAGAGAGATCACGGAGAGATAGAGGTGTTCTTTTCTTCCGCGCGCTGTTCGAGAGTAAAATAATAGAGAATTAATGTGAAGGGTGGTTCGATGAACACTCTGCCAGTCACTTAACTGTGATTTGTGGAGTAGCCATGTAGATGTAAATGCAAAATTTTGTGTGTCTTTCTTCCTGAAGAAACTATTGATAAATTTTAAGTGGTTAAAGGTAATGCAAAACATTACTCAGAGAACCTAGAAGCTGTGAGGTGGCAGCCCCATTCACCAAGCTTAACCTGTTCAGCGCTCGTAACGCGGCCAGGGAATCCTATACCTACTGGTACACATCAACGATTTGCCTCGGATAATGGATTCAAAGGAAACGGACATAGGCGATGGAACAGGAGTTCGCGAAATGAAAACAAGAAACACTGCTTCACATTTGGGACATGGAACGTTCGTAGTCTTAATAAACCTGCTGCGGCAGCGACTACGATATTTGAATTAAAAAATACAAGATAGACATTGTAGCACTATAGGAAATTTGGTGGCTTGGCGAAGGGATACACACAGAGGATAATTGTGTCATTTTTTATGGGGGAGATGAAAAACATTATGAATTTGGTACTGGTTTTGCTATTAAGAACAGGATTGTTAATCGGGTTTAGGAATTCTATCCCATTAACAAAAGCATGTCTCACATAACAATCAAACACCAGTGGTACTATATAACATTCATAAATATCCAAGTACAGACTGAAGATTCAACTGAGGACGAGAAAGATGAGTACAATGAAGAATTAGAGAGTGTAGTCGAAAGTATTCGAACAAGAAATATGAGGAATATCCTAGAGGTCTTTAATGGAAAAATAGGTTAAGAGGATATCTTCATACCAACAATAGCAAAACATAGCAAGCACTCGACCACAAACGAAACTGGATTAAAAATGATCAATTTTGCACTTGCAAAGAATATGAGAATTTGCTTGACGAAGATCCCTCACAAAAAAATATGCAAACGTTCAATGTGCTCTCCAGAAGGCAAAACAGTAAATCAGATTGACCGTGTGATGACAGATTAACGTTGCACTTCATTTAAAAGTGATGTCAGAAAGTATAGAGGGGCTGTAATTGGTTCATATCATTTCTTAGTGGTAGAAAAAATTAAAATCAAGATTATTTGGAATCAAGGACCAAAAGTCACACCAAAACCTAATTTAGACATCGAACGACTGAAGGAACTGTCTGTTAAGAAAACCTATGCGATTGAATTAAATAACCAATTTACAGCATTGCAAGAAGCAGAGGAGGTAAACAGTGTCGAGAAGGCAGTATCAGATGCAGCAGAAAAAAACACTGGGCCATAAAAAGAAAACGAAGAAACAGAAATGGTTCAACGAAAAGTGGCAGAGAGCAGTGGAAAAGAGGAAAGAAGCCAGGATGCTGTGGCTGCATAATAAGGAGAGTGAGGACAGGAGAGAAACCTTCAAAGCGGTTAGAAGAGAAACAGCAAGAGTTCTACAAACAGAGAAAAGGTAGGAGACAAGGTACTGGCAGAAGTAAAGCTGTGAGGACGGGGCGTGAGTCATGCTTGGATAGTTCAGTAGAGCACTTGCCCGCGAAAGGCAAAGGTTCCGAGTTCGAGTCTCGGTCCGGCACACAGTTTTAATCTGCCAGGAAGTTTAAGAGAAAAGGAAGTATCTAACTGGAGTCCTAGAATCTATGGAAGTGGAAAGCAGGAATGGAAACTCAATGAACTTGTTTCAGCATACAAAGAAAAGAAAGAGAGGTTATCAAATTGAAAACCTCTTTATAAAAGATAAAAATCAAAATATGCTAACACAACTGGAAGATATCCCCGAAAGATGGAAAGAGTATTTCTCAGAAATACGCACAAAACCTTCAAGTTATGCAATGTCTGAGAGTGACAGCATTAATAACGAGGAATGTAGAATTACAGAACTGGAAGTGATAAAAACCATTCAAAATTTGAAAAACACCGACGCAGCAGGCGAGAACCAAATACCAACAGAGATGTTAAAAGAATGCAAATTACACAAAGAAATTTCCACCAAGATGATATGGAAAACTGAAACAATGCCTGAAGATTGTAGAACTGCAATAATTGGTCCTACACATAAGAAAGGAAACAGAATGGAATGTGAAAGTTACAGAGGAATCAGTTTGCTGAACATAAGACACAAAATCCTGTCAATGATCATCCTAGAAAAACTTAAACCTTACGCAGTACACATTATTCAAGATTACCAGGCTGGATTTTGAACAAACCGTTCCACAACTGATAAACAACCGATACCTTGTTTACTATACGACAGCTCTTTGAGAAATACTGGGAACTCAACAAAAACATCCACCATCTCTTCATTGACTTCCAGCGAGCCTATGACAGCATCCACAGAAGTAGCCTCTACAACACGTTACGAGAATCGTTACGAGAATGTAGTATACCCAGTAAAATCAGTAGGATGATAGAACTGGGCATTGATGGCTCCCAGGCAGCAGTGAATTTCAGAGGATCCATATCCCCCGCCTTTCCGATTCAAACAGGCTTACGACAAGGAGACGCTCTTTCATGTGTCCTCTTCAAAAAATGGTTCAAATGGCTCTGAGCACTATGGGACTCAACTGCTGTGGTCATCAGTCCCCTAGAACTTAGAACTACTTAAACCTAACTCACCTAAGGTCATCACAGACATCCATGCCCGAGGCAGGATTCGAACCTGCGACCATAGCAGTCGCCCGGTTCCGGACTGCACGCCTAGAACCGCGAGACCACCGCGGCCGGCTGTCCTCTTCAACCTTGCATTAGAGAAAGTGGCTTGGGAGAGTAACCTACATCTATACAATGGTCTACGATTGGAACACAGGGAAGTAAAACTCCTGGCTTATGCAGATGATGCAGAGTTGTTGACCGTAACTAAAGAAGAACTGAAAGACATTTACAGATCTCTCAGGCACAGTGTCAGGAAAATGGGGCTTTCGATTAACCAAGAGAAAACAGAATATATGGAAATGGGACTAGTCAATTTAAATACCTAGGATCTAGTTCCAACAGTAAAAATATCATAACAATGGAGATAAAGGAAATAATAGCCTCAGGGTGAAGATGTCTGTACTCACTCAAGAGTAAAGTTTTGTCAGTCACCACAAAGATGAAGATATGCAACACTATATTTTGCCCGATAGTAGTGTACGGCTCAGAAAGTTGGGCGCTTACAAAGAATGAAAGAGAAAAACTGAATGTTTTCGGAAGAAAAGTATTGAGAAAAATCTGGGGACCTGTGTTGGAGAATGACGTATGGAGAATTCGAAAGAACAATGAAATTCGTCAGCTAATGAAGCAACCCACTATCACCCAGAAATTAAAAAGTAGGAGCCTGCAATGGGCTGGACATGTGGCTAGAATGCAAAATAGCAGAATCACCAAAAAAGCATTTGAAGAAACTCTCCAGGCAACAAGACCTTTGGGCCGACCTTGTACAAGGTGGAAAGATGACATAGAGAAAGACATCGCAGCATTAGGAATTTCCACAGAGTGGAGAGAGACTACTAGAGATAGAAGACGGTGGAAGCAGATGCAGCGTGTTGGTCTACACGGCTTGTGATCGCTGAGGAGAAGAAGAAGAAGAAGAAAAAGGTAGCAAAATCTCCGACTATTTTTCCGTTTTCACTACACTCATTTAATCCAAATGTCGTTACTATTTTTGGAATTGGTATATTTCCAGTACTACCAGCGAGATCTCCCATAAATAAAATCTGACTTTTATTCTATCTATTTAATTAAATGTTTCTAACAGGTCTTGGACTCACCAGTTTTTCCTTCTTGTGGTATGTAAGTTGGTATTGTCCTTACTATTCCTCTTGGACATTTAATTCCTTCTAGCAAAACGCATTCATTTACACATATCCTTCCATTTTCTATGAATGTAGACTGCAAAACCTTTATTTGATCTTCGTTCTTGTTTTACTCCGATGTAGATGACAATATAGTCTTCTACATAACTAGCTTTCGATGTTTTCTTTTTTGTTTCTGTAGGTGGCGCAAAATCTATTTCCTTTTCTTTCACGCGTTTAGCTGAATCAGTAGTGGTTTATCTTGTAGTGAAGTCGAAGTAGATACTCCGTGCGAATTGGTATGGGTGGAGGTTATACTTAACAGACGAACTAAGGTAATAATTGGCTCCTTCTACCGACCCCAGACTCCGATGATACAGTTGCCGAACAGTTCAGAGAAAGTTTGAGTCTCGTAACAAATAAATACCCCACTCATACGGTTATAGTTGGTGGGGACTTCAACCTACCCTCGGTATGTTGGCAAAAATACTTGTTCAAAACCGGTGGTAGGCAGAAAACGTCTTCCGAGATTGTCCTAAATGCTTTCTCCGAAAATTATTTCGAGCAGTTAGTCCACGAACCCACGCGAATTGTAAATGGTTGCGAAAACACACTTGACCCCTTAGCCACAAACAATCCAGAGCTGATAGAGAGCATCATGACTGATACAGGGATTAGTGATCAGAAGGTCGTTGTAGCTAGGTTCAATACAGTTTCTTCCAAATCCATCAGAAACAAACGCAAAATAATTTTATTTAAAAAAGCGGATAAAATGTCACTAGAAGCCTTCCTAAAAGACAATTTCCATTCCTTCCGAACTGACTATGCAAATGTAGACGAGATGTGGCTCAAATTCAAAGATATAGTAGCAACAGCAATTGAGTGATTCATACCTCATAAATTGGTAAGAGATGGAACGGATCCCCCGTGGTACACAAAAAAGGTCCGAACGCTGTTGCAGAAGCAACGGAAAAAGCATGAGAAGTTCAGAAGAACGCGAAATCCCGAAGATGGGCTAAAATTTACAGACGCGAGAAATTTTGCATGGACTTTGATGCGAGGTGCCTTCAATAGGTTCCACAACGAAACATTGTCTCGAAATTTGGTAGAAAATCCGAAGAAATTCTGGTCGTATGTAAAGTACACAAGCGGCAAGACGCAGTCAATACCTTCGCTGCGCAGTGCCGATGGTACTGTTACCGACGACTGTGCCGCTAAAGCGGAGTTATTGAACGCAGTTTTTCGAAATTCCTTCACCAGGGAAGACGAATGGATTATTCCAGAATTTGAAACACGAACATCTGCTAGCATGAGTTTTTTAGAAGTAGATACCTTAGGGGTTGCGAAGCAACTCAAATCGCTTGATACGGGCAAGTCTTCAGGTCCAGATTGTATACCGATTAGGTTCCTTTCAGATTACGCTGATACTATAGCTCCCTACTTAGCACTCATATACAACTGCTCGCTCACCGATAGATTTGTACCTACAGATTGGAAAATTGCGCAGGTCGCACCAGTGTTTAAGAAGCGTAATAGGTGTAATCAATTTAACTACAGACCTATATCATTGACGTCAGTTTGCAGTAGGGTTTTGGAGCATATACTGTATTCAAACATTATGAATCACCTCGAAGGGAACGATCTATTGACACGTAACCAGAATGGCTTCAGAAAACATCGCTCTTGTGCAACGCAGCTAGCTCTTTATTCGCACGAAGTAATGGCCGCTATCGACAGGGGATCTCAAGTTGATTCAGTATTTCTAGATTTCCGGAAAGCTTTTGACACCGTTCCTCACAAGCGACTTCTAATCAAGCTCCGGACCTATGGGGTATCGTCTCAGTTGTGCGACTGGATTCGTGATTTCCTATCAGGAAGATCGCAGTTCGTAGTAATAGACGGCAAATCATCAAGTAAAACTGAAGTGATATCAGGTGTTCCCCAGGGAAGCGTCCTGGGACCTCTGCTGTTCCTGATCTATATAAATGACCTGGGTGACAATCTGAGCATTTATCTTAGATTGTTCGCAGATGATGTTGTAATTTACCGTCTAGTAAGGTCATCCGAAGACCAGTATCAGTTGCAAAGCGATTTAGAAAAGATTGCTGTATGGTGTGTCAGGTGGCAGTTGACGCTAAATAACGACAAGTGTGAGATGATCCACATGAGTTCCAAAAGAAATCCGTTGGAATTCGATTACTCGATAAATAGTACAATTCTCAAGGCTGTCATTTCAACTAAGTACCTGGGTGTTAAAATCACGAACAACTTCAGTTGGAAGGACCACATAGATAATATTGTGGGGAAGGCGAGTCAAAGATTGCGTTTCATTGGCAGGACACTCAGAAGATGCAACAAGTCCACTAAAGAGACAGCTTACACTACACTCGTTCGTCCTCTGTTACAATATTGCTGCGCGGTGTGGGATCCTTACCAGGTGGGATTGACGGAGGACATCGAAAGGGTGCAAAAAAGGGCAGCTCGTTTTGTATTATCACGTAATAGGGGAGAGAGTGTGGCAGAAATGATACACGAGTTGGGATGGAAGTCATTACAGCATAGACGTTTTTCGTCGCGGCGAGACCTTTTTACGAAATTTCAGTCACCAACTTTCTCTTCCGAATGCGAAAATATTTTGTTGAGCCCAACCTACATAGGTAGGAATGATCATCAAAATAAAATAAGAGAAATCAGAGCTCGAACAGATAGGTTTAGGTGTTCGTTTTTCCCGCGCGCTGTTCGGGAGTGGAATAGTAGAGAGATAATATGATTGTGGTTCGATGAACCCTCTCCCAAGCACTTAAATGTGAATTGCAGAGTAGTCATGTAGATGTAGATGTAGACTCCTCTAAGAGCACTTCCTCTAGCGTTACAGGTGGCACCTTATCAAGTTCCATTAAACCATTTTCCTTTATTCCTGTTTCTGTAGAGAGACAGAATATATTAGTCCATTTCCATGACAGTGTTATAATGTCCAAACGCACCAAGCACTTTCCACAGGTCCACTTATCTCTGCCCTTTTGCCTGACCGATCCATATTCGGTAGTAGGCATTGGTACTGGGCAGTGTAAGCAACATATGATAAACAGGTTATGCATGTATTCTGTCTTCTTGAAAATGGATGTGATATGGAAAACTTCGTAAAAAAAAAAAAATCCAGCGACCGTCCAGCTAAAACATGAATGTCAACTTTGTACATTTTATTGAGCAAACAGTAACTTAGAATAGTTGCATTATTATTTTCAAGATAGAATTCATTCATAACCCGACGGTGGTGGGATTCAATCAAGTGCTGACATTGAGTTTAACCTGTATGTCTTGACTGAACTCAAGGCGGTGAGAGGACCAACTGGTGACGGGTATTATGAGGTGTGTCTAACATGTACAGTGCATATTTCCTAGGCATCCATGTCAACTGCGTGCACGAAGAGACAGTTCGAGAAGCAAAAAGTGGCGGTGAGAGGATCAACTGGTGACGGGTATTATGAGGTGTGTCTAACATGTACAGTGCATATTTCCTAGGCATCCATGTCAACTGCGTGCACGAAGAGACAATTCGAGAAGCAAAAAGTGGTGCAGAAAATAGTAAACTGTAACAAAAATTCCATTTCGGTAAGCTGAGCGTATTGTGAATGAAAACTTGAGTCATAGTGTAACGTAAGAGACGGTTGACAATAAAAATAAGTGATATTTGGTGTTCCACAAGGAAATGTTACAGGTTATGTGCTGTTATTAATCTATATAAATGATTTAGGGGACAGTATAAGCAGCCCTATTTGATTCTTTGCAGATGATGCTGTCATTTACCATTTAGTTAAGTAATCATAGGATCAAAACTAATTGCACAATGAAAATACCTTTGTATGATGCTAAAAATAACTGAATTTCAGTTACACAGCAAATCACACAAATTTAAAGGCTTTCAATTCGACTAAATATCTAGTAATTACAAGATAAGTTGGAACGGTCACACAGATAATGTTGCGGTTAAGTCTAACCAAAAACGATGCTTTATTACCAGAAGACTTACAAGATGCAACAGTTCTACTGAGAAGACTGCTTACATTAAGCTTATCTCATCGTCTACTACAGTACCGCTGTGCTGTATGGGAACCTTACCATATAGGATTGACAGAGGACATCGAAAATCTTCAACGAAGGGCAGCTCGTTATATATTATCACGAAATAGGAGAGAAAGTGTCACAGACATGATAAGCGAGTTGGGTTGGCAGTTATTACAACAAAGGCGATTTTCGTTGCTGCGAGATCCCTTCACAAACTTTCAATCACCAGCTCTTTCCTCTGAATGTGGAAACATATTGTTATTGCCAACCTACAAAGGGAGAAATGATCATCGCAATAAAACAAGAGAAATCTGAGCTGGTAGAGGAAGATTTGAGTGTTCATTTTCCCCATGCGCTATTAGAGAGCGGAGCGGTAGAGAAATAATGTGAAAGTGGTGGAAAGAACCCTCTACACAGACGCTTAAGTGAATTTCAAAGCAGTCATGTAGATGTAGATGTACACAGTGCAGAACATAACGGCAGAGGCACATGCGGTATTGGTGCAAACGTAAATAACAAATACATTGCACACAATATATGATTATTCCCGGTTCAGATGATTTCGGTATAGGAATTATTGACGCCACACAAGATTAGATTGTCGGAGCACGTAGGGATCGACATCATCTGCGACGGATCGAATTGCCAAATCGACTACTGTTTGTGAGTTGACCTCGCTGGTATTTACAAAAATGTTATCGATTCAATTTTTATCAGAGATTTGGTTTAGTGAAAGATCTGTTCCCGACTTGAGCTACTGAAATTGACTGACTAACAAAAGGAAACAAGTGCGGCTGCTGCTGAGGGGATAACTGACATGTGTGATGAGAATGTGCCGCCTCTTAAAGGGGATAACACCCGGTACAATAGCTGCAGTCTGGAGTAGTTTATACAGGTATCTGGGCATCAATGAAAGGCTGCCTATATAACATATCGAAGAATATCAGAAGTCCATGGAGTTATTACTTTGAGCATACTCTGCCAACCTTGTCATGTCAAGTGAGGAAAGAAAAAAGGTGTGAGAATGAACGAAATAAAACGAATTGTTCGCTGTTTCCAGCAACCTTACCAGTGTTGCAGAAAATACATAATGGTCGGATGTTGCTGCTGTGATGTGGAAAAATTTTGTCTACATGTTTTGACACCATTCACTATCTTCTTCACTAAAGGGGTAGAAGTCATGAGATAGCCACATAAACTTTTTCAGATGTCGGTAGCATGTCGTACGCAAAGTATAATATGACCGCGCGTGGGCGGAGCCGTCATTTGCACTCAGGTGACTCAAGCAACACTGCCTGAAATAACAGCAGAAATCACTGTGGGACTCACGGCGAACGATAGTACAGTGTGGCGAAATTTGACTGCATTCGGCTTGTACCGTTCTTTAAAAAGTAACTCTTAGTAAAACATTGGGTGAAATCGTGTTTGAGGAATGGATTCAAACTGGAGTTATCGTATAGCGTGTTGTAACTGCAAGTGGTGTGCTTACTCTGTGTTATTGGGCAATGCAACTCCCAATACCAATAAAGAAATACAGTCGTAAAAAAATATATTCAACCCCTTAGGCACTCGAACCTACGGCCCTGTTGGAAACTGATAACTTTGGTTGAAAAATGGTTCAAATGGCTCTGAGAACTTTGGGACTTAACATCTGACGTCATCAGTCCCTTAGAAATTAGAACTACTTATACCTAACTAACCTAAGGACATCACACACATCCATGCCCGAGGCAGGATTCGAACCTGAGACTGTAGCGGTCGCGGGATTTTATACTGAAGCGCCTAGATCCGCTCGGCCACAGTGGTGTGCGATAACTTTGGTCCCTGTGCACATAACAAGCAAATTGAACTGTCTTACCTCTAAAGCTACAACGGTAGAACGCGATATATTCTGGTCTATTATTAAAAAAAGAAAATGCTATCTGCAGGCTTAGTGGTGTGCAGTGCTGGCGGTAATCCCTTGAAATGCACATGAAATTCTTTTGGCTGATAAATGAAAACATTTAAGAAAAATCTAATGTCTCTGAAAAACATTTGACCTGGACAAGGGAGGAGGTACTAACTGTGGTGAATTACTAACATTGATTTTTTTGTGAAATTATACTCCAAGTTAAGTTTGGATTTTCAAAACATCTGACAATTGAAATTACATTACTCAGAAAAATTACATTCTTTTTGCTAACTGACTGACAATGAGATGTATACAGCTGGTACTACGTAACCTCACTGAAAAAAAACATGAATACAAATCATCAAATTGCATACAGCTGTGTTAACAAATCTTAGAAACATTACAAAAGGGAAATACCTAACTAGCCTGTACATCAGATCAGTTTACGTACATTCTGGGATTACTCAACAATTACAAATTATCAACCAACTCATCTATACTAGCACGCTGGCAAAACAAAAGTCATTAATATTAAACACCTGTATTTCGCTGCATGCATGTTGTCGTAATACCTACCTTAATCTAACTCTCGATGGCTTCACACAGCACACAAACTGCATACTTTATCCTCCTTCGCTCACAGACAGCTACCAACTACTGGGCACCATGCGCTGCCTTACTCCAACACTACAATCTATGACCAGAAGCAGTATCTGTGGCTCTGCGGTCGTACACAATCAGCGAACATCACTGTAAAGCCTATCAGAGACACGCATCGTTTATAATATAATAATTTCATTTTAGTTTACATTAATATTATTACCATATTCGGGTGGCACATACACGTTTTCCCAAATAGACTCCTTTCAGTCCATGGCATAAGAAGACTGACGCGGGTGCCTTTGTTAGCGCCATGATATCGACAGTTATTGGCTTTCCTTGGCTCGTGATCAAGTCGGTTGGATCGTAGACGACTGCAAAATGAGTCACATGAGGCCTGATTTTAGGTGGTAAGAGCTGGTGGTACGGTTCGAGTGTGGCTCAGACCGCATGAAACGATGGATGCAGGTTGTCAACAAGGCAAGCTGGTGGTGGCTCCATAATGATGTGGGCTGTGCTGATATGGAAGGGACTGAGTCCTCTGGTAGAACTGAGCCAGTCATAGACTGTAAATGGTTATGTTCGGCTACTGGGATACCATTTGCAACCATTCTTGGACTTCATATTGCCCAACAATGAGGGAATTTTTATAGATGGGAGGCGCGTCGGCACAATTGTTCGAGATTGATTTGAAGAACATTTTGGGCAACTCGAGCGAATAATTTCCACTCAGGTCGCCCGACGTGAATTCCATCGAGCATTCAAAGGACATAATCGAGACCACAGTTAGTATACAAAATCCTCCCGTGGTGATATTGTCGCAATTATGGACGGGTATAGAGCCAATATGGTTCAGTGCTTCTGCAGGGGACTACTAACGACTTGCTGTGTCCATGTGAGGTCGAGTTGCTGCACTAAACAAGTCGAATGGATATCCGACATGATGTTAGGCAGTATCCCACTACTTTTTCGCCTCTGTGTATGACAATTCCTGTATTACGGCTTTCTAAGTACGATAACAGCTGCACAGCAAGAACAGTTATTCTCGGCTATAGTATAATACTCTACTTCTCTGCTGTTTTAAAATTTTTTCGTTACCGACAGGTTGCCTTTGGTGTATTACGTCATATTACCTTTCATGGTGATGTCCCACCCATTATTACCTAATAAGGTATCTGATCAAAATATATGAAGTTAGTACAGTAACAAAATATAAATATAACTATAACAACACCTCCCCTCATAAAGAAACAAAATTACGATTAGTATTAATAAAGTTGCAATGATCGCGTCGAAAATAAAATCGCGAAATTAATTTTTTGTTTGGTTGCCTCTATATGTCGGCAGTTATGGTACTCACTAAAATCTCTCTGCCATTATACCACAGCACACGAATAGAGGGGTCAAAACAAAATCGATTGCCTCCTCTGACCTTTCTCCTCTGTTATCGTATCATTCCACTTAACATTCACTAACTTTCGGTTTGTTTGCTTCTGCGTGTCTGCAGTTATAGCACACATTAAAATCTCTCTGCCATAATAACACAGCACACGAGTAGAGGAGCCAAAACTAAATCAATATGCTCATATCTTCTTTCTCCGCTGTTATCAGTTCACTTAATATTCACTAACTTTCTGTTGACACAAAATATCAAACGCTTCGTTTCTGTTTCTTTTTGCTCTTTTTCCATGGTCTGTTATTCACCTAATACCGCTGAAGTTTCTGATCGTATCCTCAATGAGATCGTTTGTCATTTTTAATGAACTGGTTCCCATTTTGGTATCGCCAACGGAACGGTTCCTTGCACCATAGGCGGCGACGGCCTTTCCCAAATAAAACATGGTAATCAGGGTGAGCTAGGCTGCAACAGCAGGAGCTACGGCAGAACACGCCCACATTGTAGTTCCGCTCACATTGAGGGCTAACCCTTCACGGGCCAATTTCGCAGTCGCTTCGCTCCGTCTAAATGAAAAGGTGCGAGGCAGCTGTCTCACTAAATGTACTCTAGCAACTTTTTCGCGCCAGTATTGTAAACGCACCTTAATAGAAAGAGGTGACTGTAGAAGAAAGTAAAAAAGGAGCAAATCCCCTTCAATTGGAGCAAAAAACTATAGCATGAGATTAATAATATACAAAGGAAGATATTAAAATTGTCTCTGGTATTCAAGAAAAAAATGCATAAACAGCGCAAAATAGAACGAGCAAAGCTTGAGTATATAATTCATTGAGAACCTACCAGGAAACAGAATCAGATGGGAAGTTGCAAGAAATGCATAGGTAGTTTCAAAAGAACGAACAGACGTATAGTACAAAATTGAGATTATAATACAGACACTTTCAAAGAAGGAGGTAAAAGGAATGTTGTAAACATCGTTGCATGTTATGGTAAAAAATAGGTGTCGCGGAACTGCGCAGTAGGAAGGAAGGGTGGATCCGATTCATTGAGTTCTCTTACAAATACAGAAACTTATATAGGGTGAGTCAGGAGGCAAGGTACATGCTTTGAGGGGTGATACTAGTGGTGATTCTGAACAAAAACTCCTAATATACATATGCCCTACTCTTAACCGTTTCCGGCTAAACGAATGAAAACAACTAGGAACGAGAAACGTGTAGCGTCGTCCTTACTAACCGTGTCAACACGCAGTTCACCTGCCGAGTGGTTCTAGGCACTTCAGTCCGGAACCGCGCTGCTTCAACGGTCGCAGGTTTGAATCCTGCCTCCGGCATGGCTGTGTGTGATGTCCTTAGGTTAGTTAGGTTTAAATAGTTCTAAGTCAAGGGAACTGATGACTTCAGATGTTAAGGCCCATAGTGCTTAGAGCCATTTGAACCGTTTCAGCAGTTCATTTGCGCAGTTGCTTACCTCAAGTCTCAGTCTGAAAGTGCTTATCGTAGTGCACGGTACTACAGTGTTGTCACAAAAAAATTGTTCAAATGGCTCTGACCACTACGGGACTTAAAATCTGTGGTCATCAGTCCGCGGGAACTTGGAACTACTTGAACCTAACCAAGCTAAGGACATCACACACATCCATGCCCGAGGCAGGACTCGAACCTAGCGACCGTAGAAGTCGCCCGGTTCCGGACTGAGCGCCTAGAACCGCTAGACCACAGCGGCCGGCAGTGTTGTCACATGAACAACGAATACAGTTCTGTGCAGTGAAAATGCGATGGAACTTCACACACGCAGAGTATGCTGACATGGTGTTTGCCTATGGTTTGTCCAATGGGAATTCCAGAGCTGCTGTGCGAGAATACCAACAACGATTTCCGAGTCGCAGAGTACCAGATAGCAGCGTGTTTAGCAGTGCATTTCAAGGATTTCTTGAGCGTGGTACGCTTCCCAGCGTTAATGTTGTCTCTGAACGTGCCGTGCAACAATCTCTTCATGAAGTTGAGAACATTTTTCAAGTAGTGGAGCGCAACCCTCCTACTAGCTCTACAAGAACTGCTGCCCAAATTGGTATTCCACAAAGACGATTGATACGCACAGTATACGAGCACGGTCTGTATCCCTTTCATCGGCAGAGTGTACAACATCTGCATGAAGGAGATTATGCCACCCGCCAAGATCTCTCTCAGTGGATCATTGCCAATGAGCGATTAATTCCACGTATTCCGTTCACTGATAAGTCAACGTTTATCCGCAACGGAATCAACAACACGCGCAACTCTGAAGTATAGGCAAATGAAAATGAGCACGCAACTGTTGCAACGAATTTTCAAAGACGTTTCTCAGTCAACGTGTGGTGCGGTGTTATTGATTACCAACTCATCGGTCCAGTTGTTTCAGATAACCGTCTTACTGAGACACGGTACCATGAGTTTCTTCAAAATATGTTACCAGAATACGTGAAGGATATCCTTTTGGCAACAAGATCTCGTATGTACTTTTAGCATGACTGAGCTCCTACATATTTCGTACGTCCAGAGACAGTGTCTCAACACAATGTATCCTGGTCGTTGGATCGGTCGCCGTGGAGTCATTGCTTGGACACCGAGGCCACCCGATGTTACCCCATTGGATTGCTGTTTGTGGGGGTGGCTGAAGAGGGATGTCTACAAGTGTGGACAGTAGAGATGAACTGCTCGCTCGTATTTTACATGATTGTGCCCAGGCAAATAAATGCAAAACTGACCTCCGACCGGAGACACATGTGTCTACAAGAGCAGCAACATGCATTGAAGTTAACGGTGGACTGTTTGAACATTTCTGTCAGGAAACGTACACAGTTAAACAAACCATAACATAACAGTATCTCAATTTACCGTCATCTGCAGTTTTCCCGTTCCTAGCTGCTTTCATTGGTTTACACGGAGACAGCTAAGAAAAGGGCATATGTTTATTAGAAGTTTTATGTTTAGAATCACCAGTAGTCTGGTAGTGGTAAGCGCGTCTGCCTAGTGACCAGGAGACCTGGGTTCGAAACCTGGCCTTGGTACAAACTTTTAGTCATCGCTTCAGTCTGCATATACCCATCACAGGTGGTTGTGGCTTAAGAATGTCTCTGGAACCATCTAGTTCCATTTGCTTATGTGGTACATTAACGGATAGAAATCACAACACAAATAAATAAATAATGTAGTTTAATGAAATTTCTGGTCCCGGCGGAGGTTCGAGTCCTCCGTCGGGCATGGATGTGTTTGTCCTTAGGATAATTTAGGTTAAGTAGTGTGTAAGCTTAGGACTGATGACCTTAGCAGATAAGTCCCATAAGATTTCACACACATTTGAACATTTTTGAAATTTCTGGAATGCGTTTATCTACTATTATATTTAAGTGAATAATACTGCAAGACGACAGGTTAATGTAAGTGTTACATAATCCATTGCAAATGTGAAATCCTGTTACGTTAATAACCAGTGCAACCGCCAGAACGTTGAAGACAGCCATTCAAATGTGCATGCATTGTGTTGCGCAGGTTCGAGATATCAGTTAGTGAGATGGAATTCGATGCATGTAGCACTTGGTCGTTCAATACAGGGAAGATTAATGCTGAATGAGGATAACACTGGAGTGGTCGTCCAATGATGTCATCATATCTACTCAGCTGGAGACAGATCTGGATACCGATCAGGCCAGTGCAACATGTCGACCCTTTGTCGGGTCACAACAGCGGTATGCGGGCGAGCGTTATCCTGTTACAGAACTTCCCTGGAATTCAGTTCATGAATGGCAGCACAACAGGTCTGATCACAAGACTGACGTAAGAATTTGCAGTCAGGGTTTGGAGGACAATCACAAGAGGGCTTTTGCTGTTACACGAGATCGTATTCCAGACCATAATACCAGATTTATGTCCAGAGTGTCCACCACACAGACATGTTGGTTGCAGACCCTCAACTGGCCTCCTAAACAACACACTGCCATCACTGACATGAGGTAGAACCAGATTTAATTAGAAAACACAACAGATATCCTACCTTCCCTCCAATGAGATCTCGCTTGATACAACTGAATTCGCAAATGACAGTGGTATAGGGTCGGTTGAATACGCGCTACAGGGCGTCTGGCTCGGTGGTGTTCTTTAAGTAACAGAGTTGTAACAGTTCATAGTACCACTGTGGTGCCAGCAGCTGCTCTGATTGCTGCTCCAGATGCAATACGATGCGCCCGAGCCATGCACCAAACACGATGGTCTTCCCTCATCCCTGTTCTTCTTACGAACGTAGGCGTCGCCTTAAAGGCATTCTTGCCTAAAGCTGTCGGCACACGGACCGTGCATCAGAACGTTGAGCGTTGAGCGTGCCGAGTTGCTGACGTCATAGCATGGAACAGCACGTTCGGGAGTCTTTCCGAACGTGCAGAGCAATATCTAGCACGTCAGATATTCTGAGCGTTGACCAATGAGATGGCACAACGCCACCTACGTCACACACACGCCATCTCCCTTCGACACACAGTTGTGAGGAGCCATATTGGGATTGATTTCAAGCCTATACGTATATAGGGTGTTACAAAAAGGTACGGTCAAACTTTCAGGAAACATTCCTCACACGCAAAGAAAGAAAATATGTTATGTGGACATGTGTCCGGAAACGCTTGCTTTCCATGTTAGAGTTCATTTTATTACTTCTCTTCATATCACATTAATCATGGAATGAAAACACACAGCAACAGAACGTACCAGCGTGACTTCAAACACTTTGTTACAGGAAATGTTCAAAATGTCCTCCGTTAGCGAGGATACATGTATCCACCCTCCGTCGCATAGAATCCCTGGTGCGCTGATGCAGCCCTGGAGAATGGCGTATTGTATCACAGCCGTTCACAATACGAGCACGAAGAGTTTCTACATTTCGGACCGGGGTTGCGTAGACAAGAGCTTTTAAACGCCCCCATAAATGAAAGTCAAGAGGGTTTAGGTCAGGAGGGCGTGGAGGCCATGGAATTGGTCCGCCTCTACCAATCCACCGGTCACCGAATCTGTTGTTGAGAAGCGAACGAACACTTCGACTGAAATGTGCAGGAGCTCAATAGTGGATGAACCACATGTTGTGTCGTACTTGTAAAGGCACATCTTCTAACAGCACAAGTAGAGTATCCCGTATGAAATCATGATAACGTGCTCCATTGGGCGTAGGTGGAAGAACATGGGGCCCAATCAAGACATCACCATCAATACCTGCCCAAACGTTCACAGAAAATCTGTGTTGATGACGTGATTGCACAATTTCGTGCGGATTTTCGTCAGCCCACATATGTTGATTGTGAAAATTGACAATTTGATCACGTTGGAATGAAGCCTCATCTGTAAAGAAAACATTTGCACTGAAATGAGGATTGATACATTGTTGTGTGAACCGTTCGCAGTTGTATACCCGTGGAGGCCAATCAGCTGCTGATAGTGCCTGCACACCCTGTACATGGTACGGAAACAACTGGTTCTCCCGTAGCACTCTCCATACAGTGACGTGGTCAACGTTACCTTGTACAGCAGCAACTTCTCTGACGCTGACATTGGGGTTATCGTCAACTGCACGAAGAATTGCCTCGTACATTGTAGGTGTCCTCGTCGTTCTAGATCTTCCCCAGTCGCGAGTCATAGGCTGGAATGTTCCGTGGTCCCTAAGACGCCAATCAATTGTTTGGAACGTCTTCCTGTCGGGACACCTTCGTTCAGGAAATCTGTCTCGATGCAAACGCACCGCGCCACGGCTATTGCCCCGTGCTAATCCATACATCAAATGGGCACCTGCCAACTCCGCATTTGTAAACATTGCACTGACTGCAAAACCACGTTCGTGAGGAACACTAACCTGTTGATGCTACGTACTGATGTGCTTGAAGCTAGTACTGTAGAGCAATGAGTCGCATGTCAACACAAGCACCGAAGTCAACATTACCTTCCTTCAATTGGGCCAACTGGCGGTGAATCGAGGAAGTACAGTACATACTGACGAAACTAAAATGAGCTCTAACATGGAAATTAAGCTTTTCCGGACACATGTGCTCATAACACCTTTTCTTTATTTGTGTGTGAGGAATGGTTCCTCAAAGTTTAGCCGTACCTTTTTGTAACATCCTGTATATGCTATTTGTGAGCACTATCAAAGTAAGAACCACTCGAAAACCCATTGTTAACTGAGTGATGCGTTACAAAATAATAATGAGAAACATCTTATTCGTGGCAATAGTATTATTGCAACTTGCGTGTTATGAGAGTATGCCATTGTAGGCAACGACACAGTGAGGATCCACGAAAAACCCATTTCTCTTGGTAAAATTTGTTATAATTAAATTTCAATTAGTAACATAGTTACGATTAAAGCTTTTAGCAAGTGGGAATACATTAGGATTGGCCATTCGAGCGTTGTTGTCAGTTTAGCGTAGTGAGTAGCGTTACAGACTTACCAATTTTTTTCCCTTAACATTCGCGTAATAGGTTCTGACGCATTATTATTAGTTTAATGTAAGTAAATACTATAATATTTGATGTTTTGTAAATATAAGTTCACCTTTTTATGAGAACTGAGTTTGTTCGCTTGGTTTAATCTACAGGACAGCTTGCGCTACTTGTATGGTTATAGTTTGCTCTTTTTTTACGTTTAGTAATTAACATGTTGCAAAAATTCTGCTGCTGTCTAGGAACAGTGATCAAGTAAGAATTACCTTAGGGTTTTGCTAAAATGTGGAAATGCTGAAATAATGCTTATCTTATTTAGAGAACTATTGCAAATTTGTATATCAATGTTTGTAATAGAACTTTTATAAGTCTTACTTGTGGAACTTGGTACTTTCCTTTTCGTCTTCAAACATGTACATGGATGCTGAAGTTTTTATTTGAGTATATTGCATATAGAATAACGTGACCAGCCTACCAGAAGTGAAGGAAATGTGCGTTTTGATAGGGTTAATGTGGGAATTTTGCGCGCACCCGTTTAGTAAACAGTGTGATTTACAAGCTAGAAACATCCCGCAACTGCCGCTGGAGTGCGTTGTGATCGCGTATAGCACGTTGGGGCCCACGTACCGTATCCACAAGTCGCATCGTTCCTGAGCGTTCAGCAGCACGTTGACCTCAGCACGCTCAACGTTAACGTTCGATAGAGCGGTCCGTGTGCGGACGGCTTAACATAGACTCACGAAGTTCATTCTCAAAGGTAACTTACGCTCACGACCCTTACAGCGAGTACATAACTCAAAACTCATTTACATCCTCATAGTGGTGCTATTGGCGCCACTCTCAAGCGACTGGAGCGAGATCTGACTTTCAGGTGTAGGAACACTCCTATTGCCTTTCGTTTACGTCGCACCACTCCTTCTTGGTGTTGCGACTTTTTTCCTGCCAGTGCATATTCGAAACCGTCTTATGTCTCCAGATCTCTTATGTCTCCTTCTTTCAAGAATCTTGAACCCAATTTCAGCGTTGGTTAAAATTCGCTCTGTGCAAAATTATACCAGGAGGCTTCCTCTTTAACACTTTTCCCTCTTTCCACGTCTCCCACTGTTTTTTCTTCCCTCTATTTTACTACAATCGTATTACAGCTGCCCATCTCAATTGAATTTACGTTTGATTAAGTATCTCAAAAGTTATCTTTCTCTCATTACACATTTTTCCAGACTTTTCATCATCTGCCGGTTTAATTGCTGTGTGCTGGTTATAGAAGCTTACACACATTCATGTTTTATGGTTCATTAATAGAGCTGCTACTGCTTGTTAGTTAGTTACTTAGTTACATGTTCCATATATCATATGAACAATTCTTTAGCCGAAATAATATGAAACGAGTCAGTTTACATGCTATGTATACCTGATTAATGTCAACATTAATAAACAAATTAGTATTTGTAGCCCTGCTCGTGCAACTGCACTTAAATATCTTCCTTGTCTAGTGGAAATGATTCTAAATAAAATTTAAAAGTGGCTTCGCTACCTGTCAGACACTTTATATTATTCGGTGAACGATGAAATTTTTGCTGCAGGATATTGCGCTCCTTGTCTGAGCACTGACAGCTTTCACAATAGGTAACAAAGATCATTTTTCCCTCTAGTCTTGTAGGTACGCACGTCTCTGTTCTTCTCAAACAGTGATGGATTATCTATGATGAATTTATTTTTCGACTATAAGTATCGTGACGGCGAAGTTAAAATGTACAGCTCCTTGAAGGGCTACCTACATGACGTCCGTGAGTGAGCAACGCATAAATATTCTTACTGATCGCTTTTGTGTAGTCATTACTTTCTAAGTGATTACAGAAAATTATTATGTACGACATTACTGAGTGGAAACGAGCAAAATACATCAGGCGTATGATACATTGGTTTCCGAAATTCGCAACTGTGTGAAGAGAAAAAGTAACTGAACTTAATTCTTTGCGAAACTCAGTAACATGCTTCCTCCAGTTCAGGTTCTTATCAATATGTGCACCCAAAAATTTGGGGCTTTCTACCCTGTTTACTGTCTCCTGCTTATGTGCTACATCAGTTGTTGGTGTTACCCTATTTGTTGTGTAGTACTAGATGTAGTGTTTTTTTCAAACGTTAGGGGGAAACCATTTTCACAGCTCCACTTGCTAATTCTTCAGGAAATATCGTTTACCAACTCTTCTGTTGCTTTCTCTCTAATGGGATTTATCACAACACTATTGTTGCCTGCAAAAAGTATCAATTTTGCTCATTCACATACGTAAGGAATAGAAGTAGACCCAGATTTGAACCCTGTGGAACTGCCTTTCTGACTGTTCCTCAGCCAGTAAAATTTTCTACCTTTCTGATACTGTCTAAATTATTCAGAAAAACTATTTGCGTTTTGTTTGTTAAGTTCGATTCAAACCATCTGAGTGAAAAGCCATCCGTTCCATAAAACGTAAGTTTTTCTAAGAGATTATGATATACACCAGGGGTCTCCAAACTACGGCCCATAGGCCGAAACCGGCCCGCAAGGACCGGAAAACCGGCCCGCGTTAGCTGGCCGGACATCCCCAGTATCTGGCCAGCCAAATATTTGAGGTGGTACCTATACTGCCAACATTTGAGTTTTGAGGCCGATCGTGACCAATACACCGCGACATTGTCGGACACAATCACGCAACTGAACTATCAAATATATGCTCTGGCTCTGCTACTCGCTACAAGACTACATAACTAAGCTTATTGTTGCACCGCTTGAAATAACAATGAGTTGACATTCTGTACCTCTTCGTCTTGCAGTAATAGTGTTGCTGCTAACAATGATTTTGAGATTTCGTTAACTTTGCAGGACGCTTTCGTGAAGAATGTGCAGTGATATACTTTTTTGTCGGTAAAATTCTCCAGAAAAAATACGTCAGAATTTCGGTCAGGTACGTCTACCAATCAAAATTATGTAATTAAATAAAAATCGTAGTTCTTTTGAGTGTTAGCTATTCCCAGAAACTTAGATTTTTGCGATTTCATCTTTCATTTAGCCTTACATTACGGTGATCATGGAGTGTTAGGGTGCTTTAATCCCACTAGGTAGATCATGGCCCTTATGACTTCGTGGAGGACTCAATGTGGCCCGTGGACTAAAAAGTTTGGAGACCGCTGATATACACAATCAAACGCCGCGGAAAGATCACAAAAAGTATCCGCTGGCGATATTTCATTATTTAAGGCTTGTAATATTCTATGAGTGAATGTATGAATACGAGGGTTGCTCAGAGAACAATCCTATGAATGCGAAACATTACGTATTTATTATTTGAAGTCTCCTGAGTAAGAGCGCCAAGTTCCCGTCGCTTCCGATAGATAGCGTTGCTGCAGGACACTTTCAAAATGGTGGTTGTAGGTGATGCACGTTGCAAGCAATGTGCCGTCACTGAACTTCTCACTGCCGGGATAAAAACTGTGGGGAATATTCACAAGCGCTTGTGCAAAGTCCGATGTCGACAGAAGCACAGTTATTTGCTGGGCACGGAGGATGAGGTCATCAGACGATGGTTCGGCAGAGCCCCACGATTTGCAGCGGTCAAGGAGACCATCACCGGTTGTCACACCCTACATGTTACAGTGAGCTGATGTCATTCTCGAGGATAGACCCATTACGATCCGGCTGTTGCCGCTGTATCTGTCAGTCAGCAAAGGAAGTGAGGATGCAGTTATCCACACTTTTGGATATTCAAAAGTGTGTGCAAGATGGGCCCCGCATTGCCCAACGACGGATAACAAATCGCACAGAAAAAAAAAAACCACTTCTGCTGATTTGTTGCAAAGGGGAGGTCTTCTTGTCCCGGATTGCGACAGGTGATGAAACGTGGATCACCCTTTTGAGCCCGAAGCAAAACGACAGTGGATGAAATGGCGCCACTCCCACTCCCCAGAGAAGGTAAGGTTATGGTCGCTGTGTTCTGGGACTGTGAAGGTGTGATTCTCATTGATGTGATTCCAAGAGGCGGTACCATGAATTCTGAAGCATATGTCAACACATTAAGAAAACAGAATACGCGCTTCCGGTGACTTCGGCGCCAAAGCAAATTATGAGATGCCTGAGGTGTGGGGTTGATCTGTTATTGTGCTATCCTGCGCAACGGATTAATCTGAGATGTACCATTTACCCTGTGGCTCCTGCAAGATGCAATTTCCACCTCCCCCCCCCCCCCCCCCCACACACACACACACACTACTTCAGAAGTCAGACAGAAGATACTAACGTTCTAAAGAGAAATGCCTGAAAAACGTTCAGCAATAAATATCTTCTGGAGTCGGCCGCTGTAAAGAAATGACACAAAAATTCACAAAATTTCTTACGTAACTAGTGGAATACTTGGGTACTGGAGTAGTGCTAGTTAGTACAAGAAAAACATGAAACTAACCAAAGTTATTATTTATTTTGCAAATATTCTGAGAAATCACAATGACACTTTTAGTTATGAATTGAGCAAGTTATATCCTGATTCTTTTCGGAATGTGAAGTTACCTTTCCAGGATAGGATTCGCTAAAATATCTATACAAAGTCTAAGATGCTTGTTGCCTTGGCAGAATGGCTGAGAGGCGCGGCTACTCAACTTGAATAATTATCTTTCAGAATGTTGCTCAAAATTCGCTCTCAGGCGTTTAGCTGTAACTCTGTCCATTCACACCGCACAATAAGTGTGTCGGCCAACACAGTGAACAACGCTTAATCGCAAGGACTCAATATAGAGTAGCCCTTTGATTCGCTCTCGACAGAGTTGCGCTTCCAGTGAAGTACTAGGGAGAGACTTGTTCCTCGATCTTTCGAGTACACGTACGAGCGCGCACGCTCTCGTCACGTGATTTCACTCCAAGAGCGACAACGGAACCGCCCCTCTCCATGCCAGACGTGAAGGGGTATATCTTTTGGTCTCTTCCATTATTCTTTCAGCTCAAGGCGTCAGAAGTATCGTCTGCCAATCAGCATTGCTCTTCTAAAATGGGAGAATGAAGTTTCGTGTAAGGCGACCAATCCAGGAACCTATAGATTTTGCGTTTGGCGTTTGCTGTCTCCCTGTGAAAATCTTTGAAACTGCGTGTTATGTGTAATGAATGCATAGGCTGGCCGCTCCCACACAATGTAGTGGAATTTGCTTTTAAGCTGAACACTGGGTCGTTCCCCCTTTTCACTTGGGCCCACACTGTTCGCTACGGTCGGTCACCAGCCGACATGGGCTGGGTCGTCCTCTGAAGGGCCTGGCGTCCCGCTGTGTGGCCTCTCTCCCGAACTAAAAGCCCCTGTGACCGTCGTGTCTGGAATGTATGTGTGCACGCCAGCCTCGAGTATTTCAACCACGGTGCGCTCACTTGTCAATTGCCTATCGTTTACATGAATTCGTACAACATTGACTTTATCTTATCCAGTTTGTGTTCGAATGAAGCGTCTTGATGCGCGGAACATGATTGTGAGGGCGGAATATGTAAGAAATGAAGGTCAGGAGACCACGACGTCTTACAGATGTTATGCTGCAACACAACAACGTTCGGCCCCACACAAGTCTGAAGACTGCTGAACACATCGCTAATCAGAGTAGGACATTATTACCCCATCCACCATACAGCCCTGACCCCGACTGATGACCTCAGAAGTTGAGTCCCACAGTGCTCAGAGCCATTTTGAGCCCTGACCTAGCCTCCTCGGGCTTCCACTTGTTTGGGCCATCAAAAGATGCCATTCGTGGAAGACATTTTGAGGACAATGAGGAGGTCATTCACACCATGAAGCACGGGCTCCATTACCAGGACCCTTATCGTCCTGGAGGAAAGCCGTAGAAGGGGATGGTGATTACGTGAAAAAATAGGGTGTGTGTATTTCTCATATGTTCAGTAAGGAATCGTTGAAGAAAAAGAAAATGAGGTGCGACACTTTCTGGGCAATCCTCGTAGCACTCACAGTCGAACAAGCCTTCTGTAAATCAAACTGTGATATGCTAAGCAAATTGTTTCCACTTAAGTGTGTGAGTATCCTTAAATACGTAACTTCTTTGAATATTTAAAAAAAAAGAAGTCAGTTAGGAGATTCGACGATGAATGTTTACATCTGTCTTACCACCTTTCTTTTGAAGTGGTTTAATAACTGCGTGTTTTAAACAATCTGAAAAAATTCCCTGATATGTTGCATATATTACTAAGCACATTACTAATTAAATTCGAATAACTTTTCAGAATTCTGTTCCAAAATCCATCACGCCTCCATGACCTATTGCCTTTTAGAATTTTTATAATTGTATGACTTTTAGTGAAGGTTGTTGATGTCACTCCTAGTTGTTTAAACCTTGATGGAATGACATTTTCAGTATACTCTATTGCTTCTTCGACTGAACCATTTTATTGTATGTTTGCTGCTACGTTGAGAAAGTGATTGTTAAAAGTACTAGCAACTTGTAAATTATCCGCCACAATATTATCATTTAGTTTAATTGCTATGGAGTCTTGTACATTCACTGACTCTCTTGTATCCCAGTTGACAGTGTTGCATATAGTTTTTTTTTTTCTATTCACTTTATTTATTTCTGTCTGGACTTATATACTTCTGGACATTTTAACGACTTCCCTTAAAATGCTTTGGTAGTTTTTGCAGTATGCAAGTAATGTGGTACATTTTCTTACTCTGGCCCATACAATAATTTCTCTCTTCCTCATACATGAGATCTTAATTCGCTCAGTTATCCACAGATTAGTTGTTTTAATAGACTTTCTGGATAATTTTTTAGGAAATAAAGTTGACAAATTTACTATGCAATAAACTGAATTTGACATTACCATCACTTTGTACATATGTATCACCCATAATACCTATTTTAGTTTACTCTTAGGAAATGGATCCTGTTCTTATTAACAAGCCTCATGGCTATTTATTAACCTTGCTTAGGGTTTTAAGGTGTCTTACTGTTTCTTTCCACAATGTATACATCATCATCAGATAGTCCATTAGCAACTGTTTCAGCCTGATCATAGTCTATGAAAATGTTATCAATTAGTGTCCTAATACTTGGCTGTACTCGAGTTGGAAAATTAACTCCTGAAATTAGATTGAAGCACCCAAATAATAATGCTAGTTTATTTTTGGCGTTCGTGTCTTTTAAGAAATATACATCGAAATCTATACAAACTACTAAGTGTTTCTTCTTGTCTGATAGATAGCTCAATAATGCATCTACATTTCTCATAAATACCTGAAAGCTTCGTAGAGGATATCTGTAGACTCTTTCGATTACCAGAGGAGTATTCTGCAATAACAACTCACAAGCATAACCTTGTAACTTGAATCTAACCTACAATACGTACCATTTTGATTCCGGTAATCACAGGGATTTTGTCTTGTGTGCATGTTGCCCCTTTACACTTTCTGCAAGGTGCTCAGCTACTCTTTCCTTCCACCTCCTATTTGGGTGCAGGCCATGATCAGTAGGTCCTCATCTCCCAAACGCAAAAAAGACATGGCATAGCTATGAGACTCTGTTCCAGTCAAATGTCACTTAACCCTTTGTTGACACGGCTAACGGATAGGTTAACCAGCGCTGGTCATGTCGTTGTTGCTGCTCCTATTTCTTCCAGGGTACCCTCAATGTTATTTTCTAAGCTGCTTGGCAGGGTGTTTCTTGCTCCTCTTACTATAACTACCTTATCCTCGGCCTAAAAATCTGTACACAAGGCCCCTAAATTCTCTGTCATCTGCCTACGCTTGGCACTAGGTTTCACGATGCTTGTGACCTGATATTCTAAATTTAGCTTTTCCTGTAGCAATTGTCTTACACTTCTCCCGTGACTGCTCCCTAGTAGCAAAACTCTTTTCTTTCAATGTTACTTCTCTACCGACCTAGCCATAAAGTTGTTACTAAGAGTCTGTTGCAGCCTATTAAGCTCAAAAACTTCTTGAGGGTTTTCCCCTACTTCAGATAAAAACCCAGACCGATTACTAACCAAAATTTTGAATGTCATTGCTGAGGTTTTCTCCCTTTGCCTATTACTTGTCAGTTTCTCCCAGCTCTCTTTGTCTCTTTTCCGTTCAGCGTATCTAATTTGAAACACGCCATTTACAATTCTGCAAGGAGGGTGCAATCCTTGATATCCTATTTCACGATTTTCTTGTCTCGGTTACATAATCTAAAACTCCATCGAAGAGCCTCATCTAACACTTTTCTGCTTCCCCATTGCATTCTCCGCAGTGAAACACCAATCCACAGTCCAGAAATGTATCTCCCTTACCAATTAACCCACGGAAACATCATCATGTTCCATACATGACGCTACTGTTATAGTAAACTAATAAGCCCTACAACATACTTAAACTGCATTAAAATAATCAACAGTAAAAACTTACCTTTCGGTGAGTTGTGCAGCTTACTTCCGAGCGTCAGGGAGACATAGAATAACACGACCGAAGTTCGTTGAACCTCGTTGGTACCAGATACGAAGTGAATTAAAACTAAAAAAGAACTATATTTTCTAACAACGCTCTTAAATCGAAATTAAAAAGCAATTACTTAAAGCACTGCAACGGGTTCAAGACAACATGCAACGATATATGCCGAGTAGAAGTTAACACTAGCTTGTAAACACAACACTCATTTTCACTTAACGTAGGTTGTGAACCACTGAAGACACGAAACGAATGAAAATTCTAAATGCACGATATTTTTAAGAACAGAATTAAACAGACACAATCCGGAAAGTATTAAGAGCACTACGCTAGCCGGAGTGGCCGTGCGGTTCTAGGCGGTACAGTCTGGAGCCGCGAGACCGCTACGGTCGCAGGTTCGAATTCTGCCTCGGGCATGGATGTGTATGATGTCCCTACGTTAGTTAGGTTTAAGTAGTTCTAAGTTCTAGGGGACTGATGACCTCAGAAGTTTAGTCCCATAGTGCTCAGAGCCATTTGAAGCATTAAGAGCACTGCTCTGTATTAAAAACAACTGGTAATGCTCCGCTACTTCTGTTGTTTACGCCCGAGCACTTCAATGCGCCCGACCGCCACGGCTACCAACTCCAAACCTGCATCACATCTATTTGATTTTGTATTTGTAGCCGTGTACTCACTCACCTCACCAGAAATTCTGTTCCCCCTCTTACCTCACTTCAGTATGTCCCATTATATTTAACGTCAGCATATCCACTTACCTTTCTTAAATTCCCTGGCATATCTACCCGACGATGAGACGTAACTTTTCACCGAGCGAGGTGGCGCAGTGGTTAGCACAATAGTCGCATGTGGGAGGACGACAGTTCAAACTCGCGACCGGCCATCTTGATTTAGGTTTTCCGTGATTTCCCTAAATCGTTCCAACCAAATGCCGGGGTGGTTTCTTTGAAATGACACTACCTAATTCCTTCCCCACCTTTCCCTAATCAGATGGAACTGACGACCTCACTGATCCCATCACCTCCACATCCATCACTCAACCAACCTGACTTTCCATACTCTGATCCGTGGTAAGTCAATTTGGTTTTCCTGATAACGACATCCTTTTGAGTATACCCCACTCGGACATTCAAATTGTGGACTATTTTATCTGCAGAATATTTTACCTAAGTGGATGCCATAATAATTCAGCGATACAGTAGAGCTGCATGCCCTCAGAGTAAATAAAGGCTGTAGATTTTCCTCGCCTTTAGTCGTTCACAGTGGCTGCACAGCAACACCATGTTGCTACACTGACAAGTCAGTCAGCCATTCAGACCGTTGCCCTGCAGCGACCGCTGCCATTGCCCCTTTTCGGAAAACACAAGTTAGTCAGATCTCTGCATAGACCATAGATATCCCTCCGTGTGATTGTACCTACGGTGCAGCTATCTGTATCGTTGAGGCACGCAAGCCACCCCACCTCCGTAAGATCAATGGTTTACGGGAGGGGGGACTTGGAACTATGTCAGAGTTCAGCTGGGTACGTCTGCCCTGTTTCAAATGTTATCACGCTATTTACAGCAGCTTACGCTTCAATTCTACGTAAGCAGTGTTAGTATTCAGCAGACTACAAGAATGACACTCATCGCGCTTTTATTTGACACACATATACCCAGAAAAATTAAAATCATTTTATACGCGATGCGCAATCGCTTCCAACTACTTTCACATTGCCCAGTGTGCGACAAAAAGTCAACCGTTCTGGGATTAGTTCAGCTGAGATGACTTTAACCATTATTCCTAAACTCGGCTAGACTCCAGCTCTTAACAATGGCTTGAAAAGTCAATAACACCACATGACACTCACAGTTCACCTGTGAACACAAGGAACCAGTATTGTCACTTTCAGACCTACACACAACGTATACGTAACAGCTTTAATTGCGTAATATGTTATCAAAACTGTTGCTTTGATGGAAATTTCATTATTTGCAAAGACTCCCAAAACGAATTTAATTACTATGACAAAGTTATTCTCAGTAGAAAACCACAGTAATTACCGCAATATCGTACCTCCACGCGACGATAATACGACGTAATTCAGTTTAATTAACCCAGTAAAACATTAAAGGATCGTTGGTTTCTTCTCTCATACCATTACTGAATGCAGAATATTTTGACGGCCTTGTTAAAATAACTAAGATTAAATTGCTTTGATACTTTTTGTACTAATTATTTTTGGAGTCTTGTTACTTATCGTAAAAATATAGCCTTCTTTTGTTGACTCAGCGATATGATAAACTCTCTCACTCAGATGCCACTATTACGTAAATGGTGTGTGTGATCTAGAATTCTTATTACTAAAATATTAATGATGATTTTATTTAAGTTTATTCTCTTATCTACACTTCGGAGTCACTTCCTAGTAAATATGACCCATTTTAATAGCTTTCGAGTTTTGTCTTTTTACCTAACGCGAATTCGTCAACGTAAAGCAAAGAATAATTAATATCTTTGATTCAGAATACTGTTACACGTGGCGTGTATTCGTAGACAGTTTCTCATGTGTACGTCTCTTTCAAATAACTAGAAAAGATACGTGGAATTTGGTCGTATTGCTACATATTATGTCAATGAAGACCTTTCCAAATAACACAACAAATATCTATACTACTTAAAATTTGTTGCTTCTCAAGCACACACACTAAGAAATTAGAACATTAGTTTTTTGTTTTACTTCCTTCGGCTGTCTCGTGTATCTTTTTACACTCACTTATAAAAGCTCAATTATTATTACAAACTTCGTATACATGTGTAACAGAAAAGCTATGTCGCCTCAAACGGAAACAAAAAGGAACTGGTAATATGATTGCAACTTTCTAACTTTCGATTCCTTTTCTTTACACGTTAAATAGATCGCAAACTTCACATAAGACGCTGCGTTCAGTAGCAAAATAAATCATAGTTCCCAATCTATGAATCATTAGCAACTGGAAAACAAAATAAAAAGTACATCGAGACCTCTTTTCGGAAACCACAGTAACCCTAGAACCAACAACCACGAAAAAAGCACGAAATCTGTCACCTCAGAGGTGGCCAACAGATCCGTTAACACTCTGAAGGACCCCTAAAGTCCAAATTAACTACCTTCCATTGGAATTATCCAGCATCACAGATACACAGCTTACACCACCAGCATTTAACTGCGTTCTCCCCTTAATTAGTCAAATTCTGGCATGCGGAACCTCACAGTTAGGAGCACTACTAAATTTCCTAAACTATAAAGGTTTCGAAACCAGCTAACCGTGACATTCAGCCATTATACTTACGATCCAGGCAAACTGTTACCAATATTATATCCCGTCGGACGATCTGCTGTGTCCTAAGGCAAATCGGTGAACCAACTGTCTGACACTGTCAAGATCTCCAGGAATCATATCACAAAGAAAGGGTAACGATTTTTTGACTACACAAAATGCTGAAATTGCAGAAAATAGCTCTCACAGGGTCGTATAACAGCTAGATAACTGTTATGGTGGACTATCTCTGGACTACGCCGTCGCTGCTGCCCAACCTCCAATTTCCTGCGCAGTTGATGGGTCTTGCAGCCGTTTGACGAGCTGAATATCTGCAGCATATATACAAAAACGCTTAGGCAACAATTACAACATGATTACATTAAAACCCGTCGTATTTATTCTCTATAACGCACGTAACGTAGAACGTATGTGGAGGCGATCAGCGTCTTTTGATGTTCGTTAAATCTGACACAGTTCAGCCACAAAATCCGTAAATGCTATAAATGTAGGTGTGGCTGCTGTCAGACTTACTTCTAAGTCGTAGGGTTCGTTTCGCGTCGTGCGTCCCAATATTTTTTCACAACGAAACGTTATCTTCCCAAAGTTCGGCTTCTGCTACGTTTTTACTAAATAACCCTAGTCAGTATTCCACAGTCATGAGTTGTTCGTCTAACGAAGTGGTAATATTCACACCTGTCAATACCTATGGTAGCTGCATTTATTACGTTCTTCTTGAAGTCTCATGTTATTTCATCAATGTCATATATCTTGCAAGCTTGGCGTAACAGTCTGGTCGTGGTATGATCTCTAAAAAATCTCAGAAATTCTGAAGGAATTTCGTGCCCTCCATGTGCCTTCATTCGACATACCTTTCAATACTCTGTCAAATTAACTTTTTCTGGCAGCATTACACCTTCGACTCATGTTCATTTGCTTCTTCTTGCTTTTCAATAGCACTATCTTGACACACACACACACACACACACACACACACACACACACACACACATACACATTTTTTATTTTTGTCCACAATGCTGGATAACTAACACACATAAATAAATAGAAAGTAAATCCTACCCCAGGTTTCGATGACGGTTTTCGGAAAGTTTCCCTTGGAAGCTCCTCTGTCCCAGTCACAGCTTACTGGGACATCCGCTGTGAAGCACAGTGTTGTTAAAAGAACGAAGTTCTAGAACAGCCGATCCAATCCCTATGAATAACAAATTAAATATTGGAGTTGGTTGGGTTGTTTGGGGAAGAGACCGAACAGCGAGGTCATCGGTCTCATTGGATTAGGAAAAGATAGGGAAGGAAGTCGGCCGTGCCCATTCAAAGCTACCATCCCGGCATTTGCCTGAAGCGACTTAGGGAAATCACGGAAAACCTAAATCAGGATGGCCGGAAGCGGGACTGAACCGTCGTCCTCCCGAATGCGAGTCCAGTGTGCTAACCACTGCGCCACCTCCCTCGGTATAAATTAAATATGACAAAGGCAAAATCTTCAAAATTGCTTCCTTATTATAGCACTTCCAAGATGACTACCTAGAACAACTGAAGTGCATAATGTCACTTTCTAATTTGGGAATTGGTGGTTTGTGTAGTTTATGGCATACGCCCTCAGATACTACA
Organism: Schistocerca gregaria; assembly: GCF_023897955.1. Classification (NCBI taxonomy): domain Eukaryota; kingdom Metazoa; phylum Arthropoda; class Insecta; order Orthoptera; family Acrididae; genus Schistocerca; species Schistocerca gregaria. Next base: position 212,851,665 of record NC_064926.1, on the reverse strand, counting down.
GTGTTGGTAAATACCGCCTCACGAATGATTAAGATAAGAGAAATTTTAGTGGTCACTGGAGTATAGGCGTCACAGCGCGCTCCAGATACCGTCACGTCACGCCCGGCTGAGTGATGGACAGCTGGGGGAGACACGTATTATGTGATGGCCCCCTAGCGTGACACCGGCTTAAGGCCCGTCTCCTTCGTGCCCCTCGCGCCACGCCATGTGATTAACTAAATACAGCCCACATGCTACACGGGAGGCGCATTACCCCAAATACCTCGGCATGCGAATGCTGCCCACTTTGAAACGGCTTGCAAAAGCGGTGACAGCAGGGAAGTTCTGCCAATAACGAGCTACACCGTACTTCACTGCTTTGTCTCACTAATGAGGCGTCCATCTGTGTGTCAAAAGATCAAGTCCGCATAGAGTCCCTATATAGACAGTGGCATTCAAATCCATGCATATTATTAAAATGTATGCATGTGTGTGTGTGTGTGTGTGTTTGTGTGTGTGTATGTGTGTGTGGGTGGCTGAGTGGGTATGTCCAACTTCTCCTAACCACTGGACAGATTTCAACCAATCTTGGTACACACGTTCCTTACTGTCAGTCAGAACAGATGACAGTCACTGGGTGCCAAGTCAGGACTATAGGGTGGGTGGGTGATTACGTTCCACTGAAACTGTTGCAGGAGAGCAACGGTTAGCCGAGCGTTGTGTGGACGAGCGGTTTCCGTAAAAATTCTGTGAACGGTGCTTCGGGAAACCTCAGTAAGCAACGTGCAGAGACCATCCAGTGTGATCCGCCGCTCTTCACGCATGCTTTGCTCAGCCTTCAACACTGTCTCCTCAGAAATCGACGGTTTCCCGCTCCTTTGTTCGTCGTCAATTTCGGTCCTACCAGCTGCAAACTCTCTACACCACTGACGAACTTTTTTGACACCCATGCAAGACTCACCATACACTTCCGTCAACTGGCGATGGATTTCAATCGGCGCAGTCCCCTTTGCGTTCTAGGACCGAATAAATGCGTGCGATTCGCACTTGGCGGTAACATCGAACGGGAGCTCCATTCTCAACGGCAGCCAAGACTGAACGCCTAGCGCGGCGTGCACATGTTTACACACAGCCCGTGAAGCACTCTTCATAACAATGTGACCAACTGCCACACAGAGTTCTGTACTTAAACTAAGACAGGAGACCTTATTTTTGAGATTACCCTCGTAGTTCTGTGCTACAGACTTTATTCCCAATAAATACCACACACAGTATCCATACACGCCTCTAAATGCTTCTACAAAAACATATCGTGGTATCAGACATGATACAGTAAATATGACGCCATAAATACTGCGATACAATAAAAACTGCCTCATTGTTGGTGAATTTTAAATTTATTACTTCTTTGCTACTATCAATATCGAACGGCAGCTGACGTCTTAACTCTAATTGCAACATATTTCGGAGATGCTATTTGCGTATGCCACTAAATATACCTACACATATGTATCACTGTACGTCAAGTAGTTCCAGAGATACGTCATAAACACTGATGCTAATAAAAAAGTATCGTGCCATTCATGGCGTTTGAGTACATTTGTTCCTTACTACTAGGACACTACCACGGTCGAATCATTTTAAGAAAATTCGTGACACCCGGCAGCACTTTTGACAGCTTTCAACTGCGAAGTAAAAACGACAGTAGACGAGAACAACAGCCGCCTGTAGAGCTATGAAGAGGCGCTGCCATAGAGACGTTCACAAAAACGCTTTCTAGACACGCGAAGCACTTGCTCTTATACATTTGTACATTACGCATATTTCATTGTGTGAATGTTTAATAAATTCAAAAGTGTTTTCACAAATGTATGGAAATAAAATTTTTTCGATATCACTCTACAAACACAGATCATTGTTCGTTTCCGTTTCTGACAGAAAAATGGCAAAAGGAATACCCGAGCGACGCCGGGTTTGTCAGCTAGGGTATTTACCTTTTCTCTACTACTACCAATTACATCGACTATGGACTTAACCTCTCTGTCAGCCCACATGCTGCTACAAGGAATTGCCAATACTTGTCGCTAAGCACAGGTACGTAAAAGTTGCCTGTATTTGATGATGACGATTGTGATAGTTAGGATGCTGATGACCATAGAGTCGTGTAGTGGTTTAAGTGAAAGCTTGTAACTGACGCAGAATTATCCATATTTATTCCAGCCAATGGCGTGTGATGCTTAGTGCATTGATTTCAGTTTCTTATGGTAAATATTAAAATTCTTGATGTGTACGCCACTTCTCGCGGTATCCAGATATATCAGGCTGATGCTTTCATACAGTACAAACCGCAAGGAAGGTATAGACAGTTGCACGTATTCCTCAAAAGGTGGCCGATAAGAAAGTCTATTTAACGACCGTAGCCTAAGTAACGTATCTGTAATTTCAGACCAGGCTTTCCTCCCTCCATGTGGTGATGCTGGAACGTTCCAACGCAGTACATAAAGTCGACACACCAATTAACATAACACGTTTTTAGTAACATACCTGAATCTCACAAACAGTTCTTTCACGGGGTTGAATTGTTCAGAAGCTACTGTCGCACTTGAATCGGATCACCTTCACCGTCTACAGATCTCTGTTTCGTCAGAATTATCAAGCGTTTTCTGTCGCAGTAATCACTTGTTTCCAGAAATCACAATGATATTTTCAGGGTTAGAGCATAATAGATAGCATGATATTTTCAATGTTAATTCTTATGTTCTTATGATACAGTTAACTGCTCAAAAAAGCACCTCAATCAGCCCGTCGCGGCAGATGTATGAGACCGTAAGTTATAACACGTGCGAAATGTCTTAATTCGCGTATTGAAATGTATAGCAGTTCCATTGCGCGGCATTTATATGCCTGTACAACTAGTTACTTGCCCTTTTACCGTTTAAATACGTCTTTTAACGTGACGTTCCACATCATGCTTCGTTGGGCAAGCCAAGCATACCTACCTCTTTATACTGAGCTATGCCGACACTTTCTGGATTTCCTCGGCAACAGCCATCGATCGCGGGTCAAAGGAACAAACGTGACGCTAACGGCTGGCAATCGATAGCTTCAACTCATTTACACTAAACAAAAGATGAATTTTCGTTTACTGGTGTGGAAGACAACGGTAATAACCGCTTCATATAACACTATAGATCTAAACGTACGCGTTACCTTCTTTGTATGTTTTTCAGGATGATTCTCAACAGAGCTTCTCACTTACGCCCTTCTAACGGAAAGAGGTACTTCGGAGAAGTCAGTAGAGAGGAGAAGAAAAAGAAATAGAAGAAAAGGTAGAAAAGAAGGAAAGACCGAGACAAGTGTAGCTTCTGTGCAAGAGATCCCAGGTGTACGACGTGGATGACGATGGAAAATTCTGTTGCCGCTATGAATTTAATGTTGGTATTGGTACTACGTAAGTCACTGGGTAATTATTTTGAGCGTAAGTGTCACCAGAGGAAAATCTAGTGTTATCAAATTTTTTGGAAGATTATCTTAGGAAAATCAGTGATATTTATAACATTACAGCTTCTTTCAAAATACACGCTCGTGGTCACCTTTAAGTTGTTTACTTTTGTTTTCAGGTGACCGGCTTAGGTCTTCTACGATGTCACCTTCAGCTCTTACATTCCTTGACGAGGAATCGTTAGCGAGGAGCAGGACCATCTGTGCAAACGTGGAATACTCTCTCAGAAAGTCGAAACAGGTCACCTGACAATAAAAATAAACAGCTTAAATGTGGTCACGTCTGTGCGTATCGGAATAAGTTTTCGTGTTATGCCTAAGTATGGCACACGCAATGTTCACGATAAATATTGCATGACAGTTACGTTTTGGCAACAATCATCTGACACGAAAGGTGATGCTAGATGGATACGTCTACGGAAAAACTGACGTAGAGGACATAGCATGTAAAAATGACTTTTACACCAATCCTTGTTTATTATTACAGCCATCAAAAGCGAAATATGAGAGGCATGTTTTGCTGAAGTGCTCGTGACTATATCTAAGTGCTAAAAGAAAGGTGAAAATGATCATGGTTCGCAGAAGAAACGGAAACACCTGAGTGGCAGCATGTACCCATTATCTGCGCCAAGGAGGAACCGGACGGGGGACGGGGTGCAGTCGAGGGAGGGAGGATGAGGAAGGGGGTGTTTCAAGGCGTCTGATTTTCGATCTGTGGAGGGATGTCCTGTAATCACCAAACGAACTGACGCTATTGCATTATAATAGCTACATATTGCCTGTAGAATCCGTTACTGAATGTAATTTGCTTGATAATTGTACATATCATTTTGCTCTGAAGCTTGTAACATTTAGATATTAAGATAAATGCGATAGCTTCTATACTCACATTCTTAAATGCTTTTGTCAGTAGTTGGTAACACGAAAAGACAACAAGGCCGCGTCCTAGGTAAGCGACGGAACCGACCGACATCGCGCGTTACCCTAGACGACGAAACACAACAGCAGATATATTTACGAAAGTATTCTACGAAAGCCACGTCTGAGGCGCTGCCTGTCCTCCGCTACAGCTTACGAACTTTGAACTCCAACGTGTTTGTATCTTCTCGCTGCAGCACGCACAGTGAGAGCAGCAGCTATAAGTCTCCTCAGCAAAGCGCTGAATTGGGCGTGTGGACTGTTTTGAAAAAAAAAAAAAAAACTATTCGGTGAAACAATTTGATTCTTCCGGATCTTCCAGCTCGATATCTTCGCTCAATAAACGACTGAATTTCATAGTGTGCTACACGAATCTAAGTAAATTACTGCATGAAATTTTTGAGAGTTTGCAGAGGCAGATATGCATTACGTAGATTCATTTTACGTCATATATATGTGCTGATGAAATGTAGCCAAGATAGTGAGATTCTATTTAAAACTGAGAACAGAACGATATGTCTCTTAGTGCTCAAGAATATGATCGTATACGTGGCGTACGGCCGCCCGCGGTCCGCTCTTATCCATCGTTGAGTATCAAGAGTCATGCGATCGAAGAAACAGTCAGAGTACGTAAACGGTTCATGATAAATCACAGCACTCACAGAGGACGTACTTCGTCATATGATTAACAATCGAAACCTTTTGGTCAATTCTTCGAGCCGAGAATGGGTTCTTGTACAAATGTTCATAGCCAAACAGTAGTGAGTAATGGGCCACTGGGGTATCAAAGCGACCAGTGTGAGGTCTAGATTTGGAGAAAACTATTTAGTTTTTGGATAGTAATGAGGGTATTTAAGGAAAACTTAATTATTGATTTGAGGGAAAATTGACATATTTAAAGATCACCTTCGCCTATGTATGTAAATGAAGTGTCTAAAAGTACATCTCTTCAAGTCCTAGGTGTTTTGCTCATAAAAAGATACATTCATGAGATACTAAACTGTCAGAAAGGCTTCCTTCCAACCAAATATTAAATTCAGGCATTTCGAGAACAGAAGACGCTAGGAAGAAAAATGAAGTTTCAGTAAGCTCATGCTTTCTTAATAAAAGGTTAAATTAAAGAATGAAAGAAATCGGTCAAATAATTTGTGAAGTGATCTGTGCAAAAGAAGTAAAAATAGATTAAATAAACATTCGAAATGCCTTTGAATAATGCTCGAAATCATGTACAGCAAATGAGTTTCATCAAGTGTTTCTCTATTCCATTTTATTTATACTTTTAGACAAATCATTTCACAGAACGTCTGACCTGTGTTTTCAAAAATTTTATATACTTTATTTATGTAGACTATTTAGATTAATTGTAACAATTGGCATTAAAACTGACTGCTTATAACTGACACTGCCAGCAATCAAATAACAGTAAAATTTCATGGTTGTTCAGTGTGATTTGTTAGAAATTCAATGTATGTGATATATTGGAATAGATGTGTTTGTACTTAAGGATGAAGCACTTTGGCGAAGTCTTAAAAATTTACTATGAGATGCAATGTAAAGACTATAGATAAAACTTAGTACACAGAACATGTGATAGGGTTGTAGTTGAGTAAGTTAGGATGTATAAAGAGACCAAAGCCAAAAGAAGGACCCATAAAGATTCATATTACAAGCCCAAGACGGTACCACCAGACCACGAACACCTCATGACCACAATACTCACTTTGTCGTATATACGTTAGTCACTCACTCTTCCGCATTTATCATATGTTCATAGGCTTAGATCACTTAAGGGGAGACGGAAGGCAAGTGGCCTTCAAAAATTCGATTTGTAGATTTTAGCATATTTGAAATGCCTGGTCTTCCCTGTGTAAAACAGTTTATGTTTTATATAAATACGACAATTTTTTTCGTGAGATATGATGGTTTTCATGACGCTCTGTGCGATTTGGGTTTAAACGCCACGCCTTCCTTTTTGCGCCATGTAGAGATAATGCACAGCATTCTTTTACTCCATGTATATTATTTCATATTTTCATTAGTAATGGATGAAATTAAACCCATATTTAGAGACCTTTGTAAAGATACATTGATGGAGAAATGTCTTCGTGGGAATGCCCAAAATTTAAATGAATGTGTAAATTCTGTCGTTTGGAACCGGTTACCGAAAACTTCAATGGTTGTATAATAAGAAAACTGGATGTTTTGGAACTATTGGGCATAGAATCTACTGGAAATACTGCAAAATCCTTGGTGCAAATAGATAAAGAGAGAATCGGCAAAGTGGATATTGCTAATTTAAAATGCACAAAAGAAGGCAGACAGAAAGGAAGAGGGCCCAAGAGAAGGAGAGAACATCAGTATGATTCAGATGTTGCTCAGTATGATGCAGGAAAATATTAGTGGTAAGTAATTCTCATCAATAACTACTAGAATAGCAATATTAAACTTTAAATGGATTTTTCCCAAAACTACATTTTTTTTTACTTTCAGGTACCATTATTTGATAAACTAACGGGGTTAGAAACATGAAATCTGGTCACTTTGTGCTGCAGGTGGTAATACGTTATTACAAATAAATTGAGAACCACCAAACAATCAGGAACTATTTCATAATTATTAATGTACAAAAAAAGTAAAATTTTACAAGTGAAAGAATAATTTTTTTTCTTCAAAACCATAAGAGGTATTATGTTCATTTTACTTGTAAATTGAGGCATATATGTTATATATATGCAGAAAAGATTTCATTGTTTGCTACGGGTAGCTTTTAGAGCCCAGAGGCATCTGTCATTTTTAGTTGCACGGAAAACTGCGATGAATGTGGAATTACTCTGAGATTTTACGACAAGTGGCTGTCGGTACACCAGACCTGACACCTCTCCATTTATTTTTATGGGAAGACATCAAGGGTACCGTGTTTCTTTTACCTCCTGTACCGGCTTCTCTACCTGAACTTGAGAATGAATTTCGTCGACACTGAGCAAGTTACACCAGCAATGGTACGGTGAGTTTGGAACGAAACTGACTTTCGATTGGATCTACGCAGGATAACCAACGGAAGCCACATAGAACATCTTTAGTTTAGGGTAACATAATCTGATGTGTTTCCCTACAAAATAACATTAAAACCAGCTCTTTACCTTCTTTCAATAAATTTGTATGACTTTTTAAAGTTGTGAAGTCATTTTTGAAACAGTCTGTACTATTACATGATGCTAACAGCACGTAAATAATTTCTAATGAAGACTTGCGTGTGGTGAATCGTGGTTGGATATTTTAGTCAGTAGTGGTAGCCCAAGGAAGGAAAAAATTCCAAGTTCGAGTCCCGGTCTGGCAAGCAATTGTAATCTGACAGGAAGCTTCAAACCGTAACTCTACCGGTTAACTGTTCCTTATGTGAAAATGACACTGAAGTATGCTTAAGGTTAGATGGGTAGATCACATAACTAATGAGGAGGTATTGAATAGAATTGGGGAGAAGAGGAGTTTGTGGTACAACTTGAATAGGAGAAGTGATCGTTTGGTAGGACATGTTCTGAGGCATCAAGGGATCACGAATTTAGTGTTGGGGGGCAGCGTGGAGGGTAAAAATTGTATAGGGGGACCAAGAGATGAATACACTAAGAAGATTCAGAAGGATGTGGTTTGCGGTAAGTACTGGGAGATGAAGAAACTTGCACAGGATAGCGTAGCATGGAGAGCAGCATCAAACCAGTCTCAGGACTGAAGACCATAACAACAACAACATGGATAAAATACTCTGATCAGCCACAATATTATTACAACCTCTCTAATAGCCGGTACGTCCAGCTTTGGCTTAGTTAACAGCGGCGACGCGTCATGGCCTGGAAGCAATAAGGCCTCAGTCAGTCGTTGGAGGCAGATGTCACCACATCTGTACACACAAGTCACTCAATTCCCGTAAATTCCGGGGAGAGGTGCGGTGAGCTCTGGCGCCATATTCAGTCACATCCCAGATGCGTTCGATCGGGTTCAGATCTGGCGAGCTGGTGGGGGGTGGGGGTGGGGGTGTAGCATGTCAATTGAAAGTCGCAACTGAGTTCCACGAACCACTCCGTCACACTTGTGGCCTTGTGACACAGCGCATTGAAAAATGCGACTACCGTCAGGAAACTTGATAGTTGTGAAGGGATGTAAGTGGTCTGCAACCAGTTTATGATACTCCTTGGCCATCGTAGTGCGTTGCACGAGTTTAACTTCCTCGATGGATGCCCACGTGAATGTTCCTTAGAGTATAATGGAGCTCCACCAGCTGGTCTCCATCCCGGCGCACAGGTGTCGAGGGGCTGTTGGGCTGGAAGACAAAGGATTCGTGCAATTCGATCGGCTTGATGAAGAAGGTATTGGGATTCATCAGGTCATGCAACGCACTGTTAATGTATCTATTTCAGTCACAGCTGCCGATTTCGTGATGTTAACGTTGGGATTTTGATGGGTAGACGGCTGCAGAGGAGCATCGTTACGAACGTTCGGTTGACTATGTGTTGACTTACACTTGTACTCTGCCCAACGTGAAAGTCTGTTGTTAGCTCCACTACAGTTCACCGCCTGTCCTGTTTTAGCAGTCTGCCCAGCCTCCGACGTCCGGTATCTGTAATGAAGAGTGGCCGCGCAACCCCACGACGTGGTTTCGCCACGTCTTGAAGACATTCATCTCAGCACTCCTCGAACACGTGACAAGTCGTGGAGTTCTCGAAATGCTAGTGCCAAACGTCCGGGCTGGACCGTGCGTTTGTCTGACTAACAGTCATTGCTCGACAGTTACGCTGATATCGCCTGTACGGATTTATATCGGTAGTAGGTCGGTGGTCAAAATTTTGTGAGTGATCAGTGTACCTTAAAAATTTAAAATCCTGTCATTAACTACTCTTTAAGAACTATCATCTTATTTAGAAAGATTAATAGACTAAGACAAATATTAAACATAGAAAACGCGTTTGTCTTGTCGCAGCGTTAGTTACGGCGCACAAATACTCGGACTTTTTCATCCAGTTTTTGACTTTATTCATCCAGTTTTTGAGAATGACAGCACTTAGAGACTTCCAACAAACATTAACTATAGCACTTAGAGACTTCCAACAAATATTAATTATAGTTTTAAACCGTCCAAAACTTCTTCTCGCTTGCATGCCCGAAGTCAAATATTTAACTCATTTAAGTCAAATATTTAACTCATTTAAGTCAAATATTTAACTCGCCACGTCTGAAGATTTTTTATATACTGGCATTCTATTCTTTAAAGAGTCTGGAGTTTACTGGTTTATCAGAAATGATGTTACATCCAGATGTCATGTGGCTATGCACTGTTCCTTTGAAGAAAATTAATTTTCCCCATGTCGGTGCAACTCTGGAAAAGTTCAAACTCAAAAAGTATGTCATGTCGCTGTCGGAAACCAGAAATTGCTTTCCCGGTATTGAATCTCCTGCAGCGTCGGCATAGGTACCAAATATGTCAAATTCCTCACAGTTTTTGAAATGATGGAACAGAATGAAAATTAATATGAAACCACTAATGTTTAACATAAGACTAACAACGAGTACTTACGGTATGTTTGAAAATATAAAGTCTGATAAAAGCCCACTCACCATGACAAAACCAAATGAGGAAAAGGTACAAACTGAAATGCTACTAATTTCAAATACCTGTATCTATATATTTTTATAAGTAAAGATTGAAATTTGATCTCAGATCAAAATACTAGAGGAAATATTGTCATGTATTATATGGAACGCTGTTTCATTCTAATGTCGCCAATATTTCGTAAGACGAAACTTAACTACTTTCAACATTCACCATAGATTACACTGTTAATTTTGTTCTTTAATCACCATTGGATACCTTCGATTGTATACCGAAAATGTATTCACTTTTAGCCGTTAACAGTGTTATGTCTTATCTTTTTCATCACCACAAAAATATCTAATCCCCTACTCATCCATTTAGAACTGTAAGTTGTATTACCCAAGTATCAACTTGCAATGGCACGTGGAGAGTCATCAACGCAGTAAACGCGCACAATTTTATGGAAACTGTAATTTCCCGAAAACATCTAATAGTATAATTATGGAGAAATTTTGTTGTACAGTTTTCAACGAAAGTCGGTTTTCAGTGCACTGTGTACCTCAACACCTGTTCTTTACTTTTTGCATTTAATCTGTTGAGTCATTGCTGTGATTAAGGAAGATATCAGTCCAGTCATACTTGATTTTTGTTTATTTTTTTTTGGGTAAGGTAAATTTTTCTTAATGTGGTAATATTGTAGGTGGTTTTTAATGATATTAGATGCATGATTTATACAAAAGTAGGTACCCGTTTGCAAAACATACTTGGCATACCTCGTTTCAGTTTATGGTTTCCAATAACTAACTACGAAATATTCGCTATTGCAGAATATATCTAAATTATCATTCAATAATTACCATGCAGAACAACAACAAAAAAGAAAAAAAATACTGTGAAGTGTAGCGAACCAACCACATCTGTGTATTCTGGTGGTCACCAGTTGATGCGCACTGCTGCCGTGACTTGCTGACGTTTTCCTGCCGGCCGCTGTGGCCGTGCGGTTCTAGGCACTTCAGTCCGGAGCCGCGTGACTGCTACGGTCGCAGGTTCGAATCCTGCCTCGGACATGGATGTGTGTATCGTCCTTAGGTTAGTTAGGTTTAAGTAGTTCTAAGTTCTAGGGGACTGATGACCTCAGATATTGAGTCCCATAGTGCTCAGAGCCATTTGAACCATTTTGACGTTTTCCTAGTGATGCCCAACATTGGCAACACTTGCACGTCATAACAGGCTGAACCTTCAAAAATGTGTACCTGAGGTGTCCACTGCGAAAAAATACTTCTGTTGCAGCTAAGACAAACTAAAAGGTAACGTGCAAAATTGTAATCAAGGGTTAAAAAGACCTAAAGTAGTTATGTGTTATCCATTCCCAGTCTTGTGCAATAAATGCTTTCCTACGTTCTGCTTCGTATTACAACGCTTGTGTTAGTGGTATTCACAGTTTTTCCAGATCTATGTGTTGCTAACTCTGTATTTAAATGATACGTTCGTTATTTGGCGACAAGTTCACGTTTTGTAGCATGGTACAGAATCTGGTTTGCATTAGTCTGTTCAAATACTAGGGCATATGAATTCACCACAATCTCGTTTAGTGCGCCTTTAACGTACATTAAATTCGTTTTGTGTAAATCTTTCACTTGTGGTGATCTATTGTACCACGATCTCGTCGCATAATGTTGTAATCTTTAAACGCAGCTCGTCTCTGATGGAGATTAACATTTTCCCCAATTGAATCAATTTATGATTTAACACCTCAGACGCAATTCAGCAATTCCTGTTTTTCATCTGAGATCGAAGATAGTCTATTTTCTGCACAAGATTATCAGTGATTGGTACCAGCATACTTCAGCCAGGCAATTCTTGTGCCTTGGAGACGTTAGCCTCACCACTAAAAATCATCGTTTGCTGTCTCCCACTTCCGCAACTGCTACAATTATACACTGATTTATTCCTATAACAGAGGCTTTTTCAATTAAAGCAGTTCCTATTTTCCTTGTTCTGTCCCTCCAGCATTTCGTATCTACGCTGCCTCTGTGCCATACTTCATTAGCTAAAAAATATCAATGAAGAGCGCCGCATTTCGTTTGCCTTTATCATAGACCCTGGAATTTTCCGTTAGCCACGACTCAGTGTCACTGTTGACTGAAAAGTGGCAGCAGGTCTTTTCCTCTGTGCTTCGGGAGTGTTTGCTTAGCATAATGCTAGTGAACTGGTGTTCTCCTAATGTCCTCTGCTGCAGCAAGAATGCGAGGTAAAATAACACGAAGTCCGTAACCGACCAGAAGCAGCCTGGTATTTCGTTCTGCCGGTGGCGTCTGTTCTGTGCACACCAGATGTTGCAGAATGAATACCAAACGCTAAACGTTCCCCGCAGCAACAGGAACGTGACAGTCATATCTTGCAAACATTAATTTGCGCTGTTAAGCTCACTCGCTATTTGCACAGCGCTGTTCAATGTTTGCTCACTGTATACGTCAGATATTTGCCCGTGTGCTGTGTAACAGAGTGATTTAAGTAACTAAAACGTATCGTAGACCATAATTATAGCTTGTAATGTAACAATACTTTATTTGCTTTATTTGCTAGTACCTGTTGTCCTTTTTCGTGTTCAGTGATCTCTATGTTGTCACAATGTGTAGTTTTACTCTTTTTAATGCTATTATTTTTTTCTATTTGCCAGCCGTTTACATTTACAGTACTAGGAGGCACACTGGCAGCGACCAAATTGTCACACTTCAGTCATAGAAGTTAAAAATTATACATCTATAATGTAAACATATTTTTAGTCGGTACAATAGACAATTCTGTTGAAACCTTGTGTATTCTTTTATTCTGACTACTTCCAGATATATAACTGGTATTTAGCCTTGAATGAATGCTCTATTCTATTTAATTTTTAGGCCCAAAAATTATATCTCTCATCTGTTCACTACAAATACAGCGAGGTGACAAAAGTCATGGGACACATCCTAATGTCGTGTCGGAGTTCGTTTTTCCCAGCTTTGTGCAGCATCTCGGCCTGTCATGGTCCCAATAAGTCCTTGGAAGTCCCATGCAGAAATACGAAGCCATGCTGCCTCTATAGTTGTCCATAACTGCCAAAGCGTTGGCATTGCAAGATTTTATGCACAGTATGACCTCTGGATTATGTCTCATATATGTTCGATGTGATGGCGTTCTGTTTGGCGAACTTATTCGCTCGAACTGTCCAGAACGTTCTTCAAACCAATCGCGAATAACTCTGGCCCGGTTACAGTTTCATCCTTGTTTGGGAACATGGCTTCCATGAAAGGCTGCAGGTGGTCTCCAAGTAGCCGAATGTAACCATTTCCAGTCAATGATCGGTTCAGTTGGACAAGAGGGCCCAGTTCATTGCATGTAAAAACAAGCCACACCATTACGGAGCCAACACCAGCTTGCACAATGCCTTGTTGACGACTTGGGTCCATGGCTTCACGGGGTCTGCACCACACTCGAACCATCAGCAGTCAGGACTCATCCGACCAGGCCACGGTTTTCCAGTCACATAGGCTCCAACAGGTATGGTCACAAGCCCAGGACAGGCACTGTACGCGATGTCGTGCTGTTAGGAAAGGCATTCGCGCCGCCCGGGCCACCGCTGCCACAGACCAGTAAGAACAAATTTCGCCGCACTGCCCTAACATTTTCGTACGTCCCACATTGGTTTCTGCGGTTATTTCAAGCAGTGCCGCTTGTCTGTTAGCACTGACAGCTGTACACAAACGCCACTGCTCTCGGTCGTTAAGTAAAGGCAAACGACAACTTCGTCACCCGTGGTGAGATGTTATGTGTGAAATTTGGTATTCTCGGCACAGCCTTAACACTGTGGATCTCGGAATATTGAGTCCCTAACGATTTCCGAAACTGAATGTCTCATGCGACTAGTTCAAACTACCATTCATCGTTTAAAGTCTGTCATTTCCCGTTCCACGGCTATAATCACATCGAATACCTTTCCACATGAATCATCTGAGTAAAAATGACAGCTCCACCAAAGCACTCCCCTTTCATACCTCGTGTACATGACAGTACCACCATCTATATATGTGTTTATCGCTACCCCATGAAGTTCATCACCTCGGTGTAGTTAAGGGAAAAGACAAAAAGAATACGAGGACTACCTTACATTACACAACGTAATAGTAATGGGCATAAATGAACATTCACTTAATTCTGTGTATGTACTGACTTGTGATAAACTCATAGATCTGCTTCAGAGATACGTAGATAACAAAGCCTATAGCTAAGTTACGTGCAGTGAGCATGTTTGGTTCAATTGTCAACGGGGCTTCCAGTTTCTGCAAACCTGGAAATTAAAGAAAGAAAGCAATCACATCGAGTATAAGTTGATGAACTGCCACCTCTCTCTCTCTCTCTCTCTCTCTCTCTCTCTCTCTCTCTCTCTCTCTCCCCACCAGGGGAGTAACTGCTGATATCACGATTAAACAGTTGACCTCGGTTTTTGGTTTGGTCCACTCCGCTCGCGATTGCAGTCTTGGTCCAGTATTATTAGTACCTCTACTGAAGATAGCAAACATACAATGTTAATGTAGAGCACTTTCTCGCGAAATGCAAAGATCCCGAGTTCGATTCTCGGTCCGGCACACAGTTTTAATCTGCCAGGAAGTTTCATATCAGCGCACACTCCGCTGCAGAGAGAAAATCTCATTCTGGAAACATACAATATTGTGTAAAATTTGCTCGATATCCATATCAATGTGCATAATCAATTGTAGAGATATCAGATCAATAGCAAGAAATCACAAATGAACTTAAGTAATTTTTAACAAGAAGATGAAACTACATTTAATGTTACAACATGTGTGCGTGGAGGCCATGCTGCAAAAAAATCACCAAGAGTGAAAGATACAAACAGAAAGAATTTCTTATATATTAGAAAATATTGGAAAACGCCCATTAAAAGAGGGTGTGTTGAATTCAAACGCTCCAGTATTCAGACGGACTAATATAAACTCTACTCTTAATCATGCCTGAAAAACTGAAGCTGTAAATACCACTGATAATAGCGAATACTCAGTTCAAAAATCACAACAAGTCGTGGTAAACTTGGAAAAGGACGAGACATACAGAAAGCTTCCATTTCAATAACATCATAGTCAGGCAGAGATACATAAATGAGACATTGGTTTGTAAGGCCTACCCAGTGGCAGATATTGACTCAGATCACAATCTAGTAAAGATGAAGAGTAGGCTGAAATTCAAGAGAAGAGTGAGAAAGGATCAATGCTCAAAGAAGCGAGATACGGAAGTATTAAGGAATAAAGAATTACTCTTGAAGTTCTCTGACGCTGTACCTACTGTAAAAATGTGTAGCTCAGTGTGCAGTTGAGTTACAGGTGAATGGATATCCCTAAAACAGCTAACAGGACAATCACTAGAGTTGCAAAGGCCGAGCAATCTAAGGCGGTGCAGTCATAGACTGTGCGGCTGGTCCCGGCGGAGGTCCGAGTCCTCGCTCAGGGATGGGTGTGTGTGTTTGTTCTTCGGATAATTTAGGTTAAGTAGTGTGTAAGCTTAGGGCCTGATTACCTTAGCAGTTAAGTCCCATAAGATTTCTCACACATTTGAAAATTTTTTTGAGTTGCGAAGGAAAACATAGGTATAAGGAAGGCAATTACGAAGAAATTATCGGTAACAGAAGAAATGTTTCGTTTCATTGATGAAAGGGGAAAGTACAAAAAAATGGAGGAGGCCATTTACATTCGCGTAACAGACAATCTCATAAACAGAGACACAGGTTTTCAACTAAGCAAGGCATGGCAACCATTACTTAACTCCATCAAGGAGTCACGCCACAAGCGGACACAAGATCCTTCTCCGACGGCCGCAGAGGACACTCCACGGGATTCTGCATCTTCCACCACCCGCCGCGAGGCGGGGGCGGGCGCCTACCTGGGTCTGCGACCCCAAACGGATTGTCGGCGGTCGCAACCGGAAGTTCGGCGGCCGCAGTCGACCCGTCGGTGCAGGGAATCGAAGCCCGACTGACGGACATAAATAACACTGACAATGAGCAGACTTACGCACACACGCACGACGCACGCACACGCACACGCACTTGCGCTGTGGATGCCGAAGCGAGCGGACGCTCTTAGCTGACGCTACCGAGGCTATTCCTTTGTTTGGCGGTTGTGTTGCAATCGGCTGCGCGGGTTCACGCATTTGGCTTCTCGCCTTGCGTGTTCTCGTTCACCGGTGTTTCCTTTTTCTTTCTAGGTTCGGATCAGCCTGCTAGGGACTCAGGTGGCAAAATCCACGTGGCGTGACCCCACAATCTGAAAAGTAAAATCTGTCGTCTTTTCTAAAAAAGCAAAGTTGTCGTGTTGGGGTCGCGACATGGAGGAGGAGCTGCAGCGAGATGATCGCTCCGGCGAGACGCAGGGCGCGGCGGATGGCCGTCCAAGGGAGGTCTCCCTAACGGCGGCAACATCTGACCCGCCATCACCGACGAGGACGACGAGCGAGAGTGCTGCACGTGGCCGCCGTGGTGGCGCGGAAATATCCGCGAACGCACGGGGCCGCGCCCGCACACTCTCAGGACGGCGACGACGGCCAGAGCCGCCGGTTCCCCTAACAAAGGAGGAATTTGCCACCGCCATCGCGCGCCTGACCGCAGAGGAGAGCTTCAGCTGCATGCAACGGCTGGACACGGGGACAGAAGAGGTCAGGGTGGAGGTACTATTGAGACTCCGGTCCTTGGTGCCCGCGGACATGCGCGCACATGTAATCGCCACGACAGCTGCCGTGCCAGCAGTCACGCCGGCCACAGAGGCCGCCACGCCATCGCCAGCGTGCAGTCTGGCAGAAGCGGACAAGCCTGCAGAGGTCGAGCAAACCTCACGGAAGCGCCCAGCCGCGGCCGTAGAGGACACTCCCTCCCCCCAGGCAAGTTCCGGTCGCGCCAGGCGGAAGAAGAGGGCGCGCCGTAGGACGACCACGTCACCGAGGCAACCCGATGGAGAAGGCTTCATCGCGCCTCCCCGGCGCCATACAGCGAGAGCCAGGGCGTTCGAAATGGTGACGCCAGAAGCGGTCCAGGCTGCAAACCGGTTCGCGGGCCTGCCGGACGTAGCCGAGACCGACGGGGACGGGACACAGCCGACCACGGCGACGAAACCGCCCCGCCGCCCGCCGCATATCTCTATTCAGTTTCCCGGCAGCTATACCGAGCTGAGGGACAAGCTGTACGCTGTCGCAAAACCGCGAAAGATGATCGCGGGCAACGACACGTACAAGGTTCGACCAGACTGCATGGAGGACCACGCGAAACTCATGCAGCTCTGCGAATCGGAGAATTGGCACTGCTTTACGCAGAGCACCGATCAGCTGAAGCAGCTGAAGGCAGTTATTCGCCATCTGCCAATGAAGATGGAACCGGAGTTCCTACAGCGGCAGCTGGAAGAGATCGGCTTCCAGACCCGCCACGTCGGCTTGATGAAGTCACCCTTGTTCCTAGTGGTTCTGGTTGACAACCGGAAAATTTTTCAGGTTGACAGCATTGCCGACTTCGACGTAAAAGTCGAAACACTCCGTGCAAAAGGCAGGCGAGCCCAGTGCTTCAACTGCCAACGCATGGATCATGTGTCCAAATTTTGCAGGATGCCGGAGCGCTGCTGCAAATGCGGAGAGCGACACCAGTCGCGGGACTGCCCCAAGAGGAAAGAAGACCGGCCGACGTGCTGCAATTGCGGCGGGGACCACGTCGCGTGCTACCGAGGGTGCGTCGCCTTCAAGCGAGGGAAGCGCGCCACCCGCGTAAACCCGGGTCGCAGCTTTGCGGACGCAGCTAAGGGGAAGCCGGCCGCCCCCTCCGAGCGGCCTGGGCGAGAGGCCGCACCGGCACCGCAGCCGTCGCAGCTGCCCTCGCCGGCGGTGCCGCCTGCGGTCGGGGGTGTCGGCTTGCCGGCGCCCGCGGCTGCTAGGATGGTTGCCGCCCGCGCAGGGCGTTCTCAGCACGCCGCTCCGCTGCCGACTACGGGAAACGTCGCGATGGAGTCGAACCTTCCCGAAACAGTGAAGGATGACACCACCGAGCTGGCCGCGCTTCTGCAGTCGCTCAACCAGCTGATGACTCAGCTACCGGTGCTCGTGGGAGCAGTGACGGCGGCCCTCCAGGCCACCGCCGGGAGAAGCCAGCCCTAATATGGATAACGACCATATTTATGGGTTAACCGACTGCACGTTCAACGCTCGGGGTCTCCACCCCCAGCAGGGCGAGTTTCGCCAATTCCTACTGGACGAGGCGGTCGACATCTGCCTTGTGCAGGAGACTTTCCTCAAACCCGGGGCGAATACCGCCTTTACAGGTCGGGAAAGACTTCGCCAGCGACCCCGACGCGAAAGCCAGCGTTCTGGCTGACGCCTTTGCAGCCAACTACACACCGGTGGCCGACGTCATCGACGACGACCACATACGGCGAGTCCACGAGCGACTGCCAACCTTCCGCGGCGCAAGGGAGGAAGGCGACGTTATCGAGCCGATAACGGAGGAGGAAGTTGCGGTACAACTTCGCTCGCTGAACCCCAAGAAGGCCGGAGGCAGCGATGGCGTCACAAACCTCCTGCTGAAGAACCTTCCACCGGGCCTACATCGGCAACTTGCCGATGTTTTCAATGAGATTCTCCGATCGAGTGACTAACCCTCTGCGTGGAAACACGCGGAGGTCGTGGCCATCCTGAAATCTGGCAAGGACCCACGCCAGGCATCGAGCTACCGACCCATCAGCCTACTCCCGTCCCTCTCGAAAGTTTTCGAGAGGCTGTACGCGAGAAGACTGATGCGACACGTCACCCAGGAGGGCATCATCCCGGACGAGCAGTTCGGATTCCGAGAAGAGCATGCCACTTCCCACCAGCTGTTGCGGGTGGTAGAACCGGCCATGATGGCACTGGAGACAAGGAAATTCCTTGGCGCAGTGTTCCTCGACGTCTCCCGAGCGTTTGACTCGGTGTGGCACGACGGTCTCGAGTTCAAACTCTTTGAGCAAGGGATACCGACGTCTCACATGACGTTGCTGCGGTCGTACCTGTTCGAACGAACCTTCCACGTGAGGGCTGACGACGGTACGTCCACAGACCGGCAGATACGTGCAGGGGTGCCGCAGGGGTCGGTTCTCGGCCCCTCGCTGTACTCCCTGTACACTGCAGACGCGCCGAAAGTGGCAGGAGTCGAACTGGCGCTGTATGCTGATAATACAGCCCTGTTCACGCGCAGCATGAATGCCCAGGTGCTGAGAAACCGGCTCCAACGCGGTTGCGACGCCTTAGGCTCATGGGCAACAAAGTGGCGGTTGAAATTCAGCGCCACAAAGAGCCGGGCAGTCGTCTTCACTCGAAGACTTCTGCCGCCAGGGCTTACGCCGCTCGAAATCCTGGGAGAACCCATCCCATGGAGTGGGACGGCGAAATACCTAGGGGTTACCCTAGACCTCAGGCTCACCTGGAAGCATCACATCCGTGATGTGAAAGGGACAGCAATTGGACGCCTCCGCGCCCTGTATCCACTGCTAAACCCGCAGTCGACATTGCCACCGCAACACGGCATCACGCTTTACCTAACATTGGTTCGCCCACTGTTAGAGTATGCGGCCGTGGTTTGGGGGAAAGCCGCAGATGCTCACATTGTGACTCTGCAACGGATACAGAACCGCGCCCTGAAGACTCCTATGCATCTTCCGAGGCGCTTTTCGACGCGCCAACTCCACGAGGACACCGGAATCCTGCCTCTTCGAGAAAGGTTCCGCGCCATCGCCAGGAAGTTCTACGAGAGGACGGAACACTCCCGCAACCGGCTCATTCGTGGACTGGGCCAACAACCACATCACAGGCCAACCACGCGTTGGCCTGACCTGCTGAGGGATTAAGTTTTCTACTAATCCCTCAACAGAGTTTGTCTTTCTCTGTTTCAGGCAAAACCAGACAGGACCATTCGACTAGACTGTTAATTAATGTTTCTCTCCCCTACAGGAACTGCAGGAACGACATATGTATGTCTATACTGCATCACCTCGAGCCAAGGACAGGCTTGTCATTCCAGCGTCAGCGTCAGACAGACCAAACGCCTTCTCTTGTTCCCCATTCAGCAGAATCTCAGTAGGGAACAGATAATATCGGAAGAGCAGTTTGGCTTTCAAAGAAACCACTCTGCAACACAACAGCTGATGAGGGTAGTAGAGGCCGCTACCCTAACACACAGCTACAAAGGCTACTGTGGAGTGGTTATGCTAGATGTACGAAAAGCCTTTGATACGGTCTGTCACATCGGATTACTGTTTAAGCCATACACCCAAGGTTTCCCTGGGGCCTTGGTCAAACTAATAAGAAGTACCTCACAGGACGAACTTTTGTAGTCGACAACAAATGTTCCACCAAAAGGGACTTACGAGCGGGAGTACCCCAGGGATCGGTATCAGGGCCCACCCTGTACAACTGCTACACAGCAGACACCCCCACAGCCCAGCATGTTAAAAATGCACAGTTCGCGGACGACACCGCCTTCCTCCCTCTCAGTGGGAATCGCAATGTCGCTACTGCGCGCCTTCAGTGCATCCTAAACGAAACCGAGGCGTGGGCCAAAAAGTGGCGGATCACGCTCAATGCCGACAAGACCCAAGCAATAATGTTCACAAAAAAGCTAGGGCAAAGACCTCCCATATACCGACCTCCCCCTGTGCTGACACTCCAAGGCAGGAATCTACCATGGAGGAACTCGGCGCAGTACCTCGCGGTCACGTTGGATAAACGCCTCACTTGGCAAACACATGTAGCTAACCCGAGAAAAAAGGCAAGCACCAGACTGCAGGTTCTACATCCAATCTTAAACGCCAGTAGCGGCCTTTCCGGTGACCTAGGAATCAGGGTCTACTGCAGCCTGGTGAGGCCCATGTGCATGTCCAGTGTAGGTCTACGCAGCAAAATGTCACCTGAACAAGCTCCAAACCATACAAAATAGAACACTTAAAAGAGCCATACACGTTGGCACTCGGTTCTCTACAAAAGATCTCCACGACATAATGGGTCTACAACCACTAAGAGAGCGCTTCAAAGAACTCTCCATAGCATTTTACAGGCAGGCCAACCGCTCACAAAATGAGTTCATAAGCGGTCTAGGGTAATACGACCCACTACAGTTTAGGTGTAAGAGGGCAAAAATACCTACACTAGATGATAATTAAAAGCACGAAAACCCCACAAAACATACACGCAAAATACATACAAAATACATAAAAATAAATGTTTAAAAAACACAAAACACACAAAAACAATAAAAAGAAAAAAAGGACATGAAAACCGGCAACTGCCCTACAGGTCATACAAGAATCGTGTTCACTGCACATACAGGATATACCTAAAATAAGCCAACATTAGTAACACAAATTCCACTCTAGGCAGGAGGAAATGTCTACAGACAACACCCTCCACACAAAACCGGCTCTCAAATATGAGGCCAAATATTAGTGAAAGCAGCAGCAGCAGCAGCAGACAGACAGACAGACCATTCCATCAGAACTACCTGATGATGGCGGAAAGGTTATTCGCCGAAATATCGTGGGACTTCAACGATCGCATCCGGCTGGACACCCGAGAGCCCTGGAAACAACACATACGCCGGGAAAGCCTCCGATCACATAAGTACAAAAATGTTCAAGGAAATTCAGGCATACAGAAGTGCAAGTCACTTGCGAATAAAGTAAACGAAATGCAAGTTAGCTGGGGTAAAACAGCTACATTAAAATTGTGAAAAACTCAAAAAAGAAATGATAGTCTCAAGAACTGCCTTAGTATACAGAAAGTCAAAACAACCTTCGCGAAGTTAAAAACATGGGCGGTAACACTAGGAGTATATTGGAGATTCCACTGTTATATGCAGAGGAGAGAGTGGATAGTTCTGAAGAGTACATTGAACCCCTTCATGAGGAAGAGAACAAGTTTGATGACATTACAGAAGATGGAACAGGAGTCGACAGGGAAGAGATAGGCGATCAAGTATTAGAATTTGAAATGGTCGTTGACCGCATAATGTCCAATATGTCAGTAGGGATACATAATATTCCATCAGAATTTCTACAATCGTAGGGGGAAGTGGCAACAAAACGACTGTTCACGTTGGTATGTAGAACGTATAGGTTGGTGATATACCATCAAACTTTCGGAAAAACCTTATCAACAAAATTCCGAAGATAGCCAGAACTGACAAGTATTCAAATTATCATACAATCGGGTTAACAGCTCATGTGTCGAGGTTGTGTACAGGAATAATATACAGAAGAATAGAAGAGAAAATTGTGGATCAGTTATACGACGATCAGTCTCACTTTGGGAAAGATAAAGGCGTTATAGAGACAGTTCTGACGTTGCAGTTGATAAGGGAAGCAAGACGCTCGTGGAATTCATCGAAATAGCTGGAAAAAAGCGTCAGACAATGTAAGGTGGTGCAGGTAGTCCAGCGATGTAGACATTTTGTTAAAATTGTGCAAACGTCACAAGAAACAAGAAATAACTCTAACAATTCTACGAATTTTACTAATTAAATTCCAGAATAAATACAGAGCAGCTCCCAATTTCTAAGAAAATATTACAGTAATAGCTCTCAGAGAGAAAGAAAACGACGTAGAGCGAAAATGCTTAAACTCTAGCAGTGTACAAAGCCGGTTTCGTTTTGTAAAATCTGAACGTGAAGCGTAAATGGGAGAAAGATTTACACGAACTACGAAATATGTGCCAAAATCGCAAGATTTAGATCTCTACGTGAGAGCCAATGCACAGTTACCAATGGCGATCTACGACAAGGCGTGCTCTGAATTCCATGTGAGTTAAAAATTACTGATTTCGAGGCATCTTAGACCTGGTTAAACAGACTCCGGAAATTATACGGAAAAGAAAGACACAAGATCACTATGTTTGTCTCAAGTAAGCGTGTAGAGAAGGTATCATTGATAGGTAATACCATAGAGAAATTCGTAACTGACGTGAAGACGAATTTCTTGTTATTCCCTAAAAGATGGTTATGCATTCGACACATTTGTGTACAACAATGACAATGATAAGAATCAGTGGATTATTGTTTCCGCAGCTTTACCTCTGTCTTCAGGAACATCATGGGAAACTGGGATCAAAAATTTAAAAAAGAAAAGGGTTGTTTAGTTGCAAAAGACTTGTAATCAAAGTGTCAAAAATTGGAAGAGAATAATTTTCAATGAAGCGTCTTATTACCAATCGCAGGACGTAGTGACACCTCTGTCTCTAGAAGGCCGACGAAAAGATTGTTAATACAGTTTGGATTCTTTCGGTAACAAATTGTGTGATTCAGCATGTCACTAAAAGTTTTTCAGCAGCATCAAGCATTTCCAAAAAAATTGTTGGACAAGACTTTTCTTGTGTAGTTAAAAGAAAACTGATTTGCATCGTCATAGTGGCGCTCTTTCTGCGTTCTTACTCGGCTGACAGAGTGGACCACTGATCGTGACCGGGCAAAATATCTAACGAAATAAGCATCAAACGAAAAAACTACAAAGAATGAAACTCGTCTAGGTTGAAGGGGGAAACCAGATGGCGCTATAGTTGGCCAGCTAGATGGCGCTGGCATAGGTCAAACGGATATCAACTGCATTTTTTAAAATAGAAAACCCCATTTTTATTACATATTCGTGTAGTACGTAAAGAGAAATGAATGTTTTATTTGGACCACTTTTTCGCTTTGTGACACATGGCACTGTAATAGACACAAACGTAAAGGCACGTGGTATCACGTAACTTTCCCCCAGATCGGACGGTATTTGCTTCGTGATATCTAACCCGTGTCAAAATGGACCGTTTACCAACAGCGGAAAAGGTCGATATCGTGTTGATGTACGGCTATTGTGTTCAAAATGCCCAACGAGCGTGTGCTATGATGCTGCTCGGTATCCTGGAGGACATCAACCAAGTGTGCGGACCGTTAGGTTAATTAAGAAAACAGAAAGTGTTCAGCCACATGTGAAACATCAACCACGACCTGCAACCAATGATAATGCCCAAGTAGGTGTTTTAGTTGCTGTCGCCGCTAATCCGCACATCAATGGCAGAAAAACTGAGCGAGAATCGGGAATCTCACAAACGTCGGTGTTGAGAATGCTATATCACCATCGATTGCACCCGTACCATATTTCTGTGCACCAGGAATGGCATGGCGACGAGTTTGACCGTCGTGTACAGTTCTGACATTGAAACAAGATAAATTACGGGACGATGGCAATTCTTTTGCACTCATTCTATTTACCGACGATGCGTCATTCACCAACAGCGATAACATAAACTGGCATAATATGCACTATTGAGCAACAGAAAATCTACGATGGCTGCGACAAGTGGAACATCAGCGACCTTGGCGGGTTAATGTATGGTGCGGCATTAAGGGAGGAAGGATAGTTGGCCCCCATTTTATCAATGGCAATCTAAATGGTGAAATGTATACTGATTTCCTACTTAATTTTTACCGATGTTACTACAAAATGTTTCACTGGAAGACAGAATGGCGGTTTACTTCCCACATGATGGATGACCGGCACATAGCTCACGTGCGGTGGAAGCGGTATTGAATAGCATATTTCATGACAGGTGGATTGATCGTCGAAGTATCATACCATGGCCCGCACGTTCACCGGATCTGACATCCCTGGATTTCTTTCTGTGGGGAAAGTTGAAGGATATTTCCTATCGTGATCCACCGACAACGCCGGACAACATGCGTCAACGCATTGTCAATACATGTGCGAACATTACGCAAGGCGAACTACTCGCTGTTGAGAGGAATGTTGTTACACGTATTGCCAAATGAATTGAGGTTGACTTACATCATTTTGTGCATTTATAGCATTAATGTGGTATTTATATGTAATCACGCTGTAACAGCATGCGTTCTCAGAAATGATAAGTTCACAAAGGTACATGTATCACATTGGAACAACCGAAATATAATGTTCAAACGTACCTGCGTTCTGTATTATGATTTAAGAACCTACCTATTACCAACTGTTCGTCTAAAACTGTGAGCCATATGTTTGTGACTATTACAGCGCCATCTATCACATAGCGAAAAAAGTGGTCCAACTAAAACATTCGTATTTCTTTGCGTACTACACGAATATGTAATAAAAAATGGAGGTTCCTGTTTAAAAAATCGCAGTTGATATCCGTTTGACCTTTGGCAGCGCCGTATCGTGTCTCCCTACCACTTTCGCGCAACGATGCTCTGAGCGTGTTTTTTAGGGAATTGACTAGTTTGAACCTGGGACCTGTTACTGGTAAGGGGACGCCAGACCACACATGACATGTAGAATTCAGAAGAGTTCACTGAGACTAGCGATGATATAACCAAATACTTGATGATTTCAGCGTCAGCTCCACTAAACTCCCTGTAAAAGAATCTTAATACTAACTAAATTTAGTGGAAGTGGTTCAAGGCTGTCCTATTTTTAGTAAGATGGTAAAATAACGTCGAAAAAGCAGTTAAGTTTATTTTATTCTACTCTCAAAACATTGTTTATAAATTGCACTATTGATAAAAGGAGAAGTTTTAATACAGGATGGTAAGAACCAACTGCGTTCAACAAAAATGTGAACGAATATTCCCTGAATGGGTTTCCAAGATCTGTTTTGTACAAAAGTGGGTAGCACGCTCTTTGGTGTGACGTCATAAGCGAGTGACTGCGTGTGAGATCGCTCTCTAAGTTTTTTATATATTTTTAGGTTTCAGATACATATTTTAACGGTTTTTGTGATAATATTTACGATATAAGTGATTTATTAGTGGTTTCTTCATTCAACTCTGCCTTTCTTGTGTTGTGACCTGATATTCGTGAGTGTTTCGTATCGAGCAACGTAACTTCTTACCTGTGTTTACATTCCGCGCTGACCAGTTCCAGCTGTAGCGGCGCATCGACAGCTAAGTACTTATTAATTGTTTGTGTATAGTGGTTTATTTAGGATCTTTAGTGGTCTTCAGCCGGTGTTTTTTATGTTTTCTGGTGAAATAATTTCAGAAGAAACTTTTGGGAACTGTTTTCAGCTTCCTTACTGTGTAGTTAGACGTTTGGTTCTCTTTCTGTATTAGTCTTTTGTTATATTCACATTTGTTGTTTATTAATACTGTTAATAATAGTAGTTACTTCTCTTGTAGAGTAAGTTTGTGATTATTGTAGTCATTTTTTAACATCATCTTATTGTAGTAGCGAAACTTAGAAAAAATAAAATTTTACCATGAGTGAGAAGTGTAGGCTTTGCCGTAGGTTCGTGAGTAGTGGATTGCGGTGTGAGACTTGTTCGAAGTATTTTCACTGGGGGGAATGCAGTGGGGAAGCCAGTGGTCATTCTGGTGCGCTCCTCTCCTGGAACTGCAGGTTATGTAGCAAGAGTAAGTTAATAGAGGAGCAGGAGCGTAAGATGGGTGTCCTTCAGGTTGAAACATCCCCTTAGAAAAATTATACAAGACTGTGCTTAAACTGACACACAATATTTTTAGCGCAACGCAATCTGACTTCCAAAAATCCCTACGAAAGAATGGCCCTGACTAACATTAAGCTATACGTTTCACAAATCACTTACCTCACAAAAATCTTTGTTACTCAAGCTACTGCAATACAGCGAGCGCCACTACTGCCAGCTAAATAAAAGATTCAAACTACTGAAGGAACTAACTACTGATAGGCATAGTTGGCAAATGAAAGATTTTAATACAGAACAAACAATGTATTTACCTTAATAGTCATAATATATATATCAGTTCGTGACACCAATTCTTACAAATTTCAAAACACCGCCATCTCTCTCCCCACGTCCACCACTGCTGGCGGCTCACCTCCAACTGCGCAACGCTACGCACTGTTCACATCCAGCTGCCCAACGCTACAATGGCAGACAACAATGCAAACCAGCCACAGACTGCACACCGCACAGCCAGTGATTTTCATACAGAGTGCTACGTGGCGTTACCAATAAGAAAATGTAAACAGCCTACTTACGTAGCCCCCATGCTCCCCACAAAAAAATTTACAAATTGTTTTGGGCAGTGGCCAATACAGATTTGAAAATTTTTTTTCATAATTATGATTACAATAGCAAAGAAATCAAATGCACACACTTATTGATACAATGTTGGTCGAAAGCTAATATTTTCTCACATTCTATATAGACAGTCCTGATCATTCATCACAGTAAGATAGTAGTGTTTTTCTCAAAGACTGAGCAATAAAAGAAAATGCACACAGATGTAGTGGATTTACATGATATCTTGAATAAGTAGTGTTATCCTTCCAATGGAAAGACAGTGCTGACTCTTGACATGCAAACAGGTAATGGGCCACAACAGAGCAAACCCACAGCAGAGTCAGTCGAAGTTTTGAAGAATATTGGTAGGTAGGTCAACACAGAGTAGACCCATTGTAGTCCTGGTAGAGATTACGGAATTGGTGGGCCATCAGAGGTGCAGACCCACTGCAGTCCTTGTAGAAATAATGGTATTGGTGGGTCATCAAAGGTGTAGACCCACTGTAGTCCTTGTTGAAGTAATGGTATTCGTGGGTCATCAAAGATGCAGACCTACTGTAGTCCTTGTAGAGATGGCCAGTAGCCATCTGTTGCGACTGTGCAGGTGCACAATCACCATCGAAGGGTCTTGCAGAGAATATAGCAAGTCCATAAACCACCACTTGTGTACTCACAAAGTTATTTTATTTTAATTGTCTGTAGAACTAGCAGTGCTGTTATCCAGTCCCTTACTGAATTATTAACACACATGCAAACACTAACAGTCCTACTTCTCAAATATTGTCCATATACTATGACCAACAGAAACGTGTGCAGTGAAATGTAACTTACAAATTACTTAATTTGATCAACTGGTGTCAATTACAATTTTATAACATAAGAATACAATAATAAAGGTACAAAATACATCTTTAAAGAACATAACAATACAGATAACATTTGCAGTAGTAATGGCTTTACAAAAGAATCGAAATAGCAAATACATCAGTGTTACAAAAATTACGACATAAGTACATACATAAAAGATCAGAATAACTTTTGAAACATCAACTTCACACATGAGCATTAGAACAAAACAGAATAAGTAATGTGTAAACATTTTTACAAAGTAAATAACATGTTATTAATACAAATTATATTTGAGGATAACAGTATTCCTCATCATAGTGAATGTAGCTTAGTATTAGAAAAATTCTGCAACATAAGTCTTATCAAATAAACATATCAAGACAGGAAGAACATAAATACACAAGGGTACACAAACACATAGTGGGATAACACAAGGAAAGGGCAGGGTTTGTTTTACTGCAGTATTTTGCAAACAAAAGTTTCTTTACTTCTCGGAGATCTCCCTTCGTTCTTCATAATTTCCAAAAAGTCCTATCTATACCTGCTTTCTGTACTTTTCTCATAAAACCTCTCAGTGCATTTCTTCAAATCCATCGCAACTCATTCTCTTATATAGGCTACCCCCTCTTAAGCTAACTTAAATCTACTGAGCTCAGATGCTTAACTAAGGGATGAGGCAATGCAGCAGCAAAAAACAATTTACACAAACAGCAATGATAAAAAAATGGAAATTGGCAAAAAAAGGCAACAATATTACAACTAATATAAAGGAATGCGCAGCAAACAAGAAAAATAAATCAGTAATAAATTTGGCTTAACCTAGTAATACAAAGTGACATTCAGTAGCACTATGAATGGCAAACAGCCGCAGCAAATGCTATAACTTATACCTAAACATGACAAAGCTCAAGCAGAAAAAATGTTACACTAAAGACAACAATGCAGATAAGGACAATGTCTATTCACATCTTAATGTCTTTGCAATTAAAGTGGTGCACCACAAAAACTAATGCTACAACAAATTACCAAGTACTTGAAAAGACAATTATATATACAGTTACTGTTACTAGTCCCTTCTTATTGTTCTTTCCTTTCCAAGTGCTCCTTTTTTTTAAGAATGTGGATCATAAAATTATTATTTAACAGATCTGTTGACAGAAAGTTTTCACATTAGCAATTGCATTTACTTTTATTTTATAAAACCAATGCTGCAACACAGCTGGAAAACAGATATCAAATGAAATAAGCATTTATGTAAAAAGCATAAAAATATCATTCAATAGTGATGTGGCATTTCATAAGTTAGTAGAAATTCTCTCAATTCTCATAGAAAGACGCTTGTCATTATCAGGTGTGCAGATGTAAGAAAGTATCTTTCCAAGTAATGAGCGTGTCGTTTTTGCGATGTTTTCTACGAAGGAATGTCAATAGCGAGGATAACGGCCTCTTTTTTTTTTCTATACCTGTGCCTCTGACAGGCACACACTAATGGCTTTCTTTTGTCAGGTGGTTGTCACGCAGCTGGGTGCCCACGACGCATTACGTGCAGGTGGACACTTAACTGTCTTGTCGAAATATTTACGACACCAGTTTCCACATCAGTGGCAGTCTCATATAAAAAATATTTCATAGGTCAAGAATTTGCGTTACACATATGTGGAAACAAAATCCTATTGATATAACAGTGTCCAAAAAATTATCACCAGCATAGTGATACATTCACGCACATACACACATTTCATAACTCTTAAAGTACGATTCTCGGTTTCCAACAACCTTTTTCACAAACCAGAGTACCTAACCACTGCTCATTATTCCTTACCTTATTCGTCGACACTTCTTCAATATTTCATCATAACAGATGCATAGCATAATCAAATAACTCATATAGCATCAGCTTATTGATCATAAACATACCGCAACAGGGTAATACATATTGTCATCGTCATAATAACATCATAACACCTCAGTCAAATCTCAAAATCGTCGTAACTTCCTCCAATAATTTCAAAACCTAAAAAAATTCTCTGCTCATGTCAAAAGTGTCACCTGCCTCAAACGTACTTTAAAAATCATGATCCCATACCAAATACATCATTCAAAGCTCTCATAGCATCACAATGGTTCCAAAAAAAATATGAAGTGTTCACACAGTACAGACAAAATACAATTTCATAAGTGTGAAGTTATCCAACTGTGTAATTACGTAAACATCTGTCACTGATGTAGTAAAAAAAAGTTTGTCTCTCAGTTAAATTATCAGATAGCTGTGTAATTTATGTGTTAGAGAAATATGGTACCGATGTGTAAAGATGTATAAGTGAATACTATATTAGCTATGGCTCCTTGTGCTTGCCAAACACATGGTACAAAGTAAGCATGTACCCCCCTGAGGATTAATGTAATTATATCCTCAGATGTTACAGATTACAGCAATGGAATGAAATGTATCACGGAAAACCTTTGTATCATTGAACTTCAAATATCTTTAAAAATAAATGTTTTAAGTACAAAATTAGTCACTCAAATACGCGTACTGTAGCACTAAACTGTGCGTCTTGTTGTAAGATAATCTCTGTGGAAGTGTCGTAGTTATCGTCCTCCGAAAGCTAAGTTCTGCAGAAGTGAATGTACTGACCTCATGATAAACAAAAGTGAAATGCTTTCCGTGTAGGTATTGTAGTTATTACGTACCTTACCATGATCAGGAAAGTACTATAATGTAACGTATTGTTGTGCTACGATAAAGGCTGTCTCATTGTAGCTATACCACAAAAGTAACTACTAAAACATGTTTTACTTTCCAGAATAATACAGAAAAACTGTGCAGATATAAAACAGATACACCGCAAAAGCAACAATGTAAATGGTGTCACATATTAGTAGCGTCGTGATATAATCTTGTAGCTATCAGAGAAACCAAGTGCTAAGTCATCCTCAATCTCACCGAATGTACTTCAAATAAAGAATTTATTTTCAAGTAAACCAAAATGTTGCATAAAAATTTCATTAGCAGTACTGGTAAATGTTCTAAGTATGGAAGTCTTATAGTCGTTACGTATTCGTGCATCTAACAAGTAAGAATGTACACAAACAATAACACTGTGATGTCTGTTCACTATAACAATGCACTCGTAAATACTGTCTAAATAAGTTCTCTAAGTTCTAGACTGGATAGTTAACTTCAAAACATTGTTGAATGTTAACAGATTCTTAGTGTGACAAAGTATACTAGTGACGTGATGTAAACAGCTTAATGGCAAAGACAAAGTTAAAAAGCAGATTATCTTTCAATAAACGGTTTTACGTGTGAAATGTGGTGTAAACCTTTACTCTTCCTAGTACGCAGAGTTTCAACTTCAACGCAATTATCATGTGGTATACGTCGGATTCTGTAAGGTCCATTGTAAACTAGAAAGAATTTGTGACTCAAGTGTTTCTTCTTATGTGACAATGAATGAACTTTAATGAGAACTTTCTGACCAATATATAATTTCTTTGCATTTGCTTTACCGTGTAATTTTCTCTTTTTGTGTGCAGCAGAATTTATATTTTTGATAGCCAAATCAATTATGTCTTTGTGTCGAAGTTTACGTGTATTCGGAAAAGGTATAAGCTCTCTGATTCTGTTCGGTGGTTCTTTATTCTTCAGTACAAGAACAGGTGGTAAAGCAGTGGAGTCATGAGGCATTTCATTCAGCACGTTTTGAAATAAGTGTAAATATCTGTCCCAATGCTGATGCTTTCTGTGACAGTAAAGTCTGCAATGGTTATTGATTTCTTTCATAATCCGTTCAGACGGGTTACAATCTGGTGAGTACAATGAAATAAAAACAGATTTGATTTTATGGTTACGACGCATGCGTGACCAAACGGCAGATCTGAATTGCGGTCCATTATCTGAAATGACTTTACTAACGTGTCCAACTTCACGTAAGAAATTTTTAACAAAGGCGTTGGATACAGACCGTCCAGTAGCTTTACGTAACGGAGTGAAAGAAACAAATTTTGAAGTAAGTTCAACAGCGACTAGAACGTACGAAAATCCATTAGATGTTCTGACAAGCGGTCCCAAGAGATCAACAGCAGCAAATTCCTTTAATTTAGAAGGAATGATAGGAAACAATGGAGCACGATGCGAGACAGTAGATGGTTTCGCCTTTTGACAAAGTTTACAAATAGACAAGACTCTTCGAATTCTCTTTTCCATATTGTTAAAAGAACAAGTCTTTCGAAGAATATGATAACATTTTCGTGGACCAAAATGTGCATAGCTGAAATGAATGTACCAAATGAGCGTATTAACGAAATCGTCTGGAATGCAAAGTACCCATAGCTTGTCATCAACGGTGCAGCGTTTGAACAGTATGTTGTTTCTAATCAGATAATAATGCCGAATCCGTGTGTGTGTCTTTTTATGCCATTTACTTTTGATGTCTTTCCATATCGGATCTTTATCTTGTTCATGAGCAACGTCCTTTAAAGATGTGGTGATGAAGTTTTCAAAGGCGACTTTCTGAATGTAAAGAATACTGAAATTTTTCTCGAGGTTGCTTTCTGTGTTACTTTCCTCAAGCCCAGCCGGTGCACGGGACAGTGCGTCCGCAACAATATTCTCCTTGCCGGGAATGTAGACTATTGTGAAGTGTAATTCTTGCAGAAACAATGCCCAACGTTTTAACCTGTCATGATTTAATTTTGAAGACATAAGAAATAGTAATGCACGATGATCACTGTATACTTTTACGTGCTTACCATAAAGAAAGAAATGGAATTTGTTAAATGCCCAAACGATAGCTAAAGCTTCTAATTCAGTAACGGAATAATTTTTTTCAGATTTTGTTAGCACTCGGCTAGCAAAAGCAACGGTTTTCTGAACGGTAGTGTCATTTTCTATGGCATCTTGAAATAAATGGGCACCAAGACCGACTTTAGAAGAATCCATGCTAAGGCAGAAATCTTGTGACAGATCTGGATGAGCTAGTATTGGCGCGTTAAGTAGCGATTCTTTCAAAGTATTGAATTCCAATTGTGCTTGTTCGTCCCAGTTCCAAATAGTATTTTTTTCCAGTGAGAGAACAAAGTTTTGGTGTAACTAGAATTTGCATATTCAGAAAACGACGGTAAAAGTTTACGAGACCTAGAAAACTGCAGATTTGTTTTTTTTTGTGGATGGAACTGTAATGGCTCTGATTGCTTCTAACTTTTCAGGATCCGGCTGAATGCCTTCAGAAGAAATAATATGTCCCAAAAACTTCACCTTTGTCCTACCGAATTCAGACTTTTCCAAGTTAAATGTAATTCCATATTCTGCAAAAATGTGTAACACGCTGTTGAGGATGCGATTATGTTGTTCCCATGAGGCTTCTGCTGTCAGAATATCGTCCACATATAAGGTGATGTGACGTTTTAAGAATTCAGGTAATATGGAATTTAGCCCGCGAATGAATGCTGCCAAAGAAATGTTCAAGCCAAAAGGAAGTTTCCGAAACTGATAACAAACGCCGAAACAAAGGAAAGCTGTGTATTTTCTACATTCTGGATGAAGTTCGATCTGATAAAAGCTGGATCTGAGATCAATGGAAGACAACACTTTTACACCATTAAAATTTTGAAGAAGTTCTTCCAACGTTTGCGGCCTGTCTGTTTCAGGAATAATGATAGTATTGATTTGTCTCCAATCTAAGACAAGCCTGATCAACCCATTTTTCTTCTCAACAACATGTAATGGATTGTTGTATGAGCTTACTGCAGGCTCAATAATGCCCTCGTCAAGCATAGATTGTATTTTTGTTCTAACACAGTCCCTATAATGTGCTGGAATTACGTGTGGTCTAACAAAAAATTTATTATGCTCACGAACACGAAATTGGTATTGAAATCCCTTGACTGTTCTTGTTTTGTGAGTAAAAACTGTGGAATGTGCTTGTAAAATCTGAAAAAGGTCCTGCCTATCAGTTTCATTACAATTCTCAATTTTTTGAATTTTATTCTGAATTAACTCATTAGTTTCAAATATGCCGTCGATATCATCCCTGTCAATACTTGCAGAGTGATTGTTAGTGTCTAGTTCCGTAGAAAATTCCGAACTGTTGTCTAACAGGAGGTAAAGCCGATTAATTTCCTCGTCATGGTTTGAGAGCCAATCTTCAAATTTCAAAGCTATTGACTTACCTCCTTTCTCTAAACTTATTTCAGCATCGTGAAAGTTTAAGATTGCTTTGTTTTCATTCAAAAAGTCTACTCCCAGTATAATTTCCGTCGACAATAATGGAAAAATAAGAAAATGCATAGAGAAGCTGTGGCTTTGACAAAAGAATTCTAGGTTGGTTTGTTGGCGTACATCTACACTTTTTCCAATGACGGCACCTTGTAATTTAATCTTGCGTAACGGAAGTGTGGGGCAATCCTTCGATTTGCTGCATTTGCTAAAAGCTGTTTCACTAATTACTGAAATGGGACTGCCTGAGTCAAGTACTGCCGTAAATTTTACGTCATTTACAGTAATGTGAATCACAGGATATGCAATGTTGTTATGTTTTACGTCGTGTTCCTGGAGTAAGATATCCCTAATGTCTTCCATTTTTACGTAATTACTAGCTACGGCAACTGCGTCGTCAGTTTCATGAGTACGTTTTGTGGCTGCCAGCGGTATGAGTCATTGCCTATTGTGTCTTTGTTGGCGCGCGTCGTTAATGGGATTTGGAGACCTAACTTCTACAAATTCACCTTGTCGAGAGGGCCCTGCTCTGTTTGAATCCCGCCAGTTCTGCTGCAATTCAGGTCTGTCGTTACGATCATATCGTGTGTCGTCATGTCGGTAGATTCCATTGTTTCTTTCTTGTCGGTCACGTGGTGGAGAATTTCTCCCTGAATTGTAACTGCGCGCTGGACCGTTGCGTCTTAAGTTATTATGTCTCCCTTGATAATAATTATTTTGGTTTCCATATTGTCTGTTTCTCTGATTGTCTCTGTGATAGTCATTACCACGGAGAGGTGATCTTTCCCTATAATAATTACTACTCTGCCAACGGTTGTCATACAGGTGGTGTCTGTTTTGGTCACGATTTACGTTGTACGAATAGCCTTGTGGTGTATTATTTCTGTCATCGCGGAATTGTGACAGGTGTGACCTGTAATTGTTGTGCTCCTGTTTTCGCGTTCCGCGATTGTCAGTGTCAATTTCTAGTTCTTGTAACAGTCCGTGAAAAGCTTCAATGTCGTCTTTGCATCGTCCTGCTAAAATAATCTGTCGTAAATGTTCCGGTAATTTGATTAAGCAAATGCGGATGAGTTCTGAGGGGCTGTATGGGTTTGAAAGATACTGATTCTCATGTAACATGCCTTCAAAATATTTGACAAAACTGGAAAATTCAGATTGTTCGAAATGTTTCATCGTTATGATGCTATGTTTTACTCGGTCTTGTGTAGCTTGAGACCATTATGCTGAGAGGAAGGCATGATAAAATTCTCCTTCACTGTGACAATCGTGAATGACCGATCGCATTCTTACAGCTGGTTCGTTCTCTCAGTAGCCACACATCAATTCTAACCTGTGCTCTAATGACCAGTTGGGAGGAAAACAATGAGAGAATTGATGAAGCCACGCTTGTGGATGAATGTCGTTGCCAGAATTCTTAAATGTTTTCAATTTACGTGCAGTAATGAATAGCTTATAGTCAAAATCATCGTGTCGGCGGGTAGCATATCGGTCATTGTTACGTCGTGTCGGCGGTTCCATCTCAAAATTCGGTGCACCTTGCCAATTTCTTTCATAATTTTCGAAATGCCCTGTGTTATTATTTTGTGGCTTTTCCGTATTTCTAAGTCCCTCTTCCCGTGTTGGAGCGCGAGTGTCCTCTGAAATACGTAATTCTTGTATTACCTGTGTCAGCTGATCTTGCACTTCCCGGATTTCTCTTTGGTGTTGTGTATTAATTTGATTCTGATTTTGTTTGAATTTCCTAATTTGTTCGCACTCTTCTGTATCATTCAGATCATCTTCTACCTTTGTAGATAAGTTAATGAACTGATCTGAAAGTTCGGCTACTTTCTCCGATAGTGAACACATTTCCTCAGTGTGTTTTTCTGAACCAAGTTTCAGAGTGTACATTTGTGTTGAAATCGAATCTACTGTGTTCTTTAAGTTTTCCTGAGTTCTTGCAAGTTGCGTAACCTAATCGGTCGATGCAATCGAGTCCATTTTAGCTTGCAAGGTGTCGTGATTTTCACGAGCAATAGTTTGCAGTTCTTTTATGGCTGCTTCATGATTCTGTAATGCATTTTCATGCCGGGAAAAAATAGGTTGAAAATGCTCACAAATTTGTGTGTTTACCTCATTACAGATTTTTTGGCATTTCGATTCAATGTTATGTAACTCAGTAGTTAAATCTTCACGTGTTTGCTCAAGTGTGGTGTCTAAGTTTTGAAGCTTTTGTTCCATTGTGTCTAACTTTTGAAGCTTTTGCTGTGTTTGTCTCTGATTTTGTTCCATTGTGTCTAACTTTTGAAGATTTTGTATCATTTGTTTCTGATTTTGTTCAAGTGTTGTATCTAAATTTTGTAGCTTTTGTCCCATTTGTTGCATTAACTGTAATAACAGTGCACTGGTGTCTGAAACATATTCCTCAGTGCTTGTCGGCAGTGAAGTTGCACCGGCAACATTCACATTTTGACAAGAAGAAAATGTGTCTTGACTTATTTTAGAAAACGGTGAGGACCCAAAACCTGTATGTGCAGTATTTGCAAGGTTGTGTCCTGTCATTCCCGAGTCCTGAGGCGAGCTGTTGCCGACCGATCGATCGATAACGCTTCCCTGTTCGCTAATTGTTTCACTGCCTACACCGTTATTTGCAACCCGCTCCATTTCCCTATGCACAATTACCAAATTACTACTTTGAACGTTAGTTAATTCATTACATGGTGGCGCTAATACAGTGCTTTCGTCTTCACTCTCATTTCTCAGTTTACTTTGGAGCCTAGTATTACGTTTTTCACACGCCATTATTGTCACAATATTTCACACGACAACACAGAAAAGCACAATTTGAAAAGCAAAAATAAGAGAACACATTAACGTAGCACTGAAAATAATATCTAGTTAATTGCAAGCGCTGCTGCGAAATACTTGGTGCGACTCTACATGCATGCCACAACTGTTGTACTGTACAACAATGAAAGACTACAAGTACAAAGGAGACTGTCTCTACAATTACGCGCTAGCAATAAACAAAAGCTACACTAACTACACAAACTACAAGAAAAAAATTAGAAGATTCCAGTGAGGTATCCTCGGCTAAGGGTCGACATATGTAACATCCCCTTAGAAAAATTATACAAGACTGTGCTTAAACTGACACACAATACTTTTAGCGCAACGCAATCTGACTTCCAAAAATCCCTACGAAATAATGGCCCTGACTAACATTAACCTATACGTTTCACAAATCACTTACCTCACAAAAATCTTCGTTACTCAAGCTACTGCAATACAGCGAGCGCCACTACTGCCAGCTAAATAAAAGATTCAAACTACTGAAAGCACTAACTACTGATAGGCATAGTTGGCAAATGAAAGATTTTAATACAGAACAAACAATGTATTTACCTTAATAGTCATAATATACATATCAGTTCGTGACACCAATTCTTACAAATTTCAAAACACCGCCATCTCTCTCCCCACGTCCACCACTGCTGGCTGCTCACCTCCAACTGCGCAACGCTACGCGCTGTTCACATCCAGCTGCCCAACGCTACAATGGCAGACAATGCAAACCAGCCACAGACTGCACACGGCACAACCAGTGATTTTTTATACAGAGTGCTACGTGGCGTTACCAATAAGAAAATGTAAACAGCCTACTTACAAGGTGCAGTTGAAAAACGCACAGGAGGAGCTAGATAGGATGAGGAGGGAGAAGAGGGTTGGGGAATGGGAGCTGGCTGTTAGAAAGAGATCTGCTAGGAGAAGAAGATTTTCACATAGTTTTACTATTGATGTTTACAATAGTTATGACCAACTGTCAGAGTCTAGTGGAGAGGAATCTCTAGTAGCTGTAGATGTAGGAAGTATGCTGCAGACCTCAGTAGTTACGGTGGCTAGAACAGTTGCAAAGTCGAAGAGGAAGAAGAAGGTTCTGCTGTTAGGTAGTTCTCATGGCAGAGTTGTAGGCCAGCAGTTGCAGGAAGTGCTGTAGAGTGAGTACCAGGTCACCAGCATTGGCTCAGGTGACTGTTAACATAGGGGGATTATGTAGGGATTTTACTAAAGAGAATCAGGTAGTGATAGTGGATGGGGCTGGTAATAGTATTGATAGGGATGGGGAGTATGACATAGATTGAGACCTGGAAAAGATAGCCACTCAGAATGGCAACACGAATGTGCATTTCGTGGAACTGTTTCAGCGTCACGATCGGCCTCATCTTAATACAGCCGTCAGGCGTAATAACATGAGACTTGGGGGTGCGCTGATGACAGAAAGCATGGGTCATATCTCAGTGGTGTCGGTGGAGTCTATCAGCAGGACGGGTTTCACTAGACATGGCCTGCACCTCAACAGGTATGGAAAGGGGAGGTTAGCAAAGCTTATAGGTGACAGCATAGTTGGGGTTGGTGGGATCACTCATGGCAAAATTTCTGCAGTAGTGGGAGTTAGAGCTGTACCTTTTTTAGATTGAAGTCAACTGATAGGTATTCCTGCTTAAGGGAAGTCTCTCTAACAAAGGAACCACTTTTGACATGCTTAGGTATCCGAGTAATGAGGGAATTAGTATATTTCATCAAAATATACAAGATATTAGAGATAAAGTTAGTGAATTGCTTATAGATGTTGACTCTGAAATTATTGGTATATCTGAATACTTCTTAAATAAGGAAATAATTCAGAGGCTTCCTTTACCAGGATACAGGTTGGCTGGCAGCTTTTCGAGGAGCTCTTTGCGGTGTGGGGGAGTAGCCATGTATGTGAAAAACGGCATCCCATTCGAGTCAATTAATGTTTCAAAGTACTGCACTGAAAAGGTGTTTGAATGTTGTGCAGGTGTGGTTAAATTTAATGGAGCTAAATTTCTAACTGTTGTTATTTATAGATCCTCAGACTCCGATTTCACGACATTATTGCTAAAGCTAGAGGAGGTTCTTGGTTCACTTTATAGGAAATACAAAAAGTTAGTTATATTTGGTGACTTCAATATTAATTGTATAAGTGATTGTACAAGGAAGAGGATGCTGGTAGACCTCCTTAATTCATATAATCTTATGAAAACCGTATTCTTTCCAACAAGAGTGCAAGGGAATAGTAGAACAACCACAGACAATATTTTTGTTCATTCCGCATTACTAGAAGGGCATTCTGTTAGCAAAAAGGTGAATGGCATTTCAGATCATGAGGCACAAATTTTAACCTTAAAAGATTTTTGTGCTGCACCACGTGTTAAATATAGTCATCAGCTGTTTAGGAAAGCTGATCCAGTTGCTGTAGAGACCTTTGTAAACCTTATCAAGGAACAAGAGTGGCAAGATGTTTATAGCGCTGATACAGTAGACGGTAAATATAATGCTTTTCTCAAGACTTTTATTGTGCTCTTTGAAAATTGCTTTCCGTTTGAACGTTCAAAACAGGGTACTAGCACAAACAGGCAGCCTGGGTGGCTGACTAGAGGGATAAGAATATTTTGTAGAACAAAGTGGCAATTATATCAAAACGTTAGAAATAGTCAGAATCTAAATGCAGCAGCCCATTACAAACAGTATGGTAAGGTGCTTAAAACTGTTATTAGGAAGGCAAAAAGTATGTGGCATGCAGATAGAATAGCTAAGCCTCAGGATAAAATTAAATCCATATGGTCAGTCGTAAAGGAAGTGGCTGGTCTGCAGAGACAGGTCGAGGATATAGAATCAGTGCGTAGTGGGAATGTCCGTGTTACTGATAAGTCGCATATATGTATATTATTTAATAAAAACTTTCTGAATACAGCAGGTGAACTAAATGGAAACCTAGTCCCAACAGGGAATCATTTAGCGCTCTTAGAAAAAAGTGTTCCGAGACTGTTACCTGTAATGTTCCTCCATGGTACTGACAAGAGGGAGATTGAGTTAATAATTAAATCACTAAAGACCAAGAATTCTCATGAATATGACGGGGTATCTAGCAGAATACTGAAGTATTGTTCTATGTATGTTAACCCAGTACTTAGCCATATCTGTAACTTTTCCTTTAGGAGTGGTCGGTTTCCTGACCAATTAAAGTACTCGGTAGTGTAGCCACTTTATGAAAAGGGAGACAGGGAAAATATTGACAACTATACACCTATTTCTATGCCATCGGTGTTTGCTAAAGTTATCGAGAAGGTTGTATATACCAGGTTACTGGAGCACTTAAATTCACATAATTTGCTGTCAAATGTTCAGTTTGGTTTTAGAAATGGTTTAACAACTGAAAAAACTATATTCTCTTTTCTCTGTGAGGTTTTGGACGGATTAAATAAAAGTTTGCGAACGCTAGGTGTTTTCTTTGATTTAACGAAGGCTTTTGACTGTGTTGACCACAAAATATTACTGTAGAAGTTGGACCATTATGGAGTACGGGGAGTAGCTTACAATTGGTTCGCCTCTTACTTTAAGAACAGAAAGCAGAAGGTAATTCTCCGCAATATTGAGAGTGGTAGTGATGTTCAGTCCCAATGGGGCACTGTTAAGTGAGGCGTTCCCCAAGGGTCGGTGCTGGGGCCACTGCTGTTTCTTATTTATATAAATGATATGCCTTCTAGTACTACAAGTGATTCAAAAATATTTCTGTTTGCTGATGATACCAGTTTGGTAATGAAGGATCTTGTGTGTAATATTGAAACAGTGTCAAATAATGTAGTTCATGAAATACGTTGGTGGCTTGTGGAAAATAATTTGATGCTAAATCACAGTAAGACTCAGTTTTTACAGTTTCTAACTCACAATTCAACAAGAACCGATATTTTGATCGGAAAGAATGGGCATATTATATCTGAGACAGAACAGTTCAAGTTCCTAGGCGTTCAGATAGATAGTAAGCTGTTGTGGAAAGCCCATGTCCAGGATCTTGTTCAGAAACTAAATGTTGCCTTATTTACCATTAGAACAGTATCTGAAATAAATGACACTTCAACACGAAAAGTGCTCTACTTCGCATATTTTTATACGCTGATGTCGTATGGTATTATTTTTTGGGGTAATTCTTCTGATTCAAAAAGGCTATTTTTGGCTCAAAAACGGGCTGTTCGTGCTATATGTGGTGTAAGTTCGAGAACCTCTTGTCGACCCATATTCAATAGTCTGGGAATTCTGACATTGCCCTCACAGTATATATTTTCTTTAATGTCGTTTGTTGTTAGCAATATTAGCCTATTCCAAAGAGTTAGCAGCTTTCACTCAGTTAATACTAGGCAGAAATCCAATCTGCATGTGGAATGCACTTCCTTGACTCTTGTGCAGAAAGGAGTGCAGTATTCTGCTGCATCCATTTTCAATAAGCTACCACACGAACTCACAAATCTTAGCAGTAGCCCAAACTCTTTTAAGTCTAAACTGAAGAGTTTCCTCATGGCTCACTCCTATTCTGTCTAGTAGCTCCTGGAAGAGCTAAAAAAATTAAGCAAATTCCTGTGTTACGATGTTGACTTTCTTTATTTAAACTTACAACTTGTCACCAGAATATGTTTTTTTATATTTCATTTTATCTCCTTCTAATATTGTGTTATAATTTCATGTATTGACTCGTTCAATGACCATTGAGACTTCTCCGTATTTTGGTCCCACGGAACAATAAATAAATAAATAAATAAATAAATAAATAAATAAATAAAAATACAATGGATCAAAGGATGACCTATGCCACATCACATCTATAATCTAGATTTAAATTAAGTTTCACAAAAGAGAAAACTTACAAAATGGTCTACAGTGACCATAAATTATCTTTAATTACTTATCTAACTTGTCGCAAATTACAGTAGCTGATGTGGCTTCTCAATAACTATATAACAAAAAAATCCTCACGTATGAGATTTTTACTTCAAGTGGCCAATGTGAACACCACGAGTTATAACTGACGTTCGACACTAGTATTGCGCGAAAAGGGGGTGTAACAGATGAGACTTCTACAGTGAAGCTTTATGTGCTGTTATGTGGCATCGCGTGCGTGCGTTCATTACCTTGTCGGTGTTCGTCAGGGGGCGGCGGGCAGCACAGCTCCGCTCACGCGCTGTCTCGGAAGCAAATCTCTCCTAACTTCTCCTTGCTACAATTTACCGAAGTTAGTTTAAAAAAAATCTATCTGACTGTGTTTCCATCTGACCAATCATGGTCTCAGTGTTAACCTGAAGCTCCGCCTACAAAAATTCTGTCTATCGAACGAGAAACGTTATATTTTCGTGGTGGGGCAATGTTTTTATAGTTTGCAACGTAACAAAGACACAGGGCTTTTAACAAGGGCTGCAGGGTGGTCCCAACATAACAGAGATGCGAAAAAGTCTCATGCTAAAACTTGTGGGTGGTGTGCGGTCCTACCGGTTAGCTGGCTACGTGGGTGTCCGTCCCTTATCGTAGGGCCTTCTAACTTAACACGCTTCTGCTCTCGGCTTCTGTTCTCGTTTCTCCCCTCGGAACTGTGTCTGTCTCATGGTAGGAAGTTATGACAAGCATTTAGGCATTCTTGTGTTAGTCTGTGGTATTCCATTTGCTCACTCGTTATTCGTATTACTTTGGTTAATTTAATGTTACGATTTATTCAGAGCTATGTGACATACTGACCTTACGACATATCTTAGAAGAAAGATTAAGGAAAGGCGAACCTATGTTTCTAGCTTTTGTAGACTTAGATAAAGCTTTTGACAATGTTGACTGGAATACTCTATTTCAAATTCTAAAGGTGGCAGGGGTAAAATACAGGGATCGAAAAGCTATTTACAATTTTTACAGAAACCAGATGGCAATTATAAGAGTAAGGGACAT
Organism: Schistocerca gregaria; assembly: GCF_023897955.1. Classification (NCBI taxonomy): domain Eukaryota; kingdom Metazoa; phylum Arthropoda; class Insecta; order Orthoptera; family Acrididae; genus Schistocerca; species Schistocerca gregaria. The sequence goes on along the minus strand of NC_064926.1, from coordinate 212,808,784 downwards.
GAAAGGGCAGCAGTGGTTAGGAAGGGAGTAAGACAGGGTTGTAACATCTCCCTGATGATTTTCAATCTGTATATTGAGCAAGCAGTAAAGAAAACAAAAGAAAAATTCGGAGTAGGCATTAAAATCCATGGAGAAGAAATAAAACATTGCAATTCTGTCACAGAGAGCAAAGGACTTGGAAGAGCATTTGAACGGAATGGACAGTGTCTTGAAAGGAGGGTATAAGATGAACATCAACAGAAGCAAAACGAGGATAATAGAATGTAGTCGAATTAAGTAGGGTGATTTTGAGGGAATTAGATTAGGAAATGAGACACTTGAAGTAGTAAAGGAGTTTTGCTATTTGGGGAGCAAAATAACTAATGATGGTCGAAGTAGAGAGGATATAAAATGGAGACTGGCAACGGCAAGGAAAAGCGTTTCTGAAGAAGAAAAATTTGTTAACATTGAGTATAGATTTAAGTGTCAGGAAGTCATTTCTGAAAGTATTTGTATGGAGTGTAGCCATGTATGGAAGTGAAACATGGACGATAAATAGTTTAGACAAGAAGAGAATAGAAGCTTTCGAAATGTGGAGCTACAGAAGAATGCTAAAGATTAGATGGGTAGATACCTAATGAGGAAGTGTTGAATAGGATTGGGGAGAAAAGACGTTTGTGGCACAACTTGGCCAGAAGTAGGGATCGGTTGGGAGGACATGTTCTGAGGCATCAAGGGATCACCAATTTAGTATTGGAGGGTAGTGTGGAGGTTAAAAGTCGTAGAGGGAGACCAAGAGATGAATACACTAAGCAGATTCAGAAGGATGTACTGGTAGATGAAGAAGCTTGCACAGGATAGAGTAGCATGGAGAGCTGCATCAGACCAGTCTCAGGACTGAAGTCCACAACAACAACATGTGACATACTACTGGATTTGCTTATCATGTCCGTGTTTTCATGGAAGGTGTTGGATTTGCCTGACATCTTACATATCACCACCCTTCGAAATTAATTTTTGCACTGAAGTTAGGCAATGATTGAATCGTTGTCTAAGTCAGTAAAAAATTATTCCGTTGTCTAAATTTTGTTGCCTACTGTTCAGCCATGTTATTTTGTTCTATGCTTGTTTGAATTACTAATTTATATTTTTGTATTCTTCCTCATTATTATGAAAAATGTGTTTATATTGATAAGGGAAGGATATTTTATTTTATTATGATTATTATTTTTTAATTATTTTCTTTCTTTATTTAATTGTGAAGTTTGTTATCGAAAGTAAGGAGCCTTTCACAACGATTTTCTTAGAAATAATGTTTTTATAAATGTAGTAATTAAGTAAAATCTATTCTCAACACATTTTCTAAATATCATGTACAAGTAAAATGTTTTTGTTTATAGACTCTCATTTCAACAATGTTACACTAAAAAATAAGAATTATTTCCAAGAATTGCTTTGACACAGAAATATACCTACACAAGTATTGAGACATTATCTTAACAAATGGTACAAATGTTAAAAAAAAAGTGAAAATGTCCAACAAGATAGTTTCTTATTCTTTGTTTCTATAAGGAGAAAATAAGTAAGATACAGTTATTTTTTTTATTTTTATGGGGAGAAAATAAGTGGCATATAGTTTTAGGTTTATTATGCCTTACTTTTGTTCTTTATATACCGTGCACTTCAGAACTAATGACTTATTTTTATCGATAGTCTATTTTTCACTTAAGTCCATAGTCAATGACTGTTATTTTGTAGTTTATTAGCTATCTGGTGCGCTTAACCTATTTAGTTTTTCACACGTTTCTTTTGCACAATTCCTACATCACATAATTTGATTTCACACATTCACACAATCCTATGCATGTTTAAGCATGAGGCTGGCGAATATTTTTGCACGAGGGTGATGGACTTGAGTGAGGTGGATGTGGGTAAGTATTTGATGTACAGCTTCGTTCGTCATTCCTTGTAGGCTTTGCAAGTGTGTCTTGCTGTTGTGGAGGTCCCATAATGAAATGGAGCTCTGAGTGCAGAATCTGGTGGTTTACTGGCTTTGTATGCGTGAAAGTCATCGTTATGTGTCGCTGAAAGCAGTCGTGTTACGTTGTTATACTTTGTAGAAGAATAGCGTACAATAGGATAGGGATTTGCGAAGGTATGTCGTCTATTCTTCACCTATCTTTTTTCTTGGTCTCAATCTTGCGAATCTTCAACATTTGTTCTCTCTGTTTTTTCTCTGCTTCTTACTTGCTTCTTGGTTCTTCTCTGGGCAGGATATGGAAACATTTATTGATAACTACTCGCTTTGAAGTTCTCCTCCTGGTAACAGTTTGATAAATGGTTTGGGCATGTCATTAATAGCGGTAGTGTGACTTTTACACATATTTTTTGCTAGTGGTGGCTTGCCCAAGCCGTCTTCTCGTCAGGCCATTTTTTGCTCGCTCCGCTGAGTTGGGGCGCTCGGAGACCCTTCCAGCGTTCGGCATCCTTTCGCGTCTCTGCAGGGTTCCAGCACTCTGTGGTTCCGCTTGGCAGCAGATTTATTTACTGCCTACTTTCGCTACAAGAAAGTCCCTCTGTTGGTCTCGCTGTCCTTTCCCTTCTCTCGACGCTTGTGCCTTGAAGGAATCATGTCTTGCTAATTACGTCCTTTTCTATCTTGATACTTCTCTCGTTGCAACTTGTGGGTCATGGCATCTGGTCTTTGTTGGAGTTTTTACAATGGTTCTTACAAAAAGTTATACTTATAGTCATCTAACATATGTCTAGTATCTACATTGTTTTGCGCATTTTTAAAAAGCTTTACAAATTTCGGTGCCCTTTCCATGTAACAATTCTAAAATATTTTGAGTCTTAACTTCTAGAAGAATCCTCAAATTCGTTTTTTATTTTTGTGTAGTGTCATGGTGTATAGAATTTTAGTATTTAATACTGTTAGACTATCTATGTTTCGTCCCTTCACATTAATCTGTGGTACTATTGGTACTTCTCTCTCTTTTATTTCCTCCTCTCTATTTCTTCCTTCATTTACACTTTCTTCAACATCCTCTACTTTTTCCTAATCCTCATATTCTCCTTATTCGTCGCTACTTCCACATAATCGCATCTAAATGCTCTAATTATCGCTTCATAGCTTCCTTCATTATATACTTTGGGTTGTGTGTCCACTCGTAACTTATTTTCAACTTTTTTCGAATGTGCATTATCCTCATTGAATTCGCTTTCCCTGGTTTTCATCTCAAATAGATTTGCAATACTCATTACTTCGTCCTTTCCTCCTACATTCGTTGTACATGCCTCTGGTAATTCATCTTCCTCGTCAGTATTCTGCCAATTAATTTTGTCCCAACACAATAATGTTATTTTCTTGTCTTCGTTTTCATCTGGTCCCTGCGGATTTGTTTCTTCCTTCTTCTTTTCTCTGTTCAAGGTGCTGCAATTGTCCTGGGTCGGTGCGTCATTCTCTTTGGCATGGACGCTTAGCTGTTAATTCGAACGTTTATCGGGGTTTGGTGGCCTTATGTCTACCTCTTCTATCTGTATTCTCTTTTCTTGTTCAGCTTGTTGATAGTGGTTTCTATGTTGATAATTTGTCGGTCTATTGGTTCTCCAGTACCCGTTCCGGTTGTCGTTATTCCCTCTGTAATAGTTGTTGCCGTTCCTGGGTGAATTATTGTTATTGCCATATTCTCTTCTAAATCCATAACCGGTTCTTTGTTGAAATCTATTTTCGTTTCTTGGTGCGACGTTATCACATGGTTCGTAGTTATTATTTCTTCGTACTGTGTCTTGTGGATTCCACTGTGTTTTGCTTTCGTTTTCACGTGCGCTTCGTCTTTTTCTTGCGTCATGTTCCGAAAACATGAACTCTAGTTCTCTTAGAATACCTTTAAATGCATCGACGTCATTGCCTCCGCGACCTACTAATGATTGCTGGTATTTCAATGGTAGCTTCATCGCACATAATTTGATCAACTCTCCGTCACTCATGGTACATCTAAGCATTGATCTTTCTTTGCCATTAATTCGAAAAATTTCACGGGACTCGACTATCCTGAATTTTCAAAATATGGGTTCTGTAATAATTCCTACTTCACTCTGTTCTGTGCTTCGCTGGACCAATATCGTGAGAGAAACGTCTCTCTATAATCTTCGTACTATCGGCATGTCGCTGCAACATTCTGTATGGTTTCTGTGACTGTTCCTGACATGTGTGCACATATAAAGTCTAATTTGTGTGCTAGTGTCCAGTGTTCTGGTAATCCTACTCAGAGTTGATCAATAAAAGTTCGTGAATGTAATGAGTTTCCTTCTCGAAAGTGTTGAAATTTTCTGACTGTGAGGGAATGATCGTTGTCGTACTTCGTCATAGTTCCATATGAAATTCGCGATGCTTCGACACTTTTGTTTCTGATCATTTCTCTCGTCGTTCTTTCCGGTTGTGGTAGATCCATTGGATATTGTAACTTTCGCCTACCCTTGCATAGTATCGTTGGAGTTGTTCGCAATAATTTTCTTCCATCGGTTGTGAACGTGTAGCGGAATGCATTACACTGTTCTCTTCGCGACCTGGCTTTCCATTGTCACGTATTGTTTGCGTATCTTGTCTGGCTAACCTTGCCGCTTCATTGCACGGTCCAAACTGTCTTGAAACATACATTTGTGGTTCCACCTGTGTTTGTGACGACGTTTGTTCATCAAGAATTTCGAAACGTGTTTGTTGCTGTGCAGGCTGTCTGGTTTCACGTATGTTACTTTCCGCCTGTGGTTGGTATCGCAAATGCGTAATATCTTCGTTAATTCCTTGTTTTTCCGGTGCTCTTACAGATTTACAGATATGGATGTGGTTGCAGACTCTGTGCTTGTTCGATCCTGTTCACTACCCTCATCAATGGTTTACAACAACTCTGTTCGCAATTTCTGAAATTGTCGCTTCGTTTGACTATGCGGTTATCATATCTTTTCAGCGCTGCTTTTGTGATGCGTTTGTGTAACACACTGTTTTCAACAACTTCACGCCCTGTACCTACTGCTTGTCTAGTAATTACGTTTATCGGTTTCTCTAGTTTTTTGACTTCTCCGTGGGTGTTGTTACGTAATGTTTTGATCTCGTCCTGAATGTCATTACGCGATGTTTGTAAGTCCGCTTGTACCTTGTCAATGTCTGTTCTCAATTGATTGTGACCCGTTATTAAGTTTCCTATCACTTCTCGAGATTCTTTTGCCACGTCTTCAATATGGCTTAGGTGTAACTGAAGTTTTTAGTTTTGTTCTTTGATCTCAAGCATTTGACTCGTGGTTTCTGCATTCTGAATATGAATTTGGTTCGCTATGCATTTATTTTGCCTTGTCATGTTTTCCGTAATTTGTTGTAATAATTCTGCCAGATTGGTGGGTCCTATTGCGTTTTCTTCCGACGTCCTACGCTCTGTGTTTTCACCCAAATGTTGGTTCGCAACCGATTACATTGAACTGTGCTGTGACACTTTCCTGCTCGCATTTCTTGTACTCTGTGGTGAGGGAGCTCTCATTACTTGTACTATGGTTTCTACGTATTCAAGACGCTAGTTACAATCCACATCGGCTGTCTCTCTACTTTCCTGCCCCTCTGTCGTATGCTGACTTACGTTTTCTATGCCTTGACGTACATTATCCTCGTTATGGTGCGTTATTGGTCCTATTTCTCGCGATACTGCATCGTCTGTTGTACTGTTCTCTATTCTCTGTCCATTTTCATGCTGGGTCTCTACCTGAATTCGGTCAAGGTCTCGATCTGCCATTGCTAATATTTCCGAATCCCTTATATTCTGTTTTCCAAGCAATTCACGCCCCCTACTTCGAGTCAACACTCGCTCATACGATCTCATGCGTTTCATAAACTTTTTGTTCACACGACTTGACAAACCGTTCACTTACTTGTTGAGTCAGAACCAACTTTTCAACGATGTATCCGCCACCTGTGCGCTTGCATTGAGGAGAAAACTTAATTCTAACAATTTACAAAATTCATAACTTAATTATGCTATTGACTCAGCAAGAACGTTTCACTTTTTTTTAAACTACTTTTACTATCTATCGCTGCAGCTACTGTTTTCGACTATGTATAACTTTAGGGAAAAAATGTTTACAAAAAATTTTCAACAAGTTATTTTTCTGTCCTAGTTAGGCATGTGGTCGACCTTCAATCATGGTATTTTACCATCCTGACAGGATCGCCATTTTCTAACATTCTGCTTGGTGTCTGTTTGTTCTATGTCGTGTCTCCCTACCACTTTCGCGTAACGATGCTCTGAGAATGTTTTTTAGGGAATTGACTAGTTTGAACCTGGGACCTGTTGCTGGTAAGGAGACGCCAGACCATACATGACATATAGAATTCAGAAGAGTTCACTGAGACTAGCGGTGATATAACCAAATGCTTGATGATTTCAGCGTCAGCTCCACTACACTCCCTGTAAAAGGATCTTAATACTAACTAAATTTAGTGGATGGGGTTCAATTCTTTCCTATTTTTAGTTAGCTGGTAAAATAACGTCGAAAAAGCAGTTAAGTTTATTTTATTCTACTCTCAAAACATTGTTTATAAATTGCACTATTGATAAAAGGAGAAGTTTTAATACAGGATGGTAAGAACCAACTGCGTTCAACAAAAATGTGAACGAATATTCCCTGAATGGGTTTCCAAGTTCTACAATGGATCGAAGGATGACCTATGCCATATCACATCTATAATCTAGGTTTAATTTAAGTTTCACAAAAGAGAAAACTATCAAAATGGTCTACAGTGACCCTAAGTTTTCTTTAATTACTTATCTAAGTTGTCGTAAATTACAGTGGCTGATGTGGCTTCTCAATAACTATATAACAGAAAAATCATCGCGTTTCAGATTTTTACTTCAAGTGGCAAATGTGAACACCATGAGCTTTAATTGACGATCGACACTAGTATTGCGCTAAAAGGGGGTGTAAGAGATGAGACTTCCGCAGTTCTGAGTGAAGCTTTATGTGCTGTTATGCGGCATCGCGTGCGTGCGTTCATAAGGGGGCGGCGGGCAGCACAGCTCCGCTCACCGCGCTGTCTCGGAAGCAACTCTCTCCTAACTTCTCCTTGCTACAATTTACCGAAGTAGGTTTAAAAAAAACTATCTGGCTGTGTTCCCATCTGACAAATCAAGGTCTCAGTGTTAACCTTAAGCTCCACCTACAAAAATTCTGTCTATCGAATGAGAAACGCTATACTTTTCGTGGTGGGGCAATGTTTTTATAGTTTGCAACGTAACAAAGACGCGAAAAAGTCTCACGCTACAACTTGCAGCTGGTGTGGTCCTTTTAGCGTTATCGTAAGATCTGTACTGTTAATTGGCGACTTGGGTGTCTGTCCCTTATCGTAGGGCCTTCTAACTTGACACAGTTCTGCTCTCGGCTTCTGTTCTCGTTTCTCCCCTCAGAAGTGCGTCTGTCTCATGGTGGGAAGTTATGACATGCATTTAGGCACTCTTGTGTTAGTCCGTGGTATTCCATTTGCTCACTCGTTACTCGTTTTACTTTGGTTAATTTAATTTCACGATTTATTTGGAGCTATGTGACATACTACTGGATTTGCTTATCATGTCAGGGTTTTCACTGAAGGTGTTGGTTTTGCCTGACACCTTACACGATCGCGATCTGTGGACCACCCTGTATAGCTCATTCGGACTTCTGCGCAGTGCGATGGAACTTCATAATTACCGGGAAGGAACCGCTCTTATTAGCTCGTGTGGACTTGTGTACCGCTCCCTCCGATTCCTCGAAGGATGTAAACTCCCGCTAGCTTTCTGTATCCAGTTACCGTCTTTTACTTTTCTGGACCAGCTAATATATATATATATATATATATACATATACATATATATATATATATATACATATATATATACATATATATATATATATCCATAGCGCCATTTGGTTTCCGCCTTCAAGCTAGACAAGTTTCGTTCTTTGTAGTTTTTTTGTTTGACGCTTATTTCCTGAGATATTTGACCCGATAATATATAATGATAGGTATGATATATAATGATAGGTATGATCTTGGCATTAGATGTAAAGGATGCCAAATATTCAAGGAAAGGATGGAGTGGAAATTTCATTTTGATTGATTTGGAATGGGTAGACTGATCTACGACTGGAAGGAAGTGTTTGTTTCAGGGTTGAGTTGTTGGTCTAGAAGAGGAAGACAACTAAATTTACTTTGGGAATGGAAATGGCGAGTCTGCAGAATGAAGGAAGATGCCACGAGGTAACGGAGGTACTATAATGAGCAAGGGCTATTCTGCATGATCAAGACTGTAGGGTGCTGCGACTCGAGTTTACGGGAGGTGAGGGAGAAACGAAGGGGTTGTGAGTGTTTGAGGAAGTTTGGGAGCTTAATGAGCTGGTCCAGAATACTAGTTGGAGACGGTAACTGGATGCAGAAAGCGAACTGAAGTTTACATCCTTAGAGGAATCGGAGAGAGCGGTACACAAGCCCACACGAGCTTATAAGAACGGTTCCTCTCCGGTAATTACGTAGTTACATCGCACTGCGCAAAAGTCCAAATTTGCTAGAAAACATTGCTCCTCCTTGGTAATTACGAGGTTCAGTCCCACTGTCCTTTACGTAACACTCACATATCAGGTGAAAAGAGAATAAGTTAGTGACCACAATATTTACTCAAAGACGCCGTACAGTAATTTTAAAAGCGTGTAATAAGTTAGGAGATGCAAGATATCGTCTTACGACGCCTATGATCAAATAATTAAAGGAGTTAGAATGTTGAATGAATGGATCAGACTGTGGCAGTTGACGCTGAAAGTAAATAAATGTTACATATTGCACATAGATCGAAAGAGACATCTACCACAGCACAATTACACTATTGATGACAAACTGCTGGAAACAGTACCCACGGAAAATATTTACGAATGACCATCCAGAGCAACCTTAAGTAGAATGATCAAGTATAAAAAATAGTAGGGGAAATAGATGCTACACTGAGATTCATAGGAAGGATCTTAAGGAAATTTAAGTAACTCGCGAAGGGTGTGTCGTACAAGGCTCTCTTCTTGAGTATAGTTCGTCTATCACGGACCCTTACCATGTAGAACTGATAGAAGAGAAAGAGAGATAGAGAGAGAGACGGAAAATCCAACGACGAGTGACGCATTTCGTCATGGGGTCGTTTAGTCGGCGCGAGAACGTTACAGAGATTCTCAACAAACTCAAAAGTGGCAGACATTACAAGGGAGGCAAGAAGCGTCACATAGAAGATTACATTTGAAATTTATAGAGAGCACATTCCCCAAAGAGCCGGACAACATATTACTTATAGAGACACAATAGTAGGTTTAATTATATTCTTGGATAACTGAAATTATTTTCTCTTATCCTTAAGAGCAGAATTAAGAGTCTGCCTATGACATGCGTTGTTTGTAGTAACAAATAGCAAAATGTACGGTATAGACGTGTAAAATATAAAACCCTAGAATTGGAATATTCGAATTTCGAAGGAATGTATGGAATGACAGCATTGTCATTGTAAATAAATACCTGTCTTTTGTCTGACATCCTTAAAATGTCGCTTCCTTCTCCATCTTTCTCCTGGCCTTCTACTGTTAAGACATATACGTTAAGGTAAGTGTGTTTGAACAACTGGTCTCACACACTGCGTAATAATTTTCTTTTGCGTACTAATAATATCCTTTCTACGTTATTAACGGGTTTTGTTAGTACAATCATGGAAATAACAGGCATAGACAAAATTTGCATGGCGGCCATTCCGGCTGTCTCATTGAAGTAGTTACAGACAGCAGTTATTATTCAGAACCCGGTAGTGGTTTAATTTGCAAATTACGATTTGTCAGTGCGAACAGTATTGACACACCTGATATATTCAAAAGTTCACACAGCCGTGGAAACATGAAACGAAGCCAATTATTCCACTACATTAATATTTCGTGCAAGCTTAGAATTTCGCATTTAGACTGAGTTTTCGATCCAAAGACCCAAAGAATGAGATGATTCTCTTGGGTGTGGAACATGTCAGAAAGTATAGGTGACTAGAATACAGTAAACTGGAACAGCTATTATTTACAGAATTAATAAGCTATCGGAATGAAACATTGTTATGCACTATTAATAATTTTATCATACACAAAATACCTAATCTTAACTGTTATGACCAAGTGCTGTCAAAGCTGAAATCTGGAAGACATTTTTACTTAAGCCGGCCTAGCAGTGTCCGTTAAGATAATCATCTATAGAGTAGAAGGCGTTGTCCATAAAAAAAAGTCTTTGAAGCTCCGTTTAAAACGAGCTTTATCTGAAACCAAGTTTTTCATTGTTGTTGGCAATTTATTGACAATGTTTGTTCCTGAATATTGGACCTCTTTTTGAACCAAGATATGTGATTTTCGGTCTTTATGTAGGATCTTCTTATTCCTGTATTGATGCTATGTATTGAGCTATTGACAACAAGTTTCATTAAGAAATATATGTACTGCATATCCATGGTTGGAATACAAAGTTCCTAGAACAGATTTCTACATGATGTTCCTGAATTTACACCATAAATAATTCTTAATACACGCTTTTGCTCGCTAAACACTTACTCGGTTTGATGAGTTACCCCAAAACAAGATCCCGTATGACATAATAGAATTAAAGTACGTAAAGGATGCAAGTTCTTTTTTAAATATTTTTATCTCCTACATCTGACATCACTCTCAGAGCAATTATAGACTTGTTAAGGCGCTTAAGCAGTTCTGTGGTATGCCCTTCCCAGCTGAATTTATTATCTAGTTGTAATCGGAGTAATTTAACACCATCAAACTCTTTGATTTGTCTTCATATGTTAGATACATGCTGGAAGGAAATCTCTTACAGGTTCTGAACTGCATATAGTGGGTGTTTTCAAAGTTTAATGAAAGTGAATAAGCTTCAAACCATTTATTAAAATAAGGGAAAAATTTGGTTAGCAGCTATTTCTACATCTGTACTTGGCTTGCTACTTATTGCAATGTTTGTATCAGCTGCAAACAAAACAAACTTAGCAGCTGGCAATGTAACAGATGAGAGGTCACTAATGTACACAAGAAAAATCAATAGACCCAAGATCGAACCTTGAGGAACATCACATGTAATGAATTCCCTATCGGATGAAGACTGACTGCAGGTATTTCACAACGATAGCCTTTGTTTCCTGTTAGATAAGACACAAAAAATTTCGCATCTCTGTAGGTGACGCCATAATATTCTAATATATTTAAGAGAATGCTGTGGTTCACACAGTCAAAGGCTTTTGACAGGTCACAGAAAGTGCCAGTAGCCTGTACTTTTATTATCTAATGATTCACTATGGGAATAATGAAGATAACATCAGTTAGTGGTATCTGAAGTATCCTCCACCACACATTGTTAGGTGACTGTCGAGTATAATGTGGAAGTTAGAAAGTTCAGTGAATATAATGTAGCGTTGACCATAAAGCTAAGTATTCCGTTTCCATTCCCTTACATTAATGTTCTACATATATTGAGAGATAAAATTAGAAATTCATTTTCCAGGACTATATTTTCATTCAGTGGTGTAATGTAGCTAAATAATTATGTAACACGACTGCACATGAAGGCTCAGAATTTACCTACATCTTTTCGTATAGACCCCATTGTGACTTCAGCTTTCGCTGTCAAAATTCGTTTCCTGGCAAATGTGGACGAGACATGTTCCCACCAGTATGACATCTATTTCCACTCCTGGCAATACCAGCTTTTTATCTTGAGTCTGAAACGTTTCACAAAGAGACAGGAATTAGTTATCTTTTATGCACTGAATAGTTCTGTACGCACCAGAAGAGGTATCATAGGAAATCCTGTCTATGCACATTTACTCCTATCCGTAAAACAAGAAATTGTAGGATGTACAAAGATGACAGCTGTTCCAGTTTGAAACACAAAGACTGCCCTTCATATGCCAGACGTTCTTGTATCAGCGCCGTCCAATGCCACAAAATCGATACCGCCTGCTAGTTGCAGCGATCTATGATTGATGCTCGTACCGCAATGAGATGCGAGAGGCTGCTGCATTAACTCTGGCTCTTTGCCCGACACAGTGGTATACAGTCGACTGCTCAGCGCAGTAACAGTCATTCATACTGTACAAAGCTATTTGTTATTTGCTCGGCTATTCTCCTGGTTTATGTCACTGTTCACATTGGAACACTATACTTGGCCCATGACTGAGGCGAATCAGTTATATGAATGTGTGGTGTCTGTTCTTTCGGACTTGTCTGACATGCCCGAAAGAACAGCTACTACGCTTTCATGTAAATGATTTGCCTTGATGGGCAGTGAATCCACAGCCTTCAGCTTGGATACTCGTTTACTTTCGACCTCCAACAAGAATCTAAAATTAGCAAGCGTGGAGGATATGGATGGTGACTGTGGATTTTCGTGCCAGGTGGGAGTGTGGGTTGGTTGGGAATAGTGCCGATAAAGTTGACGCAGTTGCGATAAACACTGTGTCTGGGTGGCACAGCGGCTTACGCAGCTGCCTTGTAAGTGGGGAGTCCTGTGTTCGAGTTCCAGTCCGGCAATGTCCCGATACAGCTGACATAACAAATTCCTCCCCTTTCCTTTCTCCCTTCCCCCTTCAGTTTACGTAACATGGCTGAGGGTTCATTTGCTGGCTCTCCTTATGGTGCTTCTGGCTCCTTCATACGCAGTCCATTTACGAGGCAGCTCTGCTGCTCACGCCCATGAATCCCAACTTCTGAGTCCGCGTTCCTTCTAAACTGGCGACGAGGACGTTACTCACAGAGTCAGAGATGCCTCAAATCTACAATCTTTTCGAGACAGCAGTTAATCTTATAACAGCAGCTTAGGTAGCAGCTCTAGAGTTGCTGCAGCTTCTTTCCAAATGGAAGACGATGACGCTAGGAGCGTCTCCTCCTGCAGCATTTATGTGCTCTGAAGGTGTTAATGAAAGCCGGTACCCACATCTGCATCACTCCCTTCTCCACTTCAAGGCAACGTAACGTTTAGATTACCTAACGGCAAAGTGGGTATCTTCAGGCAGGCAGTTAAGCCCCGTCGATAGCTGTCAAGTGGTGACTGTTTGTCGAAGCTAATAGTCTTCTGTCCAAAGAGTCGTGAAACGTGCTGGCCGACCATTTCCGTCAAGAAAATCACATCGTGACTGCAAGATTTAAGTTTAGTGAACACGCAAAAATATTTCGTCAATCTTATGTGACGCGGGCCGCAGAATCGCAAGTTCTCTTTCAAGACTGTAAATTTTCGTGCTTATCTTGCGAAGCGTTTTTTGCCGAATCACTAATCAGAGACGAATTCGTCATACTGGCTATCGACAGGGAGCGTCGGACCCAACCCTGAGAAACATTCTTAAAAATACTTCGGCATTTGAACGTCGGAGCAGAGTCGTAATCGGCGTCATCTGATGACACTTAGAGGTCGTTATTTTGCAGCCTATCACTGCTCCCCAGAACAGCAGCAACGGATAGTAAAGTAGATACACTACATGATCAAAAGTATGCTGACACTTGGCTGAAAATTACTTACAAATTCGTGGCGACCTCCACCGATAGCGCTGGAATTCAATACGGTTTTGGCCCACGCTCAGTGTTGATGACAGCTTCCATTTTCGGAGGTTTACGTTCAATAAGGTGCTGGAAGCTTTCTTGGGGAATGGCAGCCCATTCTTCACGGAGTGCTGCACTCACGAGGGGTATCGATGTCGGTCTGTGAGGCCGGGCACGAAGTCAGCGTTTCAAAATATGCCAAAGGAGTTCTATAGGATTCAGATCTGGACTCTGTGCAGGCCAGTCCATTAGAGGGATGTAATTGTCGTGTAACCAGTCCGCACAGGCCGTATATTATGAACAGGTTCTCCATCGTGTTGAAAGATGCAATCGCCATCCCCGAATTGCTCTTAAACAGTTGGAAGCGAGAAGGTGCTTCAAACATCAACGTAGGCTTGTGCTGTGTTAGTGCCACGCCAAGCAACAAAACAAGGCGAGAAAGCCCCCTCCTTGAAAAACACGACCACACCATAACACCGCCGCCTCCGAATTTTACTGTTGGCATTACACACGCTGGCAGATGATATTCACCGGGTATTCGCCATACCCTCAGCCAGCCATCGGATCGCCACACTGTGTACCATGATTTCATACAATTCTAGTGGTTCACCACTAGAATCGCAGCAGGTAAACCTGCGCGGAATAGAGCAGTGTGATGCCGACCGTTATCAGTTGAGCAGCCGTCACGTACCAAATAGTTTCATCTTGAGACTTCGGTTTTACAGATCTTACGGAAATGAATGGTCATGACAGCAGTTGTTTTTTAATTTTTGTGACACTGATTTTATATCAGCTGGTCTGCGTCATGTATCGTTACATACAAATGGTTTATAAATGTTAATCTGCATTCATATCCGATGATGGCACCTTTAGTGTGTTGAAACCGGTTATCCAGTAAACAGTATTTAAGCGATGTCCGCTTTTGAATTATTTCTGCTACAGAGTGATCGCCCCAATACATACTGTGCATTCGCTCCAAAATAAATTACTTTGTTATGTAAGATTTATGAACTTAGTTACACTCACAAAGTAAAATAAAGAGTGTAAACTGAGTTTTTAAATATTAAATATATGTCAAACACATTCATTTAGGGAAATGTGTAAGATAACTGGCAGTGAAGACGGTGTTGGGATTTGCAACTTGTTAAACAAAAAATTGTACTGGGAAATATTATGACAGAAGTACTTAACAGGGCAGATTCAAGTGAGTGTGAGCTGAGGTAATTAGGTAGGTACATCAGCAGACGTTTCATTTCTGTAAAGAAAGTCAGACCAAGATACTTACCGATGTAATGACAATCGTATTCGATTAAAAGTGCTTTCCTAAATCACTGACAATCAATATTAAAGGGGTAAGTTTAGTGTATGAAATGCATATGTTGTTGTTGTGGTGTTCTGTTTGAAGACTGTGTTGACGCAGCTCTCCATGCCAATCTGCATGTGCAAGCGTCTTCTTCTATGAATGAATTCTCCAGTCTTCATCCATTACAACCACCTTATTCTATTCACAGGTTTCCCTCTACAATGTAACCCTACACACTGTCGTCCGTTATAAGACTAGCTACTAATTGATACCATAGCCCATAGCTGCACAATTACAACAAATACAGCTGTTGAATTCTTAGTCGTCTGACACCAAGTCTCCTAGACTGAACCCACTGCACAGACAATAAAGTAAAGACTTATGGCCATTCTATATGGCAGCTCAGCGCAGAGTGAAACTTCCTCACTAGTGGAGGAGGAGAGAGGGAGATTCTTGTATAGCACTACGTTTCAAAAGTATCTACTCTCTTCTTCTCGGAAGTGTTTATTGCTCATGTTACACTTCATTATAAGACAGCACTCCTTCTCAAAAACCGCTTCCCATTCATGTCCTTCGACTCTTGTAACTACAGTGTAGTCTTTCTACGAGATGTACAAAACGTTTCATTCCCTGAATTTCATGCCTGCTACCTTCAATTTGTCAAAGAGTTTAGTCTCGTAAAGATAGTCAAAGGCTTTTCCAAAATCTGCAAATGACGTTAATGCACCTTTACCTCTCTTCATGCTATTTTCTAAGATAAGAGGTAGGGTTAGCAATACCCCTCATGTTTCTACATTTCTCCAGAACACAAAGTCGGCTTCTACCAGTTTTCTACTCTTCTGTAAAGTAAAGCCCCCGAATTTTTTTGATCCTATCGATATCGGTTGACGCATTATATTTATGCGTATTACTTGGTCGACCTTCCCACTTCACTGACACGAGGTGCAACCATTTGATGCAAGATGGTTCTTAATTCTAGCACGCAACATAGCGGTGCGTATCGTAAATAGGTCGGTGTATGAGGAACAGCATGCTGTGATTGCGTTTCTAAATGCAGAAAACGCGCTTCCACTTGAAATTCGTAGAGGAATGAAATCTATGTACAGTGAGGATTGTATTGACATCAGTAATGTGGGCTGTTCGTGCTCGGAATAAAGGAAATGGCGGTGCTAACGTCATCGTGTGTGACAAAGCTCGAAATGGAAGACTCCGTACGGCATCTGACAAGACTTCTCGGTATCGGTTTGATGAAGTCATCAAAGAAATCGTCTGTTTTGCGCTAACGTCATTGCCTGTGACGGAACTCGGAGTGGACGACCGTGTACAATAACCTGCAAGGGTTCCCAGAATGCGTTTCATGAACTCATCAACGAAAATTGTCTGGTAACACGTAAACAGTTCTCAGTAAGTGTAGTGTATCACGAGAGCTGGGACAGGCCACAATTTCAGCACTGTAGTAAAAAAAATCGAATGCTTGGGGAGTGCCTCGAAATCTCGCTCCTCACATGAACATTTGTTAACAATCTCTTTTGCGTTCTGACATTTGTGACAGGTGATGACATCCAAGTTCACCATTTTGACCCCAAAAACAATGAAACATCAAAGGAGTTCCGCCACAAAGGAGCATCCACGCCAAAAATGTTCAAGTCTCTGACATCACAGCCGAAGTCATGCTTACAGACTTCTGGGATGTTCAAGGTACGAAGCATTTGGAATTCATGTGTAAAGGCCCCACCATAAACTGTGCACGGTACTGGGAAACCCCCAGAAAACTGAACTCAAGAATTCGAAGAGTTCTTCCACTCCTTCACCATGACAACGGCAGGTCACACAAGAGGACTGCGAAATCTGCTACACTGCGATCCCTGGCATTAGCTACCTACGAACATTCTCCTACTATGACTCTTCCGATTTTAATCTTTTTCCGAAACTGAAAGACTATGTTTGAGAACTACACTTGCATAGAGTTGAAGTGGTGCAAACAGATGTGTAGTCATGGAATCCTACAGTGACGATATAAATAAACTTATATCTCATTTGGTGAAATGTGTTCGTCACCAGAATGACTATGTTGAGAAATAAATACGTAGAAATCAGGAATAAAGATGTAAAATGTTAATAAATTTTGATTTATTTAAAAACTTTTAATTGTTCTCACATAAAAAATTCAGAGGCATCACTTTTCAACACGCCCTCACAGTCGTGTAAATATTTTGCGACCATGACATATTAAACTGATGGTGTGGTTGCGTTTGCACCTGTCAACAAGTACCTTATTCAGAATTGAAATTTTTTCATTATTTCTGAAGCATGAAGGTATTCCCCTGTCTCATATATATCTCACAGCGGAGGAAAAATTTTGGGCATGGCTGGCTTTTTGTTTCTATCTCGATGATTTCAGTAATTCTGAGGGAAATGTCGTCTACTCCAGGGACCCTTTTTCCATTTGGGTCCTTCATTTCTCTGTCAAATTCTTCTTGCAGTATCATATTTCCTATATAATCATCACCATCTTCATCTTACATATGTGTAATAATGTAATCAAAAATGTTGCCATCTTCATCTTACATATGTGTAATAATGTACTCAAAAATGTTGCCCTTTTATAGGCCCTTACTATTTTCCTTCGTCCTTTCAGGTTTTATTTCTTTGCTTAATAATGGCTTGCAGTCTGAGCTATTCATGTTCATACATTTTATCTCCAAAGAGGTCTTCAATTTTTCCGTATGTGATAGCAGTCCTTTTCCTGGTCATGCAGGCTTCTATAGCTTTGCAATTGTCCTCTGTTATTTCTATTTCGCCATCTCGCATTTTCTGTTAATCTCTTTTTTTAGAAGTCTGTAATCTCATTCGCCTATTTTATGTGCTGCATTTTTACACTTTCATATTTTGCTAATTAAAGACAATATCTCGTGAATTATATAGTGTTTTCTACGAAGCGTTTTCTCTTCGCCTACGTAATAGGCTGCTACCTTCATGTCTTCGTCACAAAAAAAACAACAACTTGTGCATTCTATTGCATACTTCTTTTCTGTTTCAGTGTACCGTTGCCAATGGTACTTTTAAAAGTTTCAACAGCCTCCGGTTCATTCCGTTTAATCAGATCTAGCCTCCTTGAGTTCGTGTATATTTTTCAGTTCTTCAGTTATAATCCACAGTTTATAATAAATTAATTATGATCAAAGCGTACCCCTGGAAATATCTTGCCTCTTACAATCTGGTTTCGAATTCTCTGTCTTAGCATTATACCACGAACTGGAAACCTCTTGGTGTTCCCCGGTCTCTTCCACATTGCAGCCCTCCTCCATGGTTCTTAAACCAGGTGTTACTGTCGATTAAGTTAATCTGTACACAACATTCTTCAAGGTGGCGTCTTGCTTCATTCCTTTCACCCAATCCGAGTTCTCCTCCTATTTTTCCTTTTGTCCCTTTTCCTACTATCGAATTCCATTACCCACCACAGTATAGGCGCTAAACGGTTTCTGGCACATCTTGCACTGTTGCCAAATTTATCTAAGATGATGGATCAGAGACAGCAGCCATAGATTTGGCAATTTCACACTGATGCCGTGGCGGGAAACTATAATTTTGGTGGGAAATGGGGTGATTGGGGTACCTCCAGTAACGTAATTCCTCCCCAGCCCTCCTACCCTATGATTTCACCTGTCCCCTGTGTCCTCAAGGAATTCCAAAAGATGTCAGAAATTTCTAATTATGGGTATTCACCTTGAGGCTTGGAGACCAACTGACCTAGTTCACAATACCACCACCAGATAACACTGTTGGTACTCCCCACTCCACCCCATCCCATGTGTCCCTCCTCCATTCCCTCTCTCCTCCTCCACTTGTGAGGAAGCTTCAGTCTGCGCTGAGCTTCCAGATAGTATGGATGTAAGTCTTTACTTCATTGTGTATGCAGTGCATTCAGTGGGGGAGAGTTGGTGTCAGAGAAGTAAGAATTCAACAGCTGTATTAGTTGTAATTGTGCAGCTATAGACTGAATTTATAGCTCTCTGCATGATGCTTGGAAAGTCGAGATAATGAATTAGTGTAAGAATAAGAATACATTTCATCAAATAACAAAGATTTAGCACAATGGACTGAAGTTACGATTCACAACTGATGCTGATAGATGCCTATGCTGGAACTGTAGACCTTTCACGAAAAGTCCAGTCAGTCTTTCAATGGAGAAGACGCGAAATATTCATCCATTCTGGTGTAGGCATCTTGTTCTCAATGTGTTCAGTTGAGGAGATGCTGGTGATGAGCATGGAGGTTTGTAATAAGTGTACTATATGTAATCATTCAATAGAAGAATACTTTTCAGACATAGTGGTGATGCACCATGATGCATGAAGATGCATTTCACATCTCACGCAGATGGCTAGTTACGCTATAACAGTCTACCTTTTTGAAATGCATCTTCAATATGTGTAAGAGACGAATGTTTGTTCTTCATTAACAACCTGAGACCAACTGAGCTAGTTCAGAAAACTGCTACAGAGGGAATCAGTAGGATTGTGGCATCCCCCTTCCTCACCTGAAAATTGGTGGAAGCTGATAGAAATGCAGGAATAATACACTGTGTCATGTGTTCGTGATGGCAGGCGTGATATAAGGTGAACACGGCAGTCCACCAGTCTCATTGAGTAGAGTAGTAGTAACGACGAAGCCTCAACAGGAGCCAAGATCCACATCTGCCTCTACCTTGCAGAAGAAGCGGAAGAGTAAGTACTCATTACATGTCTTCCATCTATATCACACATAGTGGTTCTTTGTTCAACACCATGTCTTTGTCTGTGGATACTTATCGTTTCTTTTACTTCTTTGTTCAGCGGTTTGGTGCAAGTCTGGACCAGCAATAGCACCCACCAGAATGTTGGAACCTCTAGAAACCTCTGCCAAGTCCTCACCAGCAGTAGCCAGCAGCTTGTAGGGACCCCCAGTGACATCAGGCCTGTCAGGATATGCAGTACTGTGGAATGCTGTAGCGCAAGCATGTTGGAGCAGGACGATAAATTGCTGTTGTCTATCCCTCTGGTCGATTTGTGTAATGAAGACACCCAGCAAGTCCCTGAATCTCCAAATAAGGATGCTTGTGGTCCTACTCCACATGGTGCTAATCAGCACTGGTCTCTGACATACACACCATCCGAGAACATTCCAGTATTACTGCAAGGATACGGTGTAGACCTAGTGGATGAGAAATTGCCAGTTCCCCCCAGCACTGTGATGCTGTTAAATTCAAGTTATAATGTAGCAGCCAGCGCCTGAAAACCCTTGAACACTGGTATAGAATCTTCAATGGACAGTGACAAGTGTATTGTGTTGGAGACTCAAAATGCACCGAGAAGGGTTAAAGAGAAGTGGGAATTTGAGAGTGGGAATGGGATGAACTGTGTAGTGCTAACTTTACATCAGTCAGCAAACTACCACAAGGTATGATCCATCTCACTCTCCCTCAGAGATCTGCATTGCCAGCATGACACTATTTGTAACATCACTGTACGATGACACTGCACTCACACTGAAATCGGATTGTCAGTCCATTTACACTCCTGGAAATTGAAATAAGAACACCGTGAATTCATTGTCCCAGGAAGGGGAAACTATATTGACACATTCCTGGGGTCAGATACATCACATGATCACACTGACAGAACCACAGGCACATACACACAGGCAACAGAGCATGCACAATGTCGGCACTAGTACAGTGTATATCCACCTTTCGCAGCAATGCAGGCTGCTATTCTCCCATGGAGACGATCGTAGAGATGCTGGATGTAGTCATGTGGAACGGCTTGCGATGCCATTTCCACCTGGCACCTCAGTTGGACCAGCGTTCGTGCTGGACGTGCAGACCGCGTGAGACGACGCTTCATCCGGTCCCAAACATGCTCAATGGGGGACAGATCCGGAGATCTTGCTGGCCAGGGTAGTTGACTTACACCTTCTAGAGCACGTTGGGTGGCACGGGATACATGCGGACGTGCATGGTCCTGTTGGAACAGCAAGTTCCCTTGCCGGTCTAGGAATGGTAGAACGATGGGTTCGATGACGGTTTGGATGTACCGTGCACTATTCAGTGTCCCCTCGACGATCACCAGAGGTGTACGGCCAGTGTAGGAGATCGCTCCCCACACCATGATGCCGGGTGTTGGCCCTGTGTGGCTCGGTCGTATGCAGTCCTGATTGTGGCGCTCACCTGCACGGCGCCAAACACGCATACGACCATCATTGGCACCAAGGCATAAGCGACTCTCATCGCTGAAGACGACACGTCTCCATTCGTCCCTCCATTCACGCCTGTCGCGACACCACTGGAGGCGGGCTGCACGATGTTGGGGCGTGATCGGAAGACGGCCTAACGGTGTGCGGGACCGTAGCCCAGCTTCATGGAGACGGTTGCGAATGGTCCTCGCCGATACCCCAGGAGCAACAGTGTCCCTAATTTGCTGGGAAGTGGCGGTGCGGTCCCCTACGGCACTGCGTAGGATCCTACGGTCTTGGCGTGCATCCGTGCGTCGCTGCGGTCCGGTCCCAGGCCGACGGGCACGTGCACCTTCCGCCGACCTCTGGCGACAACATCGATGTACTGTGGAGACCTCACGCCCCACGTGTTGAGCAATTCGGCGGTACGTCCACCCGGCCTCCCGCATGCCAACTATACACCCTCGCTCAAAGTCCGTCAACTGCACATACGGTTCACGTCCACGCTGTCGCGGCATGCTACCAGTGTTAAAGACTGCTATGGAGCTCCGTATGCCACGCAAACTGGCTGACACTGACGGTGGCGGTGCACAAATGCTGCGCAGCTAGCGCCATTCGACGGCCAGCACCGTGGTTCCTGGTGTGTCCGCTGAGCCGTGCGTGTGATCATTGCTTGTACAGCCCTCTCGCAGTGTCCGGAGCAAGTATGGTGGGTCTGACACACCGGTGTCAATGTGTTCTTTTTTCCATTTCCAGGACTGTATTTACACCACTGTACCGTTGCATACCTGTTAGGTCTACGGGTGGTGTTATCCATTCCGTTGGAAAGACTGAACAGATGTTTGCCTTATGTTCAAAGTATGTATAAAGACATTGTGAACTATCTCCACACATATAGTGTACATGTAGACGATTTAAAACACTGTCTCAACATGAGACCAAAAAAAGAAGCTAAAGGAATACACATCAGTTTGAGGGAAATACATGCTGAATTTTGTGCATACAAGAAACCGTTATTTGCAAAATACACTACTGGTGTGAAGAGAGAACCAGTGGACTTTGGTAATGTACTGCGCCCCATGTACAGTTACTGAACTGTAAATAAAATATATTATCATAAACCTTTTGTGTTTCTTCCTTCATAACCGTCTGATTATAATGAAGCCATATCAGAACTTCGTGGTAAGTGACTGGTCCTGCGTGGAAGAAGACCAGAAAAAGTAAAAAAATGGGATACTCTCCCTAATAATATTCGAGTGATAACTGTAAATCCATCCAGGTGTGTCACGACAAACGTTGCCGTATCACAGTTAACACACCCATATGGACTTCTATTTGAGCATGTATATGTATTTTCAAAAACGCTGATCCACTCGACGTTCCAGTTGCTGCAAAAATACTACAAGGTATCGGTAGTGTAACATACATGACATTCAGTCAAAGCAGTGAAATCTCTCCACCAGAAGAAGTAGAATCAAGCACAGTGTTTACATGACGTTGTTGTGGAAAGACAGAATCATATTCTACAATGTGAAATCTCTCCACCAGAAGAAGTAGAATCAAGCACAGTGTTTACATGACGTTGTTGTGGAAAGACAGAATCATATTCTACAATGTCTTCGTTTTTGTCGTCATATGAGTGTCGTATTTTTTTTAATCAGATATATTCTACAATCCCAAAACTGTTGGTGAGGGATAATGCAAACCTCATTATAGCATCAAAACAGGACAATTTGAATTTAAGGCACACTTACCAAGCAGATGTAGGAACTGATATGTCATTCAGTGAATTTGTTAAGGTATTCGGAGACTGCTGGAATCACACACAGTATTGCTTTTTTGTAAGAGATAAATTGCGAAAACTGACTGAAGGTAGGTACTGGGATAACTTCCAGCAGTTTTATGTATATAACTACGAAATAATAGGGTACGTTACTATACATCATGTTGTCGACAAGTTTGCAAGCATGTAAACACTCCACATGGGTGGATGGGTATACATAGACAGAGAATTTGTCTATATGTTGATGAAAAGTTTTAGCCTCTTGAACACGAAGTTAAGGACCCAGAAATGTACACCCAGATATTTTTGAGACAGATCAACAACTTAGGTACTAACGTTACTCAACTAGAAGAGAACGTAAACGAAGTAATCTGAAATTTTAATGGAACTGAAAAGAAAGTACATGACCTAAGGTTGATCTAAGTGTGTGAAACTTACATAAGGATGCAAATTCTGAAGCAACCCGCTTGGAATATAACAACATAACGCCCAAGCATAAGGTCTGCTAGTCTGCTAAGACTAAGGCAATAGGATCGAGAGCATACGGTGAGAGAAACATTTAAACCAGTAATAGAATCCTTTGATGAACTCTGAGCGAAATTGCTCATTGACGATGAAGTTGCTATTTCATTAACTGCTACAATGAGTAATAAGATAGACAAAATATTTGGCGTCAGTGATGAAAATCAGTACATGTTAGGCATGTAACGTATAAGTTGAAAGGAAAAAACAATACAGGTAGGTGATACCGAGTTTCAGAGAAGAACTGGTCTAATGAACCTCATTTTCCTAAATCCGACAAAAACTGTAAATTATTCCTCCATTGATTTGGAGTGCACGTGAGAAAGCAGGAAACCAACGTAGTGCGAAATACAAAACCTGTTTATTTTATATGATTTTGCCTTGGTGCAGCTAGTCTCTGGCTGTGTAACTGATGAATACACATAACATACCAACACAGTGAAAACACAAAATAGAAACAAACAAGTCATATTAGACGTTCGATGTAGGACTTGTGGTGGTATTGACATCTGGCATAACAGAGTCAGCAATCGACGCCCACACGACGATCCCGATCAACTAAAGGATAGACTACGACTATTCATGGCATCAGCTGCTGCCAGTAACAATGTTTATTCTAACAAAGTTATTTCAGTAATTTCTTAGCTTATAGGGAGAGGTATAATCGAGTAAGAATGGAGACAGTTCAAGAACTGCACAAACCAGCGTGTAAAACACACCTTCGTAGACGTGTTATGATTTAAGGTTTGGATGGCTTATGACAGACTGATATTGTACAATGAGGGAATATGCACATGCCAATAATAGAATCTAATGTATTTTAATGGTCATTGATACATAGTCTAAATTCACCTGGACACCACCTGTTAAAACAAAAACAGAGAGGGATCTTGCATGGGTTTTCGAACGTTTGTCGCAGACAGGGACAAATCGATGTCTGGAGAACCATCAAACCGATAATGGTGGACACTTTTTCAATAGGTATTTCAAGACCGTGGTACAGCGGTACAGTATTTACCACCTGATGGCGAGTATTGCGGAATATCTGAACAGAACAATAAAAGGTAAATTGTGGATGCGTTTTAATCTTCACAGCTGATGCAAATGGACAGATAACCTCCCAGAAATAACAGGAATATAATCGAACTAAGCACAATAAATCAAACTGGGATCAATCTATGTTCGTGATAATGGACTCATGGATATGGTATACTGCCATATCAAAATGCAGGACCCAAGTAAACAGACATTTAATGTTGGTATGTATCTGAAAACACAAGACAGCACTTGAGAAGTGACATCTTACAAACGGTCGAGTGAGATATCCACTATTTCCAAAGTGCAGAGGACAAACCCTAGAACTTAGATCTTAAAGAACAACACTGACACCAAAATTTCAGAGTGCTTTTACATAGAAGAAGTGAGAAGCAGCTCAGAACCACACGCGTTTCCATAGAGAATGACATAAAATGTTGATAGAATAGAGCACTAGTTAAATGGCGTGGTTTTCCTCCAACACAAAACAGCTGGACTGGCGCTGATGATTAGCTTTATGATGGAGTGCACAGTG
Source organism: Schistocerca gregaria (assembly GCF_023897955.1). Classification (NCBI taxonomy): domain Eukaryota; kingdom Metazoa; phylum Arthropoda; class Insecta; order Orthoptera; family Acrididae; genus Schistocerca; species Schistocerca gregaria. The sequence goes on along the minus strand of NC_064926.1, from coordinate 212,783,803 downwards.
CACAACCAGCACAGTAGCACAATATGCACAATAGCAGACACGTCATAGGAGGCTGTGGTGATTTCAACAAAGTTCTAGTCGAACTGCACATTCTGGGTATAATTGCTGTGGACCTGGTACAAAGCTTCAAAAACGTTTGCCTCATGGTGACAAAGGCATTAACTTGCTTGATGAGCCATCATTGGAACACAACATTACATATGCAAAATATAAAGATCTCCCAGAACGCAACGCTGCAGATCGAATTTTAACTGATACAGTCAAGGCAATATGTGCAAGAAAGGATACTGGTACAGGACAGCGCAATATAGCATTTGTAGTTGATAAAACTATGCGTGGCAAAATTAACTTGGGCCTGACTGTGAACTTCAAGCAAGGTATGAATTCTGCACGTCATGCGCTGGAGATGGAAACAACTAAGATGGAGAAGAAGAAACTACGTATGCAGCTGAAAGCACCCTGATGTATAAAGGATCTGTTGAAACACCATGGTTCTGTCACTAAGGAAGATATCAGATGGAATTATCCCCTTCCACATTCCTGCCGTCGCAGGCCTCTCAGTGATGTGTTCACTGACTGGTGGCGATGCGGCTGTTTCCAGAACAGTGAAGAAGGTACAGAACTCACAGGAGCAGCTGGCGGAGGCAAGGAGATGAAAGAAGCAGTCATCAGAAAAGTACTATACCTGAAACCATACAGGAAAAGGCTAGGTCTCTTCGTAAATAACGAAGAAAAGCCCCTTAGCCATCCCAACGGACAGACGACTATCAAATACAGATCTCGCTCAAGTTCGTTGGAAAAAAAAGTCAGCACCATTGTATGATTACATCTATAGCAGAACCATCAGTGACCTCGAACGTGCAGAGACCAGCACTAACCTGCAACCAGTCACGACTGGAAAGTGTACCCACTCCAACCTCTCAGTGAGAACAAAGACACCCCTTTTCCAGGAAACCAGAAACAGGAGAAATGACCTTCAACCAGTCAAGACTTGAGGAGTGCCAGCAATGATGCCAATAAGATATAAAACCGACATGCACAATGCTCAGTATGATACTTCACAACAGAATCTGAAGGACATAACGCGTGTGAACTATGAGTTTTCTACATCAGTCGGTCTGAAACTTCGCAATAACGTCGTTCCATATAACTAAAGCAGTAAAATATGACGAACATATAGTACGTCAGTAAAGGGATGATACTGCTACAGTGGGATAAAAGCTTCCATATAATGCTTTACCATTTCTGTTTCATGCGACAGTATGAATCTGGCGGGATCTAGATTGAGACTGTACATGCAATGTAGGCATAGCGTTAACTCTTGAAACGTATGTTTCGGGTTCTCCTTCGTATCTGAATGATTTACGAAATGCTGGATGGTACATAAACGAGCCAGGGGGTAGAAAAGCTGAAGAGTACAGGAGATTCACTGAATGTATACCCCTAAAAGTGCTTATGGCGTAATTCGAAGATATGCTACAACTTGTTTTAAATTCTAAACAGGAACTTATTTTGAAAAGGAGTACAACAAATAATAACTAATACGTTCAGGGAGCACAAGAGGAGAATGAGAACACCATCAACAAAATAGTATGAAAAGTGTTTGAAATTACCTTATCAGATCAGCAGCATTTGAAAGTTGTTAATGCTGGTGTATTTCTGTTGTTATCTTTCCATTCCTATTTGAAAACTCTGTTCTACCGACTGAAAGCAGACAAACAAGGAATATTGAAACCTCTGTTCAATTGGAGACCACTAGATTTATTATACTTGCGTTCCAGACCAACAGGAAGGGTAGTATAGCAAATGTTGTCACCAAATTGAGTAGTACTTTAACTGCGCTAAATTTTGAAAAAAAGCTTGCACACATATTTAGCCCCCATAGGGTTACATTTCCCAAAATTTTGAAACCCGTATTTCTTTATTTCTGACCGAGATACCAAATACCAATTTCTGTAGGTGCAGCTTCAAAATTGTCTTAATAGCATTAAAAAATACCCTTCAGCCCATATTTCTCCAGATTAGGGTTGAAACATGGAGGAGAGCTAAGTGGTTAACACATTTCTACCATGAAGTTCACAGAGGTGATCATTATATATCCTAGAAAGATATGGTGACACTTCCAGTATTTGACCACAAAGATACCATAATCTACGTCAACTGCAGGGATAAGGTCACATGGATGCTTCGAATCTTCACGTTTGCTCCTGTTCAAGACCTGGATTTCTGTGGGTGCTCTGCTCCCCGTCTCTGTAGATGAAGGCGCTGTGTGAAAATAGTGTTGTGTCTGCTTAGGAAAATGTAAAATTACTTTTAAGTTGTATAAGAAATAAATAAATTTTTACCTAATAACCTCTGTGCACTCCATGTCTTTCACACTTTGTTGGTACATAGCTTTACTCGGTACTGTGCCTGTGGTTCTCCTCAAGCACATAATTTTAGATCTGTGACATATACTTTTATGTCATTATATATGTTATCATTTATTATTAATTATATATGTAAAATATATATGTAATTATATATAGATAATTACAAAATGTAATATATATATATATATATATATATATATATATATATATATATATATATATATATATATATATATATATATATATACTTTTGGATGTTTTTATATGTCTTCAGAAGGTGGATTGGTCACGTGCCATCTGCTCGCACAACAGAACACGTGCAGCATGGTAAGCATAGTCATGTGCAATTATGACTTATATATTGTTATTCTCCTTAATATACTTCATCTCTTCACCTCCTTGATAGGACTAATATTGAAAACTAATGTCACTTGTCTCCTACACATCCTTTATATAAACAGATAGGCTATATTTTCTGTAAACAATAGCCACAAATAGAATTAGATTCCATATATAGAATTTATTTCTCGACATGCAATTTGGTTTTTTTAGACACAGACACAGATGCATGTCAATGTTCTGTGATGCTGTTTGGTTCCCTCTACACGATGGTTCCTGACATAAAATTCACAGATGGAATTTCTTTCATGTGATACAATGTAGTACAGTATTATGAAACAGATACATTTTTGATACTTTGTGAAACAGTTACAATTTGGTTCTCTTAGAAAATAGATACTTTCATTTTTACAATAAAATGGGGCAGTCAAGCAGAAGTACTTTTTTATCTAATTAGTATGGATACTAATAATAGCTATAGCCTACATTCCAAGCAATTTTTAGAAACATGATAATTTTTTCAATGTACTTATATAAAACAAACGTGTACAGACACAGAAAAATATTTATTGAACAAAAATCTACAACTGTTAAACTACTTTACTACATAGCTTACGGAATTTTGTAGGCACTTGTCATACATACTCGTGTTACAGTAGGAGTACTGGAAGCATCCGAAATATCTATAAGTTTCGTTGGATTGGTATCAGAATATTAAAAAGCTGATTGACCTAGGATGGCTGAAAGCAGGCAAAACTTAAAAATTGGACTATCTACACATGTACTTGGTACACATTTTTATATGGTGTGCTGTCAAACAATTTGCGAAAATAAAACATGTTGCAGTTAATTTTTTTCATGCAGATTTTTAATATTTTTTAATGTTTTATCGTTTTCTATTATAGAGGCACGCAACATTTACAAAACTGTTTACACTATACAACACACGGTGCACAGTCTACCACTGTTTACACACTATGATAAGTTGGACATACTATTCCACACACAGTCATTCTTTATACAACCTGAAACACTCCATGTTGTTCCATCCTCCCACATCATGAAGTGAATAGTGTGAGTATGCGCAGATTTCAGCCCTGTCCTTACAAATGACCTACTTATCGTCACAAAGCTACAGGCCAATTTTAGACTGCAGCACAGAATACGTCTATGCAGCAAAGAGAACATCTCATGCCCTCGCAATTGAGTACAAGTATGTTATACCATGTCCTATGGCTCTGGTGAAGCACCATGGGCACCACCATAAAGTCACCCCAAGTGATATTCAGTCATAAGGGCCTTTGATACAACTTGATGCACACCCTTAGTACAATTCTGAGTGCGATATACACACATCTCCGACCTTAAACCTTCGAACTCCACCATCGGCTGTCCATTCGCCTTGTATTTCATTAGGCTAATAACCTTCTTGTTCTGTGGGACATTATCGGATATGCACGATGACATGCCGAATTCATCGCCATGGTACCTAATTACTTCACTACGTTTGCAATTCTTCGCCGAGAAGGTGAAAGTATTTGTCTCCACATAAAGTAACTTTGAACAATCCAAATGGCTTTCTGCAAACTAGTAATGAAAGGGGTACGTGTGAAGTTTGGGTAGATATAGTACACACATTTACACATACAGAGTATTTGCAACTCTACTGCAGCCTTCACCATCTCCACAGCGTCAAAATTCTTTTTGAAAATGGTGGCCCATTTGAAATTTGGTTTACACCATAACACCCACCTATATTAACAATATCATGGTGGTTTCTTACATTCTCCATAGGTTCACCGAAAATAGCATTATTTATCAATTTAAAAATCTTTTTCAGTCACACGTCGAGAGAGGCCTCTCTCTCATGTTCAGATCGATTTATTCCTTCAACAAAAGTTTCTGGTTGAAAGAGATAGCGCGCCTAGATCCAATCATAACCATCCCTAATCGAAGACACAGCTACGCTAATGAATAACATACCTCTCCATGTCGTCCAGCACTGCCATCAGCTTCAGGATGGAACCTGTGCCTTGCAGAACTAGTCGTCCTAGACATAGCGGCAAATCTGCATGTGCGACGACTGCCTTCACAAGATACCCTATATCATAATCGTCCACCACGCAACCTTTCATAGATATACCCCACGGATCGGCCGTAACTGTTGCATGGCATGCCCATGTACGTTATTCACAAGCAGATACATGATATTACTAGACTCATCAGACCTAGTTTTGATTAGATTCTTTCATTTTCTCTTTCAGTCTAGTTCCTAGTTTGTTTTACGCCGTTCTACTTTCCCCAACTCCGTTTTGGAATGTTTTTAACCCGAGATCTGTTAGTATGAGGTTAAAGGGACTAATCACCCTGCAGTTTGGACTCTTTACGCCCCAAACCATCCAGTCCACTTTCGCTGACTCCTTTTGAGAATGGTTTTAACCCGAGACATGTTTTCATGATGAAAAAGGGATTGATCACCCTTAGACTCATCAGGTACATTGAACACCTCACCCATCTCCAGGTTATTTGCCCTGGCGTGCTTATGGACACATTGACAGGGCCTCTCACAGACCCTTCCACCCCCCCCCCCCCCAAAAAAAAAAAGAAGCATGTCCACAGTGGTCTACAGTTCGATGATTTTGTTCGTTTTCTTGAGCACTGCATCGCAAGATAGCCTCATTGCTGTGTAATAAAAGCTAGGGTCGTGTTTATTTGTTGTCATACGTACAGTTCGAAATTTCCCGATAAGTCCGCAAGCAAATGTATGTTCATGAACATGTACAGTTTCGCGTAAGTTGGAATATTAAATTCGTGCCAGACTTCAGAGCACCCTCAAACTCTGTGTTGTGGTTGGCAGGAGAGCCAACCGTGTTACTGAAGGAGGCCGAAATGCACGCGTCTCAGGTCACGCAGGCTGGCATGAGGTCTGGAACATGACAAGGGAATTAGAATCGAGAAAAACGGACGTAGCTGGTGGAATACTTAACTTTAATCCATTAACGACGAACGTCACTCTTTATGGTACACGATGCACAATATCTATTGAAACTGATAATGGCGCCTTGCTAGGTCGTAGTAAATAACCTAGCTGAAGGCTATGCTAACTATCGTCTCGGCAAATGAGAGCGTCATATGTCTGTGAACCATCGCTAGCAAAGTCTGCTGTACAACTGGCGCGAGTGCTAGGAAGTCTCTCTAGACCTGCCGTGTGGCGGCGCTCGGTCTGCAATCACTGATAGTGGCGACAGCGGGTCCGACGTATACTACCGGACCGCGGCCGATTTAAAGGCTACCACCTAGCAAGTGTGGTGTCTGGCGGTGACACCACACTCTGCGTACATTCTGACGTCATCAGTGAGAGTACTGGAGAATCCGAATATGTCCCGCAGCCTTGTTGCGTCACGTTTTGCCATACTATGCAGACACTCGTATGGGAAAATCCCACTCCTAGTTACAAGTGGGAACTTTCCCTCATCGGGAAATGCAGGTCAAGTGAAATAAACAATCTTCAGACGCAGAGTTTCAACAAGATTGTGAGGTAGTGCTTGCCTGAAAGGTAGCGGATTGAGAAAGCGGAGCATAATTCTAGGCCCCATTTACATGGAGAGTGGAATACACTCCTGGAAATGGAAAAAAGAACACATTGACACCGGTGTGTCAGACCCACCATACTTGCTCCAGACACTGCGAGAGGGCTGTACAAGCAATGATCACACGCACGGCACAGCGGACACGCCAGGAGCCGCGGTGTTGGCCGTCGAATGGCGCTAGCTGCGCAGCATTTGTGCACCGCCGCCGTCAGTGTCAGCCAGTTTGCCGTGGCATACGCAGCTCCATCGCAGTCTTTAACACTGGTAGCATGCCGCGACAGCGTGGACGTGAACCGTATGTGCAGTTGACGGACTTTGAGCGAGGGCGTATAGTTGGCATGCGGGAGGCCGGGTGGACGCACCGCCGAATTGCTCAACACGTGGGGCGTGAGGTCTCCACAGTACATCGATGTTGTCGCCAGTGGTCGGCGGAAGGTGCACGTGCCCGTCGACCTGGGACCGGACCGCAGCGACGCACGGATGCACGCCAAGACCGTAGGATCCTACGCAGTGCCGTAGGGGACCGCACCGCCACTTCCCAGCAAATTAGGGACACTGTTGCTCCTGGGGTATCGGCGAGGACCATTCGCAACCGTCTCCATGAAGCTGGGCTACGGTCCCGCACACCGTTAGGCGGTCTTCCGCTCACGCCCCAACATCGTGCAGCGCGTCTCCAGTGGTGTCGCGACAGGCGTGAATGGAGGGACGAATGGAGACGTGTCGTCTTCAGCGATGAGAGTCGCTTCTGCCTTGGTGCCAATGATGGTCGTATGCGTGTTTGGCGCCGTGCAGGTGAGCGCCACAATCAGGACTGCATACGACCGAGGCACACAGGACCAACACCCGGCATCATGGTGTGGGGAGCGATCTCCTACACTGGCCGTACACCTCTGGTGATCGTCGAGGGGACACTGAATAGTGCACGGTACATCCAAACCGTCATCGAACCCATCGTTCTACCATTCCTAGACCGACAAGGGAACTTGCTGTTCCAACAGGTCCATGCACGTCCGCATGTATCCCGTGCCACCCAACGTGCTCTAGAAGGTGTAAGTTAACTACCCTGGCCAGCAAGATCTCCGGATCTGTCCCCCATTGAGCATGTTTGGGACTGGATGAAGCGTCATCTCACGCGGTCTGCACGTCCAGCACGAACGCTGGTCCAACTGAGGTGCCAGGTGGAAATGGCATCGCAAGCCGTTCCACATGACTACATCAAGCATCTCTACGATCGTCTCCATGGGAGAATAGCAGCCTGAGTTGCTGCGAAAGGTGGATATACACTGTACTAGTGCCGACATTGTGCATGCTCTGTTGCCTGTGTCTATGTGCCTGTGGTTCTGTCAGTGTGATCATGTGATGTATCTGACCCCAGGAATGTGTCAATAAAGTTTCCCCTTCCTGGGACAATGAATTCACGGTGTTCTTATTTCAATTTCCAGGAGTGTATATTTCTCAACGTTCTCAGGCAGGACACTGACCTAATCATTCTTCATGACAAATGTAGCCATGTTCTCAGCAAGGAACAGGGCATCATACCCGCTCGAATTATGGAAGAAAACGCATAAGCATCGCGGTAATTGGTACCTCAGGCCGGCTACTGTGACCGAGAGTTTCTAGGCGCTTCAGTCTGGAACCGCGCTGCTGCTACGGTCGTAGGTTCGAAGCCTGGCTGGGCATGGATGTGTGTGATGTCCTTAGGTTAGTTACGTTTAAGTAGTTCTAAGTCTTTGGAACTAATGACCTCAGATGTTAAGTCCCATAGTGCTTATAGCCTTTTTTGATACTCCAGGTTGCAAGCATTGTGGGCGGCGCCACGAAATTTCCCCGTAATATGGCAATGATCCCTACAAGGCACTGCCGCTTTTCAAGTTAACGGCAACTCACAAATATGACAGTTAACCGTGTTTTGTACAGACAAATATTCTTCTGCGATTAGATCACGGGAATATTGGTACTGCATAGTTTATCAACCATTCATGAAAGTTTCTCGAGCTCAGTGAGCAACCAAATCTTAGGATTATCCCCGACATATGGTCTGTGGTGGCTGAAACTGCAATCAAAGTAGCATACCACCTGGTATGCCACGGTATACGGTATTTATTTTTCAGTGACGATCGTATGTGAGGCTGTAGAATCCCCTTCACATCGAGTCTCAAAGTCATCAAAGTCAGCATAGACCAAAGATGGACATCGCTCCTGGTAGTGGTGGCTCATTAAGAATTTGTTTTGCTCTGTCTGCATTTCTGAACATACCGCAACTACCGAAGAGCAATCAATATTATGCTCTGTTAATGACTCACTTGAAGAAAAGTACTTCGAGGATCTGTAGCAAATGTGCTTTCTGTTCTTGAGTTTATTCTGTTTGTAGGAAAGGAGTCGCGACATATCCTTGATCCAAACGTAGTGTTGATTTTTTTTCTCATCTGAGAACTTGCAACTTGAGCAGACCTGTAAAATGAGATAAATATAGCGGTCTGACGGCTTTGTGTGTGACCACACTGCTGTTATCACCAATATCATTTGCCTTTTCCTTCTTCAGACCAAAAATGTTAACCGAAATACTTCATTTTGCCTCTAGTATTTGGGTATGTCTTTAAGTTTGATGGGGAAATCAATACCATCGAAGTTGTAATAACCACGAATATTATCACCTGCATTGTATTATTTAGGATGCTGCGGATTTTGATTGTAATTTCTTTCACAAGCCAGGATTGACTTTGCGAAACAAGCATTGTCTGTTTTATTCTCGACATTAATACACGTCTTCTTGTCAGTTATATCTTTCGGTGTCGTGATATTGTTCGACCTTGTATTTATTGGGTCATGGAGATATGAATGGATGTCGACATTTTCGATGAGTGCTTTAGCAGATCCTCTACCGGCCATCTCTGAAAGTTTGGTCATAATATCACCCCAGGTAAAGTTATGGAACCACTCAATGATCGAGGTTCTCTGCAATATCACACCGTTTTCCCCTCAAAGATATACAATATTTCTCTCTTCGAGCGCGCCTTCCTCTTCGCGAGGATGCAATAGTTCGTAGCGTATTACTGCACTGCCTTTCATGGAGGATATCGTTGATCATTTACGAGTTTGATGAGCTCTCTCCATGACAGGGCGCCACGCGAACAGGAAACATGTAACATGCTTGTATCACCCTGCCAGATTCTAGATCTTCAAATGCGTCCTCGATCGCTGTGTAGTATAGTTCTGGCATGACGTTTGTAATGTGGTGTCCTGTAATCGGACGGAGCAGGGGGCTGTTCCTAGCCATATCACTATCAGCATTACTACCACCAGAAGTAAAGGAAGGCAATGGTGGTGTCTATGGCATTGTACGCCAATGCTAGAACAAACAGTCAGGCTGCAGAGGTGGTAGCCTTCTGGTTGCGATGCCGTTGTTTCTCTGACCGGCCGCGTGCAAGCCAGTCCGTGACAGCTCCAACAGGCTGCTCACGTGACACCTGCACAGTGGTCAAGTGCAGAGGTAACGCGCCGCCAGATACTGCTGCTTGGTTAGTTGTAGAATGAAAAAGTACGTGAATTAAACACATAAACGCGTTAGCTGTGGAGGGAGGAAGTAAAAGGCATAAATTAAAAAAAAACGCTGATACGACAAGGAGAGAGAGAAAATGTGTGAATAATACAATTTACCGGAGTCAGCAGCGCCGCTGATGTCATAGTTATGATGCTAGGAGCCGATCATCTCCCTCAAATCTAAAGCCACCGTACGGGTCCATTCACGTAGGGAGAGCTCGAACCCTGATTCATCCCGATTCTTGGTTAATCTCGACATCTCAGAGTCCGAGGTACCCTGCAGCCGTTGGTAAGCTATGCCGAAATAGGGGCTGTATGGAAAGAGCCCCTCTGTCATATAATACACACAAACGAAATATATTTTAGAACTACATAATGTTTTTTTTAATTTTTTAATTTCTACTTACAAGGCTGCTCCGAATCTCATTATCTGCTTGAGGCTGTCCCAGCATCTGTTGTTACTGGTGAACAATCCCCAGCCGCCGTCTATAATGCCAAGTGCCTCCAGAACGGTAGCTCTAACTTGGTAAAGCATAATTTTTTTGAGAGTGGAGTTATACAGACATACAGAAAAATTACACAGCTACTACAGAAATATAATTTTTTTCTGTACTTACGCAACTGTTGCTGCTGAGTATTCTCTGCTGCAGACTGTTTCACAGGAGGCTGGACCTCAACAGGATCAGGCCGAAGGGTCTGCCACGGTCCAGCCTCCTTCTCCTGTCTCTCCTCACACTCCAGAACAAAATCATAGATATACAGTGTAATGATTGAAGAGAAACTTAACTACTGACGAGAAATCCACAGAAATTAACATATGGAATTTTTCTAATTTCCAAACCATAACCACAGATCTACGGAAAAAATTTTCTTACGTGGTGTCCGTCTGTTTAGCTGGATGGTAAGGTGCGCACCTCCGATGCCAGTCTGCCCGGGTTCGATTCCCGACCGGGTTGGAGAATTTCTCCGCTCAGGGAGTGGGTGTTGTGTTGTCCTTATCAGTACGTCGTCCTCATCTCCGACGCGCATGTCCCCCAATGTGGCGTGGACTGAAATACGAGTTGCACTTGGCTGCCGAACTTCCCCGGATGGGGCCTCCAAGCCAACGATACGATACGCTCATTTCATTTCATTTTCTTCTTACGTGGCAGTCCATCTTCTACAAATCTACAGCTCTTGCTTCTAACGCTGGAGTTGTTGGTGCTGCGTTTCATTTTTAAATACACACACACACACACACACACACACACACACACACACACACAGACAGACGGACAGAGCAGACAAATAGCTGTAGCCACCTCAGCAGGCACGGGTAGAATGAGGATGACGGAGGTGTTTGGAGGTGATATAGACTCACCACTTTCCACTGACAGCCAATCACAGGGCCAATTTTGAATGAACCACCAAAAAAGACAGTTGATGGGAAGTTCCCAAGGAGTATTTTCAGGAGCCAATGACATTCAAAGTTTGACCAATAGTTCCATTCATCCCTTCTTCGACTGTAAGGTGGTACGATCTGTAACGTCACACGTGTCAGAGTGAGCTTCTCTCTCTCTCTCTCTCTCTCTCTCTCTCTCTCTCTCTTTCTCTTTCTCTCTCTCTAATTTACCAACCAGCAGTTCTTTGCACTGGACCTGTCGTCCACTACAAGGCACCCATTCAACAGCAGACAACGCAACGTCTACTCGCACGGTGTACAGTCATCCCATTCCATTTCTTAAAAGCACCCACAGTGGCGGAGTGCAGTATTCGAAGATTCCCCTGGATACTGAAGAATGTTTTGTGACTATTATTACCACAGATTTCTTTCCTTCCAAGGTAGAATGGTGCATTGTGGTAATTTGATAGACGACTTTGTCTCCTTTTACGGTTTTCTGTGCCGTAGAACTGTGCCACGAATTCCATTGTCTTTTGATACACATGGCCTAACAGCGCAATGCGCACTAGTGATGAGACTCGCAGTACCTGGCCAGCATGCTGCACGGCCCAGAGCTGGCACTGGCAGCTAACGCCACAGCCAGCACCGGTCAGTTAACTAAGGCACGGGAATAAGTCTGGGTGTGTCCAGAAGATTCTTACCCTTCTGATGTTTGTGAGTCCAGTTTGAACTTTAATTTAGAGTGTGGTGGCACGGAGGTGTGTATGGTTCTGTGATGTGGTTTATGTTACTGTCGTCTATTCCACTAACTTCTTTTTTTATAAGCATAATACAGTAGCGAACACCCTCTCTTGGCGATGAGAAACGTGCTCCAACACTGGCGACGTCGTTAGGGCATCAGTACGCATGGCCTTCCTTGCTGTCTAAGGCAGCGGGCAGCCTTGACAGTCCTGAGACTGTTTTCGGATGGTTCACGAGTTGTGAATTTACCGGAAGAGGTGCTTCCCAGAGTGATGTTTGATACACAGTGGTTCTATCCAAACTTTGCTCCTGGTGGGGATACCATGGACAGGGTGATGGTGGATTTCTCGACCTGCATGGTGATCGTGAACTTCGTAATCATGGAATAGGGAGCTGTGTTCCAGCAAGGTTTGTTTAAATAAAGATACAAGTTTGGATAAGAAAACAACTAACATTATAAAAGTGACCCTTACAAATACATTTTCGAAAGTTAAATTTATGGGCGAACTGTCGGGACGGGTGTGTGACAGGGCGATGGGCTCTCACCGTTGCCGTTCAATTGTGCGCTTGAGAAAGTAGTCAGAGAATGGAACACAAATATTAAGAGTGGTATAAGACTGAGTTGCAAAAAGAAGAACCTTAAAGTAAATTGCATTGCTTTTGCAGATGATATGGCCCTGTTTGCTGAAACAATGGAAGAAGCACGGGAGCAAATCCTTGAACTAAAGAAACAAGTAGCTAAAATTGGTCTTCACGTCTCCTTTGAAAAAACTAAGATATTGACAAACATCAAGCACTCATGTAAATACCTCAAAGTTCAAGAACAGAAGATTGGAATAGTAAAAGAATTCAAATATCTCGGAGAATGGATTAGTTGGGATGCTGGGGAAAGCAAAGCAATGGAATCAAGAAAAAATAAACTTGAATTGGCTTTCTAACTAACAAAAAATACATACAACAAAAAATCCCTTTCATGGGGGTCCAATAATACACATTACAAGACAGTAATTAAGCCAGAAACACTTAACATGAGTTTCAAAGGTCAAATGGAGAAACTTGAGGTAAAGGAAAGAAAAATGTTAAGAAAAATCATTGGGCCAAAATTTCAAGACAGTAAGATTATATACATCAAAAATGATACTCTCTACAAGAAAACTGAAAAACTTTCAGATTCTATGCGAAAAAGGAGAATAAATTTTTATGGTCATCTTCTCAGAATGAATTCCAACAGATTAACTAAACAAATCTTTGACTTCTTCCGTAACCGAAAAACGAAGCCCAACTGGTTTAAAGAAACTGAGAAAGACCTAGTGGAATTAAAGATTTCAGAAAATTTACTTATCGATCGAACTGCTAAATTAATTACTCAAGATGAAAATATAAGGTTTCAAGACAAATCCACACAAAGGTCCAAACCCTTCATCTCGGAAGAAGAGAGGAGAAGAATATCAGAAAGAATGAAGAAATATTGGGGCCTAAGAAAAGAACAACGCATAAAGAAATGATTGATCCAGCGTACCCCAAAGAGGGTGAAACGAAAGAAGAAAGAAAGATGCAAGTGTTCCTATTACACTTTAACTTAGGGGAATAGGTTAGGGCCGCTGCCTGGTGGTGCGGCGTAGTAGGTGGTGGCTATACGCCACAACAGAGAATGACAGCAGCCAAAAATATGATTCGCAAGTCAGAGCTGTAATCACGCATTTTTCGTTGTGCGATGTAACAGACAAGAACTATTTTTTTTACCAGCTGAGACTATACTTAGGGGAAATATAGCCTATGACATACTGTTATACAGGATTTCCGCGATAGTTATGCGATATGAAAACAAGTATGCTCCAATTTCCTCAGTCGTAAAGAATCAAGGTCAGGACATTTAGGAAGGGGTGGGCAACTCTTATTTATAAGGCCAGAATGTGTCAGTTAGCAGAAAGCATTTCCCTGACGTTTCAGGAATGTCTTTGAAGGCTGAATACTTAACGGTTTATGAGATATTGTAGACAGGAATTATATTTACAAAGAACTGTTTGGATTCCACAGGTATTACCTCTCTCTCTCTATCTCTGCTGCACCTGTTGAGAAAGTTTTCACTATTAATCACAGAACGCTCTGGAAATGTCCATATTGTTAGAGGCTGCTGATGAAAGTTTTGACAACAGGGAGGTTACAGAGCTGCATCACAGGAAGGACTTTACAAATACAGAAAACCACAGGCCGCGTACCACACACACAGATATTAAGGAAGTATGCTATTGTTCTAGACCGGCGATAGATTCTCTTTCCTCTTAACTGTCTATACTCGTGAAGCTAAGTGGACATTTTTGTTTGGGTTCTGCAGAACCATAACAGTCTGGTGAAATCATAACACATATTCACATGCTGTCTCACATGGCAACCGCTTGGAGTTCTGCACTGAGCGCCTTGCTATATTTCAGTTGGGAACTGTCGGGTATTGCAATAGACGGTTGGACGCTCGGCAGCCTCGCTACAACCTGTAGTCACCGGCAGAACGCTGAGCGAGCCACACCACTCCAACGTGATGTGTCACCCCTTCCGCCAGCCCGGAACCTCGTACAGTGCCACACTGTGCATTAAATACATGATTTTGAGTGTCTTCTGGAGTACTTTTTAACTTGCGCTGCGCTAGTACCCAGTAATACACAAAGCTTTTTCGAGTTGTTTTTATTTCCCTCAGAATGAAGTTCTAATTTACAAACAAAGTGATGTTATTCGTTACCCAGTCGTTTTTAGGACGGTGTTATTTTCAGTAGCAGGTATGCGTAATGAGATTTTTAACATCGCCGCAGTTCTAGTTCCTTAACACGCCGTAATTTCTATGTTTATATCAGTTTAGTGGAATGTTTCAGTTATCGTTTTAGACCAAGTCTTCTTCCCACCAATTGACAAGAGCATCGAGAGATTTATTTCGACTTGTAGGTGAAAGAAGCGTCGTATGTAGTGCTACTATTTACTTTGTGTCCACGTGCTACTGTATTCGAGCCATATTGTGAAATTTTTCCCAGCAGGGTAAAACCAGTTGTTTGACATTGCCAATTTTGTGTCATATTGCAATTTTCGGCACTCGTGTACAACTGTACGAATATATGTCAAATCAGGACCGATCATTACTTCAGTTTCGACCTAAAATAGATAATGTTCACTAACATAAATTTCCTCTCTGGTAGCTGGACAGCATCTGATCATTTCCCGCCATTTCCAGGAGTGGAGTGTTGTTGGGGGTGGCTGACATCATAGGAGTGGGGGGAGGGATGGGGGGAGTTAGGTTATAGAAGTACACGAATTGCCCTATTTCTAACCAAAATTTGAATTTTCCACCATGACATCTGTGGAACATTATCCGCCCCCATTAGCTGAGTGGTCAGCGCGACAGGATGTCAATCCAAAGGGCCCAGGTTCGATTCCCGGCTGGGTCGGAGATTTTCTCCGCTCAGGGACTGGGTGTTGTGTTGTAATCATCATCATTTCATCCCCATCGACGCACAAGTCGCTGCAATGGCGTCAAATCGAAAGACTTGCACCCGGCGAACAGTCTACCCAACGGGTGGCCCTAGCCACACGGCATTATTATAGTGGGACATTACCACATCAATGGCCATCATATTGGATCCCCAATTTTGGTTAAGTTTGGCAACAATGCGATGTGTGCCAGAAACCGCCTGGACTACTACTCACCTTGTCTACCTTAAAAATCTGAATAATGTGCTGTATCTCATCATACATTCTTTGAATCTCTCCTTCATCAACGGAACTAATAGTAATATACATTGAGGTGGTAAAAGTCATGGTATAGGACGCAACATCGTGTTGGACACCTTTTTCCCGGTGTGGTGCAGCAACTTGATGTGCCTTGAACTCAAGAAGTCATTTAAAAGTCCCTACCGTAAACTGAGCCATGTTAAGTCTGTAGTCATCGATAATGGCGGAAATGTTGCTAGCGCAGGACGCGGTGCACGAACTGACCTCTCGATTATGTCCCATAAATATTGGAGGGGACTCATGTCGGCCGATCAGGGTGCCCAAAGCCTTCTCTTGTCCACAATGGTCTTCAAAACAATCGTGAGTAACTGTGACCCAGTGACATGGTGTAGCGTTGTTTGGGAACTTGGAGTCGGTTTATGGTTGCAGATAATGTTCAAGTAGCTGAACGTAACCATTTCCAGTCAGTGATCGGTTCAGTTGGATGAGAGGACACAGTCCATTCCATGTAAACTGAGTCCACACCATTGTTGAGGCCCCACCAACTTGCTCTGTGTCTTGTTGGTAACCTGAGTCCATGCCTTCATGGAGTCTGCACCACACTCGATTCCTACCGTCAGCTCTTACCAACTGAAATTGGGACTCACCTGAGTAGGCCACGGTTTTCCTGCCGTATAGGGTCAAAGCGATATGGTCGCTACCCCAGGAGAGCCACTGCTGGCGGTTTCGTGTCGCTGGCAAAGGCAGTCGCTCGGTCGACTGCTGCCATAGCCCATTAGCACAAAATTTTGAGGCACTGTCCTAACGGATACTTTCATCGTATATCCCACATTGATTTCTGCAGTTATTTCACGCAGTGTTGCTTATCTGTTAGCGCTGACAACTCTACGCAAACGCCTCTGCTCTCGGTCGTTAAGTGAAAGCCGTGGGCCACCAAATTAGCTGTGGTGAGAGGTAATGACTGAAATTTGGTCCTCTCGGCAGTTTTGGTTTCATGTCCGTAGTTCGATATTTGTTGGCCAAAGGACACAAACCGAGTGAAATTCGAAGGGACACGCACGGCGTGTTCTGGGACGACTGTATGGACCGCTGCAATGCCTCCAGGTGGTGTACATTCTTAGAAGAGGTCTGTGTGAATCTTAATGATTCGCCTAGCTCCGGACGGCCGGTAACAGTTGCAACCCCACAAAATGTCAGAGCCTTTGAAGCAGCAGTTTGGAACGACCGCTATGTTCGAGACTGGGCTTGGGCTCAGGCTCTCTGTTGCTGCAAACTGGTTCCTGAGGGTCTCTGTTATCGCTAATCACTGCCCTGCACAGGCACACGCCCTCCATGTCAGCAATGTATACAGCGACCATGAATTAGTCAAGCTGCCAGGAAAAGTGATAGCTATGGAAATAATACTGATGATGGTGACATAAAAGCGGAGTTACTAAATACAGTTTTCCGTAATTCCTTCACGAAAGAAGATGAAGTAAATATTCCAGAATTCGAAACAAGAAAAGCTGTTAGAATGATTGACATAAAAGTAGATATCTTATGTGTTGCGAAACAACTCAAATCACTTAATAATGGCAAGTCTTCCGGTACAGATTGTAAACCAATGAGGTTCATTTCGGAGTATGCAGACACAATAGCGCCTTTTTTAGGAATCATATACAACCACTCGTTTGACGAAACGTCTGTTCTTAAAGACTGGAAAGTAGCACAGGTCACACCAATATTCAAGAAAGGAAATACGAGTAACCCATTGAATTACAGACCCATATCACTGACCTCAATTTCCATTATGATTTTGGACCATATACTTTACTCGAACATTATGAAACACCTTGAAGAAAATGACTTATTGATACATAACTAACACGGATTCAGAAAATATCGTTCTTGTGCAACACAGCTCGCTCTTTATTCCCATGAAGTAATGAGTGCTGTCGACAAGGGATATCAGATAGATTCCATATTCCTAGATTTCCAGAAGCCTTTTGATACCGTTCCTCACGGGCGACTATTAATCAAGTTTGCGTGCATATGCAGTATCGTCCCAGTTGTGTGACTGGATTCGTGATTTCCTCTCAGAGAGGTCACAGTTCGTAGTGATAGACGGTAAATCATCGAGTAGAACCGAAGTGATATCTGGCACTCCAAAAGATAGCCTCATAGGCCCGCCGCTGTTCCTGATTTACATAAATAATGTAGGAGATAATCTGAGCAGCCCCCTTAGGTTGTTTGCAGATGATGCCGTAATTTGGCCTGGCGGAGTGGCCGTGCGGTTCTAGGTGCTCAAGTCTGGAAGTTAGAATTCTGCCTCGGGCATGGATGTGTGTGATGTCCTTAGGTTAGTTAGGTTTAATTAGTTCTAAGTTCTGATGACCTCAGAAGTTAAGTCGCATAGTGGTCAGAGCGATTTTAACCATTTGAAGCTGTAATTTACCGTCTATTAAAATCATCAGACGATCAATTCCAATTACAAAATGATCCACAAAGAATTTCCGTATGATGCGAAAAGTGGAAATTGGCACTAAGAAAAGTGCGAGGTCAACCACATGGGCATTAAAATAAATCCAATAAACTTTGGTTATACGATAAATCCCACAAATCTAAGGGCTGTCAATTCGACTAAATACCTAGGAATTACAATTACGAGCAACTTAAATTGGAAAGACCACATAGATAATATTACGGGGAAGGCGAAACATAAACTGCGCTTTGCTGGCAGAACACTTAGAAGATTTGACAAAGTCACTAAAGAGACAGCCTACATTACACATGTCCATCCTCTGCTGGAATATTGCTGCGCGGTGTGGGATCCTTACCAGGTAAGATAGACGGAGGACATCGAAAAAGTGCAAAGAAGGGCAGTCCGTTTCGTGTTATCGCGCAGTATGAGTGAGAGTGTCACTATATGATACGCGAATTGGGGTGGCAGTCACTGAAACAAAGGCAGTTTTCTTTGCAGAGATATCTATTTACGATATTTCAATCACCAACTTTCTCACCCGAATGCGAAAATATTCAGTTGACACCCACCTACCTAGGAAGAAATGATTACCATAATAAAATAAGAGAAATCATAGCTTTTTTCCATGCACCATTCGAGACTGGAATGGTAGAGAAGTAGTATGAATATGGTTCCATGAATCCTCTGCCAAGCACTTAAGTGTGAACTACAGAGTAACAATCTAGATGTAAATGTAGATAAAGTGCATGTGAAACACTTCAGGGGTACGTTTGCTGACGCCATTACCTATTGCTGCAGACACTTGCTGCGTTGGCTCCGAAGCTGACCATTTCCGACCACAGTACTCAGTTGACCTGTAGTCACTAATGTCACCGAGGAGCTATAGCCTCCCGCCAGTTCATACCTGGTCTCTGTATTAAAATGAATAAAGGACTATCCTGTACAGAGATCTTCACTGACGGCCTGCCAAACTGTTTCAGCCCCCACCACCCATAGAACCTATGTCCTTTGGGAAAGCGGCACCGCCTCCAGATTTATGAATGGCCATTTCTCTGTTGCCCTTCGGTAACACCCCGATCGCAGTGTTCTGTTGTACAGGAATGGTACAGAGACTTGATGTGCGTAGAAATCTGCAGATGCCACCCGTGAAACAGGAAGAGCCAGCAGGTGTGTCTCAGTGTCTATTTACGACCAGTCTACTGTCCATCTAAATAGGCCTCGAGAGGCTCAATGGTACCGACCGGCTGCCATGTCATACTCAGTTGTCTGGACAACATTGTTGTTGAAAGTACAACCACAAACAGGAAGCAGGCAGTGGCTAAGCTAAATTTCCAGGCAGTATTCATACTGCAATGGCGTAATGCGTAATGGTAAACCTTCTTTAAACAATGCGGTCGGGATTGTAGCTTTTCTTATGAAATGATAATCCAAGATAGCAATTTTCAAATGAAGTACGTATTCAAAAAGATATAGTAAAACTTCATAAGATATTAACACGTGCCGCTGGTCTGAACAGAACTTTGCTTAACAAAGTGAACAATGATTTAAAAAGGGTACAATAGTAACAGATAATTTATATAAAATCCAAACAGCTAAATCAATTAAAATGTTAATGCATGACACAGAGAAATGGGGTGGTCTTTCTCTCAGCAAGTGAACAAAGTTAACTAGCTGACAATAAAGATTCCGACAAACTGCTTGCTCAGTGATGTAGTCTTACCTCAAACTTCCGACAAAATCGAAATTTATGTTCCTTTCGCCTATTGGTATATACATAACATTCATCTTAGCTGTCCTTTAATATAAATCTCTCTTCGTGAAACATATACAATAACATGTCAACATAGCTCTACTGGATATATCCATCACCTACCACACGTCGACTGAAGATGTATCAGAATGCGTAGACGCAAAAGGTCATGCCACAACATGCCGAAAGGTTGTTTAACACTAACATAACTTGCTCTCTCTCCCTCTCTAACGTGCAAATCGATAACTTACATTATCGATTAGGACATGCAAAAAGAGAAAAATAGTTTTATAAGAATATGAGTTAATGGACTATAAGTAAAAAACTTTTACAGAATTCATGAACATAGAAATGACGTAATCAACAGAATTCACCACAGTTAGGTTTTCATGTTTCATGATATCTATAAAAACGTTCTACACATGGCTATTTTGAAAATATATAACTCACATTTTATTTTGAGGTGGTATTGGTGATCTACACTGTTTCGTATAGCACACAAGAGCTAGGTTAGAGTATCTACTTCACAGAAGGCGTACACTTCTGAAGAATAGCCATATATGGCAGTAGTAATTTTGCATGATGAAAGTAGGTAGAGGAGTATCCTTGTCACAAACGCCAAAACTTTCTTTAGCTCATTGCAATAATGTCACTGTTGTGGTAAGTTATGTCGAGGCAGGCTCAGTGAGACTAAACACAGTTTTCAGCAGACAACCCCAAGCGAAGACAAATAGTAAATTAAGTAGTAGTATCTGCTTGAAGTAGACTGTAGATCCACTGATAAATCCAAAGTTATCCTATAGTATCGAACAGTTCTTAATGAAAGACAGCTGCCTCTTGTACTGCTGAAGTATGCCAACATTCGGCAGAGAACGTTTCAGTAGTATAATGAGTAAACATATTTCTTCTACTCTGCGAAGTCGCTGAATGATCAATAAGTTACAATTTGCTACATTTGCAATATACAGTTACCTATATTGAGACAGAAGTAATAAAATTTTAGTTAGTTGTACATATGGAGTTCACATGCAGTGTAATGGTAACAACAGAACCCTATGTCCATAAATAGAGCAAGGAAAAATGGCACCATGGTTTTACGCTAATGTGTTACAAAAATATCAGACAAGTCAATCTTGAGAAACAGTGTAAAATAATGGGCAATATAAGAAACAATTATTATTTGTGTACAGAGTGACCCACGGAAAATTATAAATCTGTTAAAATAAATATATATATACATGTTCATCAGTAAAATACACTACTGGCCATTAAAATTGCTACACCAAGAAGAAATGCAGATGGACATACATATTATACTAGAACTGACATGTGATTACATTTTCACTCAATTTGGGTGCATAGATCGTAAGAAATCAATACCCAGAACAACCACCTCTGGACGTAATAACGGCCTTGATACTCCTGGGCATTGAGTCAAACACAGCTTGGGTGGCGTGTACAGGTACAGCTGTCCACGCAACTTCAACATGATACCACAATTCATCAAGAGTAGTGACTAGCGTATTGTGGCGAACCAGTTGCTCGGCCACCATTTACCAGAAGTTTTCTATTTATGAGAGATCTGGAGAATGTGCTGGCCAGGGAAGCAGTCGAACATATTCTGTATCCAGAAAGCCCCGTACAGGACCTGCAACATGCGGTCGTGCATTATCCTGCTTAAATGTAGGGTTTCTCAGGGATCAAATGAAGGGTAGAACCACGGGTAGTAACACATCTGAAATGTAACGTCCACTGTTCAAAGTGCCGTCAATGTGAACAAGAGGTGACCGAGACGTGTAGCCAATGGCACTCAATACCATCACGCCGGGTGACACGCAAGTATGGCGATGACGAATACACACTTACAATCTGCGTTCACCGCGATGTCGCCAAACACGGATGCGGCCATCGCGATGCTGTAAACAGAACCTGGATTCATCCGAAAAAATGACGTTTTGCCATTCGTGCAGCCGGGTTCGTCGTTGAGTACACCATCGCACGCGCTGCTGCCTGT
This sequence comes from Schistocerca gregaria, assembly GCF_023897955.1. Taxonomy (NCBI): domain Eukaryota; kingdom Metazoa; phylum Arthropoda; class Insecta; order Orthoptera; family Acrididae; genus Schistocerca; species Schistocerca gregaria. The sequence goes on along the minus strand of NC_064926.1, from coordinate 212,761,901 downwards.
AATGCAGCGTCGTGGATAACCACAGCAATGGTCTCCGAGTTGATAGTCCATGCTGCTGCAAACGCCGTCGATCTGTTCGCGCAGATGGTTGTTGTCTTCCAAACGTCCACAACTGTTGACTCAGGAGTCGAGACGTAGCTGCACGATCCGTTACAGCCATTAGGATAAGATGCCTGTATCTCGACTGCTGGTGATACGAGGGCGTTGGGATCCAGCACAATGTTCCGTATTACCCTCCTGGAAACACCGATTCCATATTCTGCTAACAGTCCTTATAACTCGACCAACGCGAGCAACAATGTCGCGATACGATAAGCCACAATTGCGATAGGCTACAATCGGAACTTTATCGAAGTCGGAAACATGATGGTACGCATTTCTGCTCCTTACACGAGGCATCACAACAACGTTTCACCAGGCAACGCCGGTCAACTGCTGTTTGTGTATGAGAAATTGGTTGGAAACTTTCCTCATGTCAGCACGTTGTAGCCACCGGTGCCAACCTTGTGTGAATGCTCTGAAAAGCTAATCATTTGCATAACACAGCATCTTCTTCCTGTCGGTTAAATTTCGCGTCTGTAGCACGTCATGTTCGTGGTGTAGCAATTTTATGGTCAGTAGTGTACATAAAAGTATAGGGACTAAGGTAGAAAGAAACACATAAGGATAGTGATCACACAGAAGAAATAAACACAAGGGACTAGTGGTCACACACATAGCCAAGAAGAGCACAAATATATATTAGAGAAAAACATGAATTAGGGAGTGACCAAGGTTCACATCAAAGAATACTTTATGCAGATAGTCGAACATCAATTATTATGCCTAACATGGTCAGTAATTAGCGTGATTTCTAGTTATACCTCATCGTTTAGTTTGTTCACCTCTTAATCATTTTACCCATAATGTCATCAAAACAACAAAACCCCGATGCCTTTTTCCTTCCTCTTTTTTTATAGAGATATAAATCTGTTGATACCGTTACGCTACATCTGCAGTCCGTATGTGCAAATATGTAAAATCTTATTACTCCTGTCTTAATGTACGTAATTGTATTTTGTAAATGTAACAAATACAACTGTTTACTTTATCTCTTTGTTTCTTTCTATTATATAGTTGATACATTCTTATAAATTCATATTATTTAGCTCCATCGAACTACCTAACAATTTGTCATCTTTTCCATATCCCGTATTCGCCTACCTAATCATGTTTCATCTGATTTTTACCCTATCAAATCATTTCATCTCAAATTCATCTTCGTAACCCTTTCTTTGCTCACGTATAAGTTGCACGACTTCCTTTATTACCTTGTTCTCTTTGCTTCCTCGTTATACATCTATCATAACTTCTTACACATGTTTCATGACCTATGGCATCTCACTTCAATACTACACTTAACATAATTATTATACTAATGGCGCTATTCTACAGTAACAATTTATACAGATAATTTATACCTGATAATTCCTTAAGCTAAAGGAATTTGTGGTGTCATATCATATGTAAGCACAATGTCCTATGCGATGGTGAAAAGAATGAAGCTGAAAAGTAAAAAGGTCAACATTGGTGTCCCACATACATCCTGCATCTCATTTCTCTTAGTGCCTTTTTTTAACTTCTAAATGTATGGTCTACTGATGTCACACCTCGCGGGTCATGAATTTCAGCTTCACTTTAAAATTTTTTCAAACACCTAGACTGACGAACAATATTGTTACATCATCATTTCACACAAACGTAAAGTTTATCTGTTAGACAAAGGAACGACGTATTAGTTTTACCGAATTCAGTGGAAGTTAAATTTCGCGGGCGTGTAGCTATATACAAGTTATAAAAAGAAATGTCTTTCATCAGTATAAATAAGAAAATAGACACTACCTCAAAGACAAGTCACAAACAGTTCAGTGACGTACCATACGCTAAAAGAACGTGTCACAGTACAAAGTAGCAATCGATGCCGAGCCAGATCTTTGTAAAACATTTTCAGAGCACAAATGGAGGAAGAGGCGTACACATCTTGGTTTACTGTAAAATTTGCATAACTGTTCATGTTGTGACACTGTATACTTAGTACAAGGTCGAATAATTTTTTATCACATAATCATAAACTACACATCGAAGAAATGACTGCGTTGTAACGTCACCTTCACTCACATTTCTCATCTGCCCACCTCTTTTCCGAATCTTACCTTTTACGCTTATAAACACGAAATGCATCCACATTGCCTAAAGCATAATAAATTTCATAATTATCATCTCGTCTAACAAACCAGCGTAAATATCACCATCCTGTTACTAAGTTCATCATATTTTATCTGTATTTATGACTTTTTCATTTCAGTAAACACAACTTCATTACGTCTCAACAGATCCGGAAAAACTACTTACATCAAAATGCATGTTACTCTTCTTTCCAGACAGCACAGTTACCATCCTAACTGCCTGTATATCGTATAAAAAGTGGTAGAAAATTGTGGTTTCACCGCTAGACACCACACTTGCTAGGTGGTAGCTTTTAAATCGGCCGCCGTCCGCTAGTATACGTCGGACCCGCGTGTCGTCACTATCAGTGATTGCAGACCGAGCGCCACCACACGACAGTTTTAGTCTAGAGAGACTCCCTAGCACTCGCCCCAGTTGTACAGCCGACGTTGCTAGCGATGGTTCACTGTCTACATACGCTCTCATTTGCCGAGACGACAGTTTAGCATAGCCTTCAGCTACGTCATTTGCTACGACCTAGCAAGGCTCCATATCCAGTTTATTTGTCTTCTGAACAGATAATATCGTGACTCATGTACCGTCAAGAGCGACGTTCATCGTTAATGGATTAAAGTTAAGTATCCAATTAATTACGTCCGCTTTCTGAATTCTAATTCCTTGTCATGTTCCAGAGCACACGTCAGCGTAGTCAAAAATGGTTCAAATGGCTCTGAGCACTATGGGACTTAACATCTGAGGTCATCAGTCCCCTAGAACTTAGAACTACTTAAACGTAAGTAACCTAAGGAAATCACACGCATCCATGCCCGAGACAGGATTCGAACCTGCGAACGTAGCAGTCGCGCTGTTCCAGACTGTAGCGCCTAGAACCGCTAGACCACCGCAGCCGGCTCAGTAGAGTCCTTCCCTCCTCACGCCAGCCTGCGTGAGCTAAAACGCGTGCATTTCGGCTTCCTCTCGTAACACGGTGTAGGCTCTTCTGCTAACACAACAAAAATATATTACATGTATCTGTACTATCATCACCGTGTATAGCTAAAAATATTTCCCAATCGAGCAACACATCGCAGATTACCTGCGCGTCCTCTCAGAACTGGTTTAAAAAAATACTGTCAATGTTCATTTTACTAGAAATTATTTATTCTTATTCTGATTCTAGATGAAATTTCGAAGTAGCAAATCGCTGAGGGTAAATGAAGCTTATTGTGCGACAAAATACTCGAGATTTTGGCCAAAAGTTGCTTGGCCTACGTCGGGAGTCGCTCTGCCATGCGGTGTAAATAGCATTGTTCATCCATAACTGTTGCCGTGAGCTGTAATTTAAGAAATAATCTATAAATATGTGTCATGTAGTTCTATCACCTGGGTACAGCATTGGTAAATAAAATTATTCTGTAAATGGTCTTGAATGCGAAATATGATGAAATCCCTTGGTCTCGCATGTTCCGAATAGTTTCCATAACATCGTCGTCTACAGTTCTACGAATCCTGTCAGGTACCTGATAAACATCTAAGAACCTGTGTCTAAGAAGCTTGCTTTTACAAGATAAAGTATAAGAGCTAACCAGAATTTCTATCCAACCTGTTGCTTTTTGATGTTTATCTGTCCTTGTTGAGGTATCTCTCTTCTTTCTGCATCCTTCTTTGATGTTGTTTACAGCTATATATACTGCTTCCTCATGATATTATTCTTTCGTCTCCTGATACTATTCGGTAGTTCTAGTGTTCATTACCCATGAGTATTTTTCTGTTTCGCTAAATTGGTTAATGATTGTGGATCTGGGAAATTTCCTGCAGTCTCGTGTAAACTACTGGTAGTTGCTAATTGCTCAAGGTGGTTCATCTCATTCTGTACCGATTGGTTATTTTGTTAACACCCTCAGTTTTCTTGTGCTGCGAAGGACTTTCATGTTATTTTCTGTTGTGCTAGACATAATGAAATACTATTTGTTGGAGAAACAAAGTTGCTACAATGACAAACACCTGTATTATCAGACACGCAAGTACTCAACAATGAATGAAACCTACGCAGAACTTTTGCTGACATGCGGCTGTTTACGTAGTAAAGTAATCTATAATCGTCACACGACACAAAATTTCAGAAATTTGCCTGAAAAAGAAGTACAACATTAGTAAAAATAGGGAAGAAGTATTTTTTTGCTTTCGAGAAATCCGATATTATCCGACTGCTTATTACCAAATGATCTAAGTATCCTGACCGAAAAGGCGACATATGTAAGCTCTCCACTATATGGCCTGCAAAACATTAAGCTCAAATTTACCTGTCGCTGTATAAAAAGTCTACTTATTGTCAAAACTATGTACCCAAAATGTGTTACTCAACTTAAAGTCGTTTGCTAATCTTTGACTCAACAGAACTTAATTTGAATTTAACAGTCACTTATCTGAATACAACTGGCTTCCTTTTCTTTTATCGAGTTAAGTCTCTATGGACTGCGTGGTAACAACCAATTTCATTTTAGTGTCTAGGTGTTGTTCTTGTTCCAGCTTTCACTTCCTGCCAGTATCTTTTGAGCCCGCCAAGAAGTGCCTGGTTGTGCTCTTCGGATAATGGTCCTCTCCGTCTTTTGGACATTGACGCCATTTTAAAACTTGGTAGTTGTTCACCAATGTTCTAAGTTTGTCGCTCTCACAAATTTTTCTTTCTGAGATACCAATCTGCCTAAGATATTTTTCATATTCTTCGAAACATTTTGGCCTTGTTTTCTCAGATTAGATGAAACTCCATATCCTTTTTGTTAGTCGGTCACCTTTCATCCTCATGAGTCGACCGTAAAATAACAATTGTCTCTTCTTATTGGATGCTGTGATAGTATCTATCTACTGTAGAAGTCATAATTTGCTCTCATTCGCCATTGTCCATCAACCCATCTATTTCCTAGGATTTTCCTTAATATTCTACCCTCTCGCTTTTCCATCCCCTCAGCTTGACCTTGCCTATTCATGATCAATGTTTCCGACGCATATAAGCCCCCCGGTTGTAAACTGTATTATAATGTCGGAACTTGGCCCCTATACTCACAGACTTAATGTTATAGGTATTTTTTGTCAGTTGGTATGCTTGGTCTAACTCCCTCATCCTGACAGGAATTGCTTCTTCTTCTAATCCATTCTCCTGGATGACTTCATCGAGATACCTAAAATTCTTAACGTGTCCGATTTTGTCCAGATTGGTGATCATCCATTCAGGTCCATCACAAAAGTTCGTCACATATTTTGTCGTTTGAACAGAGATCTGGAGTCCAACTTTTTCAGCAGTTTCTGACACCCTATTGATCTTGTTGACTGCTGACTCTATGTTGTTAGCAAAAATGGCCAGTTCAACTGCAAAGGCCAAGCAGTCAATGTACACACCTTTGTTCTTAGGACCAAGTCTGAACCGCTCTTCCCTTGTTTCTTCTTGGGCTAACAACTTTCCCCACTCTCGAATGACCTTTTCCAAGACTCAGTTGAAGAGGAGTAGGGATAGTCCGTCTCCTTGTCTTACGCTTGTTCTGATTGCAAAGGGTTATGATATCTCACCCATAAATTTTATTTTTGACACTGCGTTAGTGATAGTTTGTTTGATCAGGTTTCTTGATGTATCTTCCACCCTAAACTCTTCCAAAATATTCATTAACGCCTGTCGGTCGATGGAGTCACATGCCTTCTGAAAAACGACAAACACGACACATAGTTTTTTCCTCCAGTTTTTTTTTTTTTTTTGTACATGATGATGTTCTTCAGGTTATAGATCTGTTCTGGGCAAGAACGGCCCTATCGGAAACCTGCTTGATATTCCCCAGTCAGTTGGTCAAGATGAGCTGTTCCGTTCTATATCGCTTAGGAGAGAATCTTATATGGAACAGATACTAATGACATGCCCCTATAGTTATTGACATTCTTTTTATCGCCTTTTTTGTGCAGAGGATGGATTAAAGCTGACTGCCATTTTTTTGGCATCATCCCAGTTCCCCAGATCTCCTCAAGAAGTTGGACTAGTATATCTAGAGTTTCATTATTTGCCAGCTTCAGTAGTTCCGCCACTATTGAATCCTCTCCAGCTGTCTTATTATTCTTAAGGTTGTTGATGATCTCTTTGAGCTCCTCTTTACTTGGTGGAGATGAGTTGGGCAGTTTGTGGATTGCGGCACATACAGTGTATCTTTCGTCCGGATCATCAAAGTTAAGTAGGTTTGCAAAATAACGAGACATGATAGTGCCATTTTCTTTGTTTGTCAGGCCGGTCCTCTCCATTTTCGTCTCTAAAACAGACTAGTGGCTTGGTATCCATTCAAATTCGATTTGAACGTCTGATAGAAGTCTATGGCATTGTTTTTCCGGAAATCCTGATCGATCTGTTCTAACTGCTGTTTCTCATACAATCGCTTAGCCCTTCGTAGAGTTCTGGCTGCATATTTTCGAACTTCATGGAGTACATCAAAATCTTCAGGTCTCCTGGTCGAGTTCCCCTTTTTCCACGCATTTGTTCTTTGGACCACCACAGCATCAAAAACCTCATTCCACCATCTATGCTTCCCCTTGCTTACCTTCATATTAAACTCACGACTGAAATGAAACAGCTACCTGGTCTAATCAAACTTTCCACAAACTTCACGCCTTGACAACATTGTTGCAGGTTTCTAAAAAGCACAACGTCAAACAGCAAGCAGGTAGTCGCTAAACTAGATTTCTATTGTTTAAATCAAATTTCCAAACAATATTCAAACTGTTGCACACCATCTGGTGCATTGTGTTAATGCCTAATGAGAAACCTTCTTTAAACAGTGGAATAAGAAGAGTAAGCATTCCTATGAAATGATATTCCAAGACAACGATTTTAGAATGAAGAATGTATTCAAAAAGCCAATGTAAAACTTCGCGTCATCATCACACATAACATTGGTCTGAACAATACTGAGCTTAAGAAAGTGAATCACTATTTTAAAAGGGCACAATGTTAACAGAAACTCCTCTCTCCGTCAGAACAGGCCTTGGAAGGCCCAATGGCACCGACCGGCCACCGTGTCATCCTCGCCCACATGTGTCACTGGATGCGGGTATGAAGGCGCATGTCGTTAGCACACCACTCTCACGTCCGTATGTCAGTTTCCGAGACCGGAGCCGCTACTTCTCAATCAAGTAGCTCCTCAGTTTCCTTCACAAGGGCTGAGTGCACCCCGAATGCCAACAGCGCTCGGCAGATCGGATGGTCAACCCGAGAGCTTTTAACTTGGGTGCTGTGACGGAAATCGGTTACCACTGAGGCACAATGTTAACAGAGATTTTCTATAAAATCAAAACAGCTTTAACAGTTAAAATGTCAAGGCAAGACTCAGGGAGGTGGGGTAATCTTTCTCTCGGCTCTGAGCAACTTAACTAGATGACATTATCATTCACTCGACCGCGACCTCACGTGGATTCCCCATCGCCTTACCATCAGAAACAAAGCTCACAACCGCCTCCGCCTCCTGAAACTCCTCTCTGGCTGGACGTGGGGTCTGCATCCTTCCACCATCCTTCATATCTATCAGTCCTTGATCCGCCCCATCCTCTGTTATGCCAGCGTAGCTTGGATTTCCACCCCTCCCCGGTTCTATAAAGCCCTCCATATCCTCGAACGCCATGCGCTCCACCTCGCCTTCTGCATCCGCCTTCCATACCCCACGTGCATCCTCTACGACTTCATCCCCTTCCCCCACCTTCTTCTTTCCCTTGAACACCTCTGCACACTATATTTTGTCCGCCACCTTGATCCCCTTCACCCCCTGGTGCCTCCCTTCCTCTCCACCCCCAACCAGTTGCCACACCTTTACCGTTGTGTCCCACCGTCTCTCCATCTCCACCCCTCCATCTCCTTTCCCAACGCAACTCCTACCATCTACCCCTCCCGGATGATGAGTTTCACCCTGACATCTACCCTTCCTACCAACTCTAACCCCATCTTCCTGCTTCCTCCTAAGATCTCCCTCTCCTCCCCCTCCCTCCTACTGAGCAGCTTCCCCCTCCTACTCCCCCTCCCTCTCTTGTACCCGCTTTCAGTGCCTCTGCACTCCCTCCTGTCTTGTATTCCCTTTTCATCTCCTGCCCCACTTGTCTCCTGCCTCTTAGTGTGCCCATTGACGCCCCAACTCTCTTTATCCTGCCGCTTCCCCTGATGCCCCTTCCTCTCCCCTCCTTTTCCATCCTCTCTGACCTTTCCCTCGGCAGGTACCACCTGGGAGTTTTATTCTTCGTCGTGTGTGCTCCAAGAGGGTTCTAAGTGTGTTATCCCACAGTGTTTTTACTACTGTGGCCGAATTTTAACCTGTGCATGTTCATTCAGTGTCTTCTCTGTGTTTTAAGAATCACCAACTGTGTTTTTTAACTTTTTGGTGACATTTTTAACTGTCCCCCATGAATGTCTCTTTGAGTGTATTTTTACCTCCATTTTCTCCCCTTACTCTGTTTTACTGTGTTCCCCTTTTTTATCGCCTTATGTATGTAACATTTTACTCTCGTTTTAGTTGTCATATCACACGGCTGAAGAGCGGCGGATTGTGCTGCTGACAGCCCTCCCCTGACCATATGGAGCAGGGGAATGAAATCACAATAAAGAAAAAAAAAAAGCTCAGCGACGCAGTCTGATATTCGCATGAGTCTATCGACATCTTGCCTACAGACAGCGTGTTTTCATTACTTTGTTTCCGTGTACGTGTGGACGTTGTGGATTCGTGAGGTTCTCGCTTGTGACGCCGTTGTTTCCTGCCTGTTGTTGTCCATAAGGTCTTGCGCTCGGGCGTCCGTCGTTATTCCTGTCCGTCCTTTCGTTTGTTTGCGGGCCACTTCCATTTGGCCCGTGCTTCGTTCTCGGCAACCCCGCGACCGTTCCGGTCGTGATTACAACAATAACCGCGAAAGTTTTGCAATTCAGGCACCAAAACGTCAATTGACATCGTCAGATAACGTTCCGAATTCACGATAATTGCACGTCCTCAGAAAAGTACGGACGAATTATTCCTCGAGCCAACATCGCATACCGTGCATTAAATTGTGGCGAATGAATGTGTTTCTCACGTTTCTGTTTCGGAAATTTTGCTTATTGACATGACCAGTTGAAGATGAGCTTTACTAGAAAACAAGAAGTTAAATGAAGGGCATTCCGTTGCATCATTAATGAACTGCAAGCTATGTCGGGCATCCTAAGACTTCCATCCTTGATTTTGCAAGGATGCAGTTTGAGGTCTTATTGCACAATTCACTGCAGTAATGATCTGTGCCCATTTAAAGCACTTACACATTTATGAATGGAGAAGTTAGGACTGTCACAAACAGACTGATTTACTCTCTCCACGGATTCGTCTATTCTTGATGACCAAGGTCGCCTGGATTTTGGTTTGGCCATTGTTGAACCGGTCTCCTTAAAAGTTTTGATTCGTCTCCGGATAAGAGGAACACTTGGATCATCGTTTATGTTTGCAGTCCACCATCACTGCAAAATTTTCTCAGTGCTACAGTCGCTGAATCACTGTTTTTGTAAAATTCTCTCACACAGAACGGGCGGTACCCTCCCGAGGAGTGACTGACTTCCTAAAGGCCCAGCAACGAATGGACGTACGGCCCACTTTCCTCCGATTTGCGTCGCATGCGCAGAGAGCTCTTCAAATATAAACGTTCTTTTGAGACATCTTCTGCCATGACAGGTTAAATAAAGCGCAACATTTCAGCAACTCGAAACTGGTTTCATTTAGAGCTACCGCAAACAGAATTGTTCAAGATAATTTATGGAACAGTTAAACAGAATATAGCAGAAACGAGACGAATTGGGGGAAATGTTCTCCGAAATTATTACGAAGATAAATGTGCAAACTTATGAGTTAACGCAGAACGAGCTGACGGACAAATTTATTCCTCAGGTGACGGAGCACTGAGACATGTCTTCTTGAGGGTGCTCCCACCCGATATGTCGAGGAGAGAGCGCACAGAGAATCCGAAGAATTAGGGTTTCACCATTAAGTTTGCTACCCCACTAGAGGAGGTACATATAGGAACAACTGCGCAAAATAAGTGAAACGGATTTTTCTTCGATAGTAAAATTTTATCGGTGTGGACTTGTGGGTCACATTCAGAAGCAATTTTACAGCACTAGGAACTAGAACGGGTCCGTTTAAGATGGTGGAGGATTACATATGACCAGCTGAATGGAGGGTTATTAAGTGTGAAACACATTTATTCTGCGTGACGAGTCTGTTTTACTACTGCACGTAGGGATGGATAAAGCATAGTTTATGCTTATTTCCATTTTCCTTACTTAAACCATAAATGTTACTATCCATTTTACTGTCCTTTAATTTGAAGTGTCGCCTCTCTATTTCGAGACATGTGTTCCTGATTTTAATCTCTCTAAGATTAAAATTTTCATCATGCAGCTTAACAACTTCTAGCACATGAACAAAACATTTGCATTAAAGAAACTGAGGCTAGTATTGATCGCCACACTTGAACAAACCCTAGAAAAATGCAGTATTTAGGGCTGACTGCCCTCCATGATGAGGAAACAGAGGGAAGTATTCAGCTTGAACGACTGTCATCTGACGCACGCTCGGACCAAATCCGATAACGGTGACGAAAAAAGAAGGTATAATGTCTTTGACTAGTAATTAAAACGTCGTCAGAACGTCGCCACTCCATAAATCTTGAGTAAAAGTCGTCAGTAATGGCGGTCGAAGCTTTTCGGCGTAAGAAGTCACCCTCACTTTGACAGTGGAATTGTAAATAGGGCGGAGGAGTGCAGAGAAGTTTAGGGAGTTCTTTTGTCCTTGAGGTTGGAAACTGCCCCTAAAAGGTGGAAGAATCGGCTATGATCAACGACATGAGGATGCAGAAGGCAATGGACGCTATTGCATTATAGACACGGGACAGGTACCATGATGATCTCTCCACTGACAAAATATTCTTGACTAGCGCCCCCCCCCCCCCCCCCCCCCCATTCGGATCTCTGGAAGGAGACTGCCATGAGAAGGTGACGAATGAGAAAACGACTCAATAGCCGACGCAAGGAAACGTTTAATGAGTCGCGGTGTGTAATACGAGAAGGTCGAACATGACAGGGAAGACAGAAAACCTGAAAGAGGAAACGCTAAAGCTCAATCTAGATGTAGTGGGACTCAGTATAGTGAAATGGAACGAAGACAGGTATTTCTCGTCAGGTGAGTACAGGATAATATCAACAGCAGCAGCAAATTGTATAACTGAGTAGACTTCGTCAGAAATAAAAAGGTCGGGCAGAGAGTGAGTTGCTGTGAACAACTCCCTGACAGGGTTGTTATTAGCACAATCGATAGCATGCCGACACCGACAACAATAGTGTACGTATACTTGCCGTCGTCCGAAACAGAAGATGAAGAGATAGAAAAAGTATATGAGGATACTGAATGTGTTGTTCACTACGTAATCTTACAGTCACGGTCTACAGAAATGCGGTTGTGGTTGAAGGAAAGCTTATGGGAGAACATGGGCATGGTAGTAGGAATGAAACTAATTGAGTTCTACAACCAATTTCAGATAGTAATAGCGAATACGCTGTTCAAGAATCACCAAGGGAAGAGGTATACTGGCAAGAGACCGGGACATACGAGACGATTCCAGTTGGATTGCTTCATTGCTTCACGGTGAGGCATAGGTCCCGAACCAGATACTGGATTGTAAGCGGTACTCCTAGCAGATGTAGACCACAATTGAGCAATGACGAATAGCAGACTGAAGTTTAAGAGACTAGTCAGGAAGTGGGGTACGGAAGTACTAAGGAATGAAGAGATACTTTTGAAGTTCTCTCAGACTACAGATGTTGCGATAGTGCCAGTTCAGTTGAAAAGGAAGGAGAATATCTAAAAAAGCTGCATCACGAAAGCTGAAAAGAAAAACCTAGGCAAATGCAAGGTAACAGAGAAGAAATCATGTGGAACAGAAGAAATACTTCAGCTGATCGATGAAAGAAGGAAGTACCAAACTTTTTAGGGGAATTCAGGAATGTAGAAATACAACTCACATAGGAATAAGATAAACAGGAAGTGCAGGGAAGCTAAGGCGAAATGGTTACATGAACAATTTGAAGAAATTGAAAAAGGAATGATTATGAGAAAAACTCACACGGCGAGTAGGGAAGTGAAAACGACAGTTGGTGAAATCAAAGACAAGGGAGGTAACATTAAGGATTCAATGAGAATCGCATTGTTAAATACAGAGGAGAGAATGGGTGGGAAAAGTACAGTCAGTGCCTCTATGAAGGGGAGGACTTGCCTGATGACGTGATGTAAGAAAAGGGGGCGACACGAAGAGACAGAGATGATGAAGCATTAGAAGCAGAATGTAAAAGAGCTCTGACGCCTTAAGATCAAATAGCGAAGAAGGGATACATAATGTTGCATCAGAATTTATAAAATCCTTTGGGAAACTACTGCGAAAGCAAAGAGAGCTTCACTCCAAGTTTAAGCGCAACCAAAACCTCTCAGAAAAACAGAAGCTAAACGATGTGAAAGTTAGCGTGAGGAGAGCTATGCGTGAAGCGTTCAGTGAATTCGAAAGTAAAATTATATGTACCTACTTCACAGAAAATCCTAGGAAGTTCTGGTCTTACGTTAAATCAGTAAGTGGCTCGAAACAGCATATCCAGACACCCCGCGATGATGATGGCATTGAAACAGAGGATGACACGCGTAAAGCTGAAATACTAAACATCTTTTTCCAAAGCTGTTTCACAGAGGAAGACCGCACTGCAGTTCCTTCTCTAAATCCTCGCACAAACGAAAAAATGGCTGACATCGAAATAAATGTGCAAGGAATAGAAAAGCAACTGGAATCACTCAACAGACTTAAGTACACTGGATCTGACGGGATACCAATTCGATTCTACACAGGGTACGCGAAAGAACTTGCCCCCCTTCTAACAGCCGTGTACCGCAAGTCTCTAGAGGAACGGAAGGTTCCAAATGATTGGAAAAGAGCACAGATAGTCCCAGTCTTCAAGAAGGGTCGTCGAGCAGATGCGCAAAATATCTCTGATATCGATCTGTTGTAGAATTTTAGAACATGTTTTTTGCTCGAGTATCATGTCGTTTTTGGAAACCCAGAATCTACTCTGTACGAATCAACATGGATTCCGGAAACAGCGATAGTGTGAGACCCAACTCGCTTTATTTGTACATGAGACCCAGAAAATATTAGATACAGGCTATTTTTCTTGACTTCCGGAAGGCGTTCGATACAGTTCCGCACTGTCGCCTGATAAACAAAGTAAGAGCCTACCGAATATCAGACCCGCTGTGTGGCTGGATTGAAGAGTTTTTAGCAAACAGAACATAGCATGTTCTTATCAATGGAGAGACATCTACAGACGTTAAAGTAACCTCTGGCGTGCCACAGGGGAGTGTTATGGGACCATTGCTTTTCACAATATATATAAATGTCCTAGTAGATAGTGTCGGAAGTTCCATGCGGCTTTTCGCGGATGATGCTGTAGTATACAGATAAGTTGCAGGATTAAAAAATTGTAGCGAAATGCAGGAAGATCTGCAGCGGATAGGCACTTCGTGCAGGGAGTGGCAACTGTCCCTTAATATAGACAAATGTAATGTATTGCGAATACATAGAAAGAAGGATCCTTTATTGTATGATTATATGATAGCGGAACAAACACTGGTAGCAGTTACTTCTGTAAAATATCTGGGGGTATGCGTGCGGAACGATTTGAAGTGGGATGATCATATTAAATTAACTGTTGGTAAGGCGGGCACCAGGTTGAGATTCATTGGGAGAGTCCTTAGAAAATGTAGTCCATCAACAAAGGAGGTGGCTTACAAAACACTCGTTCGACCTATACTTGAGTATTGGTCAGCAGTGTGGGATCCGTCCCAGATCGGGTTGACGGAGGAGATAGAGAAGATCCAAAGAAGAGCGGCACGTTTCGTCACAGGGGTATTTGGTAACCGTGATAGCGTTACGGAGATGTTTAACAAACTCAAGTGGCAGACTCTTCAAGAGAGGCGCTCTGCATCGCAGTGTAGCTTGCTCGCCAGGTTTCTAGAGGTTGCGTTTCTGGATGAGGTATCGAATATATTGCCTGTCCCTACTTATACCTCGCGAGGAGATCACGAATGTAATATTAGAGAGATTCGAGCGCGCACGGAGGCTTTCAGACAGTCGTTCTTCCCGCGAACCATACGCGACTGGAACAGGAAAGGGAGGTAATGACAGTGGCACGTAAAGTGCCCTCCGTCACACACCGTTGGGTGGCTTGAGGAGTATAAATGTAGATATAGATATAGAAACAGGTAACAAAACGAATATCCTCGTTGGTGTGTGGAATGTATGAGACTGTCGACCGGTATCAAACTTTCGAAAAAATATCATCCGCACAATTCTGAAGACTGCAAGAGTTGGCAAGTGCGAGAATTGTCGCACAGTCAGGTTAACACCTCATGCATTAAAGTTGCTGACAAGAGTAATATACGGAAGAGCGGAAAAGAAAATTGAGGATTTGTTACAGGATGATCAGTTTGTCTCTAGTAAACGTAAAATCACCAGAGAGGCAGTTCTGACGACATGGTTGATAATGGAAGCAAGACTAATGAAAAATCAAGACACTTCCATAGTACCTGCCGACCTAAAAATAGCGTTGTACAATGTAATACGGTGCAAGACATTCGAAATTCAGTGAAAAATAGGAATAAGCTGTAAGGAAAGACGGGTAGTCTACAATATGTACAAGAACCAAGAGGTAAGAATAAGAGTGGAAAACTAAGAACGAAGTGCTCGGACTAAAACGGGTGTAAGACAGGGAAGTAGACTTTCGCCCTACTGTTCAATAGATACATCGATGCAGCAATGATGGAAATAAAAGTTCAGGAGTTGAATTAAAACAAGTTGAAAGGATATTAATGATAAGATTCGCTGTGATGTTGCTATTCTCAGTGGAAGAGAAGAAGAACAACATGGTCTGTTGAATGGAATGAAAAGTCTAATCACTACCAGATTTGAAACGAGAGTTAATCTAAGAGAGACGAAAGTAATGAGAAGTAGCAGAAATAATAACAGAGAAAAACTTAACAACAGGACTGGCAATCGCGAAGTTTACGAATTCTTCTACTTGGACACTAAAGTAACCCATGATAGACAGAGCAAGGAGGACATGAAAAGTTGAGTAACACTGGCAAAGAGGCCATTCTTAGCCAAGAGAAATATACTAGTTTCAAACATAGGACTCAATTGGAGGAAGAAATTTCTGAGAATGCCTGTTTGGAGCACAGTGTTGTATTATAGTGAAATATGGACTGCATGAAAACCCGAACAAGAGAGAATCGAACCATTTGAGATTTGGTGCTGCAGAATTATACTGAAAATCAGCTGGCCTGGTAGGTTAAAGAATGAGGAAGTTCTCCGCAGAATCGGCGTGGAAAGACAGGAAGAAGGGACAGGACCATAGGACATATGTTAACACATGGAGAAAAAACTTTTATGGTACCAGAAGGAGCTAAAATAGCGTAAAAACTGTAGAGGAAGACAGAGATTAGGATACATCCAGCAAATAATTAAAGACGTAGGTTAGAAGTGCTGCTCTGAGATACAATGGTAGACGCAGGATACGTATTCCAGGCAGGCCGCATCAAAACAGTGAGAAGCGTGATGATTCCTAAAGAAAGTTCTGGAATTATTTAATACAGTCCACGTCACAATGGCATATACATACGTTTTCTTCGTCTTTTGATCAGTGGTTTGTGTTTTGTAACTTTTGAACTCGGGTATTCAAGCCCTGTAAGCTGGTGTGATGTGGCTCTCAACACTAATTCATTCACAAACTGGAAGTTACATCCATGTGAACCTGCTTACTGAAATCAAGACTTGAGCTGCCTCTACAATATCTCTCCATATACAAAGTTTCGCTTCATAACAAAGTTGTCGATCCCTAGATGCCTCAAGATGCATCGTCTCAATCGACCCCTTTAAGCCATGCTGGTTTTTAACGATATGTGCCTCGCGGCCTACTTCACCGTTCTGGAACGAAACGAGGTTGCGAGTTTTGCAGTCATTTCCGAATCGAATGCAAAACCTATCCCACCTAGGATTGAGAGACATGAAAAGTTGGCCGTTCAGGCACGAGGCGGTGTTCGTGTTGAATCTGTGTCTTGCTTCGTACGCGACAATCTTTACGGTGGAAGACTGATATATAGGGAACCTAGGAAGCTCGGTATTTGGAAAGGAGTTTTTCTGGCGGATTCCATTCGTGGGCTAACTGGATTGACCCACACATTTCCTGGCGGTTTAAGCTGCTTTAACCTGATTCACGCCGTGCGAGAGGTGGCGCAGTGGTTAGCACGCTGGACTCGCATTCGGGAGGACGACGGTTCAACCCCGTCTCCGGCCATCCTGATTTAGGTTTTCCGTGATTTCCCTAAATCGTTTCAGGCAAATGCCGGGATGGTTCCTTTGAAAGGGCACGGCCGATTTCCATACCAATCCTTCCCTAACCCGAGCTTGCGCTCCGTCTCTAATGACCTCGTTGTCGACGGGACGTTAAACACTAACCACCACCACCACCACCACGCCGTGCGAACCCTGCAACAGTCTACACTTGCCTCATGCATTTGGCAAGACGCTAAATCGTTTGCTTGTTGATGCCGCGAGTAGTTTTGGGTTGGGCCGCCTATGCCTTCCTCTTGCATCGTGTTGTTCACCAGCGTTTTATCAATGTTACTGCCATTGTATTTGTTTCAATATAGCCTTACGGTTTTCCATTTGTAATTGTTCCCGTATTAAAGTCATTGTGCCTCTAACCACAACAGTTTGTAAGAATTCCTCTGCAAGTCGTGATCAGTGCCCTACATAGTGACTTCATAGTGTGTTTAAGGTTTCTGGGCATGTCACTGTTGTTTAATATTCACCCCTCCTTGGGCGGTGTTATCACACTAGTTTCTGCTCATTTGTGCTTGTACCAGGTTATTTATTTACTGTGTGTTCATGTTTTATTATGTAGTGCTTTCAGTTATGTTTTAGATGTGTGGCCTGGCCAGGTCCTTAAGGTGTTTGTTGAGGCCGTTAATAAGGAGAAATTCATTAGTTGCTCGCGATTACCCTGTCTGATTGTGAGGTAAGGTCTTGTTTTGCCTTCCTTGTGTGGCTGCATCGATCTCGGGGTTTATTTCGTGCCCCGTGCGTGGTTGATGTATAAAATTTCCACCTAACGTTTCATCTCCATCTGCGGGAGACATCTTCTGAGGTCGTCCGGCTAGTGCAACTGAGGCTCTAGGTACTCTAGCATTTATAGAGCGCATAGAGGGCACCACCATTCGTCACGTGATGCAGACGCTATGCCTGTCTTTGGAAGGCGTAATCATTCTCTATTAAGAGTAATCGATTGCCATTCTGCTGGGGCAACCTCGACATCCATATTTTGTCCAACTTTAAAACTTGCTCTTTTCTATTAAAATTATTATAGTGTTTGTGAATCTCTATTGCTCCTCTATACATGCACGCATGATAATGGGATATTCGTGATAAAACATTTGCGTCATTAAATTTAATTTCGTGGTTCTCATATCGAAAAACATGCTCAGCTACGGCCGATTTACATTGTATGGCTTTCAATTTCATTAGTTAGTGGTACAAATTGCCGTAAGGTTGCTTTGTCGATTTTAGAATTTTTACTGAATGAATTGGTTTGATACGTGATGTAATGAAAGCTCAAATTCTAACTTACTGGACAGTAAGTTAATTCAGTTTATTTTTTAAAAATTGTCATTCCACTGCACCTAATTGAAGGGGCTAAGGGGTCTATCTTGCACTTCCTTTGGCTGTTGTTCCTGCATTACTGTTTGATTTGGACATGCTTTGCTTAGGCGATTACTTCGCTGCGCTGTTTCCTAACTGGAGCGCTTCTCGCTTGGTTGCGGAGCCTGGGGGACGCGATACTGGGATGACTGTGTACTGCCGCGTGCGTCTGTTCTCGGGCAGCGCGAGGTCTGACACCATTACGAACCTCTGCGAGCGCCTTTCATGCCGTTTCGTCAGCTCCCTCAGTTGAGTTTGCCTTTCCATCTGTAACCTCTATTCGCTTGTTCCTCAGTGCATCACGTATCTTGACCATTAGAGCCGGTGCAATCGTGTGACATTAAGGACTTACTGCCCTTGGCCTAAACACCTACTAGTCAACTGTATTTTTGCTATTTAATCCATTCTCTTAGAAGGGAACTTTCTTAAAAAATTTTGTTCTGAAATTTTTTCGGGGCCCACCGCTGACTTGCTGTACCTTGAAATGCAATTTTAGGCTTTTTACCTGTGTGGGTTTCTTAAATTCACAAGTTATTCACTACTGACAATTTGCCCAGCAACTAATTTGTCAATTCTATAGGTGTTCTAATAGTCATTCAGCACTGTTTCAACTAAGAACTTAAATTTTTTGTGCTGTCTTTTTTCTAAAACGAAAAAAAGTTTATTTGTAAAGCACAGGACCTGAAATTTCAATGTCATGAACTGTTCTACAATTGCTCGAATCCTCTGGGGCAAATTAACCCTTGTGATTACCTCCTTAACAAAAAATTCAGATTTTGAGAAATGATGACTGATGCCATAACTGGGCCTTAGCTTTCCACGAGGAGTTCCAAACCACGCAAGATTCTAGAGGATTTCACCTTTCTTATGCCACGGTTGTCATTTATTCTCGTTGGATTCAGTACTTCTTCATTACTGATCCGAAACACCCATTTAATCCTCTGAATTCTTATGTAACACTACATTTCAGAAACTTTCATTCCCAGTTATCGTCAACGTTTCTCTTTCGTGCAAGGCTGTAGTTGACATCAATGTCTTCAATAAAGACTACCTAGTATGTAACTTTGTTTTCGATCTTAACAAAAGATTTCTTTTTCAGAAATATCGGGAGTCTGCGTTTTATATCCTCTTTACGTCAGCCATCATTAATGTAAGTAAACTCATTTACTACTTTAAGTGTCTCATTTCCAAATCTAATTCCCTCCTGACCATTACCTGTGTTCTACAATTCAAGCAATATCTGCCTACAAAACCATTGGCCTAGCTCTGACTGTGTGTTGAGGGGCAACCAACGTCGATAAGCCAGTGATCCTGCAATCTCGCATTGTTTGTTTACTCGATAGATTGGGCTTTTGTCCAATACGGGCATGCGTACCGATTACATACGGAATCCGAGAACCCTAATAGACTATGGAACAAGGTCCCACGATGTAAACCCTGTGTAGTGAATAGAAAGTATAGGTCACATACCAGGCTTGCGCTATTGCAATGCAAGTACAAATATCGACACTTTCCTGTCTATCTTCCAACATAATTAAATTAGATACAACATACACAATTTGAAATCAAGATAAGATAATTTCGGTAAGATAAAAGAGATATAAGTGGTGAGTTCCCATCAATATTCCCCAATCTCCATCAGAGTCGATAATACGTAGGATGGCCTGCCAATATTCTGCACCAAACGATGACCATATATAAAACCAGTCTCATTTAGAAGAGTCGTTGCTGAAAAGCTTTTGCTGTTCTAGTCGTAAACAGTTGATAAACACGAGTTTTGTTCTTCAGCGGCTTAATATTCGACGGTCACCTATAAACTGTTCAGACTACAAAGTTCTGACTTCTGGAAGAGACTGCCATCTGTCTCATTACAAAAGGGCGAAAAAATTTCCCTTGAGAAGCTCAGGAGAGAGCTCATACTATGAACAGTGCTCCCATATATACAATATAAGAATTATAATGATGTACGTGGGACCGTTTGCGTTGGTTGCATCTGGCGAGGAAAACACGCAACACTTTTGTGATGTTCTTTTCAATCATTCCATGCTATTCAGAATTAAATTGGTTGCGTGCGGACACGTACGGAGGCTAGCGTTCGTTACATTTCTTTCAGTGAATCTTTGATTGTTGAGCGTCGTTCTTTCTTTATCTCTGACGTCAACAATAACATTCCAGAGTCATTCTCCACAGCTGTAACCCAATTTTTCCTAAGTTTTAAGACCTTATGTCATCGTATTATAGAACAAACGTAGCGCCTGGTGCTTCGCTCGGGTGGACTGTATGGTCCGCACAGATGTTTTTTGTCTTTCTTTAATAGTTAGTTTATGTTGTTCACAAATTCCACATCATCTAAACTTTTCACACTAATTAAGGCCATAGAAGCATGTCATTTCCGAATGTACTTCTGACAAAAAATGCGAATCTGGTAGCTGGATTCAGAAGTAGTTTTTAATTCTTCTGTTGAGTTCTTGTGGTGATATTTCCATAGAGACCTTCATTCCCTAATGCAAATATTTTCATCATTTATTTCAAGTCCTTAGGGATGGATTTTAGAATAGTCCCTCCTTAAACTATGTCTGCAGCCTCTCCAAATTTCAAATTTCTGTCATTGGCGTTTTGGGGTGTGCCATGATGAGTCAATGAATCAGTCCGGCCCAACTTCACCTCCTAAGGGGTGAAATTTCAAAAAGTACTGAAACACGTATGTTTTCACTTCCAACCTCGAAGTCAAATAGCAATTTTCAAAGATCTAGCTTTCAATATGCTTTCACAATGAAATATTTTCAACAGGCATATCATCTCTTATTCTCCCTCCCCCTCTCTCACGTGGGTTGAATTTCCAAAAACCGAGAGATGCTTATTGTTTTCTAATGGATAAGTAAGATATAAAATTTCATACATTTAGCTTAAAAAAAGTCTTCATAATGAAATATTTTCATAAAACATTTAATCCCCTATTTCGCTCTATTAGTGGTTGTATTTCCAAAAACAGGGCAACACGTATTTTTTGATTTGTAACCGGGAATTCAAATGCCAGTTTTCATAGATGTAGCTTTAATAATACTTTACTAGTTCTTCAATAGTTGTTTATTAAAAACATCACCCACTATTTCAACTCCACAGGGACTGAATTTCCAAAAATGATGAAATACGTGTCCCTTTATTTATGACCGAGAAACCAAATAACATAATATTTTGAGAACTCTTTACCTAAATTACAGAAAGACGGAAAGGCAATGAGATGCATGATTTGTAGTTTAGATGGTAAAGTACTGTCATGGGGAGTGAGAAGGGACTATTGTTGTAAAACTTCCGACAAATATCTCATAAAGGGATAAATTTCCATTGTGATAATTAAATTTCCTTTGAGTGTGCGAGATAAATTATTAGGAATGTTGATAGCATTTTGCATCCTTTTGCTGGATGAATTCACTATGTGGCGTACATAAACATAGAGAAGGATGACGAGGTAACGGATGGTGGCAAAGTAACAAAGATGAAATACGAAGAGATTATCGTAATGGAGGCAAAATAACAAAGATGAAAGACGAAGAGATTATCGTAGGGGTAATTTTAGGGGACACCCTATTAGAGCCAGAGATGGATGGAACGGTGGAAATTATAGTTGTAACTGCAAACGTAATCAAGCAGAGGAGAGAAATGAAGAACAAAGAATCAGACCAGGTGAAATAAACGATAGGATAGAAATGGACAGGCCACTGCAGCAAAAATAATTAGGAGATCTGATGAGATCCAGTCGAGAACTGAATTTGGATAAGGGCCAGTCACTGTAACTTCTTAGGATATGAGGAATGAGATACTTTTAAGATAGACTTTATGTCTGAAGAGGAAAAGAAGATTAACAGGGGTCATCAATATACACTGAAGGTACAGTTACATGGTACATAAGTGTTAGTAGTTATAGACCCAGGAAGTGACAATTGTGTGGTTAATAAAGAAGAACTTTACTCTAAAACTGCAACGTGCAAGGGGTAAGAATTTTTGGAGCCATTTGTGCTAAGAGTAAGGTAATACGGAACCAAGCGATGTTGGAAACTCAGATTATAGGTAGGACGTTTAATGCAAATGTAACGATGTTTAAAGTATTATGCGTTATATTAACAGTGTGAATGAACTGGTTAATAGGAACCTGTGCTGTTGTAGCTTTAACATAAGGAGTTGTCAGAGTAAATACTGAAGAAGAGAAAGGAGAACTTACGTTTGAGGGGTGTGTAATCTTAAAGTGTAAACAGACTGAGGCTTCTGTTAAAATGTTAAATGACAACGTTAATGATTGCCGTGACGGAGGTGGAAATGGAATAATAGGAATAATGCCTTGCAGAAATGCAGCTTATGGAGATAGGTGACCTATGTTACATATAATGAAGAGGAAGTGTTAGATAACATAGAAGAGGACAATGGGCTTGGAAGACGTAAATGTAAGGTAAGTTTAACACCATCTCAAGAAAATGTTGACATTATAACAGATGACAAAAGAGATCAATAGGAAGGCGCCGGGTATGAAGGGAAGGAAGCACTAAAGAGGTTGCTGAGGAAAGATAGAAAAATATTTTCTGATAAACTTGGTCTATGGAAGGACTATGTCTACCAATTGAGGTGAAGTAACACAATAGGCCTTTCAAGCTGCGGCCACATGTTGTCCATACAGCAAAACGAGAGGACGTTGGTAAAGAAATTAAACTTATGTTGGAGTGGAACGTTATTAAAGGATCACAGAAACAATATTGCAGTAAGTTTGTATTGCTCTTAAAGAAAGATGGGTCAGTGCAGATAACATGGGTGGTGTGAGCGATACACGAAATAATTATTCCACAAATTGATTCGCCAGTAATATTAGAGGAACTGATTAAAAGATTTAATAATATCCAAATTATGACTAATATTAACTTGACGGCTACTTTCTGGCACATCCCTTCCAAAGTAATGTTGAATGTACACAGTAGTTGTTTACATGGGTAGATGTTATCATTTAAGTGTCGTACCATTTCAGCTACATATCAGCATTTTTTCGAATGTTGGATGATACACTAGGAGATGAGTTACTAGCAAATGTGACATGTTACAGAGATGACGTCTTGATTCCAGCCAACAGCTGGATGAAACGTAACGAAGTCTTAGATAGTGTATCGAGCGCTTTTTTCTGATTATAAAATCTGAATTTGGACGAAAAGAAGTTAAATTTTTGGAACACTTTATTTCGGCAGAGAGAAGTAGGCCAAATCCAGACGAGAGAAAGCAGTAATGGAAGCACCAGAATCTAGAGATAGAAAGCCAGTTAAGGCATTTCTCAGGTTGTGTAATTTCTATAGAATATCACCAAATAATGAGGCCCTGAATACACAAGTATTTCTAGAATTAACTGGAACAAATAAACTCACGGGTTTGGACTGAACAATGTTAACAAGACTTTGAGAGGACGAAAGGGACTTTATCTGAAAAAAAAGAAGGTGGCCCACCCAGATTTCTCCAAGGATATGGGTATCACCATGGATAGTTCGGAATACGGAACTGCAGCGGAAATGTTAAAAGAACAGTAACCCGAGATGGAGGCGAACGAAAAACATTAACCTTTTGTTCTCCATTTATTTCAACATTGTAATCATCGATTGTATTATCAATATGATTTACATTGTCACTAACACTTTTTTCCTCGTTTACCTCAACAGTTCGTTATTTGCTACATTATGAGATTCATTCTAAGATAGTACATTATTACTTTCTTTATTAATTAATTCATTAATATTTTCCTCAATATTAGCAAAATCTGCTCGAGTGGTGATCTTGTCACCCATATCGTCATCACCAGTATACACCTTGCATCATAAAAAATTCACAGAACACACAGCTAACAAATTATAACACTGCAAGATTATAAAACTGAAGTAACAACAAAAGTTACCTTCTTCCACAGACTCGTAAGTACAGCTTGAAGTTAATTACAGCGAAGTGAGGCACCGCCTCCACGCTCTCACGGTGTCCGCCACGCGCGTCGAGTTGCCAACACGGCCAAACCTCCCGTCACTCGCCGGCACCGTGCTCACTTCCGCACGTGAAGTACAACTCGTGCCGCCGAAGCCGCCAACTTGCAGGAGCTCCCGACGTTTAGCTCACGGCCAGTAGGAGCTGCTGACCTGACAGTGAAGAGCTATTTCTGCACCAGTGTGCCGCGAAATAGTGGCTCCACTCACCGATCTGGTCACACAAGTGAAAGTAGACAATTACCGCACGTGATTACTCGCATCTTTTAGGAAGCCATGCCTCGTGCAATATTACCGCAAAACACAACGTGGGTCACAGTTCATATCGTAATAAAATCAGTTACAAAAATACTTTGCGCTGAGATACTTCGGGCTGAAAGTGCTGTACAAAAAACGAAGGGAGAAAAAAGAACGATTTGCGTGAGGAATTCGATACAAAGAAAAAGGGGCAAATCATAAAATATTTAAAGAACTACATAGTGAAGATCCTCGAGAATATCAAGCTGTAATGAGATTGACGTCTAGAGAAGTGAAAATACTTTTAAATTTAATGGCTCAAAAATTCAGCGTAAAGATACACACATGAGGGATGGTATACATGCAAAAGTCATTTTGCAAATAACCCTGGTACATCCTTCAATTGGAGTATCGTACGTTGTCAATTTTTTCTGACTTTCAAAAGCATGCTCAATTAAATTAATAACAGAAGTTTATGATGCTATAAGAGAAAGTCGATAAGGTTTTATCAAAGTAAGTAATGTTTATCATTCATGATGAAATCCACAACTTAATTGTTAATCTTTTTATTGCATGTATGAAAAATGAACCTAGCAAAGTAATAAAGTACTTCATAGTTTAGTTCATGCTATTAGAGAATGTCATTGCTGCATGAAGTACATCCCTTGCGAGTATTGATAGCGAGAATTATTCCAATTGCATGGGGTGAGGAGAAACTGAAGGTTAATCAGGCAGGTGTTTTTAGTTATGGTAATGGAGCAGAGTCGGAACTGCAATTGGTAGGTGTATACTCAGTTTTACCACAGAGGTCATTCTTCTGGCATATGGAGAGTAACGCATGTGCTATATCCCTCGCATCAGTTCTATCACTGTCTAAGTTGCAGTGCCACATGCCTTCTAATTACATCGCATTCATCTTATGATTCTCTTGGACTCAGGGTAGACATTGTTAAACTGTTATTTAGTTTGCTGAGTGCATTCAAGGCTGCTTGAATTTCAGACCGCTCTGGTGACAATTTTCTTCTTTTATCCTGGTCTTTTTGGTGCTTTCTGCTGTATCGCCGGTAGCAGACACAAATAACTAACAATATTCCTCAATCTGATTTTATTGGAAAATCAATCAACCAGAACATTACAGACGTCGACAAAGTACTCGACAAAAGCACAATTAAAGCAAGAATCAAAGCATGGATCCCTCTTCGGATCTAAGAAGAATAACAAAATAAAAAGATTTTCTCAGAAGTCTCTCGCTCGAGAAAATCTTTTGTAGACGGTAGCAAAACTACCAGAGAGTGATCGGCACCCCATTACTCGGCACAGCATTACCACAGAGCTGTCCAGGGAGGCCAGACCATCGTTAAATAACACTATTTAGTCACAGCTCGAAGATACCACTTGCGACGATCCGCGATTGCCAACAGACGAGGCGTGTGGACGTTGGGCAGATACCTAAAACCAAGCTGGCGTTTCGAACTGTCGTCTCGCCGCCGGTGCGCCGGCTTATAAGGCCAGTAGGCGGATGGATCTTCTTGGCCTGTTTTCGATCACATGAGCCGCGTAGGAAAATAGTCCGCTTGTTGATCGCGACCTATCGGTTCGCGGTGCTAGGGTAGCGGACTCTGGCGGGAGTTGGCTGAGACAAGAGGCTGTGTTTTCGTCTGGTAGGGGCCTTGGTCGAACTGCTATGGTTTCACTAGCTGTGATGAAGGAATAACGTATCTCTGTTCTGTTATGGGGGATGCCGATTTCACAGGCGGACGGGACGGATGCTGTAATTTACTTGGTTGTATTTCCACGGTGTTGTTGCTATTTCTACATCAAGGCACTCGTTAGCAGTTTTTGAAGAGTCTTCAGACAAACCGTTTTCTGATCTTCATACAAGATGTTGTTCCTCAAATTAACAGTACTACACACATCAGAAAATCTTGCATCACCCTGGCTCCCAGAACTCCTGAAGATAGACGTTGATTGTGGATATAGTACCACAGACACAGTCCCTTTGACTGTTCAGAGATGTCACTAAACCCACCCAAAGATGTAAATAACCATTCAGGAGCAGCGCCTATTAGACGGAGGGGGTCCGACAGCCGATCAGTTCCACTCATTCCATCAGGACGAAGGTACATAGCTTGTGTTGTCTGTAGTTCAATCATGCCTAAGCGGTCAATACTGCGGTCGATCGCGTTCGCATTTTTACTTTGTGCCAGGAAGGGCTCTCAACAAGGGAAGTGTCCAGGCTTTTCGCAGTGAACCAAAGCCGTGTAGTTCAGACATGAAGGAGATACAGAGAGACACGGACTGTCGATGATGTACCTCCCACACGCCGCCCAAGGCCTACTACTGCATTGTATGACAGCTACCTACGGATTATGGCTCGGAGGAGCCCTGACAGCAACGCCACCATGTTGAATAATGCTTTTCGTGCAGCCACAGGACGTCTTGTTACGACTCGAACTGTGCGCCATAGGCTGCATGATGCGCAACTTCACTCCAGATGTCCATGGCGAAATCCATCTTTGCAACCACGACACCTTGCAGCGTGGTACAGATGGGCCCAACAACGTACCGAATGGACCGCTCAGGATTGCCATCACATTCTCTTCACCGATGAGTGTCGCATATGCCTTCAACCAGACAATTTTCGGAGACGTGTTTGGAGAGATCCCGGTCAGGCTGAACACCTTAGACACACTGTACAGCGAGTGCAGCAAGGTGGAGATTCCCTGCTGTTTTGTGGTGGCATTATGTGGGGCCGACGTCCGCCGCTGGTGGTCAAGGAAGGCGCCGTAATAACTGTACGATACGCGAATGCCATCCGCCGACCGATAGTGCAACCACATCGTCTTTATGGTCGACAATTCGCTCCCCCATCGTGCACATCTTGTGAATGACTTCCTTCAGGATAATGACATCGCTCGCCTACAGTGGCCAGCATGTTCTCCAGACATGAACCCCACCGAACATGCTTGGGATAGATTGAAAAGGGCTGCTTAAGGAGGATGTGACCCACCAACATCGTTGTTGAGGAAATTAGTGTTCCCCAGCTCTCTGCATCTAGTGTAAGCCATGAAATAGTGCGAACGTGTTTCAGATATTTGCGAGGTGCGTAACTGGGACGGGACATGGGGCCAGTCCAGTATTCACTTAGCGGGATGTGGAAAATCGGCTAAAAACCGTATACAGGTTGGCCGGCTCATCGGCCCTCGTCGTCAGTCCTCCGGGCGGATTCGATTAGGAGCCTTTGCGAATACCCGAGTTCAGGAAGCAGCGCTTTAGCGCTCTCGGCTAACCTGGCGGTTCTCTTTTTGTACTGAGATGTATTTCAAATTAGTTACAAGTGCGCAACGCGCACGGCAGCAATATCTTTGTTGTGTGTGGCTGCCATACAAACAACCTATATCAACTGTGAACGTTAAATTCCGAGCTTCCACTCGATGGTTCTTTATGTGTAATATAGTGAAATGTAAAATGGTTTGACAAACCACTTTTTTAGCTCTTTTCTTCTGAAAAATACTTTGTCTTGAGGTACTTCATTGTTATTGTTTGAACACGATATTTTGAAGAGATATTAAAAAAAGTGTTATGTTAGGTTTATGTTCTTACTGAAAGATGTAAAGTGATTCATGATCCTTATTCTAAAGACGAAGTTTTGATATGACCTTCTGTGATATATGGAATTAAGCAAATAGCATTCTGCTGTTCAACTATAGATGCCAATTAATGAGCCTTGAGCTCTATTAGCATTTTTTATTTGTGATGTTCTCTGCTTTGTAATTCTATCTGTTGCGCGTGACTGAAACGAAATGCGATTATCAGATTAATTTCGTGGCACATGTTAGAACCTGCATTCTTTTACGAAGTCCGATAACCAACGTTTATTAACGGTATTAGGTGATTTAAAATTAGGATCAGATACGGCGGGAGAGGCGGAGCACCACTATACGTCTGGCACACTTTCGAGCATATCTTTTTAAAGAACTGATTGCGTCATTAATTATGTGTGCTATAACACAAATGATTTTTCTGTTGCATGTAACTGATGTAACCACTTCCGGAGTGGGAAACAGGAAAGAACTTGTAAATCCCACAAAGGGCGGTTGACTTCCAGCGGGGGTGTAGCAGAAGACTTCACTCAAGTACAGTTTTGCGGAGAGTGAGAACAGTAATGAGACAAATCTTTTTATCGACCGGAGTATTTCTTTTTTTTTCAATCAAGAAAATTATCCCATGCCTAGCAGCTACACAGTTACGCAGCAGCGGAGTCGTTGTTCCCAGACTTGATAGCTGCTCTGGTGGTGCATCTAACATGTCATTCACACTGTTCTGAATGTTCTTCAGACTCAAAGAATGAAGTCCTTATAAGATATTTTTCAATATGGGGAAGAAATTGGCAACGTCCCAGATCAGGTTAACAAACGGAATGTGGAACGAAAGGAATAAATTTTTAGGTCAAAAATTTCGTGATGGAAGTGGCCATATGTTATGGCGAGTTATCATGGTGCAGCTTCCACTTGTCTGCAGTGTCTGGTCTAACTCCATTCCTTCTTAGCCTGAGCCTGTTAAGGACATCTCTGTAAATTACTTGGTGGCAGTTTATGCTAGACAAACACTTACGATACCGCTAATGTCAAAAAAGCAAATCGGCAATCCTTTGAACATTAATTTGCTCAGTTGAACTTTTTCCGTTAGAGGAGATGTCTCGGTATGCCACTCCTTACTTTGGCGTTTGGTCTCAGGATCGTACTCAAAAATCCAAAATCCATCACCTGTGAACACAGGACAACCATTCATGGTCAGTGGGATTCCACTCCAGAAAATTAACTAGCACGTTCCTTTGATTGAACTTATGCTCAGTAGTGATTTTTCTCGGCACCGTTGTGTCACAAACTTTTCACAGGTGCAAAACGTCGGTCAAAAGTTGATGTACAGCGAACGTATTTAAGGTTCACAGGTCATCTATCATCCTTACATTTTTCTAGTAATGATTTGTGCTGGCGGAAAGCTTGTGATCTTCAAAAGCAATGAAACTTCCTGGAAGATTAAAACTGTTCGCCCCACCGAGACTCGAACTCGGGACCTTTGCATTTTGCGGGCAAGTGCTCTACCATCTGAGCTACCGAAGCACGACTCACGCCCGGTACTCACAGCTTTACTTCTGTCAGTACCTCGTCTTCTACCTTCCAAACTTTACAGAAGCTCTCCTGCGAAACTTGCAGAACTCTAGCACTCCAGAAAGAAAGGATATTGCGGAGACATGGCTTAGCCACATCCTGGGGGATGTTTCCACAATGAGATTTTCACTCTGCAGCGGAGTGTGCGCTGATATGCAACTTCCTGGAAGATTAAAACTGTTCGCCCGACCGAGACTCGAACTCGGGACCTTTGCCTTTCGCGGGCAAACGCTCTACCATCTGAGCTACCGAAGCACGACTCACGCCCGGTGAGAGGTACGACGAGACGAGGTACTGGCACAAGTAAAGCTGTGAGTACTGGGCGTGAGTCGTGCTTCGGTAGCTCATTAGTCGCAAAGTTTTATCCAACAGTCAGTTACTCCATTGCACTTCTCAGATGTCGCACTGTGTTTCTATGTTTCTACATCTACATCTACATAAATACTCCGGAAGCCACCATGGTGTGCGTGGTGGAGGGTACCTTATACCACTACTTGTCATTTCCCCTCCTGTTCCACTCGCAAATAGAGTGAGAGAAAAATGACTGTATTTACGCCTCCCTAATTTCTCGTATTTTATCTTAGTGGTCCTTACGGGCGATATAGGTTGGCGGCAGCAAAATCGTTCGGCAGTCAACTCCATATGCCAGTTCTCTAAATTTTCGCAATAGTGTTTCTCGAAAAGAACGTTGCCTTAGCTCCAGGGATTCCCATTTGAGTTTCGAAGCATCTCCGTAACACTTACGTGTTGTTCGAACCTACCGGTAACGAATCTAACAGCCCACTCCTGAATTATTTCGATGTCTCTCTTCATTCCGACCTGGTACGGATCCCAAACACTGGTTCAGTACTCAATAAGTCGCACCAGGTAAGCATTGTAAGATGCTTTCAGACATATCTACTACCTTCTCCGCAGTAAAGGACGATCTACTCAAGTAGTTAGTGGAAATAAAGGTACAAGAGCCAATGCGACAAATTTCCGATGAAGATTAAGACATAAAACCAAAGATGCGTTCTACAGTGGGAAGTGAATTAACGAAAACGAATGTTAAATTTAATAGGGAGTATTCACGTTGGCGAGAAGCAGTCAACGAACATCTTAGGGAGATGAAAAGAGATGGAGCGGAACTGATGTTGTCCCGGATGACATATAGGGAGTAGTTTTTGAAACCAACTCTTACGCAGAACCAATGTGCGGGAAGTTTCCACGCATACAGTCCATTTCGTTGATTTACGCGTCACTGAGTGTAATGTGTGGTGCGGGGACGGTGTGGAAGTTTGCTGATATGGCATTAGAAGAAAACCTAACGAAGCGTCGCGAGTTCCAAGCGCTTATTCCGCATACGAATAATGTGCATCCGATTGTTCTCATAACAGAATTCGGAGGATCTATGTCATCTTCCTGGACGGAAGCATGTAAGACAGCATTTGTAGCAAGTCGCACAAAAAAAAATTATGAGCCTTAAGGGCATAGACGTCGCTGAATATTGCTCAGGTTATGATGATCCTGAACGATCGTTTATACGTAAGTACTGGCCAGCAGCCGTGTAGGAAAGATTAAACAGGAGGTTCTTGATGTTTATCCTTTCCAAGCACGGCAAGAGACTTCAAGAAAATATTTTCTTATTCGCGTGTAAAGACTGCGCAGCTCTTACAAGATGAGATGGAGTCCGTCAGCCTTTTAAAATTTCACCGGCCGGAGTGGTCGAGTGGTTCTAGGTGCTACCGTCTGGAACCGAGCGCCGCTACTGTCACAGCTTCGAATCCTGCCTCGGGCATGGATGTGTGTGTTGTTCTTAGGTTAGTTCGGTTTAATTACTTCTAAGTTCTAGGCGACTGATGACCTCAGAAGTTAAGTCGCATAGTGCTCAGAGCCATTTCTTAAAATTTCTCACAGTTTTCTTTATAAAGCAAGTCGAAACAAACCGTGGGACATTTTAAGATACAAAGAGATTCCATCTCATACAGCGTTTATATATGAGTAACAAAATGTAAATTAAAATAGCAGGCAACAGACATAATATGGCTGAAATGAACCGTGGAGCTAGACAAGTGTGTCCTCTCTCACTCACTGTTTTTAATATGTTTATCGACTATGTAACCAAAACTTGGATAAAGACAATAAAACGTTTTAAAACTAACCTTGTGGATGTTAGTACACTAATTTTTGTTGAAAACCGAGGCATTGTTAGTGAGAATGAAAATCACTTAAAAGGAGCTGTCTTTAATGTACATAAAATAGACACAGAATGCAATGTGAACGCCTCCATCACAAAGACAAAATCAATGGCACTTTTAGGACACAAGCCCGTGCGAATTAAGACTGAAATAGGAAAGCAGATCATAGAGCAAGCTATTACCTTTAAACACAGGGTGAACAATTTAATATAAAATCGGTTAGACAAATTAAAATATTTCTCTGTAGCTTTACTCAGAACACTGGGTAAGAAAGTCCACAGAGATACTCTACTAAAGTTCTATAATCTTATGGTTATGTAAGCACCGCCCTATGGAAGAAAAACTGGAATCTTAAGGAGAGACATTAAAAACAGAATAGGTGCACGTGAAATGAATTTCTATAGGAAAGCGGCTGGATATACTTTGATAGATAAGAACAGAAATGACGACATCCAAGCTCAGTATGCAAAATGTGATCGACACAATAAAACAACATCAGTTAAGAGTGAAAGAACATATAGTCCGTAAGCCAGATGCAAGAATCTCTAAAGCCATAAAACATTATAAACCAAGAAGCAAAAGATCTTGACTAAGACCAAAGAAGGGATGGATGGACCAATTTTGAAAGAGACGGATTGGAGCAAAAGGCCTAATCCTTAACGTACATAATGGTGATGATTCTGAGAAAAATATGAATACGATACGATACTGGGACAAACCATTTGACAAAGAGATGTGATAATGATTTTAAAAGCTAAACGATCTATTCTTATTAGGGAAACGTTAATTAATGTATCCAAGTCTAATGTCGAAGAACACATGTCAGTATTAGATTCCTTTGATATGATTATTGAAGACGAAAAGGCGTGTTATCAAACTGTGAAGAGCAATGTTACTAATTCACGTTACAATAATCGTTATAGGAGCACAAATCACATAGATAATTATAACCATTAACACAGTGGCAATGGAGGATTCTAAAAACAACACAAAAACAATCCGAACAATAACCAAAATCTCTTTAATCACAGAGAACAGAAGAAGCAAATGAACAGGTTCCATCCTGGAAATGCAAACAGGAATGGTGATGCACAGTCGCAATATCAGCCACTTAACTACCCCTCAAACCGTAGCTGGGTGAATAATAATACTACCGATAATGAGAGTTTAAGGGGTACTGCGGACAATAATCAACTGTATTTACCACGAATTAAATTCGATTGCGGTCCAGAACAGCCAGTCGAAGAATGGAAAGGGGCGAACAGGAAAAGGTTAATCTAACATGATATGACAAAGATAGTGACACCTGTGAAGAAGTATTTGCTGACAATACAGACTGTGAGATTCGATCACATATTGTGTCGTAGTCGGCTCTACATGTTCTGGTGGGAGATAAACCCACTGTAGTGTTAACAGACACGGGTGCTGCTGCGAGCGTAATTTCCTTAGGCTTGTTCCAAAGATTATCTCAAACAATTACGCTGCCCTCTCTGCCAATCAGTTGTAGGATCGTAGGAGACATGGCACACGATCTCAGATAATTAGATGTCAGGGCCCGTGTAGGCCTACTGCTAATTGTATGAAACGTAACAATGGTAGGGACGTTCTTCATAGCAAAGGCGTTAATCGTAGACAGCATAACATGTACCGATTTATTGTGTGAGAAGAAGGCTGTAGCAGACCTCCCAACCGGGAAATGTGTATTTTATGTTAATAAGAGCAAACTGGGGTCTGATCTCGTCAAGACCAATCTTGACCATGGAAAACATTGCCGGGGGATCAAAGTAAAGTTCATCGAAAAAGAGAATACCAAATATTTACAACGGCATTGCAAAACAGTCATTGAATTGAATACTGAACACCAATTTCAACTGAAGTTTTCATACTCTCAGTATCTGACTAAAATTCAGAAAATATATTTAGTTATTATTTTACTGAAACGTGCTAAAGTATTTGAAGAAATACTGAGTGACATTAAAGGTTACTTTTTCCATCTGAACATTCTACCACTGGAACCGTTCAGTCCACTATTCTCTCTCATTCCTGGCATGAAATTGGCAGCTGCAGCAAAAGAGATATACAAATTGTGGCCAAAATACTTGATATTATTTTAAGAAAATTATAACAACCTAGATTATACATGTATAACATTTACTCCCAGCAAACTACTTTTAAGGAAGAGAGAAAGTAGCGAATGATTGTTAAAACATTACCGATGATTCCCCTTAAGGAAAAGATCAGGCGAACCTAAGTTAGTCTGACACAGAATGCAAACCAAGGAAAGCAAAATTTAGTTGTTAATATGCCATGCGTACAAAATTACTTTGCAGGTGACGAACTATTGGTTGAGAACAAGCCTAGATAGTGCCAATTATGTAAGCATAACAAAAACTGGCAAGCGATGTACCGATGCCCTTACATTGAACGTTGTGTTAGTAAAAATAATGATTGTTGTTATTTATTAGAAGTTTTTCTTCTAGCATTGTAAGGTATCTTCTGTACGCTTACGTAGTTTTTCAAATGAGAATTCGTAAACTTTGAACATGAGACTTCAAGTGTGAGAATATCTTTTGAAATCTGTCCGCGAGAAAGTGCCTGTCTGGTTCCCTGTCTGCTTAAACATTCATAACGGCAAAAATGCCGTCTGAATTCAACGATACGAATCGCAAAACTTTGAAACTGATAAATTGGCCCTGTAAAAAATCAATGTTCCACTTTTTAAAAATAATTTTTGCTTATTTGCTGCAGAGTAGAACCATCGAGACACTGCTCTTGTCTTGAAAGCTCGACGCGCTTGCTGAGCTACAACTAACTAACGAGACGCCCCTCGTGCAATGTGTTATCTTTTTAAAAAGCGCAAAGCATTCTTGGTTCATAACAAATATGAATTATTAAAAATGATAATCCACATTTTGGCAAGGACTCTGGATGCGGACAATTACTTCGGATAAATTTTAGCATCAAATCCAATTAGTTCTCTGATTACAAAACTTCTATATTGAAAGTTATGTCTTTTTTTGCTTAACAAACATTAATACACAAAGAATTACAGTTATTGAGTGGACAAATGGAAGTAATCTTTAACACAAATGCTGTCTTTTCAAAAATGCAACTCGTAAAAATTTTATTAAATATTCAACAGTTATTCCTGACTCCAAATTCAAATTGAAAATTATGTGTGGCTGTCATCTTTCCCTACACTTAAGTCCCTAGATGTCTGAACTAAGAATCCGTAAGTACAGGATGCCGCAATAAGGTACAAAATCTGAGATCAGTTACTTTAAATTGAATCCTCTTGTATTAATCTTCAAAATAATGACAATAAATTATTCTTCCCAAAAGGCATCAACCTCTTTCCTCAATTCAAGTAACTAAACAAGTAAATAAACAAGTTCAGCTTCCTCAGCATATAACTATAACCGTACCACTCGGCCTATGGTTATTCTACTACTGGCGAAACACCACTGTCGACTACAGTGTCTCCTCATCTGACGATTAACAGTGCACAACGTCTCCCGCGCATCTTCCAAAGCAGAGATTGTCCAAGCGACACAGTCTCCAGGCGACACAGCATCTATAATGACGCAGCGAGGCTATAATTTCAAACAGTACAAAGGCACTTACGCGTTCACGATTAGAGAAATGTTCATGAAATTCTCTACTGCCCCCTATCGACATTATAACTAACATATCTTATAGTAATGCCTACATACTCTCTTATCTGGGTACATTAAGGATAAAAGGACTCTTCGCTGACACAGATTTAAGAAGCTGTTATGACTAATGAGCTTCACAGGAAGCAAAAAACAATGTGACAGATATGTAAATATCCATGGGTGAATGTAAATGTAGAATTGTCTGTAGAGTTAAGTACTTCCATCAACCACATTATATGTTTTAAACATGGCTGCTTGGTTCAGTGACCACTTATAAATTGAAATTGGAACAAATGAGCCCCCAGTCGTAATTTCTAGTCTTGTTAACCAGGTTTCAACACATCTAAGAGAGCCTTCATCAGAATTTAGACATTCAAAGTGGTTTATTACATAATTTCAAATATATGGAAAAACTTTTTTAATATGTAAAAGAGTCAGTACTTACACTTTTTTATATATTATAACAGGATGACCGGAGCGGGTGACGTGGTCGGGGTTGTAGGGCAGAAGAAGGTGGCTGTTATTAGCAGTCTTCCTCTTCATTGTTAGTTCTTCCAATACATTTTCCGGTAGCTCAGCCCCACCACTCGTGTTGTGGTGGAGACGAGCTGATGCACGCAGTCCAGGGAACGCAACGCTGCGCTCGGTCAGTGGCTGTGCAGGTGGTAGGAGGTTAGCGGCATGAGGCCCGGCCCAGCTCGCCTGCCTCCTGCATACGCTGCGGCTCGTGACGACGCCGGGAGTCGCCGCTGCCGGCCAGCCTTCATACGCCGTTTGCTGTGAGGCTGGAGCAACACGCACTGAAACACACTAAATCACAATGTCACACCATATTTCTTAAAAATAACTCCTTGTCCTCGATAATATAACATTTTTTCCATAAATCTGTAATTATATTATAAATCACTTTGAATATCTAAATTCTGATGAAGTCACTCTTAGAAGTATTGAAACCTTGTTAACAAGACTAAAAATTGTGACCGAGGCCTCATTTGTTTTAACTTCAAATTATATGTCATTTATATAGTAATAATATGTACTGATTTTTTATGAATCTATGTTATTTTTTGTTCGAATTCTTACTAAAATAAATAGTGAGAGGAAAAACGACTATACATATGTATCTGTAACAGACCTACTTTTCTTTATATTATCTTCCTGATCCTTACGCAAAATGTATGTTGGCAAACGTAGAATTGTTCTGAATTGAGCTTCAAATTCCGGTTCTCTAAAACTTCTCAGTAGTATTCCTCGAAAAGAACGTCGCCTTCCTTCAGAGTTTCCACTTCAGTTCGTGAATCATGTCCATAATATTTTGATGTTGTTGAAACCTACCGCCAACAAGTCTAGCAGCCTGCCTCTGAAGTGCTTCGATGTCTAGCCTTATTCGACCAGGCAAGGATCCCAGACACTGGATCAGTACTCAAGAATAGGTCGCAATAGCGTCCTATGCGCTGTCTCCTTCACAGTTAAACCACACTTTCCTAAAATTCTCCCAATAAATCGTAATCGATCATTCGCCCGCCCTACTACAGTCTTACACACTCGATCCATTTCACATCGCTAAGCGAGGCTACACCCAGATATTCAAACGATGTGGCTGTATCGAGAAGCACACGACTAATGCTCTATTCGGACATTATGGGTTTGTTTTATTGAGTCAGCAGCATAACTTAAATTTTAATATATTTAGAGCTGGCTGCCATTCATCAAACCTATTACAAATTTTGTCTAAGTTGCCCACCTTCCAGGACCGCAAGAAATGCGCTAGTGTCTGTCATATCAACTATTGGGACAATGAATGAAATGCACTGCCTTCAGAAGTCTTCTGACCCACGTCATCCCACCATCCTCCAATACCCACATCGTCTTCACTCTACTGCACTCATTGTCACTGTCCACTTTTCACAAATAATCCTATTTCAAAAAGACGTGATTAATAATTGTGGTGGCAGGATACGACAAATGAACCCACATAGCGCCTTCTGGCAACAAAATAAGATGTGTCATGGTCGTTTCCAGGTGTAATATTTCACAAATTATATACCAGTTTTAACATTATTAATCACTGATAACTAGCGACTAAAGCTGTTAGCTATTATCCAGTAGCCCTCCTGAGTTTCTGCTACAAACTTTTAGAAAGACCCATCTTTAACAGAACTGATCCAGAGATCTGTGAACTTATCCCCAATGAACTATCAGGATGCAGACATAACAGAAGCTGTACACATAAGAAATAGAGAGAAATAAGGGTAAAGTGGGCGAGTTGGGAAAAATGGCCACTGCACGTTTGATTCTGCAACAGTCCCGCTTCCTAACGAGAAGTGGCCGAACTAGGTGTAATCAATGCCAATAGCGTTGTTAGTAACGTTGACAAAGGAAGCTTGCTTTGTTATCTTTCTGTGAAAACGTTTAGGTATTTCGATCCTTTGACGTAAGACAGGTCACTTATATTAGTTTAGGTGCTTCACTTTTACACAGGGCAAGAGGTTTTTGAAATATCATCGTTCATCCAATATCTTTCGGCTTATAAATATAAGTCAACGTCGTTTCCTTCTGTTGTATGTTTCGCGTGTGAACCACCGATACAGACATGGCGTCCTATCGGGAAAACTGGACACTCGACACGGCGGTAAAAGTGGACAAAGTGGCCTACGAATGGTCGGTATCCCAAACACTTCGTTTTCATTATGTTTACCCCAATGAGAATTAGCTAATTCCATGTTTAAGTATAGTATAACAACTGAAATTAAAACGTTGTAAATTGTTGTACAGGGCGTTACAAAAAGGTACGGCCAAAATTTTCAGGAAACATTCCTCACACACAAATGAAGAAAAGATGTTATGTGGACATGTGTCCGGAAACGCTTAATTTCCATGTTTGAGCTCATTTTAGTTTCGTCAGTATGTACTATACTTCCTCTATTCACGTGATCAAATTGTAAATTTTCACAGTCAACGTGTGTGGGCTGACGAGAATCCGCAATTGTGCAATCACGTCATCAACACAGATTTTCTGTGAACGTTTGGGCAGGCATTGTTAGTGATGTCTTGATTCGGCCCCATGTTCTTCCACGTACGCTCAATGGAGCACGTTATCATGATTTCATACAGGATACTCTACCTGTGCTGCTAGAACATGTGCCTTTACAATTACGACACAACATGTGGTTCATGCACGATGGAGCTCATGCACATTTCAATCGAAGTGTTCGTACGCTTCTCAACAACAAATTCGGTGACCGATGGATTGGTAGAGGCGGACCAATTCCATGGCCTCCACGCTCTTCTGACCTCAACCCTCTTGACTTTCATTTATGGGGGCATTTGAAAGCTCTTGTCTTCGCAACCCCGGTACCAAATGTAGAGACTCTTCGTGCTCGTATTGTGGACGTCTGTGATACAATACGCCATTCTCCAGGGCTGCATCAGCGCATCAGGGATTCCATGCAAAGGAGGGAGGATGCATGTATCCTCGCTAACGGAGGACATTTTGAACATTTTCTGTAACGAAGTGTTTGAAGTCACGCTGGTACGTTCTGTTGCTGTGTGTTTCCATTCCATGATTAATGTGATTTGAAGAGAAGTAATAAAATGAGCTCTAACATGGAAAGTAAGCGTTTTTAGGTCCACATAACATATTTCCTTTCTTTGTGTGTGAGAAATGGTTCCTGAAAGTTTGGCCATACCTTTTGTAACATCCTGTATACGTAGTTTGGAACTTAAATAGTGGCAACACTGTTATGGAGACACTATGCAATGGAATCTATTATTGTCACTGATAGCACACGTTGTTGACATACCTACCTTACCTCAGAGCAAATAGACTCACCCGTCCCACGTCACCGGCGTGGGCACGATCGAGGGAAACGCAGTCACTTGTGAGAGAGAGGTCTAACGTAACGCTGTCACTATTATTTCAAACAGGAACAGCAGAGATGGATCAACAAGGAATGTGCCAGAGGTCGTACAGCGC
The DNA here is from genome assembly GCF_023897955.1 of Schistocerca gregaria. Taxonomy (NCBI): domain Eukaryota; kingdom Metazoa; phylum Arthropoda; class Insecta; order Orthoptera; family Acrididae; genus Schistocerca; species Schistocerca gregaria. The sequence goes on along the minus strand of NC_064926.1, from coordinate 212,722,658 downwards.
GACAGTGTCACCAGGGTCTTCAAGCGGGATACGACGCCTTCCACATTGCTGGCAACGGCTTCTATACAACACTGGTGACTACTTTGAAGGACAGTAACGTGTGCAAACATGTAACTCTTTTGTATCGGTTGTGAATAAATAGCTGCCACTATTTAAGTTCCAACCCTCGTACACAAAACTAATATCCGTTGTTCTGGTTTTCTGCTAGGATTTACAAGAGCTAAGAAAACACAACTAGAAAACAGAGCAACAAGCATGGACGCTGATGCGATGCAAAAGGCAATTGAAGCGGTAAAGCCGGCCTGGGTGGCCGTGCGGTTCTAGGCGGTTCAGTCGGGATGCGCATGACTGCTACGGTCGCAGGTTCGAATCCTGCCTCGGGCATGGATGTGTGTGATGTCCTTAGGTTAGTTAGGTTTAAGTAGTTCTAAGTTCTAGGGGACTGATGACCTCAGTAGTGAACTCCAAGGTGTTCAGAGCCATTTGAACCACTTGAAGCGGTAAAGGATGATAACGTGCCTATTCAGCAGCAACAAAACAATTTGACATTCCACGTAATACGGTTCAACGCGGAGTTTTAGGGATAAATAGAGATGCAATTGGCAGCTAAAAGATGAAGGGAAGCTAAAAGACAGTGTTCAGTGAAGAACAAGAGCACGAAATTACTAAATACATTTTGAAATGAATATAGGTTTTATGTAATTACAGTGACTGACCAGCGGCGATTAGAATTCCAGTTGGTAGAACGTAACAAAATATCAGATCACTTCGTAAGTAGCTTTTTTGTATGTTTCTATGTTGGCAGCGCTATAGACTGTGTTAATATGGCTGACAGAGTTCTGCGCCCCCGGCAAGAGACTCTGTGGTTGAACAGACAAGTAGTTGAAGTGTATGGACATGTTTTTTCTTAGTGGATATTCTGTGTTGATAGGACATGCATTGTAAAGTGAGACACAAGGAAATGTAAGACGAGGTTGTATGTTGTTGGTAATGTTTGGGTTGTGGAATTATTAATAACTATATAATTTTTTGAACTGTATATCACATGAATAAGGTAAAATTTTCTAAATACATTGTTTGCTCTTCAACAAAATATTTAGTGAACCATATGCCTACTAGCAGAGTCCTAGTAGGCCTTCTAGCAGAGACTATTGTAGTTAGAATCCTTTTATTTAGCTGGCTGTAGTTGCTGTTTGCTGTAATTGCTGTAGTTTGTGTTCTGAAGATTTTCTGTGAGGTAAGTAACATATAAAAATGGGGTTAGTGACTGAAATGAGTTTAGGCAATAAACAGAGTTCGAGGTAGTTTCATATTTCTTTAATTTAATATTTTTTGCATTTTTATGGTTGTTAGAATTTCTTGCAATTCAGGATCATCCTGTTGTGTTAATTATTGATAAGGCATACTGTCACTATATAGCAGTCAGGTTGCGTTGGGCTTGTATATTGTGGGTAATAAATGAATAGGTTAAGATGGAGTTATCCTTCTTAGGGAAAATTCTACAGGTCAGTGTTTACATCTTAAAATATCAGTAAAGAACCGCGGGTGAAACCAATGTTTCTGAACAGTGCTGTAGTTTTCTATAGCTTCTTGAAATAAATGGGCACCAACACCAACTTCAGAAGAATCTATGCAAAGACCGAAATCCTGTGACAGATCTGAGTTAGCTAAGATATGCGCGTTGTGTAGCGCTTCTTTCAAAAACTCAAATTCCAATTGTGCCTGTTCGTCCCAGCTCCAAATAGTGTTTTTGCCAGTGAGCGAACGAATTTTAGGAATTACTACTAATAAAATGTGAAAATTCGGGAAATGACGGTAGAAATTCACGAGACCTAGAAAAATGTGAACTGGTGTTTTTGTGGATGGAACAGAAAGAGCTCTGATTGCTTCCAACTTATCAGTATCCATCTGAATGCCCTCAGAAGAAATAATGTGACCCAAAAACTTCACCTTTGTCCTACCGAATTCAGATTTTTCCAAGTTAACTGTAACTCCAGGCCGGCGGAAGTGGCCGAGCGGTTCTAGGCGCAGTAGTCTGGAACCGCGCGACCGCTACGGTTACAGTTTCGAATCCTGCCTCTGGCATGGAGATGTATGATGTCCTTAGGTTAGTTAGGTTTAAGTAGTTGTAAGTTCTAGGGAATTGATAACTTTAGAGATTGTTACTCAGTGCTCAGAGCCATTTGAACCAATTTTTGTAATTCCAGATTCAACAAAAATACGTTACAAACTCTTGAGGATACGATTATGTTGTTCCCAAGAGGCTTCTGCTGTTGAAATGCCCTCCACGTACGAGGTGATGTGTCGTTTTAAAAACTCAGGTAATAAAAAAACTAGTCCATGAATGAATGCTGCCGAAGAAATGTTCAAACGAAAAAGAAGTTTCAGAAACTGATAACAAACGCTGAAACAAAGAAAAACCGTATATTTTCAACATTCTGGATGAAGTTCAGTTTGATAAAAGCTGGATCTGAGATCAATAGAGGACAACATTTTCACGCGATTGAAATTTTGAACACATTCTTCCAACGATTGCGGCCTGTCTGTTTGAGAAATGATCATGGGTTTATTTGTCTGGACTCTGGGACAAGGCTGGTGGATCCGTTTTCCTTCTCAACAACAAGTAAAGGATTATTTTATGAGCTTACTGCTGGGTCCATAATGCCCTCATCAAGCATAGATCGCACAGGTTAACAATGGAAAAACATTTTTTGCTGAAAACACCTTATTCCTATGTTTTTCAGGTTGGGAAATTCTAATATAACACTTAAAAACCTCTATCACCTTCCATTTCTACATATTTTACAGTTAAATTTTTTTAAGTAAATTATTTTTTTAAAAAAATTAACAGCTTTCATATAGTTAAAATAATTTTAAAAGGACGTTTCATGAATGTAGATAATGTTGGTAGTACTACCGAAAAACATTTGCTCGCGAAAAACCGTCGATCCTATTTTTGTATTAACAGATGCTGTTTTGTTTACTGTCAACGTAACCTCACTTTGCTGTTTCCTGTACATGTGTTCAGTAAAATGTCTAATCATGGTTGTAAAAACTCTACTGACAGTTTTTGTTATATTTGTGATGAATTTGTGATTAAAAAACACCAAAGAAACATTACAGACTTTGTGAAAAACGTCAATCTATCATACTTTGGATGTAAACTTGGTAATCAAGGTAAATCTTGGGCGCCGCATAAGGTGTGTTATGTGTGTGTTGAAGGTCTGAGGAAGTGGTCCAAAGAGGAAGAAAAAGCCTTTAGATTTGATGTTCCTATGATATAGAATGAGCTAAGAAATCGTTCCGATGAATGTTGCTTTTGCAGTGTTGATACTACTGGTTAGAATTCTAAAAACAAGAAGATAATAAACTACCATAACCTTCCATCCACAATCCGACCAGTAGGGCATTGTGTAAATTTGCCGGTTCCTGAACCACCAGATGACTTAAATTTTATTTGAACAGAAGTATTTACTGATGTACAACCTGATTCACATAAACCAGATGACGATGAATTCAATTGCAACACAGAAAGTCTAGAGCCCAGATGGTTTACTCAGACCGAGCTTAACGCTTTGGTAAGGGATCTGGGCCTAACTAAAGAAAAAGCAGCATTGCTTGGCTCTAGATTAAAAGAAAAGGACTTATTGGCAGGTGGAACCACCATGTGCATGTGTAGAAAGAGAGGAAAGCAAAAAGTTTTGCCAACAAGAATGTGATTTGGTGTACTGCTCCGACATTCCTGGTCTGATGAAAGGATTTGTTATTGAATACAAAAAGGAAGACTGAAGGCTGTTTATTCATTCATTTAAAACCATTTTAAAGGCTGTTTTATGACACAATGGTAACATGTATGCATCTATATCTGTGGGACATTCTGTGCATGTGAAAGAAAACTACGAAAACCTAGAAATAGTGCTAAATAAAATATGCTATTCTGCTCATAGTTGGATGATATGTGGCGATCTAAAAGTAACATACATGTTCCTTGATCAGCAAGATGGCTTTACGAAATTTCCATGTTTCTTCTATCAGTGGGACAGTAGGGCTATGGATCAACACTGGTGTGGTCAGAACTGGTCTATGAGACAGTCTTCAAAACCTGGTGAGAAGAACATTCCACGCAAAAACCTTGTAGATCTAATAAACGTACTCCTACCACCTCTGCATATAAAGTTAGGCCTAATGAAGCAGATTGTAAACGCTTTGCCTAAAGATGGACCATCTCTGCCAAATGGTTTCACATCATTCAGAGGCTAAACTAAAAGAAGGCGTCTTTGTCACACCTGACATTAGAAAATTGCTGCTTGATGTTAACATTGAATCTACAATGACCTTAAAGGATTAAGAAGCATGGGTATCATTCAAGCAAGGCTTTACAAAGTTCTTAGGACCTGAAATAGACCCTGAATTTGTTTCTATTATAGCTACAATGTTAAAGAAGTTTGAAACTTCAGTATATGTAATGAGCCTTTTTGAACAGTCACCTTGATTACTTTCAAGACAATATGGGACATGTTAGTGAGGAACAAGGAGAGCGTTTTCACCAGGACATTAAAGTGATGGGAAAAAGCTACCAAGACTCCTGGACATCAGTATTTTCCGAGAAAATGAATTGATACAAACTTAAAAGTTGACTCGTGCTCATCTGGTGGAGTTGCTTTATGGAAATGTTAAATTACACAATCTCAATGTAGACTGGGTGTTTGTTTGGCTCCGCGCAGCTACGGTGGGGCGCGCTTGCAGAGTATCGGCGGGGGGAGGGAAGTGATCAGCTGTCGGCTCCGGTCAGTGACAGCAGGCCGTCCCCCACCGCGGAAGCCGTAGGCGTGACATCGGACGCCTGGACCCTCAGCGTTAGTACGCAGACACTGCCAACTATTGCCCAGTACTCCACGGGATCATGGAACAAAATTTTTACGCGGCGTCAATGCATAATAGACTCACGGCTATGCAATGCTGCCAACTACATGTTCTGAACTAAGATTTTGGTGTGGTTTCAGGTCTTACAAACATTTCGGCCACGAGCTCTTGTTTTGTGAACTCAGTTTACTTACGCTGTTCGTAGGTTGGTACGACGCACTGTCTACCGTCTCTGTATACAATACTGTTCAAAACATTTAACTCTAAATACACGCATCACGTTGCTCTACAGAGCAGTAGAGTTTGTTACACATAGTTTTATACAGGGTGTCCGAGAAGACTTTCCCTGATTACATAAATTGATAACTCAGGCTAGAAGTAAGATACAAATTTGTAACTTGTGTCTAATTTTTTACAACTATCAAAGTTTATTTTCTGTTTTAGGTTCGCAGTACGTAAGTAGTGGATGAGGTGCAGTGTCCAAGAAGTCATATTGACCAATCAGGAGAAGGCACAGTGTGTCCTGTGGTACCATGAGACACCATCACCAACCACAGTGCAGAGACACTTCCAGACAACATTTGGAAGGAATCCACGTGATGTAAAGAGCATTAAAGCCTCGTATGTGAAGTTGAAGAACACAGGATCGGTTGCCGACCTTCTGAGGTCTGCGAAGTCCGAAGAAATCGTTGCGAAGGGCCTCACGTGAATTACAGATGCCAGAAAGCTCTCTTCATGACATTTTACACAAACGTTTATTGTTTCGTGCATAAAAGGTGCAAATCGTTAAGGCCTTGTTGCCCAATGACAGTACACGTCGATATGAGTTTGCGGTCCAAAAGCTATCACGTACTGAGGACGATGATGGTCATCTCAGACGAATTGCCTTTTCCGACGAAGCGGCCTTTTTTTGTCAGTGGAGTGGTGAATCTCCATAATGTACGTATTTGGGGTTCACAAACCCCTGGCGAGGTCATGGAGTGCACCAGAGACAGTCCAAATGGGAATATTTGGTGCACGCTATTGCACGATCGAATTATCGGGCCATTCTTCTTCGCTGAGGCTACCATCATATCTGCAGTGTATCAGGACATGTTACAACTGTATGCTGTTCCTCAGCTGCTTTAGTATCACCCCGATGTCTTGTTTCAGCAAGACGGTCCACCGCCTCATTGGGGCTTGCACTTCCGTGCCTATCTCGATATGACCTTTCCTGGGCGATGGATTGGTCGTGATGGGCCAACGGTTTGGTCTCCACGCTCTCCTGACATAACCCCATTAGACTTCTGTTTATGGGGTTATGTTAAGGACGAGGTCTACGGAACACGTGTACCAGATGTTGAAACCCTGTGGCAACGGATAACCAAAGTCATTGAATCGATCCCTCCAGTGATGTTGGCTAATGTGTGGACGGAAACTGAATATGACCAGATGTGCTACGTGCTACCAAGGGTGCTCATGTGGACGTTTACTGACGTGTGAAAAAAACTTCGATAGTTTGTAAACAATTAGACACGAGTTTCATATTTGTATCTTACTTCTAGCCTGAGTTGTCAATTTATGTAATCAGAGAAAGACTTTTCGGACACGCTGTATATTAAATTAACGCCACGCGCACTACTAGAGCGTCCTTCTATGGCTTAACCGTACCTTTTTCAAAACTGCCGCAGCAGAGTTCTGAGGTTCAATTATGTACACACCGTGACAATAATCAGTTTACAGCGGAGATCGTGTCCATCGGCTACCTCATGTGGGCAGGCGGCTGTTGAATTCTCATACTAATTAATTCGTCACTCGTGTTTCTCATTCGGTGATAGTGGTTTGTGAACGGTGCACTACCTGCAGCATCACAGCATTATAGTGACCAGAGGATTCACAACGCAGCAGTATACCATCCGAACGGAGGCGGATAGGGATGAGTAAACACCACTAAGTTCTTCACTTTATAATGTTCTGTGCCTAAATGTCCCACACGACAGTCTTTAGTTCGTGACAACAGTATTTTCTTACATTTCAGCTACATAAAAGTATACATTAGTCAGATAAAAATGGTCATTTTTCTAGCTTGGTATGTTCTTAGTCACAAAAATGGACATAAAATCTGTTGTATTTTCCAAATCTGGAATTACTCATTCAGTCGGACACTAACAGATGGCCCGTGGTCTAATAAATATGCGAGCTGAAATAAAGATTAAGAAATCATGCCTCCTGAACCCGTACATGACAGAAAGTAAAAACAAAACAACCAAAGCCAGTTGAAACCGCTTTGCTCGCGACCGCGAACGCCAACACGGTAGTACGACTGAAATTAATATTACCTGACACACTCTAAACATTTACTCAATAACTCATATCCTGGATTATGTTCAGAACATAACTAAGAGTATTCAAATAAATGTACACGAAGCAGGGACACAAATACACAAAATAAAAAAAATACATCATGGTAATCCACAAGAGTAAACACAAAAATAATTGCATTTAAAATTTGCGTACTATTTAGGTACCTAAGAATTACTTTCTCATAGCAGAGTTCAGCTCACAGTTCTTAAACATTACTATGTACAGGTGAAACTTAGAAACCGAAATCTCATGAATCATCAGAGAATAGCAATAAACGATAAGTCCATGTTTTCTACGGTTTATAGCTTATTTAGAAACTTTGCACGAGTTTCGGTATTCATTGTACGCAAAGCACAGAATTCTTTCTCCTTTAGGTAATCATTGTGTCCTTTTCATAAACTGGTAACACAGTTCGTACAAGGATAGGATTCCCTATGACTAAGTGCTACATTACTAACAAATGAACATTACTAAATGACAAAATAGAAAATATTTAGGAAGTTTTTGCTTACGAAACTAATGTTCGTAGTGCAAAAGGCACTACCTTGTGTGTAGCAAATACAGTCCTCAATATACCAACATAGTATAGCCAACATACTATAAATTATTATGAAATCTCAAACCATTTGCTGGCACATAGTTTATGGCTCTCCTTGAGCCTCGTTATCACTTAATATTTAGAGCAGCAAGCTTTTTCTTCCAATAATTATACGACAAGTGGCCAACTGTTTACATACAGGTTGACATAGAAATACTTATTCTAGTTCGTAATTCTTGTTTAACGGTCTCCCTACGGGCCCACGGGATTGCATAGTCTTCTTGCAGTAAGTCTCATGAGGAACAATATTCATGAGGTATACGTATCCTTTGATAACATCGGGCTTTTTAGAAAAGACACGTACATTCACAGTTAACAGATGCATAAAATCATTCTTTTGTTATTCGCTAAGACACTCAGATTCTCGTGCCTTAGCACGTATCTTGCTTACGTCGGGTAGATCATAATCTGCATATGCCGACACCGAATCTGATTGGTTGTGGGGTAAGCTGAAACATCCCCTTAGAAAAATATATGAATTACTGTGCTAATGAACCTCTTACATTATTTGATTTTCAAACAGCTGAGCAGAACTGAACTTACTGAGACATTTCGCTCTTTACCTATTCTGATCAACATTAAACTGACACACAATATTTTTATCGCAAAGCAATCTGACTTTCAAAAATCCCTACAAAAGAATGTTCCTGACTAACAATAACCTATACCTTTCATGAATCACTTGCCCACAAAAATCTTCGTTACTCTAACTACTGCAATACAGCGAGCGCCAATACTGCCAGCTAAATAAAAGATTCTAACTACTGAAGGCATTAACTACTGATAGGCATATTTAGCAAATGAAAGATTTAGATAAAGAACAAACAATGTATTTACCTTAATAGCATTCAAAAGTCATAATATATTCATGACATCCAGTCTTACAAATTTACTGTCTCTGATAGACACACGTCCAGATCATCCGCTCTCAAAACTCTGCCATCTCTCTCCCCATATCCACCTTTGCTAGCGGCTCACCTCCAACTGCCCAACACTACAATAGCATATATTCCAACAATACCAACCAGCCACAGACTGCACACAGCACAGCCATCGATTTTCATACATAGCGCTACGTGGCGTTACCAACATAAAAACCTAAAGAGCCTACTTACAAAGTGACTGTCTGCCCCAAGTACATTTACATTTTGGAGGTTGATACACGCATTCCTCCGTCTTAGGAACTCCATCCCTAACAAGAGCGGTACGGTCAATTCCTTCACTATTAAGAACTTGCACTCCACGTCTCCGCTCTCGAATTCAATTAAGACCAGAACCTGCTTTTCTACCCTTTGTGTGCAGGCGCGAATAGCCCCCGACACAACCGAATTCTGTACGGGCAACGTTGGTACTTATGTGTTTTCCTTTATCATTTTCAAAAAATGAGTAGCCATCACACTCATACTCTCACTGGAGTCGATATTATATCCGAAAGACCTACGACTACCTCATTCACAGCTGCTTGCACCTGATCTACCCAAATATCTGTACAAGATATCCCATCATCCGGTGGTTCTACCCGACTATCTGCATTGTAACGAAGCATGTTCGCTACATGAACAGTACTGTTGCCCCCATTATATCCCTCGGTCACGATTAGGAAGGGCGATGAGACCGCAGTTAGTTTGACGCATCCGAAGTTTGCGGATGGATCTCGTTTGCCCACTCCACAATCTGCACTGTCTCATCTCTGGGATTTTGTGACCATCCGGCTGGTGGTCTCGGCTCGGAAGAGGTTTGACTCCGGCCCGCACTGGTGTTGGGCGGATTATTACTATTTTCCGTGAAGTTCTGCGGCCACCCGTTACCCGTGTTCTGTCCGGACCACCACTGTTCTGCATTCGATCTATTCCGACCGTTAGGATAACCAGGATTAAATCTATTATTTTTGTTTCGACGTTGAAATCCGCCATCTTTAAGCTGCTGTTAATTCCCTTTTGTATCTTGCTGCGTGTCTTGCGTGGGTGGGGCTTAATAATTATTAGCAGCGCCGTTTCGACCATTGTTGTTGTAGTTGAAAGACTGCACTGCTCGTGCGCCACCATTGCCGCTGGCGTGTCGCGTGTCATCGTGGATTAAATCAAGCATATCTATGCCCCATAAAAATCCTTGTATGTTATTTTCCTGGGCGTGAATTAATTTTTCGCGGATATCCACCGGTAATTTGCCTTTTAAAATCCCGGTCACATCTTTCGATGCGATAGGTGCCCAGTACCTACACTCCTGGAAATGGAAAAAAGAACACATTGACACCGGTGTGTCAGACCCACCATACTTGCTCCGGACACTGCGAGAGGGCTGTACAGGCAATGATCACACGTACGGCACAGCGGACACACCAGGAACCGCGGTGTTGGCCGTCGAATGGCGCTAGCTGCGCAGCATTTGTGCACCGCCGCCGTCAGTGTCAGCCAGTTTGCCGTGGCATACGGAGCTCCATCGCAGTCTTTAACACTGGTAGCATGCCGCGACAGCGTGGACGTGAACCGTATGTGCAGTTGACGGACTTTGAGCGAGGGCGTATAGTGGGCATGCGGGAGGCCGGGTGGACGTACCGCCGAATTGCTCAACACGTGGGGCGTGAGGTCTCCACAGTACATCGATGTTGTCGCCAGTGGTCGACGGAAGGTGCACGTGCCCGTCGACCTGGGACCGGACCGCAGCGACGTACGGATGTACGCCAAGACCGTAGGATCCTACGCAGTGCCGTAGGGGACCGCACCGCCACTTCCCAGCAAATTAGGGACACTGTTGCTCCTGGGGTATCGGCGAGGACCATTCGCAACCGTCTCCATGAAGCTGGGCTACGGTCCCGCACACCGTTAGGCCGTCTTCCGCTCACGCCCCAACATCGTGCAGCCCGCCTCCAGTGGTGTCGCGACAGGCGTGAATGGAGGGACGAATGGAGACGTGTCGTCTTCAGCGATGAGAGTCGCTTCTGCCTTGGTGCCAATGATGGTCGTATGCGTGTTTGGCGCCGTGCAGGTGAGCGCTACAATCAGGACTGCATATGACCGAGGCACACAGGGCCAACACTCGGCATCATGGTGTGGGGAGCGATCTCGTACACTGGCCGTACACCTCTGGTGATCGTCGAGGGGACACTGAATAGTGCACGGTACATCCAAACCGTCATCGAACCCATCGTTCTACCATTCCTAGACCGGCAAGGGAACTTGCTGTTCCAACAGGACAATGCACGTCCGCATGTATCCCGTGCCACCCAACGTGCTCTAGAAGGTGTAAGTCAACTACCCTGGCCAGCAAGATCTCCGGATCTGTCCCCCATTGAGCATGTTTAGGACTGGATGAAGCGTCGTCTCACGGGGTCTGCATGTCCAGCACGAACGCTGGTCCAACTGAGGCGCCAGGTGGAAATGGCATGGCAAGCCGTTCCACAGGATTACATCCAGCGTCTCTATGATCGTCTCCATGGGAGAATAGCAGCCTGCATTGCTGCGAAAGGTGGATATACACTGTACTAGTGCCGACATTGTGCATGCTCTGTTGCCTGTGTCTATGTGCCTGTGGTTCTGTCAGTGTGATCATGTGATGTATCTGACCCCAGGAATGTGTCAATAAAGTTTCCCCTTCCTGGGACAATGAATTCACGGTGTTCTTATTTCAATTTCCAGGAGTGTATTTTTGTTGATATACTGCTCGAAGTGCTTTCGAAGCGTTCTCTGTTTAGTTCGTTTCAGAATTAAATACTTCTAGTCTCAATCTGGCTTGGTACGTGTGGTGACCAATACTTGGCCATAAGCGCCTGTTCCAACTGTTGGTACGTTGTACAATGTTCGGCAGTGGCTGCAGCCCATAGTGCGGATTCTCTTTGCATGTACGCTGCAGCGAATTGTATCTTTGGCCTCTCGTCCCATGACGTAGGCAGCACCCCTCGGAAACCTCTGATAAGAACTACGGAGTGTGGGAATTTCTTCTCCGGTAGAAATATGTGAAAGTGACGGTGTTTCAACAGCCCTTCTTCTAGCAACACCGTAGTTAAAACATTAACTGCCTCCACAGATTCGAGTGGAGAATTACCATACGGACTGTAAGGTCCAGTATGTAACAATGATGTCGTAATATTCTGTGTCGCCCCTTCAGGAATATTTCACAAAAACGGCGGTAATGAATCTCGCAAGCGTGGCGACTCTATCATCTGACGAATTTCGTTTTTTAAATCATTCACTTGTTGCTGCCATCCAGGCGACTAATTTTTCAGAATATTTTGAATGTCACCAAATTTATTCAGCAACGAATCGCCAGATGCGCCGGGTTCAGACAGTACCTCCGCACCAACATCTCGTACTGCGGAGCGTATTTCTGTCTCGGTTTTCTGAACTATGCCTTTATTGCCTTCTGATACCCATTCGCCACATTCCCCATTTAATCTTTTGCCCTGAGCGTCGAGGTTTTGCTACAATTAGCGTTCTTGCTCAAGAGAAAGTTCCGCGAACTGGTCTGCAAAATTAGACATTTTAGCTTGCACGATTGTCTACGTATCTCTTAATTCCTTCATATCGTCAGACAACGTCTTAACCTGATCCGGAATCTCACCATATACTTTAGTTAAGCTCGAGATTTCAGTTCGGATTTGCGCTAGGTTTGCATTCAGTTTACTGTTCAGATCAGTGACTATATCGTCAAATTTCCCATAAATGTTTTTAGATAAGCCTTGAAATTTTGCACCTAATGCAGTACTTTGCTCACTAAAACTTTCCTGAATATTCTTAGTCAAATCTGCAAATTTTGCATTAGATTCAGTACGTTCTTCATTAAAACTTTCTTGAATATTTGTAGTCAAATTTTTAAATTTTGCTTCAGACGCAGCGCATTGGCCGTCAAAGTCAGTAAGTTGTTCATTGAATTTCTGATTCAGCTTTTTCGACATGTTGGAGGAGACGTTATAGAACGTATCTGTTAATCTACAAAACATATCTTCAAACGATGCAATCGGCTTGCGTCTCTTGCGCAGTTTCTTCACTCGTTCCCGGTTCCATGCCTTTGGATTCCAATACATTTGGGGCATTTGCGTTTCCGATTTCCGAAACGTCAATTTCGAAACCCGTTCGCGCCATTGTCGAATCGGCAGCAGTGCCGTCATCCACATGCGATTGTCTATCTATCTCGTCCCCGATATTCATAGTGGGAAATTTTCCGTATTTCAGAATTGACTGATAGGAACAGTAAGATATGGTAACACTGACTTTCAATGAGAGTCAAATGAGGGTGGACAACGTACTGAGGTATTAACACTACGCGCAGCTGCAACATAATTATTAAGCAAGGACAAGATGGCAGCCTGAAGGGCAAAATAAACCAATACAAATATGAATGTGCCATCTTGTAAAGGCGCAATGCAATGGCAGGCATTTTGACAAATGTTGAACAATGGAACTTTAGATTAAAATGCAAATTAACACCAATTATATAGTTAACGGAAAAAATGCCAAAATATGAGTTACTGAGCACACGTTTAAATTTGTCAAACATGTAAAACAGGCTGAGAACGATGATATCCCTTACTTTTTTTTACAGATGTGAAGCGCAGCGTCGTTCTTTCGTAAATCCAGGATTGTACAATATTTCCTCTTTCACTGGCTGTCCAAACAATTTGTCATCAATATATCAATATCCCGTTATTTTCAGATACAACAATTCCCCATAACAGGTTGACCCTCGTAAGATAGATCATGAAATATAGAACAAAACATGCATTATCCCAACATTAATGATGTCTGGCCGCACGCTGGGCGCCAGAATGACAGGTTTCCTAGCCTGAAAGGTGAATCAAAAATGTAAATTAGCATTCCAAATTAATCAAGAAGGAGGAAAGTGCCATTAGATGGCGGTCGCGCCCGTGTTGTCGCCCGCAATACGGACGGCGCAGCCCGATGAAACTGCAACGACCCGAGCCGAGTTCGGCGTGAAGCGGCTAGTATAAATTAAAAAATAAAACATGGACCACCGTCAATAATTTGAACGATGCGAGGCCTGCGTCCAACTCATGTAGGTCGCACACCGACGTCACTGTTAGTGGACGGCGGGCCGAATCATTACTTGCGTCACTCGCGTGAAAACTGCGGTAAGATGCAAATGAAATGATCGGCGCACCGATCTCAGGGACGTGGAGCGATATACGCGGTTTGAAATTAATGACTCAACACGAGAATAAAAAACATAAATCATAAAATTTTGATAACATGGAGTGACATGGAGGCTTGAAATTTAGAGATGAAAATCATAGTAAAGTTAACTTCGACTATATTATAAGCACTTAAGCTGCATTTTAACATAGATTCCTTCAGAGAGTCATGACAATGCGTCCGCACCTAATCGGAGCGAGAACAGAACAGAGCAAACACCAGCGGATGCTAGACAAAAGAATTAGACATAAAAATGAGTAGCGAAATTAAACAGAGATTGTACGTCAGAACATACATTGATAAATTGATAAGTATACACAGATGAAACTATAAGACACGATGTAATATGGAATCTCTGATCCCGCAAAGGTCGGAAATAATTTTAAAAGCATAATAAATACTGCTAATTAGAAAGTAATACTACAATGTACTTTTCTATTTTTCGTCAGTGCGTTTGTACCTGCAGTATTCACATTTTGAAAAGCAGACAATGTGTCTGGACTTAATTGAGAAAATTGTATTGATGCAAAACCTGAATCTACGGTATTTGTTAGATTTTGATCTCTTATTTCGCATTCCTGAGGAGACCTGTTATCGACCGAAAGATCATCAATAAGTCCCCTGTACACTGTTTCAATTTATACCCCGTTATTTACTGTCTGTTCCATGCCCCTATGCACTGTTACCAAATTATTATCTTGAACTTCGTTACTAGGTGTTGCTAAAAAGCTACGCTCGTCGTCACTGTAATTTCTAAATTCTCTTTGGAGCACAGTGTTACGCTTTTCACTCGCAATGGTTGTCAACTATTTTGCACAATAACACACAAAAAACAGTTTCAAAAGCAAAAACAAGCAGAAACACAAAAACAGTACTGAAAATAATGAATGTCTAATTAGTTGCAAAAGACACTGTGACATACTTAGTGCAAATCCACATGCTTGCCATAACTACTTCTCTCATGACAATAGAGTACAACAATAAGAAACTACAACCAGAAAGGAAACTTCATACATACAGTTATGCGCTAGCAGTAAACAATAACTAATTTTTAATCGTGCACAAATTGTTCAAACTACAAAGAAATCAGAAGATTCTAGTGAAGTGTCCTAGACTAAGGGTCGGCAGATGAAACTGATGTCTTTACTTACATTTTATCATTTAAACACTGACCTACAGAATTTTCGCCGACAAAGACGGCTCAGGCTTAACATATTCATTTATTACCCACAATGTACAAGCCCAACGAAGTCTGACTGATATGTAGTGACAACATTCCTTCCAATAATTAACACAAAAGAATAGCCCTCAATTGCAAGAAATCCTAACAGTAATAAAAATCCAAAAATATGAAATTAAGAAATATGAATCTACCTCCAACTCTCTTCATTGCCATACTCATTTCAATCACGAACTCTATTTTTTTACAAGTCACTTATTTTCACAACATGAACTACAGCAATTACAGCAAGCAGAAACTACAGCTAGCTAAATAAAAAGCTTCTAACTACTATAGACTCTAAGTACTAGGAGGCATCTGGTTACCTAAAGATTTTGTTGAAAAGCAAACATTTAGAAAATTTTACCTTATTCATGTGACATCCAGTTCCAAAAATTATGTAGTTGTCAATAATTCCAGAACCCAAACGTTACCAACAACATCTGTCCTAATTTTACATTTCCTTGTGTCTCACTTTACAATGTGTGTCCTACCAATACAGAGCCTCCTCTAGGAAAAAACGTGCTCACACACATACATACATTAATCCTTGTTCCATAGATCATGAATACTACATTTCGTAATGATGTGGAATGTGTCACTTTAATGTAAGTTTTCTTTACACAAAATTATTAGTTAAGTTTTCTTTACAGCTACTACTCTATATCTAAGAATTCATCTATTAAGAAGAAGGAGTTGGCATTCAGAAATTCTTTTAATTTGCTTTTAAATGTTGGTTGGCTATGTGTCAGAGTTTTTAATAGTATTTGGCATATGACCAAAGATTTGTGTGGCAGCGTAATTCATCCCTTTCTGCGCCAAAATAAGATTTAATCCAGAATAGTGAAAATCAACCTTTCTCCTAGTGTTGTAGCAATGCACTTCGCTGTTAGTTTTGAATTGGGGTTGGTTACTAGCGACAAATTTCATAAGTGAGTATATTTATTGCGAAGGTACTGTGAATATTCCAAGTTCTTTAAATAAATGTCTCCAAGATGATTTTGGGTTGGCTCCAGCTATTATTCTGATTACACACTTTTGTGCAATGAATATTTTCTCTCTTAATGACGAATTGCCCCAAAATATGATGTCATATGAAAGCAGTGAATGAAAATATGCTAATTTACTGATATGTTTATCACCAAAATTTGCAATAATCCTAATAGCATAAGTAGCTGAACCTAACTGTTTCAGCAGATCATCGATGTGTTTCTTCCAATTCAATTTCTCATTAGTGCACACACTCAGATATTTTGAGTATTCTGCCTTAGCAATAGACTTCCGTTCATAGCCTATATTTATCAATGGTTTTATGTCATTTACTGTACAGAATTGTATAAACTGTGCTTTCTCAAAATTTAGTGAGAGTCCATTTGCAGAGAAAGAAATGATTTGCAATTTCCTCAGCTGATTGTTGCTTGTTGGGTGTAATTACTATATTTTTATCATCAGCATCAATATAGAGTGACACGTGATTAATATATATTAAAAACAAGAAGCGCCCCAAGACTGAACCCTATGTGACACCATTCTTGATACCTCCCCAGTTAGAGGACTCTGCTAATTTTTGCAGACAATCTGTACTTTTAATTTCAACCTTCTGCATTCGTCAAGTTAAGTAAAATTTAAACCATTTGTACACTGTCCCACGCATAACACAATACTTAGGCTTACCTAGAAGAATTTCGTGATTCACTAAATCAAAAGCCTTATTCAGTGCATTTAATTTTTGATCAGTGAAAGGATATGTAGCATTTTCTGTTGAATAGCCTTATTCAGTGCATTTAAGTTTTGATCAGTGAATCGATATATAGCATTTTCTGTTGAAAAGCCTTTCTGAAAACAAAACTGACATTTTGTGAGTACTTCATTTTTACAAATATGTAATGCTACTATTGAATGCATTACTTTTTCAGTAAATTTGGATAAAGCTGTGAGAAGTGAGATTGGGCAGTAGTTTTAGCATCAGACCTATCTCCTTTTTTATGTGATTGTTTAACATTAGTGTATTTCAGGCCATCTGGAAAAACTCCCAGTTTCAGTGAGCTAGTACATATGTGGCTGAGAATCCTACTTAGTTGTTGGGAACAAGCTTTTAGTACTCTGTTTGAAATGTCATCAATTCCATGGAAGCTTTCACTTTTGAGTGAATTTATTATTTTCCTAATGTCAGTAGGAGAGGTGGGTTGAATTTCAGTTTTATCAGATTGCATAGGTACTGCCTCTTCCATATAATGACTTGCATTTTCTAATGAATAGCTGGATCTTATTTACCACACTTACAAAATGATTATTAAAAATATTTTGTTCTTTTGTCACCTAGTTAACAAACTATTCATTGTCTTTGATTAAAATATAGTCTTCATGTGCTCTCGGTTGTCCTGTTCCCCTTTTCACAATATTCCAAATTGTTTTAATTTTATTATCAAAAGGGCTAATCTCAGACATGATGCACATACTTCTGCACTTTTAGAAAATAATCTTAACACAATGCAGTAGTTTTTATAATGTTTCACTGTTTCAGGATCATTACTTCTCCTAGTTAAAAGATAAATTTTCTTTTCTGTTTACAAGATATTTTTATCCTTTTAGTAAGCCATAGCTTTTTACATGGTTTCTAACAATCATATTTCACTGCTTTCTAAGGGTAACTGTTTTATAATATGTTGTTGTTCTCGTTGTGGTCTTCAGTCCTGAGACGGGTTTGATGCAGCTCTCCATGCTACTCTATCCTGTACAAGCTTCTTCATATCCTAGAACCTACTGCAACCTACATCCTTCTGTATCTGTTTGGTGTATTCATCTCTTTGTCTCCCTATACGATTTTTACCCTCCACGCTGCCCTCCAGTACCAAACTGGTGCTCCCTTGATGCCTCAGAACATGTCCTACCAACCGATCCCTTCTTCTAGTCAAGTTGTGCCACAAACACCTCTTCTCCCCAATCCTATTCAGTACTTCCTCATTAGTTACGTGGTCTACCCATCTAATCTTCAGCATTCTTCTGTAGCACCACGTTTCGAAACCTGCTATTCTCTTCCTGTCCAAACTGTTTATCGTGTATGTTTCACTTCTATATGTGGCTACACTCCATACAAATACTTTCAGAAACGACTTTCTGACACTTAAATCTCTACTCGATGTTAACAAATTTCTCTTCTTCAGAAATGCTTTCCTTGCCATTGCCACTCTACATTTTATATCCTCTCTACTTCGTCCATCATCAGTTATTTTGCTCCCCAAATAGCAGAAGTCCTTTACTACTTTAAGTGTATCATTTCCTAGTCTAATTCCGCCAGCATCACCCAACTTAATTCAACTACATTCCATTATCCTCGTTTTGCTTTTGATTATGTTCATCTTATACCCTCCTTTCAAGACACTGTCCATTCCGTTCAGCTGCTCTTCCAAATCCTTTGCTGTCTCTGACAGAATTGCTGTGTCATCGGCGAGCCTCAAGGTTTTTATTTCTTCTCCATGGATTTTTACTTCGAATTTTTCTTTTGTTTCCTTCACTGCTTGCTCAATATAAAGATTGAATAACATCTGGGAGAGGCTACAACCCGGTCTCACTCCCTTCCCATCCACTGTTTCCCTTTGATGTCCCTCGACTCTTATAACTGCCATCTGGTTCCTGTACAAAGTGTAAATAGCCTTTCGCTCCCTGTATTTTACCCCTGCCACCTTCAGAATTTGAAAGAGTGTATTCCAGTCAACATTGTCAAAAGCTCTTTCTAAATCTACAAATGGTACAAATGTAGGTTTGCCTTTCCTTAATCTAGCTTCTAAGATAAGTCTTTGGGTCAGTATTACCTCACGTGTTCCGATATTTCTACGGAATCCAAACTTTCCCGAGGTCGGCTTCTACCAGTTTTTCCATTTGTCTGTAAAGAATTCGCGTTAGTATTTTGGAGCCGTGAATTATTAAACTGATAGTTCGGTAATTTTCACATCTGTTAACACCTGCTTTCTTTGGGTTTGGAATTATTATATTCTTCTTCAGGTTTGAGGATATTTCACCCGTCTCATACATTTTTCTCACCAGAAGGCAGAGTTTTGTCAAGACTGGCTCTCCCAAGGCTGTCAGTAGTTATAATGGAATATTGTCTACTCACAGGGCCTTGTTTCGACTTAGATCTTGCAGTGCTCGGTCAAACTCTTCACGCAGTATCATATCTCCCATTCCACCTTCATCTACATCCTCTTCCATTTCTATAACACTGCCCTCAAGTACATCACTCCTGTATAGACCCTCTATATACTCCTTCCACCTTTCTGCTTTCCCTTCCTTGCTTAGAACTGTGTTACTGTCTGAGCTCTTGATATTCACACAGATGGTTCTCTTTTCGGCAAAGGTCTCTTTAATTTTCCTGTAGTCAGTATCTATCTTACCCGTAGTGAGATACGCCTCTACATCCTTACATTTGTCCTGCTTAGCCATTTTGCGATTCCTGTCGATCTCATTTTTGAAACGTTTGTATTCCTTTTTGCCTGTTTCATTTGCTGTATTTTTATATTTTATCCTTTCGTGAATGTAATTCAATATTTCTTCTGTCACCCAAGGATTTCTACTAGCCCTCGTCTTTTACCTACTTGATCCTCTGATGCCTTCACTACTTCATCCCTCAGGGTACCCATTCTTCTTCTACTGTATTTCTTTCCACTATTCTTGTCAATTGTTTCCTTATGCTCTCCGTGAAACTGCACAACCTCTGGTTTTTCTTTTTATCCAGGTCCCATCTCCTTAAATTCGCACCTTTTTGCCGTTTCTTCAGTTTTAACGTACAGTTCCTAACCAATACCTTAAGGTCCGAGTCCACGTCTGCCCCTGGAAATATCTTATAATTTAAAACCTGATTCCTAAATCTCTGTCTTACCATTATACAATCTATCTGATACCTTCTAGTATCTCCAGGCTTCCTCCATGTATAAGACCTTTTCTTATGATTCTTGAAATAAGAAGATGATTAAGTTGTGCTCTGTTCAAAATTCTACCAGGCGGATTCCTCTTTCATTTCTTAGTCCCAATCCATATTCACCTACTACGTTTCGTTCTCTTCCTATTCCTACTATCGAATTCCAGTCACCCAGGACTATTAAATATTCGTCTTTCTTCACTATCTGAATAATTTCTTTTATCTCTCCATACATTTCTTCATTTTCTTCGTTATCTGCAGAGCTAGTTGGCATATAGACTACTGTCGTAAGTGTGGGTTTCGTGCCTTTCTTGGTCACAACAGTGTGTTCGCTGTGCTGTTTGTAATAGGTTACCCGCATTCCTATTGTTTTATTCATTATTAAACCTGCTCCTGCATTACCACTATTTAATTTGATATTTATTAGCCTGTATTCCCCTGACCAAAAGACTTGTTCCTCCTGTCACCGAACTTCACTAATTCCCACTATATCCAACTTCATCCTATTCATTTCCCTTTTCAAATTTTCCAACCTACCTGCCAGATTAAGGGATCCGACATTCCACACTCCGATCCGTAGAACGTCAGTTTTGTTTCTCCTGATAACGATGTCCTCCTGAGTAGTCTCCACCTGGAGATCCGAATGGGGGACTATTTTACCTCCGGAATATTTTACACAAGAGGACGCCATCATCTTTTATCCATACAGTAATGCTCCATTCCCTCAGAAAAATTACGGTCGTAGTTTCCCCTTGCTTTCAGCCGTTCGCAGTACCAGCACAGCAAGGCCGCTTTGGTTAGTGATACAAGGCCATATCAGTCAATCATCCAGACCGTTTCCCCTGCAACTACTGACAAGGCTGCTGCCCCTCTTCAGGAACCATACGTTTGTCTGGCCTCTCAACAGATACCCCTTCGTCGTGGTTGCACCTACGGTACGGCTATCTGTATCGCTTAGGCACAGGAGGAGGAGGAGGAGGAGATTAGTGTTTAACATCCCGTCGACAACGAGGTCATTAGAGACGTAGCGCAAGCTCAGGTGAGGGAAGGATGGGGAAGGAAATCGGCCGTGCTCTTTCAAAGGAACCATCCCGGCATTTTCCTGGAGTTATTCAGGGAAATCACGGAAAACCTAAATCAGGATGGCCGGAGACGGGATCGAACCGTCGTCCTCCCGAATGAGAGTCCAGTGTGCTAACCACTGCGCCACCTCGCTCGGTGCTGAGGCACGCAAGCCTCCCCACCAACGGCAGGCTCCATGGTTCATGAGGGGAGGCTTTCTGCTACTACTTCGCTGTAATGTAGTAAGACCTCAAAAGTTGATCAACGGGTCTTGAAGCAAATAACACGCACTTTAACCCAAGGCTCCCTATTCTTGCTGATTTCTGCCACCTGATGGCTGGAATGAGGCTATTTAAGGAGACTTCTTCAAAAGTTTTGATAGCATAATAGATGAAATGGGAAACAGAGCTCACATTCAACACACCTTTCCATCTCACATTAATTTCCTGTCAGGAAAGCGTTACATGAGAGCTTTGTATCTTATGTTGAAAAGTATGCAGAAAAATTTGGTGGCAAATATGACAGAAATATCTATACAGAAGATACAGTTAACGAAATGCAGTTTTCAAAATTCTGCAGCAAAAGTTGACGAAGAGCACTGACTCAGATCCCCATTTGGATATCTGTTTTTTTTTTTCAAAGCATATGTTACGAGATTCTTATTCTAACATCGAAATATGTTTGAAGATACTTATGATAATTTCAAAGCAATTTCAGCAAACTAAAGATGATGCAAACTACATAAGGTCAAGTATAGGTGAAGCAGAAAGTCAAATTCAACTATTAATAATATGACACAGCAGCCATATCTGACTTTAGTGACACTATCAACGAGTTTTCTGCCCTCAAAGCAAGAAAATGGAAAGTCAAATTGTAATAAGAACACAATTCTTGGAAAGGAATGTGTTCTCGAGATTTAATTACAGTCCTTTTTGTTTTATTTGTACACTCTCTATAATGTAATAGTCACAAGTAAACTCTGTTCTTTATTATAAATCATGATAAAATCAATGAACTGTAACTGCCACGAACAATAAGACATAGATTTTGTTTTACTTTCAGTTCTATTCGAACGACTGTATAATCTGTAACCTATTTATTACAATGATGAATTTTAATTTGTTGGATGCAATATTTTCCGTCCATATGGTTCAGTTTGAGTATTTTTTTCTATAACGCTTCATTTTTATACAATCTCCCTTACGAATTCCAAAACGTCTTGTCTCTGTGCAGAAAAAAATTGCTGAAATATAGGGTTTTATTGGAGTGGGGGGGGGGGGGGGGAGGGCGGGGGTCGGCTTTGGCAGTTCTGTCAAAGGCTCAGGGTAACTTCGGTACGGCTGTATGCACGATATAGTATATAAAACCATGACTACTCTGCATATGGCTGGCCACATTACCAACAGTCACACGTCCCTTATTCATAACCAAGATACGAATTTCTTCAGTACTGACATCGATTGCAAACGGTGTTCTTCCACGATACAAACAGAGTGGCGCAGCCATTTTACTTCACAATGGAGTACAGCGAACTGATGTGATAATGCTGCAACCTACCACACGTGACGACAGCGATGCCATCTAGCGGACGGTTAGTAGAACCAACCTAACGACAATTAGAGTTTGAGTGACCAGCATTTTTGAGGAACATGACCATCTGACGATGATTTTAAGGGAGATGTTGTAACGGCCCAGATCCAAATAGTATTTTTTCCCATGAGAGAAAAAATTTTTGGTGTAACTAGAATTTGCAAATTCAGAAAACGACGGTAAAAATTTACGAGACCTAGAAAACTGCTGACTTGTTTTTTAGTGAATGGAACTTGAGCGGCTCTGATTGCTTCTAACTTTTCAGGATCCGTTTGAATGCCGTCAGAAGAAATAATGTGTCCCAAAAACTTCACCTTTGTCCTACCGAATTCAGACTTTTCCAAGTTAACTCTAATTCCTGAGTCTGCAAAAATACGTAACACACTATTGAGGATGCGGTAATGTTGTTCCCATGAGGCTTTTGCTGTTTGAATATCGTCCACATACTGTTTGAAGCCGGCCAGTTCTGTTGAAATTCAGGTCTGTCGTTACCATTATTTGTCTGTCGTCATGTCGGTAGTTTCCATTGTTTCTTTGTTGTCGGTCATGTGGTGGAGAATTTCTCCCAGCATCGTAACTGCGCGGTGGACCGTTGCTTCTGAATTTATTCTGTCTCACTTGATAATAATTATGTTGGTTCCCATATTGTCTGTTTCTCTGATGGTCTCTGTTATAGTCATAACCACTGGGATGTGCTCTTTTCCTGTAATTATTATTACTCGCGCAACGGTTGCCATATGGGTGGTGTCTGTTTTGGTTACGATTTGCTATGTGAGAATAGCCTTGTCATGTCCAGTTATTATTGCTGTCATCGCGGAATTGTGACGGATGTGATGTGAAATTATTGTGTTCCTGATTTCGCGTCCCGCGATAGTCAGTGTCAATTTCCAATTCTTGTAACAGTACCTGAAAAGCTTCGATGTCGTCTCTGCAACGCCCTGCACAAATAATATGTCTTAAATGTTCAGGCAATTTGATTAAGCAAACGCGAATAGTTTCTGAGGGGCTGTATGGGCTTGACAGATACTCATTCTGAGAGGAAAGCATGATAAAATTCTCCTTCACTGTGACAATCGTGAATGACCGATCGCATTCTTACAGCTGGTTCATTCTCTAAGTAGCCACACATAAATTCTAGTCTGTGGTCTAATGACCAGTTGGGAGGAAAACAATGAGAGAATTGATGAAGCCATGCTTGTGGATGAATGTCGTTGCCGGAATCCTTAAATGTTTTGAATTTACATGTGGTAATGAACCGCTTAGAATCAAAATCATCATGTCGGCTAGTCGCATATCGGTCATTGTTACGCCGTTTCGACGGTTACCTCTCAAAATTCTGTGTACCCTGCCAATTTCTTTCATAATTTCCTGTGTTATTATTTTTTGGCTGTTCCGTGTTCCTATGTCCCTCTTCCCATACTGGACCTCGAGTGCCCCTTGAATAATGTAATTCTTGTATTACTTGTGCCAACTGATCTTGTACTTCCCAAATTTCTCTTTTGTGTTATGTATTAATTTGATTTTGATTTTGTTTAAATTTCTTAATTGGTTCATACTCTTCTGTGTCAGTGAAGGCTACGGGTCTTGCGTCATTCAGATCATCATCTACTTTTGTAGATAAGAGAACGAAACGTAGTAAGTGAATATGGAATGTGGCTAAGAAATGAAAGAGGTAGCCGCTTGGTAGAATTTTGCCCATAGCATAACTTAATCCTGGCTAACACTTGGTTCAAGAATCATGAAAGAAGGTTGTATACATGGAAGAAACCTGAAGATACTAGAAGGTATCAGATAGATTATGTAATGGTAAGACAAAGGTTCAGGAACCAGGTTTTAAATTGTAAGACATCTCCAGAGGCAGATGTGGACTCTGACCACAATCTATTGGTTATGAACTGTAGATTAAAACTGAAGAAACTGCAAAAAGGTGGGAATTTAAGGAGATGGGAACTGGATAAACTGACTAAACCAGAGGTTGTACAGTTTCAGGGAGAGTATAAGGAAACAATTGACAAGAATAGTGGAAAGAAATACAGTAGAAGAAGAATGGGTAGCTTTGAGGGATGAAGTAGTGAAGACAGCAGAGGATCAAGTAGGAAAAAAGACGAGGGATAGTAGATATCCGTGGGTGACAGAAAAAATATTGAATTTAACTGACGAAAGGAGAAAATATAAAAATACAGTAAATGAAGCAGGTAAAAATAAATAGAAACTTATCAAAAATGAGATCGACAGGAATCACAAAATGGCTAAGCAGGTATGGCTAGAGAACAAATGTAAGGATGTAGAGGTTTATCTCACTACGGGTAAGATAGATATTGACTACATGAAAATTAAAGAGACCTTTGCCGAAAAGAGCCCACCTGTATGAATATCAAGAGCTCAAATAGAAACCCAGTTCTGGGCAAAGAAGGGAAAGCAGAAAGGTGGAAGGAGTATATAGAGGCTCTATACAGGGGTAATGTACTTGAGGGCAGTGTTATGGAAATGGAAGAGGATGTAGACGAAGATGAAATGGGAGATATGATATTGCTTGAAGAGTTTGACAGAGCACTACAAGACCTAAGTTGGAACAAGGCCCTGGGAGTAGTCAACATTCCATTAAAACTACTGACAGCCTTGGGAGAGCAAGTCTTGACAACACTTTACCATCTGGTGAGTAAGATGTAGGAGACGGGCGAAATACCCTCAGTTTCACGAAGAATATAATAAGTCTAATTCCAAAGAAAGCAGGTGTTGACAGATGTGAAAATTAGCGAACTACCCGTTTAATAAGTCACAGCTTCAAAATACTAACGCGAATTCTTTACTGACGAATGAAAAAGCTGGTAGTATCCAACCTCGGGGAAGAACAGTTTGGATTCCGTTGAAATGTGGGAACACGTGAAGCAATACTGACCCTACAACTTATTCCAGAAGCTAGATTATAAAAAGGCAAACCTACGTATCTATCACTTGTTGACTTAGAGAAAGCTTTTGACAATGTTCACTGGAATACTCTCTTTCAAATACTGAAGGTGGCAGGGGTAAAATACAGGGAGCGCAAGGATATTTACAATTTCTACAGAAACCAGATGGCAGTTATAAGAGTCGGGGGCATGACAGGGAAGCTGCAGTTGGGACAGGGTTGTAGCCTTTCCCAGATGTTGTTCAATCTGTATATTGAGCAAGCATTAAAGAAAACAAAAGAAAAATTCTGAGCAAGTATTAAAATCAATGGAGAAGAAATAAAAACTTTAAGGTTCGCCGATGACATTGTAATTCTGTCAGAGACAGCAAAGGACTTGGAAGAGCAGTTGAACGGAATTGACAATGTCTTGAAAAGAGGATATAAGATGAACGTCAACGAAAGCAAAACGAGGGTAACCGAATGTAGTCGAATTAAATCAGGTGATGCTGAGGGAATTAGGTAAGGAAATGAGACACTTAATGTACTTAAAGAGTTACGCTATTTGAGGAGCAAAATAACTAATGATGGTCGAAGTAGAGAGGATATAAAATGTAGACTGGCAATGGTAAGGAAAGCGTTTCTGAAGAAGAGAGATTTGTTAACACCGAGTATAGATTTAAGTTTCAGGAAGTAATTTCTGAAAGTATTTGTACGGAGTGTAGCCATGTATGGAAGTGAAACATGGACGATAAATAGTTTGGACAAGAATGGAATTGAAGCTTTCGAAATGTTGTGCTACAGAATAATGCTGAAGATTAGATGTTTACATCACATAACTAATGACGAGGTACTGAATAGGATTGGGAAGGAGTTTGGGGCACAACCTGACTAGAAGAAGGGATCGGACGGTTGGAGATGTTCTGAGGCATCAAGGGATCACCAACTTAGTACTGGCGGGCAGGGTGGAGGGTAAGAATCGTAGAGGGAGACCAAGAGATGAATGCACTAAGCAGATTCAGAAGGATGTAGGCTGCAGTAGGTATTGGGAGATGAAGAAGCTAGCAAAGGATAGAGTAGCATGGAGAGTTGCATCAAACCAGTCTCAGGACCGAAGACCAGAACAACAACAATACTAGCTGTTTCACTGTCTACACGGTTATTTATTGCCTGGTCAATTCCACTATGCACAATTACCATATTACTATGTTGAACGTTAGTTAATTCATTTCACTTTGGTGCTAACACACTACTCTCGTCTTCACTGTCATTTCTCACTTTACTTTGAAGTGTAGTATTACGTTTTTCACTTGCCATAATTATCAAAATATTTCACACGATGACACAGAAAAGCACAATTTGGATAGTAAAATAAGAAAACACTTTAACACAGCAATGAAAATAAAATCTAGTTAACTGCAAGGGCAGCTACGAAGTACTTGATGCAAATCTACAAGCCTGCCATAACTGCTTTGCAGTACAACAAAGAAACAATATAACTACAAAGGACTTTGTCTCTACAATTATGTGCTTGTATTAAACAATAACTACACTAATTACACAAACCATAAGAAAAAATTAAGAGATTCCAGTGAGGTATCCTGGCAGGGTCGCTATATGTAACGTCCCCTTTGGAAAACTGTAAATTACTGTGCTGATAAACCTCTTACATAATTTGATTTTCAAACCACTGAGCAAAACTGAACATACTCAGACATTTCTCTCTTTACTTATTTTGATCAACACTAAACTGACACACAATATTTTTAGAACAACACAATCTGACTTTCAATAATCCCTGCAAAAGAATGGCCGTGACTAACAATAACCTATACCTTTCATGATGTACTTTCCTCACAAAAATCTTCGTTACTCGAACTACTGCAATACAGCGAGCGCCAGTACTGCCAGCTACATAAAAGATTCTAACTACTGAAGCCACTAACTACTTATAGGCATAGTTAGCAAATGAAAGATATTGATACAGAACAAATAATGCATTTATCTTAATAATGTTCTTAAGTCATTATATATATATCAGTTCATGATGTATATTTATCAGTTCATGGTATGCAGTATTACAAATTTACTCTTTCTGCAGGTCCAGATCATCTGCTCTCAAAATTCTGCTATCTCTCTCCCTACATCCACCAGTGCTGGCGGCTCACCTCCAACTGAACAACGCTATGCGCTGTTCACATTCAACTGCCCAACACTACAATAGCAAATATTCCAACAATCCAAACCAGCTGCAGACTGTACACAGTACAGAAAGTGATTTTCATACAGAGGGCTACGTGGCGTTACCAACATGTAAACCTGAACAAGCCTAATTACAATGTAAGGGAGATATCATCGCAAAATTTCAACTGCTCTAGTATATGGCCTTTTCTTGCAATTGATGATACACAGAAATGTCCATGTATTTTCAAGACCAGCATTTGAATATCTACATCTAATGCATAACATACATGTTTTGTTGCATGAGGCAGTGTATGATTTGAGCACTTCGTTCCACGAAATACTTGTTGTCTTCAAATACAGAAATTTGCTTCTCGTAATTTACTTTTTCATTATCTTTACATAGTGGTCAGTGAGGTGCTTTACATGTGAACTATGGAACTTCAGTGAAGGTTTCATCAGATTGTGAATACCATTAGCTGTCTCATCAGTCTGTTCAATGAAGTCCAAAACATTTCTTCTTATTACTTTTTCAGGATCAAAGTAAAGTAGATTGAGAAGGAACATGTTTCTGTTTTTGTGACTGGAGGCATCGGCTAGAATGGAGAAGACGTCAATGAATTCTTTTTGGAGTAAAATCCTTCTTTCACAGCTGATTCTGCCTTATTGTGATAACATGTCATCATCTTAGCTGAGTTAGAGTCATATGAAACGTCCTTCGATAATTTATTTCCACACTACACACGTCTGTAGATAACATTATGTCTGTCACTGTGAAAAAACATTCCTAGCTCAACTTCCACGTTCTTAATGTCTTTTCTGCCACTACGTCTACATCTATATCATACTCCACATGCCACTTAAGGATGTGTGATGGAGGGTACTTTTGGTACCACCAGATACGACTATCTGACCTCTCTAACCCTGTTCTACTTGCGAACTGTGCGTGAGAAGAATGATTGGCGATAAGCCTTTGTGTCACTTCTCATTTCTCTAATTTTCTCCACGTGTCAATACGCGAGATGTATGTGGGGAAAGTACTATGTTGTCCAACTCCTCCTGAAAAGTACTGTTCTGAAATTTCAGTAGTAAATATCTCCGTGATACACTGTGAAACGCCACTCTCCTAACGTCTGCCAGTGGAGTAATCAAGGAACACGGTACCAACCTGAGCGTCGTTGTCCACTGTACTGTGGGTCTTATGGAGTAAAAGAGGGAGTTAAGCTTCACTGGTGATCTGTTTGCGGAATCCGTGCTGATTTTTTTAGAAGAGATGTTCATTTTTCAAAAAGTCATCATTCGCGAGCGTGGAAACATGTTCCATGACTGTACAACAGATTGACGTCAACGATGTAGGTCTATATTTCTGTGGATCAGTCTTATGCCATTTCTTAAAAAGGAGAATGACTAGGGCTTTTTCCAGTCGTTAGGTTTCTTTCACTGCTGAAGCGATCTACGATAAAATTCTCCTAGAAGGGGAGCAAGCTTTTTCACGTAATTTTTATAGAATCTTACAGGTGTCATTTCACTAATAAGCGACTGTAGCTGCTTTTGAATTGCGTGATCGATTATCTCAACTTCTGCCATTTCGAAGTTCTTGCGACGATTGAAGGGGGGTACAGTGTTACGATCTTCCTCGGTGAAACAACTTCGGAAGACCGAATACACTATTTCGGTCTTCTCGCTGTTACGTTCCGTCTCGTTGCTGGTGTGGTCGCTGAGAGAATGAGTAGATGATTTTGATCCAGTTACTGATTTTCCATACGACCAATATCTGATAGGTTTTTTACTCAGATCGGTTGACAACGTCTTATTTTCAAAATCATTGAACGCTTCTCTTGTTGCTCTGCTTGCGCTCGTTTTCGCTTAGTTAAGCTTTTGTTTGTCAGCTTGGTTTTTACTTCTCGTGAATCTGAGATTACCAAAATATTTAAGTATACCTTAGGTTGGCTTCACTTCTCTTTCATTCTAAATATGAAGGTCTGTACAAGGATGTTTGCTGCAGTCGGCATTACCGGTATAGTGATGCTGAAAACACGGTTATATAGCTCACATTAAGCTGGTGTGATTCAACTGAGAAGTAAATAATGTGACAAATGTGTTTAAACGTGAATGTCTCTCTAATGCGCTTTCTCAAGTTCTAGTTATTTCCTCGCCTTATTTATACTATAGATATGCTGATCGGTGCAAGGTGACGAAGTCTGTGCGTTACCAATACCTGTCTCACGACTCCCCCAGACGCGTAGACTATGTCATTCTTTCCTCGCTCTTCGCATTCCCTTGAGCCAAACTACTTTTTTCTCGTAGAAGCATTAACAGAAAAACGACTCTATGCCGACAATAGTATCGATTATTGTAAGAAGACGTTTCGAGATTTGTCTGTCAGGAATTTGTAAGGTCGATAGTACTTCGAGTGATTAACAATATGTATAAGAGTGCTCACTGACGAAGTATACGGGATGAAGAGGAGGTCAGTAAGGGAGCCAGAAGGATGAAAGAAAATTTCTGTAATATGAAAAGTCCCGTGAAAAACCGGAAAGTTGGTCGTCCTAATTAGAGCAAAAATTGCACACACTGTAAGTGGGCTATTTAGATTTTCGTATTGGTAACTCCACGTAGCGCTCTGCATGAAAATCGCTGGCTGTGCTGTGTGCAGTCTGTGGCTAGTTTTAATTGTTGTCTGCCATTGTAGTGTTGGGCAGCGGCAGCTGGATGCTAACAGCGCGTAGCACTGCACAGTTGGAGGTGAGCCGCCAGCAGTGGTGGATGTGGGGAGAGAGATGGCGGAGTTTTGAAATTTGTAAGACTGCACGTCATGAACTGCTATATACATTATCACTTTTGACCACTATTGAGGTAAAGACATTGTCTGTTGTCTATCAAAATCTTTCATTTGCTAACTATGCCTATCAATAGTTAGTGCCTTCAGTAGTTTGAATCTTTTATTTAGCTGGCA
The DNA here is from genome assembly GCF_023897955.1 of Schistocerca gregaria. Lineage (NCBI taxonomy): Eukaryota > Metazoa > Arthropoda > Insecta > Orthoptera > Acrididae > Schistocerca > Schistocerca gregaria. Next base: position 212,691,898 of record NC_064926.1, on the reverse strand, counting down.
GTAGTGGAGCGCGATAACTGTATTGCAGTAGTTCAAGTAACGAAGATTTTTGTGAGGTAAGTGATTTGTGAAACGTATAGGTTAATGTTAGTCAGGGCCATTCTTTTGTAGGGATTTTTGAAAGTCAGATTGCGTTGCGTTAAAAATATTCTGTGTCAGTTTAAGCACAGTCATGTATAATTTTTCAAAGGGAACGTATCAACACTTATTCTGTCAAATATTGTAAAACTATGCAATTCATGTATATTACTGGCACTTCATATCCTATTGTCATATGGTAAAAAAATAAATCAGCCAAGATCCCGTCCGTCTTTCCACTTGAATCACATACGTAAGTATAGGGAATGTGTAGATTTAAACGACGAACTATACGAACAGTATCGACTGTGTAATCGATTTCTGATCAAATATTTATTCATATTAGCGTTTGTGAGTGTCTCCGTCTGCGTTCGTCATTTCGACTGCCACAAGACTGCCAGTGGTATGGTCGTTGACGGCCATCTGATATTCATTTCTGCTCAGCCGGTCAGACTTTACGACTCTCCACGGCTCCACCCACCACCGCAGCTGATTTCTCCAGGGGCGACGGCCTACGCGCTTCCAACGTCTTTCGTGCACAATTTCGAATGCACCAGCCAATCGGTGGGACCGGCCAACCTGGTACTTCTTTGGATTCAAAAAATGATTGCCACTCATAACTTTGGGAGAAGCGCTGTCACCATGTCTTTAAAACTGTTCTGATTCGCTGGAGCCGTCGCAGAGTCTAAAGACAAATGTCCTGACTGGAAGAAGTCTGGAACCACACCCATTCATACGAACAGATAATAATACAGCGACCAAACTCATGAAAGAGTAGAACTTTCACCAGTAGCAAGGTGGTGAAAGAAGAAACAGGTAATGTGCGTATTTGAGTTCTTGAAAGCTTCGAATGAATAATGTTAGTTTTATTCAGGCTTGAGAGGGTAGTGGTGTGTAGTATCTGTAAGCGGGTGTTCTTTGGAGGGCGACAATGCCCAGTGGCGCAGGCAGTTGTTGAGAGGCTGTGGAAGTTGTAGGCTGGGTGAGCCAAACGCGGTTGCGTAGCGAAGGATTTATCTCTATGTTCAGTAGTAGTGGCACACAGTTTGAATAATAGTGTGTTTATGTTTGTGCGGTGTGATAAAGGAAATAAATTAAATTTTACCAGTTCTTAATGCCTTTCCATCAGTTAGTACCACACCATTGCATTTAACAATGAACGAAGTCTCGATAGACACGGTCAACTAAAACAAGAGGAATGTAACATAATAATCATTAATTAACTCATATAATCTCCAAGGACACAGGAGCTTATAGGTTTAACTGCTTTTATAACTGGAATTCCTTAGATTTTAGCTCATTCACTACGTATTATCTGAATAAACTCACCCAACTGTGAATCGACTTACTTTTTACAAGCCTGTTTCTGCGCTGTCCGAAGTACATCACTAACCTTTTGGTGTTCTAGACGACGTAGCGTCACTGCGACAGCAACTATTGCATACTGCGTCTCATGTACTCCTTACCTTCTGACGTCCATTTACTGTGTATGCTGTAAAGTAAGCTGTAGCAATATGGTTACTGAGTATCGTATCACCCTCCTCGTTCTTACCACGGATGGCGTATCACTTATCCCATTTGTTATGAGAGTACGGTACAGGTAAGATGACCAGACGCTTTCACCACCCATAGTGAAGCACATTAAGTTCTTTTAATCTTCACCAACCTTCAGACTCCTAAAGATGTCCACTGTACAGAAAACAACACGTAGTTCGTAGATCCGTTGGTACAGGGTGTCCAGAAAAGGGCTCCCTGATTTCAAAATTAAATATCTCGAAGACAAAGATCGATAGAGGAATGCAGTAAACGGTATGTTTATTGTGAAAGCTGTAAGACGTTTATACAGCAGTTTGAAATAATAGTTACAAAAGCTGCTAACAGATGGCGCTGTACGCTGTACAGCTCATATCAGCATACAAAAGTGAAATAATCGTATGAAAACAATCTTCGCAAACAATCTCATCACAATGTTTTCAAAATGTTCACCATTGGCACTACAAAGGTGGCGCAAATGAAGAATGAAATTCGCCATCACATTTCGTAGTGTCTCAACCGAAATGGATTCACATGCCACAGAGATCGACGATTCAAGCTCATCCAGCGTGGCAGGAGGCTTCGGGTAGACCATGTCTTTCACTGTGCTCCACAAAAATAAATCACAGGGAGTCAAATTCGGCGAATATGGAGACCAATCCATGCCTGCACCAGTAAATTTGGGATATTCCAAAGAAATGACTCTATTCCCAAAGTATTTCTCAAGAAAGTGAAACACTTGTTCGGTCCCATGTGGTCGGCCTCCATCTTGCATAAACCATTCAGTACCTGGTCGATCCTCTAACGCTTGCTGTGTGGCGACAAATTGTTCCAAAATTGCAACGTAACGTGCACCAGTGACCGTTTGTCGAATGAAGAAAGGGCCAATAGTGCCTCTGCTGCATACTGCAGCCCACAGAACAGCTTTAGGAGAATACAGGGGTTTCGCTTCACGCCAATATGGGTTTTCGGAACCCCTAAATCGCCAGTTCAGCTTATTCACGTATCCATTCAGGTGGAAGTGTGCTTCATTTGTAAACCAGATGCAGCCAACATCACATCCTTCACTATCAATCATTGTGAGCATGCGATTAGCAAAGGCAGCCCTTTGTTGCACAGCTCGCACGGGTATGGCCTGGAGCGTTTGAGCGTTTGAATTTTGTATGGAAAGATGTGTAGGCTCTTCCTCAATATTTTCTGCGTGCTGGAACGCTTCAATCCAGTCTAAGATGTAATTCTACGGACGGATGACACTGAATAATTCCAGAAACTGTGGCGATATTTTCAGGCGTACCTGCGGTTCGCTTGCGGCCAACATGCCCCACTAGATCATCAGTTACGCTGCCTGTTCGTTGTAATTTTGCGAAGAGCGTACTAATGGTTTTCGCAACGGGTCCTTTTGGAACATTAAATCGTGCTTGATAACGTTGTCTTGTTGCCGTAGAACTCTCTACTAACCTGTGGTACTCCAGCGCCAGAAACACGCGTTGTTCAATGGAGTACATGGCTTAATCTCTTCCTTCGGTACGCTAATCTCGTTTCACGTTTCAATAGTGGAACTGATCGCTCTGGGCTTCATCTCACTTTTTATACTTGACATTACGTTTGGCGATTACAGCGCCATCTATTAGCAGCTTTTGTAATTATTATTTCAAACTGCTGTATAAAGTTCTTACAGCTTTCACAATAAACATACCATTTACTGCATTCCTCTATCGATCTTTGTTTTCAAGATATTTCATTTTGAAATCAGGGAGTCCGTTTCTGGACACCCTGTATGAGGCAGCAGTATACTGTTAGCGTGGACCTTAAAAAAAAGATGTTCAAATGTGTGTGAAATCTTATGGGACTTAACTGCTAAGGTCATCAGTCCCTAAGCTTACACTCTACTTAACCTAAATTATCCTAAGGACAAACACACACAGCCCTGCCCGAGGGAGGACTCGATCTTCCGCCGGGCGTGGAACTTACGTTACGTAAATAGATGGTTCGTTCACTATTTACCGATGTTACTCGTATTTATTTTAGTAGAACACGGAAAGTCGCAGGTTATGGGCTTTATCCGCAGTCTTTTGAGCACGTCACACTTTACCAACAAAGTCAAAAGCTTTCGTTTTTCAACATAAATAATACGTTCATAAACTGATCCGGACTCAACATTTCTACGTAAAACTGAGTTAAAACCGGTCACGCCAATTCTGTACCCCATGACGGCCCAATTCGATCTGATTAGCGCTTTATCGAATCTGGATGAATATAGACGTAACTAATATGACCAGACGAAACGTCCGTCTACCATTACTGCCGCTTCTGATCTGATGAGGCTGCGCCGCTACTTCGCTAGGGGGCCTAGTCTAGGCAGAGCTCTGATAATAAAAAAAAAGCTTCATCTGCCTTTTCATTTAGCTCTTATTTTTAGTTTTATGTAATACTCACTTTCGAAATAAGTAGGCAATAGCTTGCTATTTAGAGATACCTATTTCAGACTGTTAACTAAATTTGATGCACCGTTGTTAATATATTAATGAAAGAAGATTAGCAGTTTGGCGCACGACCTCTGAATGTGTCAGCCAGTCACACTGATGGACTACAACTCTGGCGGTCTTTCCCACGAGAAAGGTACCACCTGCTATTGGTACCGCACGTCACTAATTACATCATATACATAATACTGCAACCTCTAGTTCTCGGAGGAAATAAGCTAGATGTGATGGTTGCTAAAACCAGAAATATCACCCATACCATTCCTACGGAGACTGCCAGAGACTGGAATGTTGTTGAAGACAACACTCATTTTGGAAATAAGTAAGGTTAATGAATCTTGAATGAAAGTAAATGTGAGTATCTCTCAATGTTCAAGCTATCCCATTTATCAGATATTTAGATTCTGACATTTTTTAAAAATCTTTTTACGATTAATTAGTAATAATCATTAATAATCTTGTAATGTGAAAACGTTACCCTCAATATATATATCTACAACCTTATACCCTGCATAACTGAAAGTTAGACACATTTCTTAATACTAGTCACTGTCCCACCTTTTTTGCGTTCCATCAGTTTGTTAACGCTAGTTATGCAATATGAATTATGAAACTTCCTGACAGATTAAAACTTTGTGTCGGACCGAGACTCGAACTCGTCCCAACACAGTTTTAATCTGTCAGGAAGTGTCATATCAGCGCACACTCCGCTGCAGAGTGAAAATCTTAATATGAATTGTTCTGATCTCATAAGGTATCGGCCGTTTATTTTTAACCTGTTATGTCGATTGCTACTATAAAGGCAGATGTTATGAAAAGACATTATGAAGGGAATTTGTACAAAGATCTCTCTTCTATCGGCGCAATGTCATCTTTTGAGTTATTTTTCTTGTTATTTACATCGTTCAAATATCGTCACACTTTCGTCACCAGTTACATATCAGCACAGTGTCATCCTTTTCATAATTCAACACTCGCTTACATCAAGCAGACATTTCACTTGAAAGAGTAAATATAGAAAAAGCTCTATGTACGTTTCATACGGGCGTGGAGACAAGGAATCAAATATGCAGTCACACAGTTGAGATAAAGTGACGCAGACAACCTACAACAGCAACTCATGCGCATGACTCCATTGACTGGTTGTGAAATCACATTGTTTGATTTCAAATTGGTGCTACTAGTCCTTGGTTCAATAACTGTCTGTTCAGCATCCTGTCTGCATCAGCATACCATTTCATCTAACAATAGAAAATGAAATTAATTTCTTAATAATTCAAAACAAAAACCTGAAATACACACACGATTATTTTACACATAAATAAAAGTAAATACATATTATTATTGTTTCTTCATTAAGCACAGGTGTTTGACATTCAAACACTACTACTGATCGTTTACTACGAGGGCACTGCTGATATCATATCCGATCGTTTTGGCCGCTAGCCACCCTTTGTCGCTAGTGCCCAGTCACGCTGAACCCTGTGTAATCTCTCTTGTGACTTAACCGTGACTGGCAGCTAGGCGATGTACCATCTGTTTCATTGTGTAGCATTACTCGTCTCGTTTAGTCATCATTCCAAAAGCATCTTTAAGTGCTTACCTCCCCTAAATGGTGTTACTTAGGATTACATTTTTTCACCGATTTTTCTAATATTAATTATTTACCTTTCGTCTTCACCATAGAATTACTTAGCCTTTTCTCACACATAAAATGGCGATTCAAATACATATTGAGAGAACACTGCTAATGCTTTGCTTCTATTAAATACAAACCAATACTCAGATACAAACACGTTGCTTAAGTCGAGAGTATGGGTTTGTTATTCCTTTTCTACTTGTAACTTACTGTTGTCGTTATCAACATTGCCAGTGGAACTAATGTTTTTTGTACGTTGTACACCTAGCTGCCAACGTTTAGTATTACATTGTGTTCTGGGGCTGATTATATTTCTCATGATCTTGTTTTCCTATTATTTTGGTTAAGTGCATATCATTACTTTATCTGTCTTATCTCTTGTGGCCACATACACAAACATTGTGTATAGCATGTTTATGTCCATTTGAGATGCTCATAATTTGTTTCTATGCTTTGTATATATCAATTATATGTGTCTACTTCATCATATTTGATAAAAAGTTGGCAGAAACAACTTCGCACTGTAAATCTCATTTTTCCTTTCCTCTAAGTAACTGGCCGTTTTACCTGCCGCCTTGTACATTTCAATACCATAAACATTTGCTCGACAAAAACGTCGTCTTATTCATCTCAAACAGTGTAATCCAATGGCCGACTTACCTGTCACCTACTAACTATCTCCACTTCACAGTAAACCTTATTCGCAGGACCATCTCTTGACTATCAACATATAGTAATTTATTTTGGCAGAAACTACTTTACCTTATTCGGAAGTATAGCATTTATCTATTTAGTATGACACAACCTTCTTTTAATTCTTATCTCGAGATTACATACAAGGAGTGCCTTTGTTGGCCACCTAATCATCGAGTCTCTCTTAATTCAGCATTTGTACTTACCTGGTTCAGAGCAGTCCTCTTCTTCTGCCGCTTGTTCCTACTGTTATGCAACTTAGTCTTATTACTCCCATATTCCATTACAATAGATCTAGTACTTTTCCTATTCAGAATACAATCTTTTCACTCTACAATTTGATATCGATGCTTGTTTGTTTGGACATAAGTACAGCGTAAGTATTTGTAAATGCAACGCTTTATTGTGCTCTTTTGCCTTCGCATTTGTGATTCCTTTTATTATGGCCTAGCTATGAATTGTCGAAGTCCGTTTGCTTATTTATCTTTACCTGTGCTTCGCAGATGTTTGTTCTGTTGGGTTACTTGTGATCACTTAATTTCCATTTATTTATATACTGTTATATTCGGTGTACAGTATTGTTGTTCTAGCTTTTACCTCCTCCGATGGTGAAGAGGGTTAAAGATAACGAATCTAGTTCAGAATAATCGAAGTGGAAGAAGTAACAACATCAAAGGAAAGTGAAGTGGCGTCATCACTTAACTCGGGTACCCGATAATCGTTAATTAGTTCACAGAGAAGAGAGTGAAAAGGCCTCCTCAGGTAGTCGTGACTTCATTTCCATTGTAGACTGAGGCATTTCATCCACAACATTCTCAGAACCATCCACTTGATCAAGCCCCGCATGATGCTTCTTAGAACTGAACTGTTAGCTTCGTCCTCCGCAGACGAAAGCAGTGTATCTTTGAGCATTCTTAGCCAGGAGCTTTTGATAGAAGCTGGCTGTCAAGTCTATGTTTATTGACACCATTGAATTTAGGTACAGACCCTTCTATTTCCTCACGCTTATCCATTAGCGATTTAATGACTTTGTTATTTACAACGTATCTGTTCTCAAGTAGTTTACTCCTTACGGTATTTTATGTGCTCCAAGACTAGTATTGATTCAGGAACACTCGTATGAATTCGTCATATGTCTTACATGTGTTAATAACTGCTATTCTCTATAACATTAATTCTCCTTTAAATACAGTAGCCTCCCATTTCATTCTTAGTTGTTCTGGCCAGTGTTCTGGAATAATTCCCTCCGACTATCAAACGAAAGGAACCAGGTGTAATTCACATGTGTTTAGATAAACTGATTAGCTGCTGAATCATTAACATGAACCTTCCTTCCTTTCTTGTTCGTTCTCTGTCAGTAATCTTTTTTTACTTTCATCTTCTGTTTTATTTACTTACTTCGTTACTACGTTTATTTCACGAAGCTTTTCTACCTTCTGCTCAATATCTGTCAATTTACCTTCAATTATACTTGTATTGACTTTCCAAGAGGAACTTCAAGGCTAGGACCAACATTATTGATTTTAGCATTATGTAACTCACTCACCTGATGATTGTGTCTATTTACTGCATGCTCTATTGACTTTGATTTGATTATTTCATCACCTGTTTCTGTGGAACAATATGCTGTGCCTGCATACTACCAGTTGCCTTTCTGAGTTCAGCGTCATTTTGTTTGATTTCAGGTTTGCAGTCATCTAGTATTTTACCCTATTCCTCTGTTTCTTTATTTATAGCCACTGTTTTAGCTTCAAGTTTTCTAACTTTCTGTTCTAAAGCCCCAAAATTACTGTTGATATGACTTACTACTGTGTAGAACGGCCTCACATTCTTTTTTGTCTCTTCTTTCTACCTACGCTCTGCATCTACTTTCTCTCCCATTTCCTCTTTCAGTTTCTTAGATAACAATCACATAACACAACATTTCAAGCCCTGTTTGGGCTTTTGTATGATCAGGGGTCCTTTCACGCAGATGGACATACAGAGAGGCAGCAGCAACCGGCGCAGACACAAGCAACAACAGGGAAGTAACCGATTTTGTGATATTTTACGCGTTCCTTACCAGAAGCGAATAGTATGGTTCCATCTGTGTGTGTTGGTAGTTTACATACTTGAATTTCTGCGTGCTAATTTAATCTTTAATAGACATAGGTCTCGTGATTGTGTTTTTGTCGGAAAGTAAAACGACTTCGTGACATATGACGAGTTCCTGATTAAGAGCGAAGCATTCAACCACTACCACCGTCATACCTTAGCAAAAGATCTTGTTTTAAACCCAAGGAAATTCTGGTCTTACTTAAGATCGGTAAGCGGGTCGAAGGCTTCCATCCAGTGACTCACTGATCAGTCTTGCCTGGCAACGGAAGACAGCAAAACGAAAGCTGAAATTTTAAATTTAGCATTTGAGAAATCTTTCACGCAGGAGGATCGTACAAATATACCGCAGTTTGGTGGTGGTGGTTAGTGTTTAACGAGGTCATTAGAGACGGAGCGCAAGCTCGAGTTAGGGAAGGATTGGGAAGGAAATCGGCCGTGCCCTTACAAAGGAACCATCCCGGCATTTGCCTGAAATGATTTAGGGAAATCACGGAAAACCTAAATCTGGGTGGGCGGAGACTGGATTGAACCGTCGTCCTCCTGAATGCGCCGTTTGAATCTGGTACAGATTCCCGTATGGAGGACATAGTGATAGACATCACTGGGGTTGTGAAACCGCTGAATGGGTTGAAAATAAATAAATCGTCAGGTCCTGATGGGATTGCAATTCGGTTTTACAGAGAGTACTCTACTGCATTGGCTCCTTACTTAGCTTGCATTTATCGCGAATCTCTAGCCCAACGTAAAGTTCCGAGCGACTGGAAAAAAGCGCACGTGACGCCTGTATATATGAAGGGTAGAAGGACGCATCCTCAAAATTACAGACCAATATCCTTAACATCGGTTTGTTGCAGGATTCTCGAACATATTCTCAGTTCGAATATAATGAATTTCCTTGAGACAGAGAAGTTGCTGTCCATGCATCAGCACGGCTTTAGAAAGCATCGCTCCTACGAAACGCAACTCGCCCTTTTTTCACATGATATCTTACGAACCATGGATGAAGGGTATCAGACGGATGTCATATTCCTTGATTTCCGGAAAGCGTTTGACTCGGTGTCCCATTGCAGACTTCTAACTAAAGTACGAGCACATAGGATTGGTTTCTAAGTGTGTGAGTGGCTCGAAGACTTCTTAAGTAATAGAACCCAGTGCGTTGTCCTCTGTGGTGAGTGTTCATCGGAGGTGAGGGTATCATCTGGAGTGCCCCAGGGAAGTGTGGTAGGTCCGCTGTTGTTTTCTATCTACATAAATGGTCTTTTGGATAGGGTGGATAGCAATGTGCGGCTGTTTGCTGATGATGCTGTGGTGTACGGGAAGGTGTCGTTGTTGAGTGACTATATGAGGAAGCAAGATGACTTGGACAGAATTTGTGATTGGTGCAATGAATGGCAGCTAACTCTAAGTATAGATATATGTAAATTAATGCAGATGAATAGGAAAAAGAATTCTGTAATGTTTGAATACTCTATTACTAATGTAGCGCTTGTCACAGTCACGTCGATTAAATATTTGGACGTAACATTGCAGAGCGATATGAAGTGGGACAAGCATGTAATGGTAGTTGTGGCGTAGGCGGATAGTCGTCTTCGGTTCATTGGTAGAATTTTGCGAATATGTGGTTTATCGGTAAAGGAGACCGCTTATAAAACACTAATACGAGCTATTGTTGAGTACCGCTCGAGCGTTTGGGATCCCTATCAGGTCGGATTGAGGGAGGACATAGAAGCAATTCAGAGGCGGGATGCTAGGTTTGTTACTGTTAGTTTTGATCATCACGCGAGTGTTACGGAAATGCTTCAGGAACTTGGGTGGGAGTCTCTAGAGGAAAGGAGGCGTTCTTTTCGTGAATCGCTACTGAGGAAATTTAGAGAACCAGCATTTGAAGCTGACTGCAGTACAATTTCATTGCCGCCAAGTTTCATTTCGCAGAAAGACCGAAAAGATAAGATAAGAGAGATTACGGCTCGTACAGAGGCATATAGGCAGTCATTTTCCCCTCGTTCTGTTTGTTAGTGGAACAGGGAGAGAAGATGCTATTTGTGGTGCGAGGTACCCTCCGCCACGCACCGTATGGTGGCTGCGGAGTATATATGTAGATGTACTTAGTCTCACCTGAGTACTTTGGTAGTTTAGTTTTTGAATCTGGGTGTGGAACTAACTTATTAGACATTGTTGTTATGTTTTCGTGAGTGTCTATAGTGGGGCGATGCAGCGCGTGACTATAGTTCTTTTGTTTGTCCTTTCAATGTAGTTTCCACGGTCTTTAGTGTGGATAAGGAATGTGATTGCCGTGTGCGGATGCGAGCCCAGTTGGTGACACTTCGCTCTCAGGTCTTGGCTGCGCTGGCTTCGGTTACACTGCTTGAAGCTGCAGTGGATGCGCATCACACTTGTGGGCCGACCGTGGGGATCCAACGGACGTCCAGCATGTCTGAGTCCGCCGATCGGTCCGCGTGCTAGCCAACACAGTATCTGCTGGAATTTAAGTTGAGCACTCGCCCGTGGTCGAGTGGGAGGTCGCCTCAGTTCGTGGAAGGCGGCGAAATATTTCCTAGGGGCCGAACGTAATGTCTGCCCGGTTAGTCTGACAAACAGGTTCCAGGCACTGTCTGTGGGTGACACTACCTCTCAGCCAGATGCAGTTGCTTGTCCTATTGCAGGGGAAACCTCACAGCCTACAAGATACAAGCAGTCACAGATGGTGGGATTATTGGTAGTTGGGAGCTCCAATGTTAGGCACGTTATGGGGCCCCTTAGGGACATGGCTGCCGAGGAGAAGAAGAAAGCCAGTGTGCAACACGCGTGCAAACAGGGCAGAGTCATTCCAGACTAGAAACGGAGCCTTCTGGATGTCATGAAGAACGGAGGATGCAGCCAATTGCAGGTGATGGCTCACGTCGGTTTCAATGATGTGTGTCGCTTTGGATCGGAAGAGGTTCTGTCCGGTTTCGAGCTGCTGCCAGAAGTGGCAAAGGATGCTTTTCTTGCTTGCAAGGTGAAAGCAGGGCTCGCCATTTGCAGCGTAATCGACAGTAGTGATTGCGGATCTCTAGTAATGAGCCGAATTGTGGGTCTGAATCAGACGCTCGGACGATTCTGCGACCGTGTAGGCTGCAGGCTCCTCGACTTTCACCAGAGGGTGGCAGGGTTTCAGGTTTCGCTAAATAGCTCAGGAGTCCACAAGTCACAGCAGGTGGCTACACGGATAGTGGAGGTTATGTGGCGTGGACTGGGAGGCTTTTTGTTTGTTTAGAGGGTCGCGGGGAGCACGGAAAGGGTTTCAGCCCCTAAGGGTGGTGGTAGGAAACAGGGAGTAGATCGAGGAACCATCGATACAGCAGTTGAAAGTGTCTTAGTTGTTTCGGGAAAGTACCAGAGCTCCAGGCGCTAGTGGAAAGCAGTAATGCTCAAACTGTTATAGGCACGGAGAGCTAGATAAAGCAGAGATGAGTGCAATCGAAATTTTTTGAGAAGGACCTAGCGATGTTCAGAAAGGATAGGCTAAACACAGTTGGCAGTAGCGTGTTTGTTGCTGTTAGACGTAGTTTATCTTGCAGCGAAATTGAAGTAGATACTTCCTGTGCGTAAGTATTAGTAGAGGTCATTCTTCGCAACCGGAATAAAATGATAATTGGATGCTTGTAACGACCTCTCAACTCAGATGACACAACTGCTGGAAGGTTCAAGAAAAACTTGAGTGTAATTTCAAACATTTGCCCGACTCATACAACTATTGTTGGTGGTGACTTCAATTTATCATAGATATGTTAGCAAAAATACATACTTAACCCTGCTGTTCTATTAGGATCTGTATGACCCGAAATGGCTATAAATTTCGTCTCTTATAGTTTAAATATCGAACTAATATTATGAAATCTGGCGACTTTGTCTGAAAATGAAAGTGCAGTATGTGGTTAAAAAATATTTAAAATATTTCAAGTAATCTGGTCATAAATCTTAAGAGCTATATACGTAATGTTCGGGTCAATGTGCCCCGCCATTAAAATGATTACCCTCTAGTTAAATACACTCTGGTTGTCTCATATTCTATAGCAGTAATTACTTTCGTTGTGCATATTTACTTTCAGTATTCAACATATCAACAAATGTGCTGCATTTACGACAGTGGACTTGTCATTACGACTTGTCAATTGTTCGATTTATCCATGGTTTCTGCTCGTATTTGTGTTATTTTATCGTTTGTGGTCTGAATTAAGACATCATGTCGATTACATCATTGAATGACTCTGAATTTGAAGAATTAGTAAACAGCTCATCAGACGATGGACCACTTTCCGATTTCGAAGATCATGTCCGTAATGCATCAGAAAAAGAGCGTTCTGATGACATTGACGACAATCCACAGCCTGTTCAAAGAAGTTTACAGACTTCTGCTTCTAAAACCGGAAACAAAGAATGGCAGTTGCAACAACCAGCACAACACGGTCCCCTACCTGCTTCGAACGTCATCAGGAGTACCTCGGTGTTAATAGGTGGCCAAGCAACAGAATAAGTGATGTAAAAATTTCATTTGAAGTAGTGTTTTCTACGAACTTAGGAATAAAATGATAGAGATTTCAAATATTGGGGGGAACGAGTTTATGGCAAACAATGGACGAACTTAGATGATACACTTTTTCAGGCATACGTAGGACTACTATTCATCGCGGATGTATATCGCTCACGTGGGGAATCCATAGAAAGTTTGTAGGGTAAGGATACCGGGCGGACCATATTTAGAGCCACCATATCCCTAGAAACATTCTGCAAATCTCGCGCGTCGTGCGATTTGATAAGGAATTCACAAGAGAGGAAAGACAAATACTGATAAAACCGCAGCAGTTCGCAGTATCTGGGAGAAGTGGTTAGAAGTCCCTCATAAACTGTACAATCCAGGGGAAAATGTAACCGCCGGTAATGAGAGTAGTTGCTGATCTTACCTCTGATTTGCGAGGTCAGAACATAACATGGACAATCTTTTTACGTCAAACAATTTGGGGCAGCTGGGCCTAAAAAGGATACATGAATGTTAGGTACCATACGTAAAAATAAGCCAGAGCTTCCACAGTATATGACCAATCGGGAGGTTCACAGCTCTTCATTTTACTTAGAAAATGACACTACAGTGAGAAATAAGAATTTTGTTCTAATGAGCACTCTCCACCACAGCCTGCACCAAATAGTGGAAATTATTTTCTTTCTAAAAATCGCAGTATAGAATGTAGTTACACACAACAGCACAACATGGGCGCCCATCAGAATTGAATATCTTCAGGAGTACCCCACGAGTTACCAGATATTTTGTTCAATTGGTTCAAATGGCTCTAAGCACTATGGGACTTGACATCTGAGGTTATCAGTCCCCTAGACTTAGAACTATTTAAACCTAACGTTTTTGTTTTAACATCAGACCTTCCAAGGAGAAATCTGGTTTCATTTGCTCCAATATTGATCTGTTGGTTCTCTTTGCAGTCCATGGAACTTTAAGAAGTTTCTTCCAACACCACAATTCGAAGGAGTCAATTCATCGCCGTTCAACCTTTCCAATGGTCCAGGTCTCACATCCGTACATCACAACTGGAAAGACCATAGCCCTCACAATACGGATCTTTGTTGCTAGTGTTATATCTCTCGACCTTATAACCTTGTCAAGGTTTGACATCGCCTGTCTACCTAGCAACAGGCGTCTCCGGATTTCGTGGCTGCAGTCGCCATCAGCAGAGATCTGGGAACCGAGATAACTGAATGTTGTCACTACCTCCATGGTTTCTCCTGCTATATCCCACTAAATGGTAGGCGTAGTTGCCATAATTTTCGTTTTCTTCACCATCAGCCTAAGACCTGCCTTTTCACTTTCGTCTTTCACCTTCAACAAGAGTGTTCTTAATTATTCTTCACTTTCTGCCAACAGGATCGTATCATCCGCTTACCTGTGGTTGTTTATATTTATTCCAGCTATTTTAATTCCTGTTTCACCTTCATCTAGCCTCGCATTCCTCATAACATCTTCTTCATACGAATTGAATAAGTACCGTGACAGTATGCAACCTTGCCGGACATCTTTCTGAATCTTTATTCATTTCGTTGTTCCATCCATAGTTCTTAACGTGGCTTCTTAGTCGAGGTATAAACTTCGTACAGATGAATGAGGTGATCTAGTACACCCATGTTTCTCAGTACGTTCCATAATTATTACTAGTATTATTAAAATTATAATAATCATTACCAGCGGCAGTAGTAGGTGTAGCACCGTCTTTATTGTTAACACAAATAGTTCTTAAGCAGTAGTGCTACTCGCATTCTCTTTCGATACATTCAAATCAAACTTAATTCACTTAAACCGGGCGCAATGGAGCAGTGTGTAGCACGCTCGACTCACATTCGAGAGGACGAGGGTTCAAATTTCCGACTGACTATCCTGATTTAGGGTTTCCGCAACTTCCCTGTATCGCTCCCATCAAATGCGGGGATGGTTCCTTTGAAAGGGCACGGCTGATTTTCTTCCTCATCCTTGGAACAATCCGATATTGTGCTCCGCCTCTAGCGACCTCGATGTTGACGGGACGTTATTCATTTCCTGCCAGACTGGACATAAAAGTCGCGTCCACTTTATCGAGTCGTAAAACAACATGGAGCTGAATTAATGCATTGGCATCCTGTCTGAAATCTGTGGACCTCTTCTGTAGGACAGGAAATTCTTTGGTTTATGATAGTTCCATATCTCTGATATCTCTGTTCACAGAGGACAGGAAAAAACGACAGTCTGTCGTACCGCTGTGTTGTTCGTCCCACTATGAGAGTTTATTGGCCCGTCAAATGTCGATGGACGTTATTGTGAGCATTTTGATGTTTATAATCCCCTTTAGCATTCTTCTATAATGCTAATGTAAGCTGCTACAATTAAAACGATAAGCAAATAACACAATCAGATGCGATGAATATATCGTAACGCTACTGAAAAGCTCCATTGCTGTTTTGCACATATATTAAAATCATAATTGTACTAAAATGCACTAATTTGGTTTTAATTGCATTGGTTGTATTGTACCTAAATATTAAATACTTTGTCAATTTTTTTTATAGTTTTGAGGGAATTGTTTAAACCTTAATCTTGCTTCCTTTCTTTTAATTTAGTTAATACGATTTTATAAATAATTATCATACTAAAATTATGGTCTCTCTTAGTTACTACAATGTAAAAAGTGCTGAATACGCAAAATTCTTGTCCGATGTAACAGTGGGCCTGAAGGCCCTGATCTGATGAGGTTCCATAAATAATTAAAGTGAATAAAGAAATAAATTTGTGTCGTAATCGAAAAGTGTTTCATTTAAATCGTTACAGGTCAAAGTGGAAATTATTTACTTACGGTTTCAGGAAAACTAAAGAAAATATCGGAAGTAATTTTTAGTCTGAAGGGAATAGTTTGTTTCTTTGGGTATGCAAGTGTATATACTCTGAATGATAAAATCAAAGAGAGAAACCTAATTCACTGTTTAATGATTTACTTCGTAATAGTAATATAAGCAAATTATAAGTTGTGTCTAAAGGTTTTGCTATTTTGCATTTCCAAGTTTTACGGAACGGAAACGCTGGCCAGATTTTAACTCTTATTTCATTGTAGCGATGACGTGTATGAAGGTTTTTTGTAGTCCATACAGTGTTATGATATTAGAAAATAAACAGTCCTTTCTGTCGATGTAATAGCTTCCATAAATTCACAGTAATTTTCTGTGATGAAATTTCTGTGTGTTGTAGGGACCGAATGTTGTCTATGACATCAAGTCCTAAATGGTCAATATGTATAACTCGGAATGTAGCAGTGATCATTTTGTTAATATAAACAAATTTTTCCAGGGGAAAAATTTCTACTGTAAATGTATTCTGCATTGGAAACGCTACTTATTTATTCATAGCCATGTGACAATAAAATCTTTTCCTTTTTTGTTCGAACGCACAATGTGACTCGTTTGAGTTTCCAGACATATGTACCTATGGAAACTCGTGCCTGGTTGAATAATGTTTCTAAGGAGTTATACAATGTAAATGTGCAGTAATAGGCAGTTTTTAAACACATCAAAGTGAAAAAGTAAATTCTGGTTGTTTGAAGGTATTGCACAGTGTACTGGAAAACTAAGAATAAAAACTTGTTTTCAGGCAAAGACCTGTCATTTTAGTTAGTGCCAGGACTGTTGTATGTAATGTGGTACATGCTAGGATTTACTAGAGGAACGCTTAGAGAAAACGTAATTCCTGACTGCAAGTGGTAACGCACAACTCTGGAAGGAAGTTTAATTTCCCGGTTATGTTGCTCGTTGCTTTAAGTGGACTTGTAATATCCGCCACGGTTAATCTTTGGGCCCTTTCACGGTCCACCAGCGACATTACTGTCATGTCATTTGAAGCATTGCAGTACTTTAAGACTGGCTTAATGCTAGGCACCAGTATCGTTCACAGGTTTTCGGGAATTACTTAGAGACATTCATAAAGCGGATATAAAAATGTCGCTATACCAGTGTCTAAAGTCTCAGAATGCTGAAGTCTTCGAATTGCCACCGACGTACTTGTTAATTGTCTTATCATACCTCGCAATGGAATGTTAATGCTGCCATTTTATCAAGAGATTTCCAGTGACGCTGCTCTACTAATTACTTACGAAACCTTAACAGTAGTTTCATGTGATAGTTTTGCTCTTGCAGTTTCATGTGATGGTAATAGGATTAGTAACGCTGTTTACTGTCGTGATCGATGCTTGTTTGACGGTTTCCACGGGATGTGGGGCAGATGACATCGAGAGACTGCTGGCTAAGCGTCTTCTGACGCCGCCAACAACATCAAGTGCCAAAATACACGGCGTGAAATGTGATTGCCTGACGCTTCAACACGCTGCTTAGCTCCTCCAATAACATTTATGCTTCTGTTTACTACTGGAGGTGACCTGCTGCTGTTTCACACTGACTTACCTATCCAGTAATATAATGATGAGCAGCTGCAAGACATCAGGGAAGGAGGATATCATGTCAGCTCGATGAGTGCCATTTTCCTGGTACGGACGGCGGTTATCTTTGAAGCAGCCACTTCTCATTTATATTTCAACGCCATTTTAACATGAGTTCTAAAACTACTCAAAATAACCGGTTTCTAAAATAACCAATTTTTAATTTTTATGCCTATTATATCCTGTAACAAACCTGTAAATGGAAAATTTAGACTCAGTTTCAAGATACACTGAATCCAAGTATTAAATTGAAAAGGAAATTAAGCCGGCCCAGGTGGCCGAGCGGTTCTAGGCGCTTCAGTCCGGAACCGCGCGAGTGCTACGGCCGCAGGTTCGAATCCTGCCTCGGGCATTGATGTGTGTGATGTCCTTACTTAGTTAGGTTTCAGTAGTTCTAAGTTCTAGGTGACTGATGTCCTCAGATGTCCCATAGTGCTCAGAGCCATTTTAACCATTTAAAAAAAGGCAAATAAAAGCGAACTTAGCACGTCCACAATTCATTGCTTTACTCGGCAAATGATAAGTGGTTGAATAGTACAAACAAATCACGAGTATTTTCCTACTGATTCCAAATGTTTGAGCTTCTGGTCAAAAACCATGTTGTAAACGAGGGCTGTACCACTTCTTCGCCATTGTGAATAGTCACTGCTAAAGGGTGAAAGCTAAAGATGCAGAATTCTATATTTCGCGTTTATTAGTCCGTTGCCAAGAGCTGCAAGCAGATAAATGGCATATTACGCAGATACAGACAACAGATAAGCTACATGCTGTTTTTATCGTATACTAAATTATGTGATATCACAATTTTGCTGTGGCTCCTCCCATTCTTCTGTTATTGTGTAATTCTGTAATACGACTACCGTCAGACGACAACAGCGAGAAATTACCATACAGATTATCGCACACTCCATGTACATACTTACAATTCAATAGGGTCACGACGCGTAGTGACAGATACATTATTGACTCAACAATGCTGCACAAACTCTGTTTGTTTTTCATTTTATTGGCTTTCCAGGCGTGTCCATTCAGCCATCTCAACAGTACTGTCAATTACGACGAACAGAAAGTAATGACAACACAACATTCATGCCCTGAGTATAGAAAATCTCCGACCGGGCCGGAAATCAAACCTGGGCCCCTTTGCTTAGCAATCCTCCGTGCTGACCAGGCATCTGTTGAGGCGGACAACCAATTCTTAAGCCACGTGGTTGTTGCTCATTTCTCTCGGCATTGTTTTTGAAACACCATTGATCACTTTTTCCATTTCCTATAATAATGCAATAATTGAAAGCAATGGAACTGTTCGAATAACAGTAACTAATTTCTTGAAACAGGTATATTCGAAAAGAAAGTTTTAGCACTGCTGCTATGCCTCATTGATGTTTCGGTTTTTCAACCTGTTACTGGAAAGCAGTGAACTATTGATCGAAATCAAGGAAAAGTTCAGGATTGGGATTAAAATTCAAGGTGAAAGAATATCAGTGATGAGATTTGTTGATGACATTGCTAAACTGGGTGAAACTGAAGAAGAATTACATGATCTCCTGAGTGGAATGAACAATCTAATCAGTACAGAATATGAATTGAGAGTAAATCGAGGACAGATAAAGGTAATGATAAGTAGCAGAAATGAGAACAAAGAAAAATTGAACATCAGGACTGATCGTCATGAAGTAGATGAAGTAAAGGAATTCTACTACCTGTTCAGCAAAATAACCACTGACGGCGGAAGGAAGACATTAAAAGGAGGCCGGCCCCTGTGGCGGAGCGGTTCTAGGCGCATCAGTCCGGAACCGCGCTGCTACTACGGTTGCAGCTTCGAACCCTGCCTCGGGCATGGATGTGTGTGATGTCCTTGGGTTACTTAGGTTTAAGTAGTTCTAAGTCTAGGGGACTGATGACCTCAAATCTTAAGTCCGGTGGTGCTCAGAGCCATTTGAACCATTAAAAGCTGACTAGTACTGGCAAAGAGGGCATTCTTGGAAAAGAGAAGTCTATTAGTATCAAACATAGGCCTTAACGTGAGGAAGAAATTTCTGAGAGTGTACGTTTCGAGCACAGCATTGTATAGTAGCGAAACATGGCCTCTGAAAAAACAGGAACAGTAGAGAATCGAAGCCTTTGAGACGTGGTGCTACTGACGTATGTTGAAAATTGGGTGTGCTGATAAGATAAGGAATGTGGAGTTCCTACGCAGAATCTGAGAGGAAAGAGGTATGTGGAAAATACTGACAAGGAGGAGGGAAAGGATGATGTGACATCTGCTAAGACATCAGGAAATGACTTCCATGGCACTAGAAGGAGCTGTAGTTGGTAAAAACTATAGAAGAAGATTGAGACTGGAATACATCCAGCAAACAATTGAGGACCTAGGTTGGCGGCCAGCATCAAAACAGTCACAAGACTGACGACTAAAAAAGTAAATAAATAAAATTAAGAAAAACACCTTTTGTAACCGAGACTAAACAAATACCGAAAATATCAGTTGTTCTGAACAAAAATGCTGCTATCGGTCTTAATCAGTCGGTTTTTCCCATCGCTACGTCCTGATGCTGTGCTGTGACAGTGTGACGTCTGTGGTTATGAGTACGCGGCGTGTGAGTGTGGTAACACTTTGGACAGCCCGCTACTGTTATTCAGAGCTGGAAGATTTCCTGAGGGAGCTGGAGGAACAACCTCCAGTAGTGTTAGAAATAGGACTCTTCATCACCAACAACGGATTCTCTGTCATGTTAGTTGTTACTGAGATCTGCCACATTACTGTTCTTAAACCCTTCCAGAATCATATGTGAAGTCATTGAAGTGACGTCAGATTGCAGTGAACTGTGATTTTATTAAAGATTGAGATTCCATGCCATTTGCAGTATATCCTGTTATTTCTTAATTGAGGGGTTAGTAATATTATTCATGCAGTGCTCTACGTGTTAAACAAACGAAAACTACTTGCTGGATTTTACTGATATCTGCCACATTATCCAAGGGTACGTCTTTCAGTTAGAGCAATTATCACTTAAAACTGCAAAATGTTTGAAATATAAAGCGCCCCTGTCATCTCTTCACTATTCGAGTATATTTAAAATTGAAGATCTATAACGATGTAAGAAACAGTAAAGCACAGAGCAACACTGATGTGTCTTTCTAATTGAAGGTTGCTCTCCACCTTCAGGCCACAGGTGGCCCGTCGGGACCATCCGACCGCCGTGTCATGCTTAGCTGAGGCTGCGGATAGGAGGGGCGTGGGGTCAGCACACTGCTCTCCCGTCTTTGACCAGAGCCGCTACTATCGGTCGAGTAGCTCCTCAATTGGCATCACGAGGCTGAGTGCACCCTGAAAAATGGCAACAGTGCATTGCGGCCCGGATGGTCGCCCATCCAAGTGCCGGCCAAGCCCGACAGCGCTTAACTTCGGTGATCTGACGGGACGCGGTGTATCCACTGCGGCAAGGCCGTTGCCCAATTGAAGGTTGCTAGACACAAAATGATATAGTGACAGAAGAATGGATAAACATTGCCGGAGATGGCTACAATATTGTACTCATAGTGATAAGTGTTGGAATGAAAGCAAATTATTTGGTAATGAAGTCATCTACAAACTCTAAGCAGTCAAAAGACCGAATTTCATACTTTGCTACCTAACAATTAGGACAGTATACTGAGATTATCTCGATAGCCAAAGAAGACAGGCAGGTGTTGCTTCGCACTGAAAGAGGTGTCCCGTTGAAAGACTGACTGACAGCTCAGTGGACTGCCTGTCTCTGAGCTGTGAGATACTTTAGGAGGTGATGAAAGGCAATCCCATTACCAAGAAACCAGTTGTTAAAACTGTACCATTCTCATTGGCTGGACGACATGGAGGACCTTACCAAAATCCAGCATATAAACATCAAGTCAAATTCCGGCCAACAATGGTAGGTCCAGCAACGGGACACTGCTTGAGAACAATCGCCAGTTCCCGTGTTGAACACTAGCTGCCGAACAGGGATATTGAAAGGTACATCAGAAAGTTAGGACTCCTATAGTGAAGACTGGCAGAGGTGGTTACCGGCATTGATCGTTCATAGAGTGACACTAAAAATTGAGGTGACCATTGGAAAAGACGATACAATGGAAAAATCAGCTCCACTGATGACAGAAGGGGGGAAAATTAACAAAACTGGCGAACAGGGGCAGATCAATTACAAGATCATTCTGAGTTCACATTCGAAGTTTATTCTAATCAACTTGGTTCATTTGGTGACCACTCGGAGTCTACAGTGAGGAATTTAATTGAAAGACGATTGAAAAAGCTATCTGGGACTACGAGAGTTCATTCAGAGGTGACACGGGAATCGTACAGGCGATTCTTTCACGAAATTCCGATGTATCATACTAAGTAATTTACATGCTACTTTGCGTAAAGTGTTCCGACTCCGCCTTCTGGAGGCATACGTGTCTTTCTTTCTACTCAATTTTTTGGCTTTCATTCTGACGTCTATTGGCGCTTTTTGACATCTTCATCTTCCATTTTGGGTTGGATAGTCTTTCATGTCGCCGATGGTTGAGCCTTTAATCATTTGTCTGCACTCCTCTCGTCCGAGCTCAACTTCGCAATATCACATGGACATTGCGTGTGCATTACAATTACTGTAGATAATACACAATGCGTTACTGTTGTGAGACAACAGGTCTATGAAAACTGCATCACTTTGGCCATTGAGTGCCCCCTCACCTGGAGAGTGATTAGGCAGGAATCCTGGAATGAGGATGGTGTTAAGCTGTTATGAGTGTCGCCTCCAAAGCCGCGGTACAAGAAGATGAAAGCTGCCAGCCGTAATGCAGTGGTCACACGACCCCGCGAGATACTCCTTGGGAATTCGACACGCCGTGCCAACTTCACTAGGTGCTCACGCTTACATGTAGCGCGTATTCCGTCATGTGATGGCATAAATTACTAAAAACATTTTAATTTTGTTTAATTTGTGTAACGCATCTCAGAGGGCCAACTATTAATTTGTTAGAACTAAGTCATAAACATTATCCCAAAATATTTTTAGTGCTTGTAGAATAATTTCACTAGTGTGTTATTAACCTATATGGAGACGTTTTGGCGACAACCACATTTCTCATGTAACTACTGTTTGGCGATGACCCTTCGTCAAGATTTCGGTTAGGGGTTTCGACTCCAGTTTTTCTTATACTGTAAGGTTCCACTGTGTTCAGGATTCCAGCAACCAGTTTATTTGTGTTCAGAGATTCCTTGCTTGTTTATATGCAACACTGCGTTAAATACACACTTTCGCTATATTTCAAAAGGAACTTTGAACAGGGAAACAGTTCCCATGATTATGTTTTGAAAGTAGTTGAGACAGACAACTCCTATGAGCTTACTAGCTTCCTCAGCGTGACTAATTATCTCCTGATTTTCTTATTTACTGCCGAGTGGATGTTAACATGTCGCCAAAGTTTTTCTATAAGTGTTTCTCACAAATGATGAACACGAATCTCTTTTGTTTTTTGACTTAAAAGTATTTTCTCTTTGAAAAACTCAAAATTTTTTACATCCACTAACAACTATGACAAGTTTATTAAATGACAGGAGGGAAAACAATGATCGTCATCGTTATTTCATTTCGGAAACCAAGATTCACTTGATGCCTGTAAAATAGAACCAAAAGAATCTGGTGCAAATACAGAGCATACGCAAAAATGTAACTAAAATTAAAGCTAAATAAAACATTATCAAAAAGTAAATTAGTGCACAAAAACAGTTTGTTTCCTTAACCATTTTGAATGAATATCGAATGAAAAATTTCTTCCAGAAATCGCTGTCTCGATTGTCTCCTTCAGCCAAGGCACAGCGTAACTATGTCCACATTTGACACATGACACATTTAACCACACCTCTCTGCAGATGTCTTGAAAGAACTTCTTGTCACTAAACGCGCAGGTTTCATCGCTCAAGGCTGGTGTATCCCCATCGTTGATATCCATTCCATTATCCTTGTCCACAAGGACAGGGTCGCAGGAATCTGATGAAGAATCAGTAGTTTCGTAGGTGTGATTTTTTTGGTTCTAAAGATCGTTGATTTTCCCCACTCCTGTCCGCTACCCAGCCTCCAACCCCGGAAAAACTCAACGACTACTTCTTAAAATACCTTGCTCTACAAATCCCAATATGGTGTCCAGTGACGAGGCTGATGGTAAGTTTCTTCTTGTTAAAGATGCTAAGAGAAGATATGTCGAACACAGAAATGGCATTTGTAATCCTCATGGAATACCAGAGTTTTGAAAATACCGCTTCAGTTGTAAATTAATTTATTTTCACAAGACCGGTTTCGGCCCGTTATAAGCTTATATTTAGGTGTCGTAGTTGTGCTGTGGTTCCAGAGCGCTGCGTGTACCAGGCGGGCTGTGGTGCCTATGAGAGCAGAACGGGGATTATTTACACTAACCCACATAAGCAAAATGGCTCCTACTACATGTAATCTAAAGGTGTGGGTGACTAAAGATGTATATCTCAAAGTAGCTTAGGACTCTGCACTCCGAATATCATCGTGAAATTACTTTAAACTATCCACAAGGATATGTAATGAATACCTACCAAGGGTTTGCAACCTAGAACAAAAACCAATTCGCACAGTAACAGGCGCTGCATCCCCCCAACTTGGAAGGAAGATTGCAGCTGCTCACTGGTGTCTTCTACCGGGAGTTGGCAGTGTTCAAAGTCCTGGCCACCAGTCTGCAACACCTCCCATACCCCTTTGGGGAGGAGTGCCCACATATACAACTATAGCCGTTTTTATAACTTCTCCTCTATGTCAAATTCTAAAGGTGGCAGGGGTAAAATACACGGAGCGAAAGGGTATTTACAATTTGTACAGAAACCAGATGGCAGTTATAAGAGTAGAGGGGCATGAAAGGGAAGCAGTGGTTGGGAAAGGAGTGAGACAGGGTTGTAGCCTCTTCCCGACGTTATTCATTCTGTATATTGAGCAAGCAGTAAAGGAAACAAAGGAAAAATTCGGAGAAGGAATTGAAATCTATGGAGAAGAAATAAAAACTTTGAGGTTCGCCGACGGCATTGTAATTCTGTCAGAGACAGCATAGGACTTGGAAGAGCAGTTGAACGGGATGGACAGAGTCTTGAAAGGGGATATAAGATGAACATCAACAAAAGCAAAATGAGGATAATGGAATGTAGTCGAATTATGTCGGGTGATGCTGAGGGAATTAGATTAGGAAATGAGGCACTTGAAGCAGTAAAGGTGTTTTGCTATTTGTGGAGCAAAATAACTGATGATGGTCGAAGTAGAGAGGATATAAAATGTAGACTGGTAATGGCAAGGAGAACATTTCTGAAGAAGAGGAAATTGTTAACATCGAGTACAGATTTAAGTGTCAGGAAGTCGTTTCTGAAAGTATTTCTATTGAGTGTAGCCATGTATGGAAGTGAAACGTAGTTTGGACAGGAAGAGAATAGAAGCTTTCGAAATGTGGTGTTACGGAAGAATGCTGAAGATTAGATGGGTAGATCACATAACTAATGAGGAGGTATTGAGTATGATTGGGGAGAAGAGGAGTTTGTGGCACAACTTGATAAGAAGGAGGGACCGGTTGGTAGGACATGTTCTGAGGCATCAAGGGATCACAAATTTAGCATTGGAGGGCAGCGTGGAGGGTAAAAATCGTTGAGGGAGACCAAGAGATGAATACACTAAGCAGATTCAGAAGGATGTAAGTTGCAGTACGTAATGGGAGATGAAGAAGCTTGCACAGGATAGAGTGGCGTGGAGAGCTGCATGACACCAGTCTCAGTACTGAAGACCAGAACAACAACATTTATCGGCCAGTTTCGGTTGGAAAAATGCGGAATCTGCTGTGTAGCAACGTGGAGTAGTCTTGCTTCAACCCCTGTAGTTTTAGAAAGTTATTATAAATAGCGGCGCTATATGTAGCCTTCGAAATGGTTCTGTAACGGAGGTGTGGTCAAGCAGAGCCTGTCTTTGAATTTCTTTAGGCGGGAAACCAGAGCATCGCAGGTATTCATAGACACGTGCTGGCCGCAACTGTGACTCCAGCAGAGTTGAAATTAGCGGACACTTTCATCATTCAAGGTGACTGACAGGTCACATCCAGACGCCTCGTCGCTCACCTGGACCTCTCTGATGGTAGTGCTGACACACACGTCCACCATTTGGGGTACTCAGACGTATATGCCTCACGTGTTCCTTGCCGCCTAACTCAAGACCTTAAACAAGAACGAAGGATCATGTTTGTGGAATTGCTTAAGCTTTCGAGGCTGTGACCATTTTTTGTCTACTATCGTCACAGGCGATGAAAGAAAACGTCAATCTGTGGAGTGCAGTCTAACCACCCCTTTTCCGACGAACAAGTTCAAAGTCACAGTCTCAACCTGTCACTTGACGGAGACTGTCTTCTGGGACTCTGATGGGGTTATTCTGTTTGACGTCCTCTCTCATTAGGCCACGATCAGATCTAAAGTGTATTGTGCTGGAATGGAAATGAAGTAGCAAGTTTCTTGAGAGAGCGTAGGGGAAACCCGCACCGCCGTACTAGCCAAGGTCCTCGTGGAGGTGGTTTGCCGTTGCCATCCTCCGGCCGAAATGGGGATGAATGATGATGATGAAGACGACACAACAACACATCTACATACATACATACATACTCTGCAATCCACCATACGGTGCGTGGCGGAGGTTGCCTCATACCAAGCAGCTTCTCTCCCTGTTCCACTAACCAACAGAACGAGGGAAAAATGACTGCCTATATGCCCCTGTACGAGCCCTAATCACTCTTATCTTTGTGGTCTTTCCGCGAAATATAAGTTGGCGGCAGTAAAATTGTACTGCAGCCCGCCTCAATTGCTGGTTCTCAAAATTTCCTCAGAAGCGAATCACGAAAAGAGCGCCTCCTTTCCTCGAGAGACTCCCACCCGAGTTCCTGAAGCATTTCCGTAACACTTGCGTGATGTTAAAACCTACCAGTAACAAATCTAGCAGCCTGCCTCTGAATTACTTCTATGCCCTCCCTCAATCCGACACCATAGGGATCACAAACCATCGAGCAGTGCTCAAGAATAGGTCGCATTAGTGTTTTAGAAGCGGTCTCCTTTACAGATGAACCACATCTTTCCAAACTTCTACCAGCAAACCGAAGACGACTATCCAACTTCCCCACAACTGCGATTACATGCTTGTCCCACTTCATATCGCTCTGCAATGTTACGCCCAAATATTTAATCGACGTGACTGTGTCAAGCGCTACAATACTAATGCAGTATACAAACATTACGGAATTCTTTTTCCTATTCATCTGTATTTATTTACGTTTATCTGTGTTTAGAGTGAGCTACCATTCTTTATGTGGTATCACCGCCAGACACCACACTTGCTAGGTGGTATCCTTTAAATCGGCCGAGGTCTGTTAGTATGCGTCGCACCCGCGTGTCGCCAATAGCAGTGATTGCAGACTTACTAGCACTCGCCCCAGTTGTACAGCCGACTTTGCTAGCGATGGTTCAATGTCTACTTACACTCTTATTTTCAGAGACGACAGTTTATCATAGCCTTCAGCTACGCCATTTGCTACGACCTAGCAAGGTGCAATATTCACATACTATTGATATTGATATTGTGAATCATGGACCGTCAAGAGCGACGTTCATCATTAATGGATTTAAGTTAAGTATCAAACTACTTACGTTCGCTTTCTGAATTCTAATTCCTTGTCATGTTCCAGACCTCACGTCTGTATAGATCTTCCCTCCTCACGCCAGCCTGCGTGAGCTAAAACGCTTTAATTTTGGCCTCCTCTTGTTAACACGGTGTTGGCTCTTCAGCCAACACATTGGCGACGAGTCAAAATAGTGTTCTTAACTATCCTGCCCTGATTTAATTGTGTAATGGCTTCGCCACATTCTCCAGATGTACTGTCCGAATTTTATCGCTTACAGAATCAGGAGACGCAGACATTACTGGATGCCCTTCGACAGCTCGTCCAGGGTCAACGTGCAATGCCAACCGATGCGGCAGCCGCCGCTCCACCGCTAACGCAGCCACAACACGCAGTTGCACCGAATTTCCGATCTTTTTATACTGCAGTGGAAAGCTGGACGGAGTGGTCATGCCAATCTGGATTCCATCTCGCCGCCTACAGAATTCAAGGTAACGAGCCGCAGCCTTTTCTTTTGTCGTCCGTCGGGGTGCAAACTTACCGTGTGATAGTCAAATTATTTCCTCGACGCGACGTAGCAACTCTATCCTACGACGAAATTTTGTCTGCATTAGATGCATATTTCAAGCAATCAGTCAATGTAGTTGCGACACGATATACCTTTTTTGGTACAAAACGTACGGCAGGTCAGACTAATCGGGAGTGGGTTGCAACCTTGTAAGGTCTTACTAGGGATTGTGCCTATGAGTGTCAATGTGGACTCCCATATTCAGATACTATGGTACGTGATGCAATTGCACAGAACATTTGTGATGTTCCTGTAAGGGAACAGATTTTGGAACTAGTCAATCCCATCCTTCAACAAGGGAGGGACATATTGGATCGGCAGGACACACCTGACTTTGCCCTGGAATCATATGAAACTTCGCCAGCCGTGTGTCAGGTTCAGCGGCCCGCCAGACGAGCTGCGCTGAGCAGTAAACAGTCCTCGCGCCTGGCCGCGCCACCGCCGCCAGGCTCTCAGCCACGTGTGCCGCGCCGGTAAGCAAATGCAGTGCTCAAATCATGCCCGCGGTGCGGTACTAAACATTCGCGTGATAATTGCCCGTCACACAAAGCTATTTGCTTTTGCCCTAATAAAAAAGGACATGTTCAGAGTGTTTTCCAGAAAAAGCTCAGATCGGAAACTCAAAACCATTCCAGGCCCTTTGCTTCGCGCCGGAATCGGAATCAAACCAAGGATACTCAGGCTCGCGAAACTTCGCCCATGGAAATTAATGTAGTTCATTCCACTCCGTCCAGTGCCACTCTCTCTAACAGTGACTGTGTTCGTCCCACAAATAGTGTGCATCGACATCGCCGAAACACCTGTCAAGTCGCAAGTGATTTTGTACCAATGTCAGTTCACGTTGCACGAGACAGTCGCTCTTGTCGTCAGCAGGACAATAAACTTTTTGTTGACTTGGACATTCATGGCAAAGTGATAACATTTCAGCTCGATACCGGATCAGCAGTTTCACTGATCAGTCAAGACACTTACAAACAGCTGGGCACATCTCCGTTGCGTGATGCATATTTTACGTTAACTAGCTATTCAGGTCAATAGATCCCCGTGTTAGTACAGTGCAGCCTTCTTGCAACTTACAAAGGACAAACAAAACTTGTATCATTTTAAGTCCATCGTTCTTCTTCTGCACTGAAATTGTTTGGTTTCGATTTATTTCAGTTGTTTAACTTGTCTATAGTAAATCAGGTCCTATCAGTGAACCAGACTATGCCTTCAGACAATCTTTCTCGTCTATATGAAGAACTTGCAGACTTTTTTGCACCATACCTCGGTTGCGCTAAGAACTATAAAGCACAAATGGAACTGAAAGTAAACGCGCAACCGAAATATTTCAGAGTGCGGAATGTTCCCCACGCATTGCGTGATGAGGTTGCTAAAACATTAAACGATTTGGAATCACAAGGTGTAATTGAACGTGTGCAGGCTTCTCTCTGGGCATCACCCTCAGTAATTTTGCCAAAACCTTCGGGAAAATTGAGACTTTGTGTGGACTTCAAGCCCACAGTGAATTCACAACTAGTGATTGCAACGTTTCCTTTACCCCGCCTGGAAGATCTTTTTCACAAACTGTGCCCGGGCAAATATTTTTCGAAATGTGGCCTGTAATTGCAAATACCGGTGGACGAAGAATCCCAGCGCGTTTCGGTGGTTAACACACATCTTGGTTTGTATCAATTCAAACGACTGCCATTCGGGTGTGCATCCGCCCCTGCATTGTTTCAGAAATATCTCCAAACTTTTTGTGCGTCGGTCCCTAATGCAGCAAACTATCTGGACGATATTGTAATCTCCGGAAAGTCGAAAGAAGAACATTTAGCCAATCTCAGAACATTATTTCAGGTCTTGCAACAAAATGGTCTTCGCTTGCGGAAGGAAAGATGTGTGATTTTTGCTCGTGACTTCCCATACCTGGGCCATGCATACATCCCAGTCCCACACACCTCCGTGCCATAAATGACTTGCATTCACAGCAGAATTTGAAGCAGCTACAGAGTGTGCTGGGAAAAATTAATTGTTATCACAAATATATGACGCATGCCTCTTCCATTTCAGCTCCGCTTCATCCCTTACGCCGGAAAGGTGTTCCGTTCGTCTGGACGACGGAATGTGAACGCGCCTTTCGCCTGTTGAAATCGGCGTTGCTTTCCAATACTTGCCTTACGCCATTCGATCCCCAGAAGCCACTTTTGTTGATGGTGGATGCATAGGATTTCGGGATCGGTTCTGTGCTTGCACACAAAGATGGCTCGCACGATCTCCCTATTGCCTTTGTGTCCAAATCGCCCTCATCTGCGCAACTAAATTATTCACAGATCGAGAAAGAAGCATTGGCTCTCGTATTTGGTGTTACAAAGTTTCATGACTTCTTGTATTGTCGTCACTTTAGCATAATCACAGACCACAAAACTTTGACATCGCTTTTTCATCCGAACAAGCCTGTACCTCCACGTACAGCGCAGAAATTCATTCGCTGGTCTATTTTCCTCTCCTGGCCCAGGTGAAATGTTTTGTAGCCCGACGCTCTTCTCTCTCACCCGAAGCAGAAGGAGGAGAGGACTTGACCAGAAGTCCGTCCACAGCTACGATCCACTGAGCACTGTTTCCCAGAATCACTCTCACACATTGGTCGCTTCACTTAGCAATTGTGGGACCGTACTCATCACTCTTCCTTTTCTCTGTCGTCTCTACTACGGCCCCTAGGGTACAAGTTTACAGAATACACATGCAGTTATAAGAACATCCTTCCCACAATTTCCTCATGTAATAAAATCCCTAAACCCCACATACCAAATGTAGTCCAAGGTAACACCGAGATGATGACCTAAAATATTTAAGTTAATCCCACTGACAAAGTTGTTTAAACTGAGAGAGTAGCATCGTACTTCTCAACTTCTTGGTGTGACGTGGGCAACTCATCGGATCTCGACTGTGCTTGTTTTTTCTTCCAGTTGAGAGAAAGACATAGCTTTGTACACATTGTCGCTTTACACTGAGCTGACCAAAGACATAGGATAGTGATGCATATGAATACCAATGGCACTAGAGTGATGTACATAATGTATAAACCGGCAGTAAATTGACATACTATCATTTGTACTCAGTCGATTCGTGTCAAAAGGTTTCCGATGTGATTATGGCCGTACAACGGGTACTGACAGACTTTGAATGCGGAATGGTAGTAGAAGTTACGCACAAGGGACATTCCATTTCTGGTATCGTTATGGAATTCAGTATTTCGGGATCCAGGCATTACCTCTCACCATAACAAAGCAGTCACCGACGGCCTTCACTTAATGATCGAGTGCAGATGTGTGGTTGCAGAGTCGTCAGTGCTAACATTTAAACATTCATGGTGGTGTCTGTATGTCTTATATCGTGTCTCCCTACCACTTTCGCGCGACGACGTTCTGAGCGTGTTTTTTAGGGAATTAACTAGTTTGAACCTGGGACCTGTTGCTGGTAAGGAGACGCCAGACCACACATGTAGAATTCAGAACAGTTCAGTGAGACTAGCGATGATATAACCAAATACTAAATGATCTCAGCGTCAGCTCCACTGCACTCCCTGTAAAAGAATCTTAATACTAACTAAATTTAATGGAAAGGGTTCAAGGCTTTCCTATTTTTAGTTAGCTGGTAAAATAACGTCGAAAAAGCAGTTAAGTTTACCATTAGAAATTTTTTTCTACTCACAAAACATCGTTTATAAATTGCACTATTGATAAAAGGAAATGTTTTAATACAGGATGGTAAAAACCAACTGCGTTCAACAAAAATGTGAACGAATATTCCCTGAATGGGTTTCCAAGTTCTACAATGGATCGAAGGATGACCTATGCCATATCACATCTATAATCTATGTTTAATTTAAGTTTCACAAAAGAGAAAACTATCAAAATGGTCACAGTGACCCTCAATTATCTTTAATTACTTATCTAACGTGTCGTAAGTTACAGTGGCCGATGTGGTTTCTCAATAACTTTGTAAAAGAAAAATCATCGCGTTTCAGATTTTTACTTCAAGTGGCAAATGTGAACACCATGAGCTTTAATTGACGATCCACACTAGTATTGCGCAAAAAGGGGGTGTAACAGATGAGACTTCTGCAGTTCTGAGTGAAGCCTTATGCTCTCAAAAATGCGTCATCGCGTGCGTTCATTACCTTGTTGGTGTTTAGGCAGCGTCAGGGCAGCGGCGGGCAGCACAGCTCCCCTCACCTCGCCATCTCGGAAGCAACTCTCTCCTAACTTCTCCTTACTACAATTTACCGAAGTTGGTTTAAAAAAAAACTATCTGGCTGTGTTTTCATCTCACCAATCAGGGTCTCAATGTTAACCTTAAGCTCCGCCTACAAAAATTCTGTCTATCCAATGAGAAACGTTATACTTTTCGTGGTGGGACAATGTTTTTAAAGTTTGCAACGTAACAGAGACGCGAAAAAGTCTCACACTATAACCTGCACCTGGTGTGGTCCTTTTAGCGTTATCGTGAGATCTATACTGTTCTTCTGGAGGGCTCTATCTTTTAACATGGGCTGGGGGGTGGTCCTTGACGTAACAGAGACGCCGAAAAGTCTCACTCTAAAACAGCCGGGTGGTAGTCTTAGAGCTAGGCTGGCGACGTGTGTGTCCAGTCCGTCCCTTATCGTAGGGCCTTCTAGCTAACCACGGTTCTGCTCTCGGCTTCTGTTCTCGTTTCTCCCCTCGGAACTGCATCGGTCTCATGGTGGGAAGGTATGATATGCATTTAGGCATTCTTGTCTTAGTCTGAGGTATTCCATTTGCTCACTCGTTACTCGTATTACTTTGGTTAATTTAATGTCACGATTTATTCGGAGCTATATGACATACTACTGAATTTTCTTATCATGTCAGGGTTTTCATGGAAGGTGTTGGATTTGCCTGACACCTTACAAACAGACAAACGTATCCGTCAATAGACTGCGGTGACATTTGGTGTTAATGGGCCATGGCAGCACACGATCGACGCGAGTGCCTTTTGTAATGTCACCACATCGCCTGCAGCGCCTCTCATGTGCTCGTGACCATATCGATTAAACAACAGACGAGTGAAAAAACGTGGTCTTGTCAGATGGATCCCGATTTCAGTTGGTAAGAGCTGACGGTATGGTTAGATTATGGCGCAGACGCCACGAAGCCATGGACCTAAGTTGTCAATTGTATGAAGAACATTCTGGACAGTTCTAGCCAGTCATTTGACCACTCAGATTGTCTGACGCAATTCCATCGAACAATTAAGCGATATGAATGAAATTTTCACTCCGCAGTGGAGTGTGTGCTGATATGAAACTTCCCGGCAGATTAAATCTGTGTGCCTGACCGAGACTCGAAATCGGGAACTTTGCCTTTCTGGGGCTAGTGCTGTATTATCTGAGGTACCCAAGCGCGACTCACTTCCCGTCCTCACAGCCTCCCGAACTTCACAGAAGCTCTCCTGCGGAACTAGCAAGGAGCGCTTCTGTGAAGTCTGGTAGGTAGGAGACGATGTACTGGTGGAGGGCCGTGAGGTGTGCTTGAGTAGCTCAGATGCTAGAGCACTTTCCCGCGAAAGGCAAAGGTCCCGAGTTCGAGTCTCGGTCCGGCACACAGTTTTAATCTGCCACGAACTTTCTATTGAGAGACATGATCGAAAGAACAGTTCGCGCATTAAATCCAGCACCGGCAACACTTTTGCAATTATGGACGTCTTTAGAGGCAGCATGGCTCCTTACTAATTAAGTCCACGCCACTTCGAGTTGCTGCGCCACGATGGGCAAAATGTAGGTCCGACACTGTATTAGGAGGTATCCCATTACTTTTCTCACCTCCGATGTTATATTGATGGCTTTTATCTATTTGAGTTCCAGCGAGTATCCGAAGCTTGTCATCATTTGGTCACTCAATCGGATTCATGTCTTCCGTCTACGTCTGAGAGGATTATAGCTTTTCAACCCTAACACTCAGTCCATCTATCTCAAACAAGCTTCTCGTTGTCAGACCCTTCACTCTGCATTGATAGGTTCTGATTCAATTTACATAAGCAGTTTCGAAGAAAAATCGACTAAATTCCCATTAAGCGAATGTCGCGTGACTCAAGCTTGGATTCAGCATCTGATAGTTTGTAAAATTATCAGGCTTTCGCAATTCTAAAGAGCTAGATTGATAATGTTTTAAAGTCTAGCTAATAATCTATTATTACCTCCGAAACATGTTTTAAATGGCTATCAATCTCGTATTTACTGTACAACTAATATTGATGCAAGTTAATCACTATTGTACTACCATTTCTTCACACGAAAGCAGCAATAAGTTCATCATTCCAACCCAAATGATATTAACGTTCCACACAGTTATCGACTCACAGCTTTTCGCGAGAAACTGCAAGTCGTTCAGTGTCTCCTTAAAAATAAGTACTGCTCATAATATGTCACGAAACACACCATGCGGAGCTTTGACTACAACATTAATGTTCACACCTACTGTGTCCAGACTAAGCGCCTGTAGCTGTCGCTTCCCGCGAAGCAGACATGTACACCGGCCCCCGGACCGAGTAGGGGTCAGCCTGGTCGGTCTTCCCGGAAACACTGACGCTTCCCAGAGATCACCAGGAGGCGTCCACGGCGCCGCAAGAGGTCGCTACACTTTTCTGACCTCTTTCCTTCCGCTCGACACGTGACTGCAAATAGAGCCAGCCATATCCATGCGCCAAGCAGTATTTAGGGTTACATTTCGAGGGTGGGATTCCCTCACCTCTTCATCGAGGACTAGCACTGCCTGGGCTACTCTCAGGGTGCATCTTCGACGTGGAAAGGCCTCACCATTTCCTTGCCCTGTCGTCTGCTCGCCGTTACCGCTGCTCGCCGTCCGGTCCTCCTCGCCGCCGCCGCCATCGCCGCCACCGCCGCCTGCCGGTGCTCGCCGCCGCCGTTCGCTCTCTGCGTGCTGTTGCCGTCGTCGTCACCGCCTGCCTCCGCACCGCCGCCGCCGCCGCCGCTCGGTCACCGCCTGCCGGTGCTCACCGCCGCCGCCGCCGCCAGGTCGCCGCCGCCATCGTCGTCGTCGTCGCCGCCTGCCGCCGCATCGCCGCCGCCGCTCGGTCGCCGCCTGCTGGTGCTCGCCGCCGCCGTCTGCCGCCGGCGCCGCCGCGGCCTTTCTCGCGCGCTGTCACCATGTCCCAACCCACCACCACTATCATTTTTACCTCTCCCTCCGCTGCTCCAACCAACATCACATGGAGCTCATCCTCCACCTCCCTTCCCGTCCTTCCTTCTCTCCCTGTCCACCCCACCCCTGCGCCACTTTCGGCTGTAACCACACCTCAACTCCCCCTCCCCTATCACTGTCGCCCCATCAACAGCTACTGACTTTCCGCCGCTCCCTGCATCGCCTCCGACGGGCTCCAAGCCAGCATGGATTCCGGCTCGACGTTCCACTGTCTCTGTGACACCCGCGCCCACTTCCTCTGCGTCATCCGCTGCTCAGGGTGGTCCTGCCCCCCGCCATCTCCCCCTGCAACCCGTCCCCCAGCCCCCTCTCCACCCAGTCGTGACCACGAAACCTTCAAAGCACCTGAATGTAGACCCTTCCCCCGAAATCTCCTCCTAAAAAACCCCCAATCCCCGTGACCCACCCACCCCCACTTACGCGACCCCAGCCACCCACACCTTTGTCCTCTCCAATCCTGACCCTCAATTCCTTGATGCCCGCTCCCTCACCCTTGCCATCCGGAAATACTACCCCAATGCCCCCATCTCCCTTCTGATTCCTCGCAAGGACTCGGTCCTCATTAAATCCCCCAATTCTTCATTCCACACCGATCTCCTCTCCCACATTCCCTGTATCCAATTTGGCCAACGTGCAACCCTCACCCCCTACCACATCCTGTCCTCTCCCCGTCAGCCTCAACCTCCCTGACGCCCGCCGACCTTCACTGCTGTGATCACGAAGCTTAGTCCCATGATCACGGAGGCTGAGGTGTTGGCGGAATTCAACTCCTGGCCCGATATTGAAATCCGCTCAGCCCATTGTATCTTCAATGATGCCGGGCCAACTTTTCTCGTGCGGATATTCACCGAATCCTCCTCTTCCGTTGACTGCCTCCTCACTGAGGGAGCCCTCATCTACAATCGCCGTCATAAGGTGGACCCCTCCAGTTCCCCAGTCCAGTCCTACCGCTGCCAACGCTGTCTCATGTACAATGACCACGTTACCTCTGCCTGCAAGAACCCCCTAACTTGTCCCCACTGCAAAGCTTCACACTTCCTCAAGAATTACCCCAACCTCACCTCTCCCCCCTCCTGCAACACTTGCAACGAACCAAATCCTACCTACTCCTCAAAGTGTAAAGCAAAACCTCCTCCAGTCACCCCTGAGCTCACCGTCCCTGTCCGTCCTGTTGATGACTCCATCCACCCCAACAACTCGCTCCGCCATCGACCTACTGCAGAGTACATCACCCATTTCATCACCATACTGCTCCAAAACATCCAGCCCTCCAGTGCTCCCACACACTTTCCCAAATTGCCCTCGCTGCCTGTTCCATCTTACCACCTATGCCACATACTCCCACAATCAGGCCCGCTTCACCTTCACCCCCCGCACCACCCTCGTGTAACTCTCCCCTCCCATGGTACAACAACCCTACCGTATCCTGTACCACAACATTCGCTCCCTGCCCACCGACAAACGCCTCTTCCTCCACACCCTTCGTCAACACCATGTGGATGCCTTCGTCTTAAATGAAACCTTCCTTCAACCCTGTATCTCCATCTCCATGGCTCCTTACACCCTTCACCGCACTGATAGCCCGTACCCTCTGGTGCATGGCGGAGTTGCTATAGGCCACCTCAGGCACCTCCCTGTCCGGCCCCAAACTCTCCTTAACAATCCTGCCGAGCATCTCACCCTCAGCCTCTTCATCCCCAACCTTACCATCACCTTTGCCCCCATTTATGTCCGCCATTGCACCCCCATACCGTACAATTTCCTTACTGGGAACCGCCCCGCTCCCCAGTACCCTCTCCTCCTTAATGACCGTCCCTTTCCTGACAACCTCAGTAAGGCCAACCACTTTGCCTCTCACCTCTCTGATGTTTTTTTCCATTCGAGATGATCCCCACATTGATTATTCCTTCTTCTCTGACATCATGGACTGTACGAATACCTCTGTTCCTGCCTTGCTCCTAGCTTCCAGTACTTGGGCCACACACCACCATCTGAACTTGACACTCCCATCACTACACAGGACATCGGCCTCACACTCTCCACTAAACGCAACACTGCTCCTGGCATTACCTACCGCCACCTCAAACACTGCCCTCCCTCTTTCCTTTCAATCCTTGCCGCCCTGTACAATGTCATCCTTGCCATTGGCTTCTATCCCGACCTGTGGAAAACCTCCTATATCCTGCTTTTCTCCAAACCCAACAAGCCTCCATTTGATGCCTCTTCCTATCGTCCAATCTGTCTCACATCGGAATCCATCCTTTTCCGGCGCATCCATCACCACCTCAGCCAAAACCGCCTCCTCCCCACCACGTAATGTGGCTTCCGACCTTCGTTCTCTGCTGATGACCAACTCCTCCACCTCACTCATCTCCTCTCCCTCCAGCTTAACTCTCGTCGCTCCTCCATTTTTGTCTCCCTTGACCTCGAAAAGGCCTACGACCGTGTCTGGCATCCCGGTCTCCTGTTTAAACTCCAAACCTACACCCTTCCTATTAATTACATCTGTGTGATAGCCTCCTTCCTCTCCCACCGCCCCTCCTATGTTACCATCCATAATGTCACTTCCCACACCTTCTACCCCTCTGCCGGTGTGCCACAGGGCTCTGTCCTCTCCCCTCTCCTCTACCTCCTGTACACAGCAGATTTGCCCCAACCACCCCCCCCCCCCACTCTATTACACCTCTTGCAATATACTGATGACACCGCATTCCTCGCCCTCGCTCCTACCCTCCAACGTTCCCAACGTCTTCTCCAGAATCACCTTGACCTTTTTGTGCATTGGTGTAACCAGTGGCTCCTGGCAATCAATCCTTCCAAGACCCAGACAATGATTGTAGGTCGCACCATTCGCTCCTTCCAGCTCCTGGATTTCTCCCTTACTGTCTGCGTTCGTCCTGTCCGCCTCACCCCCACCCTCACCTACCTTGGCCTCACCATTGACCGTCACCTCACCTGGATCCCTCATCTTCTCTCCATCCAATCCAAAGCCCACCACCGCCTCCAGCTCCTGAAACTCCTCTCTGGCCGGATATGGGGGTTGCACCGCTCTACCATCCTCCACACCTACAAATCCTTAATCCGTCCCATCCTTTGCTATGCCAGTCCTGCGTGGATATCTGCACCCACCCCCCCCCCCACCCCCCGAAATTCTATAAGTCCCTCCAGATCCTTGAGCGTCACGCACTCCGCCTCGCCTTCCATATACGCCTCCTGTCCCCCCCCCCCCCCCCCCCCCGCGGATCCTCTATGATCTCATCCCTTTCCCCCATCTGCTCCTATTTTGCAAACATATCCGCATCCTCTACACCTTCCACCACCTTGAACCCCCTCATCCTCTGGTTGCTCCTCTCCTCTCCCATCCCCACCCCCTACCACGTCTTCACCCTTGTATTCCCCCTACCCTCCACCTCTACACCCTACATCTCCTTTCCCAAGGTGGCTTTCATGAACTCCCCATCCCGGATGGTGCCCTCCTGTCCTCCATTTATCCCTCCTATCAACTCTGATCCTCACTCCCCATCCTTTCCTCTGTCCTTTTCCTGGGATCCCTCTCCCCCCTTCCTTCCTCTTTTTTACCACCTCCCCTCTTGCTGCCCCTTCTCTCCCCCGAGTCCTTTTGCATTTCCCTACACTCTGCCTCTTCTTATTCCCTCTTGCCTCTGGCCTCTGCCCTGCCCCTCTCCCCCCTTATGAGTCCTCTCCCTCCTTGGTTCCCCCCTTTCGTTTTCTCCTCTCCTACCTCCTTGTTTTTCCCCCTCCTCTAGGTCCCGCCCCCATCTGCCTTTGGCTCGGGAGTGTCGTATTTGTGCCACCGTTTTTCGTGTAGTGTTTTCCAGTGTGTGTTTTCCAGTGAGTGTTCCGTGGTGTGTCTTTAGGTATGTGTAGCGAACAGCCATCATACTGTCGCTGGGTGTGATTTTTTTTTATCTCTTGCGAACAGAAACCGGACTGTCACCATGTTTTTTTTAAAAATTGTGTGTCTACTATGTTACTTGTCCGATTCCAGTGTATTTTATCTACATTACCCTTTTGCTTTCTGTTTTATTTTTCCGCATTTTTCGCCGTTTTACACTTTAAGTCATCATCTTACTGCCTGTTTTTCCTTGTTTCTTTCTTCTTCCTTTTCTTACCAAAAAGTCTGTAGGCTGTAGAGCAGCGTACTAAGCTGCTGCCAGCCCGCCCCCTTCGGGGGTAATTGAAAATCAATAAAGAAAAAAAAACAGTATTTAGGCTGGCGCAGGAGCCTGGAGAGGTAGTTCACGCCGAGCGAGCCCACTGGTGTTATCGTAGTCGCCCGTCATCGTCCACCGCCGGAGCCATCCTTGTAAGGCCTCTACTCGTCCTCGGACTCAGGTGACGGCAACGTGGACTCTGCGCCGCTCTTCACGAGACACCCGGGGCTTGGTTTGGTGAAGTTGTATGGTTACTACATACAGTTTATGTTTGGAAGAATCTCTGATTTGGTTATTGGAGGATCAGTCGTACCTCACGAATATTGTTTTGTAAATTTTTAAGAAATACTTTAGTTTGAATAAAAACGCTATAGCTCACACTCTGAGATTTTCCTATCCGCGGGCGGCGGATATATTGACACCAAATTACTTGCAATGTAAGTCACTCAAAATTTCCAAATTTTCACAAAAATGTTGGAAACTGTAGTCGCTATTAAACTCTGATATAAGAACCGGCGACAT
Organism: Schistocerca gregaria; assembly: GCF_023897955.1. Taxonomy (NCBI): domain Eukaryota; kingdom Metazoa; phylum Arthropoda; class Insecta; order Orthoptera; family Acrididae; genus Schistocerca; species Schistocerca gregaria. The sequence continues at coordinate 212,652,213 of NC_064926.1, read as the reverse complement.
GCATAATTTCTTACATCTTAGCATAACTCTTCGGAGTACGGTTTAGCACTGATGTACACTGTACGCTGGTTCCCTAGCGACTCGCAGACATACAGAACTTCAACTTAAAGCCTTACTCAAAGCGCGGAACGGGCTTAATGCCTAGAGGCTTCTGAGTTAAGCAGCCAATTAGATAAGCTCGAGCACTTCAGTATTGGCGATATTCATTAGCTCATGTAATAAGATTACCGAAAGCAATCAATAAGAGTAATTATATATTCACGAAACCACATTTTCTTTTTTTTTTAAAAAAAAAAAGAGGGTTTTATCGCCAGTAACGAAATACTAGTTTATTTAACACCTATCTTTACTTCTGGCTGATTTTAAACAAAACTATGCACACTAGAATTCACGTTTCATTCTACACGAGTCGTGATTGCGTGACATTTGACAAAGCTCTTGATTGAACACATTGAAGCGCCACAGAAACTGGTGCATATTCAAATACAGAGATTTGTAAACAGGCGGAATACGGACTGCGGTGTGCAGCGCCCATATAAGAAAACAAGTGTGTTGTTAGATTAGTTACTGCTGCTCAAATGGCAGATTATCAAGATTTGAGTGAGTCTGAACGTCGTGTTATAGTCGGCGCATGAGCGGTGGGGCACAGCATCGCTGAAGTAGCGATGAAGTGGCGATTTCCCCTTACGACCCTTTCACGAGTATACCGTGAATATCACGAATTCGCCAAAGCATCAAATCTCCGAAGTCGCTGAGGCTGGAAAAAGATCCGGCAAGAACGGGACGAACAACGACTGAAGAGAATCGTTCAACGTGACAGAAGCGCAAAACTTCCGCAGATTGCTGCAGATTTCAATACTGGGCTACCAACAAATGTCATTCAGCAAAACATCTTCGATATGGGTTTTCGGAGCCAAAAGCTTACTTGCGTAGTTTTGAAGACAACACGACAAAAAGCTTTACGCCCCACCTGGGACCGCCGACACCGACATTGGGCTGTTGATGGGAGGAAACATGTAGCCTGGTCAGGCGAGTCTCGTTTCTAATTGCTTCGAGTGGATGGACATTTACGGGTATGGAGACAACCTCATGAATCCATGGACCCTGCATGTCAACAGGGAACTGTTCAAGCTGGTGGGGTCTGTGTAATGGTGCGGGCCGTGTGCAGTTGGAGTAATATTGGACCTCTGATACATCTAGATAGGACTCTGCAAGGTGGCACGTACATAAGCATCTCGTCTGATCATCTTCATCCATTCATCTAAATTGTGCATTATGACGGACTTGTCCAATTCCAACTGGCCAATGCGACACTCCACACGTCCAGAATTGCTGCAGAGTGGCTCCAGGAACACTCTTCTGGGTTTAAACACTTCCGTTAGCCACCAAACTCTCCGGAAATGAACACTATTTTACATCTGGGATGCATTGTAACTTACTGCTCAGAACAGATCTCCACCCCATCGTACTCTCACGAAGTTTTAGACAGTTACGCGGGATTCATGGTGTCAGTTCCTTCCAGAACAACTTGAGACACTAGTCGAGTTTACGCCACATCGCGTTGTGGCACTTCCGCGTGCTCGCGGAGGCCCTACATGATTTGGGGCAAGTGTACCAGTTTCTTTGGCTCTTCAGTGTAAAACACCTACATTTTATGTATGTCCTCCGTACATGTTCTCCTGTTCCCTATAACACCCACTAACTAAATGTAGTTACATACAAACTTTTGAAAGTGATTACTATTGCAGCAAAAATCTGAGAAATGGAAGTAAAGATATTATGGAAGAAGAATCCTCTTAGTTATAGTTCGAACACATCGTAAATGAATACCTTACAATCCCTAGATTAGTTTAGTGACAGAAAAGTTCTTTTGGTTTTTAGATAAAATTTCATATTTGGGAACGTATTGAAGAGACTGTAGCAAAATTTTTACAGTTTAGTAGTACTATTATTCCACGTCTCTATACGCAATAGGAGAAAGATAAAATAAAATTTTATACTGTTTCAAAAATCCTACGAAAGCGAAGGCGAACACCTTGCCCCATGGATAGCGGCAACCGCACAGATGTCAGAGCAAATAAGAAAAACAAAAGTAGGCCACGTACTGTGTCAGTGACGCGTTCCTATGTTCACTAAGTGGTTGAAGTGCCGATGTCGTGGGCGGGGCCGTTGCTAAATGTTTTGCCGCCGTAGGCGTGAACTGAAAAATTACTCTTCTTTTTTACTACCATAGGTCTCCCGATAGACCGCACCTCCTCCACTGTCACCAACATCCAACTGCACAACAATGCAAATCTGCTGCTGTTCTCCGTTTCTCAGATTTCTCAAAATAATTGGCCCTAGATTAAGGATGGGTGGCGACTGCTTATAGCACACTGACATGTTCACATTGATTGTTAAAAAGATAGTTCAGTCCATCTTTTTCACTGAACTGTTCCTGGACTTCTGTACAGTACATTTTTGACTTCATATCTTTTCTTGTACCGAATCACACTGAAATTTCAGTATGATATCAAAATTTAGCTCTGTCCTTATGTGCTGCCCCCTACGAGTAATATTTAAATGTATCCGAAGTAATACTCTGAATGATAGTATTTTATTCTTGTGATACACTTCATTCACACGAAAGTATCACTCAGATTCATCGTACGTTTACTGGACAATCTTGATATATTTCATAAATTCTGGGCTATATTTTGGCATTACTGTAATACGCCAAGCGTCCTCAAATATGTCATTGTTTTTAAAGATAATTCTCTTTAAAAATTTTGCATTGACACTGAGAACAAATGTCATTTTGTCCTCAATTCATGCTCAAAGATTTGTCCACCTTACTTTAAACATGTAAATTACACTTATGTTTTCACTTGCATTAGTAATAGTGTAACATTAGGGTATTGGGAATAGTACAACAATTTCTACACGGAATAATTGTTGAAGTCCTACACTTTGTATGTTTCATGTAATATTTTGAAGCAATATTGCAAACTACAACATTGCATCATACACACTGACGCTAGAAAGCTTAAAGGCATTAGATATAAAAGAAATTGAATTCAAAATTAAACAGTATGAACAATAAGACCTAGCAAATATTTAACAACTAAATAAGCAATGTCCGCGACATTTATGTTGTTTCCTAATTTCTCTCTTTTTACTTCAGTTGCGTTTTGCGTTTTGCGTTCTTCCTGTTAATCCAGTGGCACCTTCCTTTGCTTCATTCCAGCAAGGTTTTTAGTAAGGTCTCCAAAGTCAAGCTGGCACGCCATATCATTTTCTACTGAAATTATGGCTAGATTCACGAGTGTCTCTTGGCTCGCAGAACTGCACAGATAGGCTTTTATTGATTGGAGTTATGAGAAACTCCTCTCCATACTTGCCTATCAAAAAGATAGGAAGAGCTACGCCCAAATTAGGAAACCCATTTTCCAGCTGGTTGTGTTGCAGCTAGTTCAGTTCGTACCCAGTATTCACATTTTCTTTTGTATTCGATGAATTATTCCTGTAATTTCAGAGCAGCGAGCTCTTACGTCAGTGTCCTTTAGAAAAGATGGGATTTCTGCTGAACTAGGCCTAATTAGAGTTGTTTCCAGCTTGATGTACAAATCCTAGAGTTTCGTATTGAGGCCACTTATATAGCATAGAAAACAAAATAATCTTGCAGTTTCATTCAACTGCGTGTCTTTGTCTTCTGCAGAACTAATTGCTGCGTCCAATACTGCAAAATAGTATTTTACTCTGAACTCTTTCGGATCAGTGATGAGTTAATCTAATTCACAAGGAACAGTTTCTTCAGCTAGCTCTCGAGCATCAAGCAAAGTTCTCCCAAATTCCACGTCACTCCTTATGTTTTTAAATAGTCCTTTGTATCTTTAAGATCATTTACTGCTTTCTCTAGAGTAAAATGCTTCTCTTGCAACACTTTACTGTCCAAATTGAGTTTAAATAACGTACTGTGCCATCTTTCAACAGGCACAACAAGCTTCAATAAAGATTTGCTGTTTAAAAGACCTCCAGAATCTAAATTATGTAGTTATAGAACCAGAAGAGCTTTTGAGAGCTGTATCTTCAGAACTTTCAAACGACACATTGCACACATGCGGTAAACAGTATCTGATGGGGTTTAACGTATCGATCCTGCTTGACCACCTAGTATCAAATTGTAATGGTTCAAATGGCTCTGAGCACTATGGGACCTAACATCTGAGGTCATCAGTTCCATAGAACTACTTAAACCTAACTAACCTAAGGACATCACACACGTCCATGCCCGATGCAGGATTCTAACCTACGACCGTAGCGGTCGCGTGGTCCCAGAGGGAAGCGCCTAGAACCGCTCGGCCACAGCGGCCGGGCCACCAAGTATCTCTCTGAAGTTTTAGAGAGGGTATGTGACGTTGCAGTACATCCCACAGACATGATTGATGCATCAAGGAATGCGTACAGTCGTTGTATGGCACCAAAAAAAAAGGCTGCTACTTCGACGCATCACGAAGCAGGGTCACTAACCGCAAGTTTCAGGGTGTGGGAGCTGTAAGGAACGTAGAAGGCACATGGATTAATATCCAGAATTTCCTTCTGCAGTCTATCCTTTGCCCTTCATGTTTCTCTCATTATCATAGCCCTGACCTCGCAAGCTTTCAATTGACAATGACAAGCTTTTGCAACTAATCCAACATGTCTTAATGATTTCAAAAAGGTTCAAATGCGTGTGAATTCCTCAGGGACCAAACTGCTGAGGTTATATGTCCCTAGACTTACACAGTACCTAAACTAACTTATGCTAAGAACATCGCACACACCCACGCCCAAGGGAGAACTAGAACCTGTGGCTGGAGGGGCTGCGCAATTTGTGACATGGCGCCTAAAACCTGGCGGCCGCTCCCCGCGGCTCTTATTTATTTACAAGAGGATTCGTTTAGGGGCACAAGACCCACGAGCTGTTCCTTTATTTGCACAAGGAGGCTTTCTTGAAACCGCTCATCAGAAGACTGGAAGGACGTCGTTTCTGAAGATGGCATGGTGTCCACAAATCTTAAGATCATGATCATTTGTTCCGTGTAGCTGACATCTGGGGTGCAATAGAGAGTGCTTGAAAACTACTTTTCATTTTTTGGCATTGAAATTATTTTGTTTTTTATAGCGTTTGATAGCGCTTGGATCAATTCGTTTTGAATTAGTTTTGAATAACGTTGCTAAATACTGAGAATGTCTTCTGTCCTAATTTTGTATCATCCTGAGATGTTCGTTCATAACAGGACCAAACAAAGCGAAAAGTTTCACAGTTTTAAGAAAATTACCATATGCAATCTGGAACCAGTATTTTTATTCTCCTTCAAGCTTTTTGTATCTACAGTTGACGTCTTGTTTTAGACCTGTATACAGGCCCTTCCAGTTATGGAAGTTGTTAATATGTTTCACACACTTTCCGCGTCAGGACTGAATCTCTGATACGCCATTCGTTGCATTCATTCTGGTTAAGACTTGAACTTCAGTTGATGCCAAATACGTTGCAGCAAAAACAGAAAACTTTATAGGCTGACACAGAATACACAGAATACTTGAGGTATTCACGGTAAACTACTTTTTCCGCATATTCCGGCCCATTTTAAACCAAAAGCGTTCCAAAATTTTTCTCCATTTGTTGGTAATCTTCCCAGGAGACAGGATCTGACACTTCTTTCAGTGATTTTCAGGTTCTTACTTTGATAACCTTCTTCATCTTCAAGGCATTACTTTGCAGTGTCACTATAAGTCTTGTTCTTCCTTTAGGCTATTAGCTTCTGTGTCAAGGTTGGTAGCCCTATGTTCTCATCTTTTTGTGACGTTTAAGTTGGTGCTGCATCGGTTTCGGAACTCCCTGGAACACACATAAACTTTTTAATACTCAAAATTACGAATGCTTCCAGGAATTCGTGTCGTAATAGTGCACGAAACCTACCCACTACACGCCTTAAGGGCGAAAATGTCCTTTCTCATGTTGCTAGCGTAAATGCAACAGTCAGCAAAGGGCAATATGCAACATAGACATTGAAGCAGGCGCTAATGTATGACTTATGCTGAGAGAACAGCTTGTTAACACAACGCACACAATTTCTTCAATTGTGTCCCGTCCATAAACAAGTCATGACACTGTCTCCCTCGTTATTATTTGTGGATGTGTCAAATTTTAAGCAAACGAGAGCTGATTTGTTTGGGAAAAGACAATGTAGTTCTTTTCTCGTGCTGTGAGTCTGTCAGACAGACACTAACTCACTTTTATGTATGAGCATGATGAACTGCACTTAACTTTACTCCTTTTAGATATATTGAAAGAAAAAACTCCACTTGTGAGTACGTGATAGATTATACGCAGGAAATAATAGCAGACTTAAGAACATCAACAGATCCACTCATTACAAATGACACTTGACTGATGATCTGCAGAGATAAAAAGAAAAAGAGCGACTCTTGAGAGGTACGGTATCAAGTCCCAACATGGCCGCAAGCCGGCACACATGTCCCCCTCCAGCGCTCGGCAGAGACAAATCAAGGTCACGTTTCTTTCCATACGCAGTACCGGCTGCTTCACTTTTGAGGTAGATAAAGGCAATGCGTTTACATTCGTCAAAATAATTAAAGACTTATAAGGAAGTGTTGCATATGCTTTTGAAACCAACTACGTATTTTAATTTTTCACCTCACTTGCTCAATTTTTTCTCTGTTTCAATTGTAATTAGTTTTTTGTGCTCTTTGCCGCCCCTAAAATTTTCCCATTCTAGGCGACCGCCTCGTCTTACCTAAGGGTAAGTGGTTGTGGGTCGTCCTAAATTTTCTTCATTTGTTTGTCGTTGTGTGTGGTCTGTTGTTCTAATGTGTTGCTAGCCGGATTCGCTTGTTGGAGTGGCGTAGTTATGGCTGGATATGTATGTTCCGTTGTTATTCTCTGGGTGTCTTCCATGCTTCTGTCTGACAATAAATCTAGGAGCGTGCAACGCGAGCACATTGCACTCGTGACTTGTCAACTTGTCCACATACAACATATATTTTGGATTTACCTGCATATACTGTCAGGGCCCGAAAACTTTTCACATCAATCTTGAGCCGCTCGAACACCGCCGAAAACATTTAATGGGTATTCGTTCTTCACTTGCTGTATTTGAATTACTGTGCTATAAGTCGTCAGTACCAACTGAATGTCTTCCGCTTTCAAAGGGAATGTTGTGTACCCAAATGGTCCGTAATCTCATTCCAGCCAGCGATACTGATATCTTGATAAATTCCCCAGAGTAGGTCACAAAATCAGCCTCTCGTCTAGTCTTTAATGAATCGGTGGTATATTTTTGCTGAACTGACTTTATCGAAACCTGTGTTCTGAAGTAAATCAAATTGAAATCGATGTGAATCTTTGACATGTAACCCTAGCTTAGCCCGCCCGGCTAGCCACGCGGTCTAACGCGCTGCTTCCCGAGTGGGCAGCGTGTCGGCCTGTCCGGCGGAGTAGTGTCGAGGAGGTCCCATGTACCGGCCACCCTGTGGGTGGTCTCTAAGGCGATTTTCCATCTGCCTCGGCGAATGCGGGCTGGTTACCCTTATTCCGCCTCAGTTACACTAAGTCAGCGATTGCTGCCAAACACTGTCTCACGTATGCGTACACTATAATTACTCTACGACGCAAACATTTGGGATTCAACTCGTCTAGTATGTGATGTTCCCGGGAGGGGGAGGGGGGGGGGGGACACTGGGGCCAAACCGGACAGTAACCTTAGGTTTGTTGTGGGGTGACGATGGGATGAGTGGACTGCTGTAGCATGCTGTGGGGTTGTGTACCACCGAGGGCTACAGCGGGGACGAAACCTCTCTGTGGTTCCTAGGTCCCCAGTTCAATACAAAACACAAAAATACAACCCAACGTTCACAATAAACCAATAGTCAGTCTCAGCTATCCGAAGGTTGGAGTAATGATTTGGGAAGTTAAATGTGATTGCTTTGTTCGTAATGTTTTCCGTGTTTACTAAGTGCTCAGCAAACGCTTGCTTAGGCCCGTATTAGCCGAGGAAAACCAGTCACGCCACTTTTGACGTCACGACTGGCGTCTCCACGTGTCAGTTGGGTGCAAGGTGTCTCCTTAGCAGTGGCGGGAGTATATTAGCCGATGGAAATTAGCGGCGCTATTGATCCACTATCTACCGCTCCAGCCAATGTCAAGGGCCATTGAAGTACGTGGGAGCCCATTAGCCGTGGATGGGTCACTGGTGGCGCCACCTGTCGCCCGATACTTCAACAACTCGTTGCTGCAATTAGGCGAACATTGTATTTGTTGCAGTCCGGTACGATAATGTAAATTTTTCAATAAGTAAATAAATATTGTAACACCTGATAAGGTAGACTGAAAGATATGAATAAACTGTTCGGAGGTAGAGTAAATAAACATATGTATTTTCTGTGATTAAAGGTTTCTTTTCAATCTGCGATGCCACAACCGAAACGCACCCTGACAAAACAGAGAAACCGAGTCCCTATTAAAATATTATGAAGAATCTCATTCCAGAATACGAAGAGAGACCTGCGAGCGAGGAACTTGTTTTAGGTGAGTTTTATACTAATTTCGCTACCTTAGTATAGAAATAGCTGTCATCTCAACTACTGGTTTGATACTATTTCCACTGACATCAGTCGTTTCTTGAATACAAATTTGCAGCAAGGGTAACAATGAACAAGCCAGACTGATCACGAGCATTATTATTAATGAATAATTATGTTCAAACAAGAGCCAAACGTCAGACTCTGTGCGGCTCTCCCTTTTGAACTACAGCGTTCTCTTAGCATGTGTTTCTTTTTAATATTTTCCGCGATTACGAGTACAACTCATACAGCCAAGCAACTCGTAAAACAACGATTTCGACATTCGAAGATAACTGAGAAATCTACTGTCGTCCATAATTAGTTCGTCTGACAGCGTGTAATACATCTGAACAGTTAACTAACGTACATTGCGAGTTTTCTTTTTCTTACTCTTGTCGGTTCCTCGTTTTTAATAGCAGAAGTAGCTCTTCCCACGACATCACTCTCTCAACTAACTATTTCATGATGAGTAGTGAGATATTATTTAAAAAATTGCTGTCACAAGTTGCCCGGTTCATAAAACCTCTGACAGGTAGCCGCGCCTCTAGCGCACCTCAGATTTTATTAATAAGGGCGGCACAGTCGCTGCCGTCGAGCGTCTTAGCTTCAGCACCCTCCTGCGGTGTGCTTGTCTCACCCGACCGCCGCTGCGCCCCTAGGACGTAAACATGGCACGTCCTCGCAGGACGACCGCTACAGGCACACTTAATAAACCACGAGCTTCAGACTCATATTTTAAGGCAGCGCACTTTGCGCAATCACCTGTCTCCTCTGCGACGTGCTCGCCGCTAGCAGCAGACGTTGAAGCCCACAACAGCCGCATTCCTAGGGCTAAGTTGGACAAGAAGTAATATCTGCAGACGTAAGATGCAGTGCGTTGAGAACGTCAGTGTGGCACCCGAATCAGCTGTCATCGCGCATTGCATTAGTTGCAAAACAGAAAATATATCCATAGATACTGCAACCACGGCGCAGGCTGACTTTTTGGGACACAGCAAGAGAGGAAGCTGGCGAGATGACAATAAATTGCTAACGCACCTGCACAGAACAGCTAGAGCAAATGTCGAAATATCATCAGCAAATTATGACATTCTCTAGATTGGACACTCAGAGGGCTGGAGCTTACAGGCAAAACTAAAAGGAAGTAAGATCATGGTAGAAGGTCTAATCGACGATGAGACCATCGGATTTCTTAGGGACGGAACGGAAGCTTGGATTTACACTGTTTCTGGCTCAGTTACTATATGGAGAGATAGCGTCTAGTTGTTTAATGTTTTATTGTTCTCCATTTTACAATGTCGATATGCCGATCAACAGTTTACGGACTATATGACGCTACCGACCATAAAAAGCACCTCACGTTTGAAGCAATTTGACCGGCCGCTGTGACAGAGCGGTTCTAGCCGCTTCAGTCCGGAACCGCGCTGCTGCTACGGTCGCAGGTTCCAGTCTTACCTCGGGCACAGATGTGTGTGATGCCCTTAGGTTAGTTAGGTTTAAGAATTTCAAAGTCTAGGTGACGGATGACCACAGATATTAAGTGCCATAGTGCTTAGAGCCATTTGAACAAATTTTGAAGCAATTTTTTAAAATAATAAATGGTTCAAATGGCTCTGAGCACTATGGGACTTAACTTCTGAGGTCATCTGTCCCCTAGAACTTAGAACTATTTAAACCTAACTAACCTAAGGACATCACACACACCCATGCCAGACGCAGGATTCGAACCTGTGACCTTAGCTGTCGCGCGGGTCCAGACAGTAGCGCCTAGAACCGCTCGGCCACACTGGCCGGCTTAAAGCTCGTTTTTCTATTTTCATTACTAGATTGCAAAGCCAGACTGAAAAAAATTCTTAGCTTATAAAACCGAACTGACCTCTATAACTCCTGAAAATCCTGCTCTTCTGGTTTTGGCTATTTCGCATTATGTCCCCAATTTGCACATTTAGTCTTCCTCATTTTTCACGTTCTTCTTAACTAGCCGGCCAATCGCAAATGGATTATTCTGATTGCGGCGGGCCGAATTGCCGCATCATATGAATACTTTTTAAGTGTTTCCGTTACGAAACTGGCTACTGACAAACAATATTGTACTTTTACCGGTAACACAAATCACACTCATTTCAAGTTCACTGGCACCGTAGACTCCAATGACACATCATAATCAAGATACTGTACTAGGTTTGAGATGGCAGTGCGGAAGGGAGACAGTGTTAGCAACTTTGTTAATCCCCGCAACTCATGTTAGTTGCATCAGTGCACTGCTGCCTGTAGAATCCAATGTTGCCAGATAGAGATAGGTTTCCCGCGGCATCGAATATAAGGTCGTTTTTAAGACCGGCGGGAATTTTACATGAAGCAGTGGACATTTTTATATTAATTTCGAGTGTAAGACGTACCTCAATTTTGGAGGCAATTTTTAGAAGAAAAAAGTCCATAAAATACGATACCACTCTTTCTTCCTCTTAGAGTTTATATTACATGTACGGGTCTGCTGTTGTGCTATTTCTCCTCAGTTTCGTTCTGTTGTTGACATCTTCGAGTTTCAAATCGTCATTATGCATGGCCCACCGCTTTATTGGTGTTTAACGTGGTCTCACGTCTCGTGAGCGACGTCTTCTTTGAAAACTTGTCCTGCAATATAATTGCGTGTCTGTACCGGTGGAGAGGAGTTTCTCTCACTTTATTCACCATTTGAATGAAACTAAATCTTTGTATGAAATCCTAATTTCTCACGTCGTCATATCGAGTCTGTCCAAGAGTCTCTCAAAGCATCTTCATCTATGATGTTTGAAGACCATGTTCATGATTTTTCGTCAAGAGTATCACAGTGTGTTTAAACATCTTTCACGTTCAAGAATTACAAGGGCAGAGATACGAAAACAAGACGGAAGGGGAAATAGTAAGTGCCGGCCGCTGTGACCGAGCGGTGAATGTATCAACAATTATGACCTAAGTCTTAAAATAATAAACGGTATACTTACTTTTTCCCCTTCTGTCTTGTTTTCGTTTGTCAGCCCTTATAATTGTTTAACATGGATTTTAAAAAAAATAAAAACACTGTAATACTCTCGACTAAAAATCATGAGCAGACTCTTCATACAGTATATTTATAGTTATGGCGCTACTAATGAAATAAGAAATAGTTGGTTTTTTCGTTGTGTCTCGTTTTCATTTGTCTGCGCCCTATACACTGAAGAGCGAAAGAAACCGGTACACCTGTCTAATATCGTGTAGGGTCCCCGCCAGAACCTAAAAGTACCGCAACACCACCTGACACGGACTCGACTTTATCTGAAGTAGTGCTGGAGGGAATTGACACCATGAAACCTGAAGAGCCGTCAATAAATTCATAATAGTATGAGGAGGTAGAGATCTCTTATAAATAGCACGTAGCAAGGCATCCTAGATATGCTCAATAATGTTCATGTCTGGGGAGTTTGATGGCCAGCGGAAGTGTAGCAATTCCGGACGTGTGGGGTGACGCATTGTGATGCTGAAATCTTCCAAGTTCGTCGGAATGAACAATGGACATGAATGGATGCAGAAGATGAGACAGGATGCTTACGTACGTGTCATCTGTCAGGGCCGTATCCAGAAATATCACGGCTCCCATATCTCTTCAACTGCACACGCCCCACACCAGACTGAACTGCCCACCAGACTGAACAGTTCCCTGCTGATATCCACGGTTAACCTGGTTCAAATGGCTCTAAGCACTACGGGACTTAACAGCTGAGGTCATAAGTCTCCTAAATTTAGAACTACTTAAACATAACTAAGGACATTAAAAAAATGGTTGTGAGCAGTATGGGACTTAACGTCTGAGGTCATCAGTCCCCTATAACTGAGAATTACTTAAACCTAACTAACCTAAGGACATCACCCACATCCATGCCTGAGGCAGTATTCGAACCTGCGACCGTAACGGGCTCGCGGCTCCACACTGAAGCGCCTAGAACCTCTCGGCCACACAGGCCGGCCAGTGTCCATGGATTCATGAGGTTATGTCTATACCCGTACGCGTCTATCCGCGTGAAATGAGACTCGTTCGACCAGGCAACATGTTTCCAGTCATCAACAGTTTAATTCCGGTGTTAATGGGTCGAATCGAAGCGTAAAGCTTTGTGTCGCGCAGTCATCAAGGGTACACGAATGGGTGTTCGGCTCAGAAAGTCCATATCGATGATGTTTGGTTGAATGGTTTGCACGCTGATACTTGTTGATGGCCCAGCATTGAAATCAGCAGCAATTTTTGGAAAGGTTGCACTTGCGTCACGTTGAACAATTCTCTTTAGTGTTCGTTGGTCCCATTCTGGCAGGATCCTACTCCGGCCTCAAACGATGCCGGAAATTTGATGTCTTAGCGGTGACCTAAGTCGAAACAAGGCCCCGGGATTAGACAACATTCCATTAGAACTACTGACAGCCTTGGGAGAGCCAGTCCTGACAAAACTGTACCATCCGGTGAGCAAGACATATGAGACAGGCGAAATTCCCTCAGACTTCAAGACGAATATAATAGTTCCAATCTCAAAGAAAGCTGGTTTGACAGATGTGCAAATTACCGAACTATCAGTTTAATAAGTCAGAGCGGCAAAATACTAACGCGAATTCTTTACAGAGGTATGGAAAAGCTGGTGGAAGCCGACCTCGGGGAAGATCAGTTTGGATTCCGTAGAAATATGGGAACACGTGAGGCAATACTCAATCTACAACTTATGTTAGAAGAAAGATTGAGGAAAGGCAAACCTACATTTCTGGCATTTGTAGACTTAGAGAAAGTTTTTGACAATGTTGACTGGAATACTCTCTTTCAAATTCTGAAGGTGGCAGAGGTAAAATACAGGGAGCGAGAGGCTATTTACAATTTCTACAGAAACCAGATGGCAGTTATAAGAGTCGAGGACCACGAAAGGGAAGCAGTGGTTGGGAAGGGAGTGTTATAATGTTGTAGCCTCTTCCCGATGCTATTCAATCTGATATTGAGCAAGCAGTAAAGGAAACGAAAGAAAAGTTCGGAGTAGGTATTAAAATCCATGGAGAAGAAATAAAAACTTTGAGGTTCGCCGATGACTTTGTAATTTTGTCAGAAACAGGAAAGGACTTGGGAGAGCAGTGTCTTGAAAGGCGGGTATAAGATGAACATCAACAAAAGCAAAACGAGGATAATGGAATGTAGTCGAATTAAGTCGGGTGATGTTGAGGGAATTACATTAGGAAATGAGACACTTAAAGTGGTAAAAGAGTTTTGCTAATTGGGAAGCAAAATAAATAACTGATGCTGGACGAAGTAGAGAGGATATAAAATATAGACTGGCAATGTTAAGGAAAGCGTTTCTGAAGAAGAGAAATTTGTTAACATCGAGAATTGATTTAAGTGTTTAGGAAGTCTTTTCGTAAAGTATTTGTATGGAGTGTAACCATGTATGAAAGTAAAACGTGGACGATAAATAATTTAGACAAGAAGAGAATAGAAGTTTTCAAAATGTGGTGCTACAGAAGAATGCTGAAGATTAGATGGGTAGATCACATAACTAATGAGGAGGTACTGAATAGAATTGGAGTGAAGAGGTGTTTGTGGCACAACTTGACTAGAAGAAGGGATCAGTTGGTTGGACATGTTCTGAGGCATCAAGGGATCACCAACTTAGTATTGGAGAGCAGCGCGGAGGGTAAAAATGGTAGAGGGAGACCAAGAGATGAGTACACTAAGGACATTCAGAAGGATGTAGGCTGCAGTAGGTACTGGGAGATGTATAAGCTTGCACAGGATAGGGTAGCATGGAGAGCTGCATCAAACCAGTCTCTGGACTGAAGACCACCACAACAACAACAACAACAACAACAACAGCGGCGTACTTAAATTCACGGTAGACTCATGAAACAGTCGTGTGGCATAATCCCCACTTCATCCCTACCTCGGAGATGCTTTGTCCCAATGCTCGTGCACCGACTACAACACCAATTTCAAACTCACTTAAATCTTCATAATCTGCCACTGTAGTAGCAGTAACCGATCTAGCAACGGCGCTAAACACTTGGTTTCCTATAAGGCGTTGCCGACCTCAGCGACGAATTCTGCGTGTTTACATATCTCTATATTTAAATACGCATGCCTATACCAGTTTCTTTGGCGTATCAGTGTATGACTTTATTATCAGCCTGCTGTCGTTTCTACCTCCCTAGCGCCTCTCGCCCCCTCTCTCGTCATCTTCACCTCCCTCCACTACCACTTTCCGTTCAGACATGGCATAGTATTAAGAGTAATGTGTAGAAATGGCCAAATGTTCAAAGATCACCGCCGGCCGGAGTGGCCAAGCGGTTCTAGGCGCTTCAGTCTTGAACCGCGCGACCGCTACGGTCGCAGGTTCGAGTACTGCTTCGGGCATGGATGTGTGTGATGTCCTTAGGTTAGCTAGGTTTAAGTAGTTCTAAGTTTTAGGGGACTATTGACTTCAGAAGTTAAGTCCCATAGTGCTCAGAGCCGTTTGAACCATTTTTCAAAGATCACCAGAAGAAAATTACCCAACCTTCGAAGGTACCAAGATCAAAATGTGAGCATTTTCAAAAATATTTTCCTCTGAACGCCAACACACACACACACACACACACACACACACACATACACACACACACACACACACACCTCCATATTTAATGAGTTAACACCTCCATATTTAATGAGTTAAATTCTGTACCCCTTGCATATGTTATCTCTATTACAAAGTTTTAGTGTCCCTTGCCAGTGGACACCGAGATGGAACACAGCATCTGGCGTTGTTATCGCAACGGAACAATATGCAATGGCTTCCTGGAGGGTGCAGGTGAAGCATGGCGTGGCTAGAGCCTCTAACCCAGGTGTTTACCCGTGGGAGGCAACAGGCCTAGCCGGCAGTTCCAACTCTCATTTCAAAGCGCGTGAACCAAGCCTCCGCCTCGAACAGTCTGCTGATACCGTGTGCTCAGTTGTCTGTCGCCCGCGCTGGTTTCGTGTTGCTTTGTCCTCTGTGTTCGTTAGCTACCTGATGTTCGACTTCTCTACTGCCCAGAAGATTGACTCGCACATCGAGATTCGTTCCCCCATCCAGGGTTCTGCATCGTGGCATGTAGTCGATCCGCTATGGGCTGGAGAGAGAGGGAGAGAGTGACCATAGGTGATATCATGCGTGATTGACGCTATGCGTGATTGGCGCTATTTTTTGCCACAGGTCTCTCTAGAGTTCTATGTCTGCAGTGCGTTCCAAATTTGGATGCAATGAGATGTAAGTCATTTACAGATTTATTATTTACAGATTTATTTACAGATTTATTATTTGTTATTTTGCTTAGAGTTTATGCTTGCGAGCTCAAATACGAGTTAAACAAGAACGTATTTTGTGACGAAACCAGTGATGTTTTTAAGTAAGCGCGATATACGTTCTACCGCATGTATTTACCCATCTATAATTAATTCTGCTGACATTCAGAAACGGTGCCAGGTTGCTCTGGTTTTGGATGTTCCAACAGAGGTGACGGTAGATCCGCATCCTCGTGTTTTCATGGGGTGAGGAGAAAAGAAAGCAATGGGCAGATGCAGTGAACAGGGGTGATCCAAATCACACAAGAGCCTTGTGGAAACCGACTAACTACTGTTATCTGTGCGAAATAAGTGGTTTCTGCCTTCCAGCTGCTTACAACACGAGCTCCAAAATACACGGTACTGTGAGATAGGACAATCGGTTGTAAATTGACTGTGTAAAAATTTTTATAGCACACCTTATTCTTACAAAGGTTGAATTAAATTGTGCTTATATAGCAAATGTGGACAGATTCTTCTAACCTCTTTGCACTGTGATCCGTTTTTACCAGTACCTAATTTTTTACACAAAGTTCTTTCGGTTTATACAGTTATCCTTTCCTGATAATTTGACTATGTGTTAATCAGTTTATGATTTTGCAGATTTTGTCATTCTCTGACTGCTGTGTTACTGCCAATACATGTGTGGCCGAGCGGTTCTAGGCGCTACAGTCTGGAATCGCTACGGTCTCAGGTTCAATCCTGACTCGGGTATGGATGTGTGTGATATCCTTAGGTAAGATAGTTTTAAGTAGTTCTAAGTTCTAGGGGGCTGACGACCTCTGACGTTAAGTTCCATAGTGCTCAGAGCCATTTGAACCATTTTTTATGATATGAGGTTACCACAATTCTGTTCTTTAGCTTCTGTATTAAAGAAAGAGTTCACTGATGATCAGTAGTTGCAAGGTGAGGGTTAATAGCAAGACGAACTCCAGTGACAGGCCAACAGTTGCATCTCATACAGAACCAAAGGCTAAAAACAGAGAACTTAAGTCATGCCATCAGCAACTCATTCAAGAAAATGAATGCAGTAATCTTCCAGCAGAGACAGAGGCAGGAAGCCAGCATCAGTTTAATGACGGTCCCACGTGTAGTTTGTACGTCAGTGACGTAAGTGCATCTGTGGAATATGAACTCACAGCTAAATTACGTAAGAGGTAATTATAAAGTTCTTGGTATCGCAGAACACTTGATTTTCCACTTGTGAGGTACATGATGTATAAGAATTAAGGTAAACTTTCACTAGCAATGTTCCTAATGCACTGCAATCTCTATGTCTACGTAGTGCATTTTTCACCTAAATAATGCTTCCGAACTTGTTAAGTGTTTCAGTGGCATGTAATACCAGAAGCCTTTCTATTCGATTTTCTACGTACGACAGAAAGAATTTTCTTCGTACCTCTAACATTCTAGGCACGTCAAATTTCTTTGACAAGATTTCATTGTCTAATGTGTCGAGGGTTTTACTTAGGTCGTGGAACATGACTTATGGTATTTCCTTCATCCGGCGCTTCTAGAACTACTATCGTAAATGCTGCAACCACAAATGTTTCCAATGACGATGGATGGAGAGATGTTTCAAAATTAAAGATGTGCACTTGAATATAAATTTAAAAATCCCAGATGTCAGATCTACATCTAAATCTATATAAATACTCCGCAAGCCAACCTATAGTGCTTGGCGAAGGATATCCTGTTCCACTAGTAGTTATTTCCCCTCCTGTTACACTTGCAAACAGAGCTAGGGAAAAGCGACTGTCTTTACGTCTCGATATGAGCCCTAATTTCTCGTATCTTAAGTTCATGGTACCTACGAGCGATATATGTTGGCGGCAGTAGAACCATTCGGCAATCAGCTCCAAATACCATGTAAATAGGCTGTTTAGGCTTTTATATTGGTAACGCCACGTAGCGCTCTATATGAAAATTACTGGCTGTGCTGTGTGCAGTCTGTGGCTAGTTTGCATTGTTGTCTGCCATTGTAGTGTTGGGCAGTTGGCTGTCAACAGCACATAGCGTTGCGCAGTTGGAGGTGAGCCGCCAGCAGTGGTGTATGTAGGGAGAGAAATAGCGGAGTTTTGAAATTTTTAAGACTGGATGTCGTGAACTGCTATATATATTTTGACGTTTGATGATATTAAGGTAAATACATTGTTTGTTCTCTATTAGAATCTTTCCTTTGCTAACTATCCCTATCAGTAGTTAGTGCCTTCCGTAGTTGGAATATTTTATTTAGCTGGCAGTAGTGGCGCTCGCTGTATTGCAGTAGTTCGCGTAACCAAGATTTTTGTGAGGTATGTGATTTGTGAAACGTATAGGTTAATTTAGTCAGGGCCATTCTCTTGTAGGGATTACTGAAAGACAGATTGAGTTGCGTGTCAGTTCAAGCCCAGTCCTGTATAATTTTTCTAAGGGGCCGGTTCTCTAAATTGTCTCAGTAGTGTTTCTCGACTAGAGCTTTGCCTTTCCTCCAAGGATTCCCATCTGAGTTCCTGAAGCACCTCCGCAACATTTACGTGCGGTTCGAACCTACCAGTAACAAATCTACGCTACTGGCCATTAAAATTGCTACACCAAGAAGACGACGTGCTACAGACGAGAAATTTAACCGACAGGAAGAAGATTCTGTAATATGCAAATGATTAGCTTTTCATAGCATTCAGACAAGGTTGGCGCCGGTGGCGACACCTACAGCCTGCTGACCGATTTCTCATACACAAACAGCAGTTGACCGGCGTTGCCTGGTGAAACGTTGCTATGACGCCTCCTGTAAGGAGGAGAAATGCGTACCATCACGTTTCAGACTTTGATAAATGTCGGATTGTAGCCTATCGCGATTGCGGTTTATCGTATCACGACATTGCTGCTCGCGTTGGTCGAGATACAATGACTGTTGGCAGAATATGGAATCGGTGGGTTCAGGAGGGTGATACGGAACGCCGTGCTGGATCCCAACGGCCTCGCATCACCAGCAGTCGAGATGACAGACATCTGATCCGCATGGCTGTAACGGATCGAGCAGCCACGTCTTGATCCCTGAGTCAGCAGATGGGGACGTTTGCAAGGCAACAACCATCTGCACGCACAGTTGGACGACGTTTGCAGCAGCATATACCATCAGCTCGGAGACTATGGCTCCGGTTACCCTTGACGCTGCATCACAGACAGGGACGCCTGCGCTGGTGTATTCAACGACGAACCTGTGTATACAATGGCAAAATGTAATTTTTTCGGATGAATCCAGGTTCTGCTTACAGCATCATGATGGTCGCATCCTCCGTGTTTGGCGACATCGCGGTGAACGCACCTTGGAAGCGTGTATTCGTCATCGCAATACTGGCGTATCACCCGGCGTGATGGTATGAGGTGCCATTGGTTGGGTACACGTCTCGGTCACCTTTTGTTCGCACTGACTGCACTTTGAACAGTGGACGTTACATTTCAGATGTGTTACGACCCGTGGCTCTACCCTTCATTCGATCCCTGCGAAACCCTACATTTCAGCAGGATAATGCACGACCGCATATTGCAGGTCCGGTACGTGCCTTTCTGGATACAGAAAATGCTCGACTGCTGCTCTGGCCAGCACATTCTCCAGATCTCTCACCAATTGAAAACGTCTGGTCAATGGTGGCCGAGCAACTGGCTCGTCACAACACGCCAGTCACTACTCTTGATGAACTGTGGTATCGTGTTGAAGCTGCATTGGTAGCTGTACCCGTACACTCCATACAAACTTTGTTTGACTCAATTCCCAGGCGTATCAAGGCCGTTATTACGGTCAGAGGTGGTTGTTCTGGGTACTGATTTCTCAGGATGTATATACCCAAATTGCGTGAAAACGAAATCACTTGACAGCTCTAGTATAATATATTTGTCCAATGAATACCCGTTTATCATCTACATTTCTTCTTGGTGTAGCAATCGTAATGGCCAGTAGTGTAGCAGCCGGCTTCTGAATTTCTTCGGTGTTTTCTTCCATCAGTCTGACCTGATACTGATACCAAACACTTGAGTATTACTCAAGATTATTTCGCATCAGCGTCCTATATGCGTTCTCCTTTACAAGTCAAACACTCTTTCCTAAAATTCCCCCAATTAATCAAAGCAAACTACTCGCTTTCCACACAAAATTTTTCACATGCTCGTTCCACCTCATATCACTTTTCAGCGTTACACCAAATATTTCAACGACTTGATTGTGTAAAGCAGAGCACTAGCAATATTGCATCCGAACATTACAAGTTTGATCTTGCTACTCATCAGCATTAACTTACATTTTTTCACGTTTAGGGACAGCTGCCATTGATCGCACCAGCTAGAGTTTTTCTTTAAGTCGTCCTGTATCTTCCTACAGTCACTCAACTTCGACACCTTACCGTACACCACGGTATCATCAGCAAACATCGGCAGATTGCTGCGCACCCTGTCCGCAAAATTCATTTATGAATATAGAGAACAACAGCGGTCCTATCGCACTTTTCTGGGACGCTCCTGACGGTAGCCTTGTCTCTGTTGAACAGTCGCAGTCTTCGAGCCATTCCATATGCTCATACCATCGTTAACAGCCTGCAATGGGACGCCGTGTCAGTTGCTTCCGGAAATTTAGTATATGTAATCTGCCTTTTGCCCTTCCTCGCTGGTTCGCAGGGCAAGCTGAGTTTAGCACGAGCGATGCTTTCTAAAACCATGCTGATTCGTTGACATAAGATTAGTCTCAAGAAAGCTCATTATATTTGAACTGATAATATGTTCAATGATTCTGCAGCAAACAGAAGTTAGGGATATTGTCTGTAATTTTGCTGGTTCGTTCTTTTACCGTTCTTATATACTGGAATGACCTGCGCTTTCTTCGTCACTTGGGACGTTGTGCTCGATGAGAGACTCACGAAGAAAGCAAGCTAGGTAAGAAGTCAATGCCGTAGAGTAAGTACTCTTTGTAAAATGGAACTGGGGTCAACTGGACGTAGTGATTTATTTGTTTTCATCTACTTAAGTTGTTTCTCTACTCCAGGTTTGCTTATTTCTATGTCTTCCATACGGGAGTCTGCCAGACGGTCAAATGACGGTATGTTTGTAGGCTTCTCCTGTGTGAACGATTTCTTGAATGTAAGATTTAAAATTTTTGTTTTCGTTTTGCTGTCTTAAACTGCTGCACCAGACTGGGCAACAAGGAACTGAATGGAAGCCTTAGACCCGCATAACGAATTTACATACGATCATAATTTTCTCGGTTTGTCTGCCAGATCTTTTGCTGAGCTGAGACGGTGGTATGCTTCGCGCTGGAATCTTTTCACAGACGCATGAATCTCTACTGATCTTCGCTTGCCGTCATTTCTGCGTCCTCTTTTGTACCTAGAGTGCAACGACCTCTGTTTTCTAAGCATTCGCCGAATTTCGTTATTAAACCACGGTGGGTCTTTTCCATCCTTTATCTACTTACTAGGCACGTACCTCTCCGGACCACGATTTATGATCTGCTTAAACTTTTTCCATGATTCCTCTACATCAATCCTACTGGAACTAAGTGATGCCAGTTCACTGTCTAAGTCAGATTATAGTAACTGCTTACCTGCTCTGTCTAGCAGAAACAACACTTCTAGCCTTGTAAACTGATTTATTAACTTTCGTAATCATAGTTTTTATAATATCATGATCATCCCCGTTTCTAGACTGACATCGTCGTTAAGGTCCGGCCTATTTGTGGCTACAAGGTCTAAGCTATTTCCATTGCGTGTGGGCTCAAAAAACCGCTCTGAGCGCTATGAAACTTAACTGCTGAGGTCATCAGTCCCCTATAACTTAGAACTTCTTAAGCCTAACTACCAGAGGACATCACACACATCCATGCCCGAGGCAGGATTCGAACCTGCGACCGTAGCTGTCGCGCGGTTCAGGACTGTAGCTCCTAGAACCGCTCTTCCACGCTGGCCGGCGCGTGTGAGCTGCCGAACTAGCTGCTAGGCACAAATTTCACAAAATTTGCTCATAAATATTTTCGTGACTGTCAGTCTGTACACCCCGCAATGCATCCATAGATATCCCAATCTATACTCGGCAGGTTAAAGCCACCTATAATATTGCGTGATCTGGCTATTTACGCACTATTGGCAGTAGACTATCTTTGAATGGCTCTAGAACTGTCACAGCGAAACCAGGTGACCGGAGTTAACAACCTACATTTAACGTAGTTGCGCCTACACCTGTTATGCGCGACCACATGACTTCACTGTCACATCGAATTTCGACCTCAATAGAGACAATATTTTTGTCAACTGCAATGAACAGTCCCACTCCTATATCCTCTAATCTCTCTTTTAGGTACACATTCCACGACTCCCTAAATATTTCAGAGCTTTCCACTTCGGGTTTCGGCCAGCACTCAGTCGAAAGAATAACTTGAGCGCGAGAGATTTCCTGGAGAGCAATAAATTCGGAAACTTTATTAAGAATACGTAGACAGTTTACTGATAAAATTGTGTCAGTCAAAGTGTCTTTAGGGCATGGATGTGTGTGATGTCCTTGCGTTAGTTAGGTTTAGGTAGTCTTAAGTTCTCGGGGACTCATGACCTCAGCAATTAAGTCCGACAGTGCTCAGAGCCATTTAAAAATCACACGTGCGAAAGAAACAATGACGATCATTTGGTGGCTTTGAGCCTGGGCAAGATGGGTACATTGTGATTCGAGATTCATTTTAATGGCCTGTAAAGTATTTTTGATGTGACTTAATTGCAAGTTACACACACTTTACGAAATTTTTCATAGTTACTTTCGAACATGACACAACGAAAAATCTCAGACAATTTGGATACTTTTGAGCACAGCCGAGACAGGAATATTGCGACTGACAATTTTATTTTTAATGATCTGTAAACTACTAGGCTCTGACAAGAGGAGAGGAAAGGATGGGTGGAGGCGCTGTTACAAAGCACAACTGTGCTAGTTCCACTGTCTTAGAGTTACGACTTTTTTATGGTTTCCTGACGTCTAGCATTTTTGAATTTCTTCGCCGGCGTCATCCTTGACTTTTAAATATCTTCAGTTCCTTTTATATTTGGGGTCGTCCGCCTTCTTGATGACTTCAAGTGACAAACTATCTGACGACGTTATTCCGCCTGATGGCAAGTGGCATGCCTCCCCTCAGAAACTAGTCACAGGAAAGTACACTGTATTCTACATACCATATCTGCCTCAGTGCCTCGTTTCTCAATCTAATTCCTACACCATCATCAGATTTATTTCCTTGTATTGCACCTCGTTTATTGTTTTGCACTTTATTACATTCATTTTATAGCTCCTTTCGATACGCTATTTATTTTCTTCAACTCATCTCCCACGTCTCTGCCGCACAAAATGAAGTTACTATGTCACCGACATCCACTAAGGTTTTGACTGTTTTTTCATTCTAAAATGAATGAACTTCTGTTTACATTTAACTTCTCATTTCCTCTAGTGTCAATTCCTTCTGCAAAATAAGTTACATTCCGAAACAGATATTTCACGTAGTCAGTTTCTCTTCCCTCCTCTGAAGCTCTACTGACTTCATTTCTCATTCTTCTCTTCCTTGGGACCATTTCACATACAGCGCACTTGTCACTCTGTCATGCAAGAGTCTGACTTAGAGAAATACACTGTAGCGCCAATGAATCTAGTATAGGCATGCGTATTCGTAAACAGGGAGAATACGGTGTTGCGGTCGCCAACACCTACACATAAGAGCAAGGCTCTGGCGCAGATGTTAGATCATTTACTGCAGCTACAATGGCAGGTTAACAAGATTTAAGTGAGTCTGAATGTGGTGTTATAGTCGGCGCACGAGCGATGGGACACTGCATGTTCGACGTACGGATTAAGTGCGGATTTTCCCGTAAAACATCAAATCTCCGACCGCTGCGGCAGGGAGAAGATTCTGCAACAACACGTCCAACGACGAGTGAGGAGAATCGTTCAACGTAACGGAATCGCAAACCTTCCGCAAACTGCTGCAGATTCCAATGCTGCGCCATCAACAAGTATCAGTGTGCCAATCATTCAACGGAACATCATCGATATGTGCATTCGGAGCTGTTTGCCCACTCGTGTACTCCATGGACCCTGAATCTCACCAGGGGTGTTCAAGCTAGTGGAGGCTCTGTAATGACGTGGGGCGTCTGTAGTTGAAGTGATATGGGACCCCTAATACGTCTAGTTATATAGGTGAAATGGACGTAACATCCTGTCTGATTACCCGCTTCCATTTATGTCCATTGTGATATCCGATGGACTTGGGCAATTCCAGCAGGAGGAGCGACAGCACACACGTCTAGAATTGCTACTGAGTGGCTCCAGGAACACACCTCTGAGATCAAACACATCCACTGGCCAACAAACTCCCCAGATATGAACTTTATTAAGCATATCTGCAATGCCTTGCAGCGCCCTGTTCAGAAGACATCTCCACCCCGTCGTACTCTTACGAATTTTTGGACAGCCCTGAAGGATTCATTTTGTCTGTTCCCACCAGCACTACTTCACACGTTAGTCGAGTCCATGCCACGTCGTGTTGCGTTCCTTGTCCGTACTCACAGGGGCCCTCAACGATTTTACGCACGTGTACAAGCTACTTTGGCTCTTCCGTGTATTTTTTAACTACATTGTCGTTACAAGACTCTAATCCCATTCCCCTTTCCTTCTAAAGTTTTCTGGTCACTAGAAATGATATGGTTGTGGCCTAGAATTCTTTGCTGTCAGACATTTCAGCTGACATGTGATTACATCGCATATATTCCGAAACTTTTTTATGGTTTACTTATATGCAGCAGTGGAATTCAGCCGTCTATCAGAGGTAAAATTGGATACAGTGTCGTAACTCTTGTTGTTCTGGGGTAGTACGACATCCGCCACCATAGGTTTCCATTACCTTCATTCCTTTAAAAATGTTCAAATGTGTGTGAAATCTTATGGGACTTAACTGCTAAGGTCATCAGTCCCTAAGCTTACACACTGATTTACTTGAAAACAAAATAACAGCAAAATACAATGTGGACAGATTCTAACTAGCATTGCTGTGGTATTTATTACTGACGTGTCAGAAACAGGAGAAACGTGGGGCTTCGCGTGAACACTAGAACATCCGACTTACATTCACTAACATCTGCGATCAAAGTCAACCACAGGAGTGGTCAAACGGCGAGTAAACACCTTAATTGCTCGTTATGAAGCGTTGAAAGTTACCATAATAATGACGCTTGTCAGAAGATGGGAATCACAATCGCCTCTTGTTAAAGAAAATGGAAAAGTATGAATTATATGAGCTCTTGGAATCCAAAGATCACAAAAAAGAAGTAAAATCTTCGAAATAAAACCAACAGAAAATAAATTTGAATAAAGAACTATTATACGTGTATGTAGTTACTGAAGATGAGTACATGAAATCTGCTCTTTGCCGTTACGGAGCAACTTATAAGTCAAGGCCACAGCTCTAGGTGCTTACAGAAAGATTTAACGCCAGCGTAACTAACAAACAAGACTACCGTTTGCTGCCATTCACCACATATCTTCATGAGGTTGTCATGTTATTTTGTAATTGGCAGTGGTAGTTGTATAGGATGAAAAGAATCCTGTTCCTGTGGTCGCTCCTTCCCGTGGGATGGAATTTGTGCACCCCATCTGCGTACGTCTAGTGGTCCCTCATGTGAAACTGTGTGAGCATTTTCGAAATTCTCCCAAATCGTGCAACAGGGAGACGAGGGTACCAGCCTGATATTAACCTAGTGGGACGTACAGCCTAAAAGCATATCCAGGCTGGCCAGCACACCAGCTGTCGTCGTTAATCCGCAGAGCGGATTCAGTTCGCGACTGGCGCGTGTCCCCGAATCCCGAAAGTGGATTTCTAACGCGCGTGGACATCAAGGTGGGCATCATTACACAATGGAACATTTTCTGCAGAAATAAATGAAGTTGATCACTTTACGCAATTAGAAGCACAAAATATTACGTAGGTATCTAAGGTACACTGAAGAGCCCAAGAAACTAGTATACCTGTCTAATATCGTGTAGGGCCCCCGCGAGCACACAGAAGTGCCGCAACACGACGTGCCATGGACTTGACTAATGTCCGAAATACACTCCTGGAATTGGAAAAAAGAACACATAGACACCGGTGTGTCAGACCCATCATACTTGCTCCGGACACTGCGAGAGGGCTGTACAAGCAATGATCACACGCACGGCACAGCGGACACACCAGGAACCGCGGTGTTGGCCGTCGAATGGCGCTAGCTGCGCAGCATTTGTGCACCGTCGCCGTCAGTGTCAGCCAGTTCGCCGTGGCATACGGAGCTCCATCGCAGTCTTTAACACTGGTAGCATGCCGCGACAGCGTGGACGTAGTTGACGGACTTTGAGCGAGGCCGTATAGTGGGCATGCGGGAGGCCGGGTGGACGTACCGCCGAATTGCTCAACACGTGGGGCATGAGGTCTCCACAGTACATCGATGTTGTCGCCAGTGGTCGGCGGAAGGTGCACGTGCCCGTCGACCTGGGACCGGACATCAGCGACGCACGGATGCACGCCAAGACCGTAGGATCCTACGCAGTGCCGTAGGGGACCCGCACACCGTTAGGCCGTCTTCCGATCACGCCCCAACATCGTGCAGCCCGCCTCCAGTGGTGTCGCGACAGGCGTGAATGGAGGGACGAATGGAGACGTGTCGTCTTCAGCGATGAGAGTCGCTTCTGCCTTGGTGCCAGTGATGGTCGTATGCGTGTTTGGCACCGTGCAGGTGAGCGCCACAATCAGGACTACATACGACCGAGGCACACAGGGCCAACACCCGGCATCATGGTGTGGGGAGCGATCTCCTACACTGGCCGTACACCTCTGGTGATCGTGGAGGGGACACTGAATAGTGCACGGTACATCCGAAGCGTCATCGAACCCATCGTTCTACCATTCCTAGACCGGCAACGGAACTTGCTGTTCCAACAGGACAATGCACGTCCGCATGTATCCCGTGCCACCCAACGTGCTCTAGAAGGTGTAAGTCAACTACCCTGGCCAGCAAGATCTCCGGATCTGTCCCCCATTGAGCATGTTTGGGACTGGATGAAGCGTCGTCTCACGCGGTCTGCACGTCGAGCACGAACGCTGGTCCAACTGAGGCGCCAGGTGGAAATGGCATGGCAAGCCGTTCCACAGGACTACTTCCAGCATCTCTACGATCGTCTCCATGGGAGAATAGCAGCCTGCATTGCTGCGAAAGGTGGATATACACTGTACTAGTGCCGACATTGTGCATGCTCTGTTGCCTGTGTCTATGCGCCTGTGGTTCTGTCAATGTGATCATGTGATGTATCTGACCCCAGGAATGTGTCAATAAAGTTTCCCCTTCCTGGGACAATGAATTCACGGTGTTTTTATTTCAATTTCCAGGAGTGTAGTTCTGGAGTGAACTGACACCATGAATCCTGCTGCGTGTGGAGTGTCGAATTTTCCTGCTGGAATTGCTCACGTCCTCCAGAATGCACATTGGACATGCAATTATACAGGATGCTTACGTCCATTTCACCTGTCAGAGTCGAATCTAGACATAACAAGAATCACTCCAACTGCTCACGCTGCACGTCATTACAGAGCATCCGTCAGCTTGAACAGTCCCCTGGTGACCCGCAGGGTCCATGGATTCGTGAGGTTGTTTCCATACCAGTACACGACCATCCGTTCGATAAAACAACCAGGCAACATATTTCCAGTCATCAACAGTCCAGTGTCAGTGTTGATGGGCCCAGACGAGGCGTAAAGCTTTGTGTCGTGCACTCATCAGAAGGACGCGAGTGGGCCCTCGGCTCCGAAAGCCCATATCGATGATGTTTCGTTGCACGGTTCGCACGCTGACACTTTTTGAAGGTGTAGCACTGAAATCTGCAGCATTTTGTGGAATGGTTGCACTTCTGCCACGTTGAACAATTCTCTTCAATTTTCGTTGGTCCCGTTCCTGCAGCATCTTTTCCCTGCCGCAGTGATGTCGGAGGTTGTTTGACTAAAAACAATACATTTTATGAAGTCCTCTCTTCACGTTCTTCTATTTTTGTGTGGAGGTTGATTTGAGGAACTACGAGGGCTATCCACAAAGTACATTACGTTTTGGAATTAAAAATAAATGAAGTATTGGAAATTTATTAATTATGTGCAGATGAAAGCCACACTTAAATACTACTTTTCTACATAGTTGCCATTTAAATTAAGGCACTTATCGTGGCGATGGACGAGCCTACGCCTTCAACCACGTACTGACTGTCTTTTGGCACAGAAAAGGTGTGATTTTTGTGGATTTCCTGGAAAGAGGCACTACAATAAACTCTCAAAGGTATTGGCAAACTCTGTACAACCTCAGAAGAGCAATACAAAACAAGCGCAAGGGAAAGTTGGGTCCAAAGATCTAGCTGATTCACGACAACGCCCGGACCCACACGGCAAATGCCACTCGTGAAATCCTCGCACCGAGCGACTTCTACTTATTCCCAGCAATGAAGAAGTGGTTGGCTATACAGCGTTTTGATGACGACGCACAGCTTCAAGAAGAGGTAACCACGTGGTTGAAGGCGCAGGCTGGCGAATTTTACGACGCAGGAATTTCCAAGCTCGTCCGTCGCTGCGATAAGTGCCTTAATTTAAATTGCAACGATGTAGAAAAACAGTATTTAAGTGTGGCTTTCATCTGTATATAATAAAAAAATTCCAATACTTTATTTATTTTTAATTCCAAAACGTTATGTACTTTGTGGATAGCCCTCGTACTATAGGGACTTGAATACGACTTTCACTAACAGATAAACTCACTCAGAAGGGAAGTTAGTGTATATCCCTACCTGTCATAAACAAGCCGTCTGGCCATATGTCCTTAATTAGTGACACCCACGCGGAGTCGGGGAGGGTATTTAGTACAAAGCCCACCCCCGCAGTTCCTGTTTCCAGGTTGAAGCTAATCTAAGGACACACTGTATGGCTTCCTACCCACTAAGAACTTTCCTGTCGTCACCATATACGTCGATTTAGTTACACGAAAGTGATGATATCAAGTTACGTGATTAGCTCTACGAATTTTATTCATATCTCCGCCCTCTGACCTGCAGATAAAATTATCGCGACGTCAGATAACTTGTCCAGCAATGGATACTTTGTTCTCTCCATGCCAAGCAGCGATGGTTCATTGGCAAGGAAGTAATTTCAGATATTTGACTTCAAACTATTTCGCCTCCAGTATCATTTTAATATAACAAATAGGTCTGCCACGAATACATAAGTAATATGCCGACGAAAAGTTCTTAGTATATAATTAATCCTCTAGGATATCGTAAGTTTTACGTGTCACCTATGAGGCTTAATTTTTCGGCACTATACGTAACCAGACTCGCTAACAAACTCATAGGAAATTAGCCTCTTTGGGTCTTAACTGTCACGCTCCTCTGTAGAAGCAGAGTCCACGCTTGGAGTAGGTACAAGTGTTTAACATCTCACCATTCAGGTCAACTTGCTGACATAAACGACATAACAAGTACACACAACATGACTGTGTTTTTTACGGAGAACAGTTAACTATATAACCATAGTGCTTATATTACACAGAAACGACATCATAAATTGTGAGCTGTTTCTATAACATTTCAGATCATTGTCATCTTTTTTTGTTGATCTCCCCTGAACGCAACGATTTTTCAGATATCGTTGATATTAACTTTTTTCTTTTTTGGGGCTCAACAGAAAAATGCTCATTTTCAGTTGCTGTACTGCCTTTTACATTCCCTGCAAACTTTCCTTCTAAAACCAATCTGCTAATTATCTCAATCCTCTGAAATGAATGAATTTCTGTTTACATTTGACTTGTCATTTCCTCAAGGGTCAGTTCCTTCTGCAAAGTAAGTTATATTGCGAAACAGATTTTTCACATGGCCAGTTTGTCTTCCCTCCTCTTAAGTTCTACTGACTTAATTTTTCATTCATCTCTTCCTTGGGACCATTTCACATACAGCGCACGTGCCTCTCTGCCATGCATGAATTTTACTTAGAGAAATACACTGAAGGGCCAAAGAACCTAGTATAGGCACGGGTATTCGTAAACGGGGAGAATACGGTCCTGAGGTCGCCAACACCTAAACAAGACAAGTGTTGTTAGATCGGTTACTTCTGCTACACTGGCAGGTTAACAAGATTTAAGTGAGTTTGATCGTGGTGTTGTAGTCGGCGCACGAGCGATGGGACACTGCATGTCCGACGAAGCGATTAAGTTTGGATTTTCGCGTATCGTCAATATCAGGAACCCGGTAAAACATCAAATCTCAGACATTACTGCGGCAGGGGAAAGACACTGCAAGAGCGGGACCAACGACGACTGAGGAGAACCGTTCAATGTGACAGAAGTGCAACCCTCTCACAAACTGCTGAAAATTTCAGTGCTGCACCATCAAAAGTGTCAGTGTGCGAACCATTCAACGAAATATCATCGATATGGGCTTTAGGAGGCGAAGGGCCACTTGTGTCCTTCCGATGATTGTACGACACAAACCTTACGCCTCGCCTGTGCCCATCAACACCCACATTGGACTGTTGATGACTGGAAAGATGTTGCCTGGTTGGACGTGTCCTGTTTCAAATTGTTCCGAGCGGACGGACGTGTATGGGTATGGAAACAACCTCATGAATTCATCTCAACATCTCATAAGAGGACTGTTCAAGGTGGGTGAGGCTCTATAATGGTTTGAAGCACACGCAGTTGAAGTGATATGGGACCCCTAATACGTCTAGATATGACTCTGACAGTTGAAATGGACATAAGCACCCTGACTGACCACCCGCTTCAATTTGTGTCCATTGTGCATTCCGACGGACTTCGGCAATTCCAGCAGGAGAACGCGACAGCACACACGTCCAGAGTTGCTACAGAGTTGCTCCACGAACACGCTTATGAGTTCAGACTCTTCCGCTGGCCAACAAACTCCACAGATGTGAACATTATTAAGCTATCTGCTATGCCTTGCTGTTCAGAAGAGACCTCCACCCCCCCCCCCCCCCCCCCCCCATCAGTCCTCCCCGTACTCTTACGAATTTTAGGACAGCCGTGCACGATTCATGGTGTCAATTCCCACCAGCACTAAATCAGACATTAGTCGAGTCCATGCCACGTCGTGTTTCGTCACTTGTTTGCGGTCACGGGGCCCTACATGATATTACGCAGGTGTACTAGTTTCTTTGGCTCTTCGGTGTATTTTTTCCATCTCTAAACAAACTTGTCGTTAATAGAAGCTAAACCCATTCCACTTTTCCTCTAAAGTTTTCTGGTCACTAGAAACGGTATGGTTGTGCCGCAGAATTCCTTGCTGTCAGGAATTTCAGCTCACATGTGATTAAATCGCATATATTCCTAAGTTGTTAATGGTTACCTATATGCACCATTGGTATTCAGTCGTCTATCAGAGGTAAAATTAGCCTCAGTGTCGTAACTGGAGGATTAAGATTTCCTCCGCCATTGGTTTCCATCACCTCCATTCCTTCCATTTACATATTCATCCATAATAGCACAAGCATTGTCTAAGAACTCAAGGAATCATTTAACAATGCAAAATTACATTTAATACATTAGACAGACGAGAAAAGTTCACTTCAGGGCAATGTTTCAATGTCTAGCACCGGATTTTATAAATCTGGAGATACAGTCCCTCTTCGAGAGTTATAATTTACCTCTCTGAGAATTAGGAAATTTTAAAGGGATCTGTGTCCAAATGTCTAGATACATCAGCAAAATTCGATCTCAGAGAAGCCGCATATGCAGTCGACATCTGCGGAAGTAACGTAGATCACATCTTCGTAAGGTAGTATACTTAACCTGGTTGTGTATTCAGCAGTGCTAAATGGCTACTTTCATACCAAATAAAGATTGGACATGAAACACAAATTTTATTTCTAGAAACAAATTGGAGAGAAGTAGCAAGTTTATGGAGAGACGGTTGTGTTCTCGTCTGTTAAAATTTCTCTTCTTCAGCTACACAAGTCTTGACATTCTATGTTTTAAACACATAGAAATAACACATGAAATAACTTTGTGTTCAGGGCGACCGCTACTGCGAATGTACATCTTGTGCAACGAAACCCGCAAACATCTTTATTGAGACCCACAACTGATTTCCTAGCTCAAAGCTACATCCCCAGATGGGTATATAAATACGTCATATGAGACCAAAGGTGAGGGTGGATGGCATACCCAACATTCAATGTCCAAATAACAGTAATCCGCGAAATGATCGAACCGTTTGTAAATAGGCTGGATTCTGCCATGAACGTACCCCAAAAACCGATGTGGAATCGAAATTCAGGAACAAGATCCCATGGAATATTATGAACTCTAACAATAACATGTTAGAGTAATTCGTTGGCTCCCGAATCAACAAGCGGCTGTTTCACATTAATGAAAGATGTGTCTGTACATGGGGAACCTGAAGGCAAACTGTAGAAATACAGTGACAGTGGGGGTTGGCATCCTGTCGACGATGTGGTCATTTGAGTTGAAACACCAGCTCTGATTCAAGAAGGATGGGTTGTTGAATTCAATGTGCCCTTTCAAAGACCTATCCTGGCTTCTTCGTTACATGAGATGGAGAAATCAAACAGTACCTACATCTGATGACCGGAGGGTGATTGCAAGAAGCAATTCATCTTCCACAACTAAGATGTTGGCCGTTCAGTTTGCTTTGCTGTGTATTTCGCCTTGATGATGCTCTGAAGTCATCAGTATGATAGTTCAAGTGTGATGCCCGTTGCTGAAAAACTGAATCCAACCTATACAAAAAATGGTTCAAATGGCTCTGAGCACTGTGGGACTTAACATCTATGGTCATTAGTCCCCTAGAACTTAGAACTACTTAAACCTAACTAACCAAAAGACAGCACACAACACCCAGACATCACGAGGCAGAGAAAATCCCTGACCCCTCCGGAAATCGAACCCGAGAACCCGGGCGCGGGAAGCGAGAACGCTACCGCACGACCACGAGCTGCGGACAAACCTATAAAAAACTTTACTATTTTCTGAACAGCTCGAAGAAGAAGAAGCAGCACTTGTAGTATCCATTAGTGTTTCTAAGGTGAATGTGCGTAATACGTGCTCAACGACTGATCGTTGATGATCCAAAGCAAACACTATAAAAGTAATATCGCTGAAGCGAGACCATAGTATACCGTTTGTCTTTTACCCGTGCAGGACTTTTCCGCACTCGATTTTCACCTCCCTCACGTGTGTCTCCATAAGAGCGACCGATAATTGAACATCTTAAAATGCGTAACAGAAATGATTTGTACTGATGTATTTACTCAGGTCTAGTCCTTCATATATCATTGTGGCTGTTGAGAAAATGAAACAAGGCAAGTCCGCAGCTCGTGGACGTGCTGTAGCGTTCTCGCTTCCCACGCCCGGGTTCCCGGGTTTGATTCCCGGCGGGGTCTGGGATTTTCTCTGCCTCGTGATGGCTGGGTGTTGTGTGCTGTCCTTATGTTAGTTAGGTTTAAGTAGTTCTAAGTTCTAGGGGACTGATTACCATAGACGTTAAGTCCCACAGTGCTCTGAGCCATTTGAACCATTTCAAACAAGGCAAATTGTGGTGAACCGAATTTTCATTTACGGTAGAGGACATTTGACCACCCATCGTTATTAATCGTTTTCCATATTCCAGAGTTATTTCCAGAAGTTGTATTTAAAACTGGGCATACTACGGCAGAAAGTGGCAGAAGGTGGGTAAGTAGTGGCCATATATTTCCATACTCACAGAATAGCAGGATTGTTGATAGTGCAAGAATTTCCCGAATACACAGTTAAAGGTACAAAGCTTTCCATCACACTTAGTTAATTAGTTTTATGTTCCATGGGTCATTTGGCATAAATCGTAATGATGTGGAACGTATAATTTTAAATGCACATCAAAAATTAATTTGTTGATATGGTTACGTTCAACATTTGCACCCTTTTAGGAGCTATAGACAATTTTAATGTGGAGTGATGAGTACCATTTTTTCCTTTTGATAATGTAATTATGTGCATCGTGGTTCACTTTGCACTGCAGTGGATTATTTGCAACAAACTTCACGAGACAATAATCTTATATCAAAGTTCTCAGAACAAAAGTCTACAAAATGTTCGTGGGTGAACAGCACACATTATTCTTAAAGCACATTTTTGACTAATTAAAATTTTCTTTCTTAAATATCAGATACCCTAGAACAATATTCTGTATGACATTATTGAATGAAAATATGCAAAATATGTCAACTTAATTATTTGTCTCTCCCCAAGATTTGAAATGATTCGAAGTACAAATAAGGTTGAAATAAGTTGTTTTAGGAGTTCTAAATGTACTTTTTCAGTTTAAATTCTCATAAACCTGGATACATACAAGTTTTGAAGTTTGTCACACTACATATTATTTCCTGACCATGTATTAGACTTATCGCTGTTGCAGTACCCCAGATGTTCAGAAGTGAATAATTTATGTCTTTTAAAACCTGAGGTTGCGAGCATTCGCAGAAAACCACTCTGTTATATTTTTAATAACATTGTTTACCATTTCTTCTGTTTATATATTTACTGTTGGATTGATTATGCCATCAGTTTGTGTTCGCACGTGGTGTTTTTAATAATAGACTTACATAGTTAATACGAAAATCTCGTATAGCTGAGCCATCATTATACACTCCTGGAAATTGAAATAAGAACACCGTGAATTCATTGCCCCAGGAAGGGGAAACTTTATTGACACATTCCTGGGGTCAGATACATCACATGATCACACTGACAGAATCACAGGCACATAGACCCAGGCAACAGAGCATGCACAATGTCGGCACTAGTACAGTGTATATCCACCTTTCGCAGCAATGCAGGCTGCTATTCTCCCATGGAGACGATCGTAGAGATGCTGTATGTAGTCCTGTGGAACGGCTTGCCATGCCATTTCCACCTGGCGCCTCAGTTTTATCAGCGTTCGTGCTGGACGTGCAGACCGCGTGAGACGACGCTTCATCAAGTCCCAAACATGCTCAATGGGGGACAGATCCGGAGATCTTGCTGGCCAGGGTAGTTGACTTACACCTTCTAGAGCACGTTGGGTGGCACGGGATACATGCGGACGTGCATTGTCCTGTTGGAACAGCAAGTTCCCTTACCGGTCTAGGAATGGTATAACGATGGGTTCGATGACGGTTTGGATGTACCGCGCACTATTCAGTGTCCCCTCGACGACCACCAGAGGTGTACGGCCAGTGTAGGAGATCGCTTCCCACACCATGATGCCGGGTGTTGGCCGTGTGCGCCTCGGTCGTATGCAGTCCTGATTGTGGCGCTCACCTGCACGGCGCCAAACATGCATACGACCATCATTGGCACCAAGGCAGAAGCGACTCTCATCGCTGAAGACGACACGTCTCTATTCGTCCCTCCATTCACGCCTGTCGCGACACCACTGGAGGCGGGCTGCACGATGTTGGGGTGTGAGTGGAAGACGGCCTAACGGTGTGCGGGACCGTAACCCAGCTTCATGGAGACGGTTGCGAATGGTCCTCGCCGATACCCCAGGAGCAACAGTGTCCTTAATTTGCAGGGAAGTGGTGGTGCGGTCCCCTACGGCACTGCGTAGGATCCTACGGTCTTGGCGTGCATCCGTGCGTCGCTGCGGTCCGGTCCCAGGTCGACGGGCACGTGCACCTTCCGCCGACCACTGGCGACAACATCGATGTACTGTGGAGACCTCACGCCCCACGTGTTGAGCAATTCGGCGGTACATCCACCCGGCCTCCGGCATGCCCACTATACGCCCTCGCTCAAAGTCCGTCAACTGCACATACGGTTCACGTCCACACTGTCGCGGCATGCTACCAGTGTTAAAGACTGCGATGGAGCTCCGTATGCCACGGCAAACTGGCTGACACTGACGGCGGCGGTGCACAAATGCTGCGCAGCTAGCGCCATTCGACGGCCAACACCGCGGTTCCTGGTGTGTCCGCTGTGCCGTGCGTGTGATCATTGCTTGTACAGCCCTCTCGCAGTGTCCGGAGCAAGTATGGTGGGTCTGACACACCGGTGTCAATGTGTTCTTTTCCATTTCCAGGAGTGTATATTAGATGGAAGATAGGTTACATATATGACGAACAACAGGGAACTATGTTTGAGCCTTGGGGAACCACACACGTAATTACATCCCAGTCAGAGTAATGTTCCTGGACTACATTGGTTGCATTACCGTGTTCTTGTTTTCTTTTGGTTGTCTACTACATTATAGGTGGTCTTACCATCAGTCCTATAAAACTTCAATTTAACCAGAAGAATACTGTGATTGACACATTCAGATGCCTTAGATAGGTCGCAGAATATACTAGTTGGAGTATGTTATTATTGTTGCTTGTAAAATTTGGCGAGTGATCATGTAAATGTCGTTCTCAGCAAAGTAGTACTCCTGTTCAAACTGTGATTTGCTGAGAATATTATTGTTGTTTAGCTGAGTTACTATTCTAGCATACATCAATTAAAATATTTTGGAAAATGATTCCAGTAGTGGAAAAGTTGCGTACTTATTCACATCTCCCCTATAATCATTCTTAAATATATGTTTGAAAAGTGGCACATTTCAGTCTCTTTGGATAAATCTCGTCAGTTAGTGACGCATCACATACTTCAGAAAAGACTGTGTTGATTGTTGAGGAAAAAATATTTAGTAATCTATTTGAAAAACCATCAGAACCAGATGAGATTTTACTTTTAAGAGAATAGATCATTTTCTTAATTTTAGAAGGAGAATCTGGTGATACATTCATATAGCTGAATTTGATGTGAGTTACTTTTTCAAAATATTGTTACTCTTGAGCTCTTTGTCCATATACTTTCTACTATAATCAAGAAATGATTATTAAATATATTTGCTACCTGTGACTCATCATTTGTTGCCCTTACTTTCAGTTTAATATGATGGTATCCTGTTCTGTGGCTGGTTGTCCTGTCTCTCATCTCACTACATTCCTTATATCGTTAAGTCATTAGTCAGAATTAGTGATTTCTGACATTATGTGTATATTTCTTGATTTTTAGTAACCATTCTGTGTAATTGTCAGTTGCTTTTGCAGTGAGTAACTATTGTACGAGCTCTACTTATTCTTCCACAGTTTTCTTTTCACAAAATACTTTGATCCCTCTAATGATACTGACGCGTCACAAGGAAAGGAGAAGCAGGAAGTGAACCAAGCACTAACTGAAATCGAGAGTTTCCCAACTGATACAGTGGAAACGACGTCTGTCACTGAAATAGTGTAAGTCAGATCTTTAATTTTTATCATGCACTTTGGTTTCTTCACGTATGAGTGTGATTTCAAAACATTCGCTTGTAGCTTCTATTGTTTGCGATGGCAGCAGAACTGTATGCAGTGCTTCCGATAGGCGAGGCGTTCTGAAATTATTTAATGTTCGTTGACAGCCGTTACTTGACAATATTAACAGGAAATCCTTTATTGTGGGTAGTATTGCATTAGTAGTATTTTGTTTAGTAAGGGTTGATCATTTTATTTTGTGCATTGTATTAATAAAATGATTTAAAAATGTAGATAGACTGACGAGATTATGGAGACTAAAATCTCGTGAAAGATCAAGCATATGCAACTCCCTTACAGCAAGTTAATTAAACATCGAGGAATCTTGAAACTTTTACCTACTGCCATGAAAACTGCTATGAGCCCCCAAACCGAGACCATAACGGAATAATTATCTAGAACTGAACGGATTTCTAATACACAAGAAGATTGTTCTCATGCACAGGAAAAATTATCTACTGCTATTCCCAAAGTGCACGCTGATCTTGCATATAATTAGAAAATGTTGCCAAATGTCAGGAAAGAATAAAATCATAGCAGTACAAACCTCATCAGACAATGAGGAAAGGTAAAACTGCCAAATGCTTAGAAGAAAAAGATAGGCAAGTAACCTATTTAACTGATGAAAATTTTCCCATTGGAATCAGGAAATTGTTGCCACACAATTCAGTACAATCAAGAAAGGACACAATGTTCCAGTGGAATATCTCTATAAAAGAGTTACAAAGATAAAGGCTCAGTTATTTCGGAATTCAAGGAGTACCACGAATCTATAATTTAAGAAATCTCAAGTATATAACAAGGTATAACTAAATTAACTCAAATAAAATTAAAAAAAATATAAGCACGTAGTTGCTCAAAAAGTAATGATTTTAACAATCCGTCAAAACTTAATCGGACGTTTACAGCACGATTTAGACACCGCTGACAACCAAATTGCATTGTTGCAACTAACAATAAGACCATGCACAGAACAGGCATTACTCCATTGCAGATGGCTGCAAAAATATAGATATGAAGAAGAAAGATGTAGAATGTTAATAATGGTTATTTAATTTATAAAGCTTTATGTGTGTTCGCAGCCGCTTATGTTTTATCTTACTTGACCAATAAAGTGTGAGAACTATGAATTTCTAAGCACAGCGTATCAATGACCAGATTCAGAGTTTAGAAGCATTAGCCTATATAGAACACAGTTATTACTCATTGCTAAAGTCCATCTACTACCATGGCAGCAGCGAGAATGTATAAATTACATCGGATGTTCCACTGCTGTGGCCGTAAATGTACGTATCATATTTATGAAATAAATATTCTTTCGTTTGCGCAGTTCTACGTTCCTGCACACAACAAAGAAATAGAGTACTTCTCTATACGCGCCAACTTTCGGACTGAAGCGAAATAATTTTGTTTCACAGCTCAGATTATGTGACTCGGTACTGCGGTGCTGCCGGGGTGAGAAATGGGAAGCAAGGGTGAGAGTGAGGGGGAAACGTACACAAACAAGGACAGAGATAGACGTGGCTCTACCATACGAATTCTCCTACCGCCAGCACGTCGACAAGACGTCAGTGACCACCTGCAACAACGTGCTCCATCAGTAATGTTGCCGAGTCGTGCCTCAATATTGCCCTGCACTGCGGTCAAGCTGCAAAAGTTTTAATGGCAACATTACTGTGCCGACACATTGCGTAAAATTACCGTTAGCTCGTAGAGTCACTAATATCATACCTGACTATAATGATTGAATTCTGATAGGACTTTCACACGAATGCTTACTCAGGATAAAATTGACGATGGATGCTTGAGTATGATGCATATGTCACATACGCTACTTGGATCTTATGTACGTCTATCATGGCTTAGTGCCGATAAATATAGACTACCATACTAATTGTTTGCTCTGTCGTCTTCTAAATCATTGCACTTCCTCTTCTTTATCTTCTCTTCAACTGTTAGACCACTGTCTCAACGGCACAACAGGTATATCCGTCCTCAACAAAGTGAAATCCTGTATGTACCATCATATAACACTGCCGTGTTTTCTAAATTATTTCCATTCACAGGAGCCCGACTTTGGAACAATCTCCCTCAAAATATAGGAGATCTTAAATTTCTTATACCGCCTCACCTTCATCGCAAAAGCCACATGTCTCATTATACGTAGGTTGGAACTTAAATAGTGGCAATACTGCTATGGAGACAGTATGCAATGGAATCTACTACTGTCGCTGATAGCACACGTTGTTGACATACCTACCTTACCTCCGAGCAAATGGATTAGCCTGTGCCAAATCGCCGGCGTGCGCACAATTGAGGGAAACACAGTCACTTGGCCGGCCGGTGTGGCCGTGCGGTTCTAGGCGCTTCAGTGTGGAACCGCGTGACCGCTCCGGTCGCAGGTTCAAATCCTGCCTCGGGCATGGATGTGGGTGATGTGCTTATGTTAGTTACGTTTAAGTAGTTCTAAGTTCTAGGGGACTGATGACCACAGATGTTAAGTTTCATAGTACTCAGAGCCATTTGAACCATTTTTGAACAGTCACTTGTGAGCGAGCGGTCTAACTGAACGGTCTCACTAAGTTTTCGAAACAGGAACAACGGAGTTGGATCAAGATTGAATGTGCCAGAGGTCGTACAGCCCACAGTGTCATCAAGGTCTTCAGGAGGTATGCGGGGAATCGCCATTGCCGTACAGAACTGTGGCAGACATGCATCTGACAGGTCGTTCTAGCATCTCTGAAGAAGAGGTGCATGTTGCTGCAGCGTTAGTGGACAGTGACGGACGCCATACGATTCGTGAGCTCGCCCACAAAACCGGATTACAACATACAACTGTGCTTCGCATCCTGAAGGAACTCTTGGGCATGTGAAAAATTGCATCTACATCTACATGATGTAGATGCAATTTACATGACTACTCTGCAATTCACATTTAAGTGCTTGGCAGAGGGTTCATCGAACCACAATCATACTATCTCTCTACTATTCCATTCCCGAACAGCGAGCGGGAAAAACGAACACCTAAACCTTTCTGTTCGAGCTCTGATTTCTCTTATTTTATTTTGATGATCATTCCTACCTATGTAGGTTGGGCTCAACAAAATATTTTCGCATTTGGAAGAGAAAGTTGGTGACTGAAATTTCGTAAAAAGGTCTCGCCGCGACGAAAAACGTCTATGCTGTAATGACTTCCATCCCAACTCGTGTATCATATCTGCCACACTCTCTCCCCTATAACGCGATAATACAAAACGAGCTGCCCTTTTTTGCACCCTTTCGATGTCCTCCGTCAGTCCCACCTGGTAAGGATCTCACACCGCGCAGCAATATTCTAACAGAGGACGAACGAGTGTAGTGTAAGCTGTCTCTTTAGTGGACTTGTTGCATCTTCTAAGTGTCCTGCCAATGAAACGCAACCTTTGGCTCGCCTTCCCGACAATATTATCTATGTGGTCCTTCCAACTGAAGTTGTTCGTAATTTTAACACCCAGGTACTTAGTTGAATTGACAGCCTTGAGAATTGTACTATTTATCGAGTAATCGAATTCCAACGGATTTCTTTTGGAACTCATGTGGATCATCTCACTCTTTTCGTTATTTAGCGTCAACTGCCACCTGACACACCATACAGCAATCTTTTCTAAATTGCTTTGCAACTGATACTGGTCTTCGGATGACCTTACTAGACGGTAAATTACAGCATCATCTGCGAACAATCTAAGAGAACTGCTCAGATTGTCACCCAGGTCATTTGTATAGATCAGGAACAGTAGAGGTCCCAGGACGCTTCCCTGGGGAACACCTGATATCACTTCAGTTTTACTCGATGATTTGCCGTCTATTACTACGAACTGCGACCTTCCTGACAGGAAATCACGAATCCAGTAGCACAACTGAGACGATACCCCATAGCTCCGCAGCTTGATTAGAAGTCGCTTGTGAGGAACGGTGTCAAAAGCTTTCCGGAAATCTAGAAATACCGAATCAACTTGAGATCCCCTGTCGATAGCGGCCATTACTTCGTGCGAATAAAGAGCTAGCTGGGTTGCACAAGAGCGATGTTTTCT
Organism: Schistocerca gregaria; assembly: GCF_023897955.1. Lineage (NCBI taxonomy): Eukaryota > Metazoa > Arthropoda > Insecta > Orthoptera > Acrididae > Schistocerca > Schistocerca gregaria. Next base: position 212,610,824 of record NC_064926.1, on the reverse strand, counting down.
GAAGCCATGCTGATTACGTGTCAATAGATCGTTCCTTTCGAGGTGATTCATAATGTTTGAATACAGCATATGCTCCAAAACCCTACTGCAAACCGACGTCAATGATATAGGTCCGTAGTTAAATGGATTACTCCTACTACCCTTCTTGAACACTGGTGCGACCTGCGCAATTTTCCAATCTGTAGGTACAGATCTATCGGTGAGCGAGCGGTTGTATATGAGTGCTAAGTAGGGAGCTATAGTATCAGCGTAATCGGAAAGGAACCTAATCGGTATACAATCTGGACCTGAAGACTTGCCTGTATCAAGCGATTTGAGTTGCTTCGCAACCCCTAAGGTATCTACTTCTAAGAAACTCATGCTAGCAGATGTTCGTGTTTCAAATTCTGGAATATTCCATTCGTCTTCCCTGGTGAAGGAATTTCGGAAAACTGCGTTCAATAACTCCGCTTTAGCGGCACAGTCGTCGATAACAGTACCATCGGTACTGCGCAGCGAAGGTATTGACTGCGTCTTGCCGCTTGTGTACTTTACATACGACCAGAATTTCTTCTGATTTTCTACCAAATTTCGAGACAATGTTTCGTTGTGGAACCTATTAAAGGCATCTCGCATCGAAGTACGTGCCAAATTTCGCGCGTCTGTAAATTTTAGCCCATCTTCGGGATTTCGCGTTCTTCTGAACTTCGCATGCTTTTTCCGTTGCCTCTGCAACAGCGTTCGGACCTTTTTTGTGTACCACGGGGGATCCGTTCCATCTCTTACCAATTTGTGAGGTATGAATATCTCAATTGCTGTTGCTACTATATCTTGGAATTTGAGCCACATCTCGTCTACATTCGCATAGTCAGTTCGGAAGGAATGGAAATTGTCTTTTAGGAAGGCTTCTAGTGGCACTTTATCCGCTTTTTTAAATAAAATTATTTTGCGTTTGTTTCTGATGGATTTGGAAGAAATGGTATTAAGCCTAGCTACAATGACCTTGTGATCACTAATCCCTGTATCAGTCATGATGCTCTCTATCAGCTCTGGATTGTTTGTGGCCAAGAGGTCAAGTGTGTTTTCGCAACCATTTACAATTCGCGTGGGTTCGTGGACTAACTGCTCGAAATAATTTTCGGAGAATGCATTTAGGACAATCTCGGAAGACGTTTTCTGCCTACCACCGGTTTTGAACAAGTATTTTTGCCAACATACCGAGGGTAGGTTGAAGTCCCCACCAACTATAACCGTATGAGTGGGGTATTTATTTGTTACGAGACTCAAACTTTCTCTGAACTGTTCCGCAACTGTATCATCGGAGTCTGGGGGTCGGTAGAAGGAGCCAAGTATTAACTTAATTCGGCTGTTAAGTATAACCTCCATCCACAACCAATTCGCACGGAGTATCTACTTGGACTTCACTACAAGATAAACCACTACTGACAGACACAAACACTCCACCACCAATTCTGCCTAATCTATCTTTCCTGAACACCGTCTGAGACTTAGTAAAAATTTCTGCAGAACTTAATTCAGGCTTTAGCCAGCTTTCTGTACCTATAACGATATCAGCTTCTGTGCTTTCTATTTGCGCTTGAAGCTCAGGGACTTTTCCAGCGCACCTACAACAATTTACAACTATAATTCCGACTGTTCCTTGATCCAAGCACGTCCTGTAATTGCCAAGCACCCTTTGACATTGCAGCCCATCCCGCACTTTCCCGAGGCCTTCTAACCTAAAAAACCGCCCAGTCCACGCCACACAGCCTCCGCTACCCGTGTAGCCGCCAGCTGAGAGTAGTGAACTCCTGACCTATTCAACGGAACCCGAAACCCCACCACCCTATGGCGCAAGTCAAGGAATCTGCAGCCAATACGGTCGCAAAACCGTCTGAGCCTCTGATTCAGACCCTCCACCCGACTCTGCACCAAAGGTCCGCAGTCGGTTCTGTCAACGATGCTGCAGATGGTGAGCTCTGCCTTCATCTCGTAAGCAAGACCGGCAGCCTTCACCAAATCAGATAGCCGCTGGAATCCAGAGAGAATTTCCTCAGATCCAAAGCGACACACGTCATTAGTGCCGACATGTGCCACCACCTGCAGCTGGCTGCACCCTGTGCTCTTCATGGCATCCGGAAGGACCCTTTCCACATCAGGAATGACTCCTCCCGGAATGCACACGGAGAGCACACTGGATTTCTTCCCCTCCTTAGCCGCCGTATCCCTAAGGGGCCCCATTACGCGCCTAACATTGGAGCTCCCAACTATCACGATAGGTTCCGCATGACTTGACGTAAATGTAGAAATGGATGTATTACGACGCTACTCAGATACACTTGGAGTGCTATGAGCGAGAAGGAGAGACTTTCTTACGCCGTATCGTAAAGTTGGATGAGACATGGGCCACATCGTACGAGCCATGACTGAAACGCCAACCCAACGAATGGCGTCATTATGGGTTGCCGCGAAAGTTGAAAGTGCGTCAGGGCCCCTATATGGAGAAAGTTATGGTGCTACTCGTGTACGACTTTGATGGTGTTATCCTAACGCATTACGTTCCTGCATGGCAGGCCGGCAGTGCACAGTATTACTGTTCGTTTTCGGAGCGTCACCTGCTACCAGCTTCACGAAAGAAGCGGCAACACTTTCTGTGCAACCCACCCATCATTTTACACGACAATGCGAGGACGCATGGGACTGGGAAGTACTGTACCATCCACTATACCCCGCGGACTGAAGGCCTTGTGACTTTGATTTGATTCAGAACCACTTCGTAGCATTCGCTTCAGAACTGTTCCAGAGATTCGATGGGTAGTAGACCACTCCATTCGCACCAACAACAGAACAGGCTCTGCTAACGGTATGCTGGCAACGGGTTCTACACAACGCTGGTGACTACTTTGAAGGATAGTAAGAGGTGGAAACATGTAAATCTTTGAATCGGTTGTGATTAAAAAGTAGCCATTATTTAAGTTCCAACCTTCACACTAGTCTGAAGCGCACTCTCGCCAATCCCTAGTCCCTCACATATGCTTCCTCATCAAGTCGACAGAATTCTTAATTTACATTCTGTTCTTTCCTTACAGTCACCGTCGCCGTCAGGTCATTTCAATCTTATCCTTTTTCCCTATCCCTTCCGCCTCTGATAATATTGAACAATGCTTCTAATTCACTTAAATTGCCTAAAAACTGTACTCCTGGAACAGCAACTGGTTACGAAATAATTGAAATAAGACAGCCTTGGTTCCAAATTCCTTTTATCTGTTTATTGGCAATGACGAGTTTCCCCTTGAGGGGCATCTGCAGATTAACGTAAGAAGTAATGTATGACATTACTCCTCATATTACGCTGAAGATGATCCATAAGGGGGTGTCGAATAGACCGACAGCGACAGAGCAGTTCGTGTTCCTGCTGCAAGAAGGCGAGTACACCGTTCGTCTGTTGTATATTTTACGAGCTTCCAGGAAGAGCTACTTATTTATTTACAGATACCTATGTAGGTACTAGATTATTTTTGTAATTTCTTGCGTGTTCGAGTTCTTATTATGCACAAGCTTTTATTTTAATAACAGCGTAGCGTACCCTGCTCCCGTTGCTATCGACCCTTGTACCGACCCTCAGGTCGTACAGGCTGTTGTTTGTTTTGCTTAGTATAGCTCAGTATCGTTTAGGCCGTTAGTGAGAGAGCACTTCGAATTCCTGCTGCTAATAAGCCGACTACACCGTTCCTTTTTTGTATATATTTACAGGCTTCAAATGGGAGCGACTGCAGAAAGCGATAGGAACTGTGTGATTGCTGTGTACAGATGTGAGCTGAGTTGGCGACCCTTCGCTCACAGCTCCAGGCTGCTTTGGCTTTCGCCACACAGCTTGAGGCTGCTGCCAAGGGGCGTGACTATGAGGGGTCGGATGTAGGGATGCGACAGACGTCGAGCACGTCCCACGTGTCCCCCATTCGCTCCACTGCTGTGACTGCCACGGGTACTGCTTGCACTGAGGTTGACCCCTCACCCATGTTCGAGTGGAAGATCATTCCAAAGTCTGGCAAATGACGAAAAACTTACTGAGGGGTCAATTGTAGGGCCTCCCCAGTTCGTTTCACGAACAGGTTTCGGGCGTTATCTGTGACTGAAGATGTCTCTGAGCTGGATGGAGTCGTCCACCCTGTTCCAGAGGGAACTTCTCGGAAGGCAAGGTCTGGGCATTCACAGAGGGTGGGTTTGCTGGTAGTTGGGAGCTCCGAAGTTAGGTGTGTAATGGGGCCCCTTAGGAGAATGGCTGTCAAGCAGGGGAAGGAAGCCAGTATGCACTCTGTGTGCATACCAATGGCAGTCATTCTGGATGTGGAAAGGCTGCTTCCGAATGCCATGAAGCGTACAGGTTAGAGCCAAGTGCATGTAGTGGTACCAATGATGTATGTCGCTTTGGATTGGAGGAGATTCTGTCTGGTTTCGGGCGGCTAGTGGAAATGGTAAAGACTGCCAGTCTTGCTTGACAGGATAAGGCAGAGCTCACCATCTGCAGCATCGTCGATAGAACAGGCTCTGGTCCTTTGGTGCAGAGCCGAGTGAGCGGGGGGGAGTGGGGGGGGGGGGGCTGAAACAGAGACTCAGGCGGTTCTGTGACCGGGTACGCTGCAGATCCCTTGACTTGCGCCATCGGGTGGTGGGTTTCCGGGCTCTGCTTAGCAGGTCAGGAATCAACTACACACAGACAGCTGCTACACGGGTAGCGGGGGCTGTGTGGAAGAGAATGGGCGGTCTTTTAGGTAAGAGGGCCTCAGGGAACCACAGAAAGGGGCGTCCGCCTGAAAGGGGTCAGGTAAAACATAGCAAGTTAGTTGTAGAAACGATCGGTATTGTAGTTGTAAATTGTCGTAGCTGTGTTGGGAAAGATCCAGAGCTTCAAGCCCTAATAGAAAGCACTCAAAGTCAAATAGTTATAGGTACAGAAAGCTGGCTAAAGCCGGAAATAGGTTCATCAGAAATTTTTTCTAATCGTCTAACAGTGTTCAGAAAAGATACATTAAATACAACTGGTTGTGGAGTATTTATTGGTGTCAGATGTAGTTTGCTTTGTAGTGAAACAGAAGAAGATAGTTCCAGTGAAATTGTATGGGTAGAGGCTATACATGACAATCGGAATAAACTATTAGTTGGGTCATTTAACACCCCCTCCCTCCCCCACCACCCTGACTCAGAAGACATAGTTGCTGACAGTTCAAAGAAAACTTGAGTCTCATTTCGAATTGGTACCCAACTCATACAATTACAGTCTGTGGTGACTTTAATCTACGGTCGATATGCTAGGAAAAATTATAGGTTTAAAGCCGGCGGCAGGCATAAAATGTCATCAGAGATTGTACTGAACGCTTCCTCAGAAAATTATTTTCAACAATTTGTTCATGAGCTCACTTGAAGCGTAAATGGTTGCGAAAGCACGCTTGACATCTTAGCAACAAATAATTCTGGACAAATTGTGAGTATTGTGACGAATACAGGGATTAGCGACCACAAGGCAGTTGCTGCTAGGCTGATACCATGACAACTACAACCATCAAAAAGAAACGCAAAGTATATATATTTAAAAAAGCTCTAAAGAATAGCCTTAACGACTATTTAAGAGACAGTCTGCACTCCTTCCGACCTGATCATGTAACAATAGAAAAGTTGTGGAATGATTTCAAAGAGATAGTATCGACAGCAATTGAGAGACATATACCACATAAATTAATAAGTGATGGTACTGATCCCCCATGGTACACAAAAGGGATCAGATCGCTGTTGCAGAAGCAGCGAAAAAAGCATGGCAAATTTAAAAGAACGCAAAATCCCCAAGACTGGCAAAGTTTTGCAGAAGTTCGAAATATAGCCTGTACATCAATGCAAGATTCTCTCAATAATTTCGACAACGGAACTCTGTCTCTAAACCTGGCAGAAAACCCAAAGAATTTCTGGTCATATATAAAGCACAACAGTGGTAAGACGCAATGAATACCTTCACAGCGCGATAACAACGGTGAAGTCATTGGTAACGGTGCCACTAAAGCAGATTCATTAAACACGATTTTCCGAAACTCCTTCAGCAATGAAGACGAAGTAAATATTCCTGATCTCCTATCAAGAACAACTGACAACATGAGAAACATAGAAGTAGATATCCTCGGTCTAGCAGGCAGCTTAAATCACTTAATAAAAGCAAGGCTTCCGGTCCAGATTGTATACCAGTCAGGTTCCTCTTAAGAGTTTGCTGATACAATAGCTCCATGTTTAGCAGTTATATACAACCACTCGCTCACAGAAAGATATGTACCTAAAGACTGGAAAATTGCTCAAGCCACACCAAGACCCAAAAAGGGAATTAGGAGTAATCCCTTGAATTACAGGGCCATATCACTTACGTCGATTTGCAGTGGTGTTTTGGTACACATACTGTATTCGAACATCATGAAGTACCTCGAAGTAAACGATTTATTGACACGTAGTCAGCACAGATTCAGAAAATATCGTTCTTGTGAAACACAAGATCTTTACACTCATGAAGTAATGAGTGCTATCGATAGGTTATATCAAATTGATTCCCTACTTTTATTTTTTTCCACAAGTCTCTCGACACCGTCCCTCAAGAGCGTCTTCTAAACAAACTCCGTGCCTACGGAGTATCGCCTCAGATGTGCGACTGGATTCGTTATTTCCTGTCAGAAAGGCCACAGTTCGTAGTAATAGACGGAGAGTCATCGAATAAAACAGAAATAATATCTGGTGTTCCCCAAGGAAGTGTTAAAGGCCCTCTATAGTTCCTGATCTATATAAACGATATAGAAGACAATTTCAGTAGCCGTCATAAGATTGTTGGCCGATGATGTCATTTATAGTCTTGTAGAGTCATCTGATGACCAAAACGAATTGCCAAATGGTCTAGATAAGATATCCGTATGGTGCGAAAAGTGGCAGTTGACCCCGAATAAAGGAAAGTGTGAAGTTATTCACATGAGTACTAAAACAAAATCTTCTAAATTTCGATTACGCGATAAGTCACACAAATCTGAAGGCTGTAATTTCAACTAAATACATAGGGATTAAAATTACAAATACCCTAAAATGGAACGATCACACAGATAATGTTGTGGGTGGAGCCAATCAAAGACTGAGATTCACTGGCAGAACACTTCAAAGTTGCAACAAGTCTACTAAAGACACTGCTTACCCCACGCTTGTCCGCCCTATTCTCGAGTACTGCTTTGCTGTGTGGGATTCACATCAGATGGACTGACGGATGACATCGAAAAAGTACAAACAAGGGAAGATAGTTTTGTATCATTGCGAATTAGGGGAGATAGAGTCACAGACGTGATACTTGAATTGGAGAGGCAATCATTAAAACAAAGGCGTTTTTCGTTACGACGGGATCTTGTCATGAAATTTCAATCACAAGTTTTCTCCTCCGATTTCCAAAACTTTCTGTTGGCACCCACCTACATAGGGACAAATGACCATCACGACAAAATAAGAGAAATCAAGGCTAGAAGAGAAAAATTAGAGGGCTCGTTTTTCCCACGCCCCATTAGAAAGTGAAACGGTAGAGAGACAGCCTCAAGTTGGTTCATTGAACGCTCTGCTAGGCACTTTATTGTGAATAGCAGAGTAATCACGTAGAAGGACGAAATGTGTCATTGCCAGTAAATAGATAAAAAGCGAAATTACATCTTACGTTACAGTCAAGATGCCCCACAAGGGCGAAACGTATCATGCAAGCTGTTGCATATTTTCACGCGTCTCGGTGTTTGTGATGCCATATCTCTTGAACTAAGTGTTATGGAAAGATGTGTGTAGGTACATTTAGCAGCATTTATTCTTTGCTACTAACACACTCTTAAGGTGAGACAAATTTAGGATATTCCTGACACCTGGCAGCGCCTTTAATAGCTTACAACTGCAAAATGCAAATGGCTGCAGGCGAAAACAGTAGCCATCTATAAAACTATGAAGAGGCGTTGCCGTAGAGACGTTTGCAAAATCGAGTTTTAGACAAGCGAAGGAACTCTACTTATACATTTGCACATTACTCAAGTTTCTATGTCTAATTGTTTCATAATTTCAAAGGTGTTTTCACGAATACATGGAAATGATATTTTTTCAATATTACACTACAAACAACACAGTTCACTTTTTGTTTTCTGTTGTATTAGAAAATGGAATAATAAATACCTGGACAATTCCGCGTTAGTCAGCTAATAAACTAAAAATAAAATGTGGCTTGTGTAAATGCACTGCAAGATAGTTCGCATATGCTGTTGAGTACATGCAAGGTTCGTTGTTGGATCATCATAAGGAAGTTCAGAAAGATTTGTAAAAATTCCCACTTTGTGTAATGAATGGCAATTTTCAGTAAGTGTGGGTTATTTCGAAGTAATCCCTATACCAAAGAAAGGGAACCCGGCAGTATTCGACTTCAAGATCAGTGGTGAGCATCCTTAGCGCATTACATCATTTACATATTTAAGTAAGAGCGATGAAATGGAGGGAAAACGCTAAATGTGTAGCAGTGTACGCTAATAGAAAACTTAGATTCATTGCAAGATTTCAGGTACGGTGCAATGAATCTGTAGAGAAATAGCTTATACGATGCCAGTGAGACGAATCCACGGTAGTGTTCAGTGTTTTGAGTCCTAATAGAGGAGGCGTGAGAATAGATATCGACCGAATTGAGACTGGCTCTGCTTCCACTGTCCGATGTTGTTTTCTTGTCTCTGTTTCTGTTCACACTGGCAGCAAACGTTTCTCAGTGAATTCGCAGTGTCTGCAATGCTATTGTCGTATTGTTTCCGCATTGGCTGCTACGTCACTTGCAGAGACGAGAAAACAGTAATACGTGCTGCTGCGTTATTAACACTCGAAGGTTCACACAAGCAAATTGGTAGCCGTCCTCGTCGTATTTCTCCTCTTTTTATTTATTTATCGTGATTCTTGGTCTCTCAGTGCTGTGGAATTTTACAGATGAATTTTTTACTTTATTTCAAAAGTTCCATATTTTCTGATCAAGGACAGTTGGTATTTTTGTTGATGACATTGGATTAGTTGTTCCATGACTTCTATTTTCTGATTTACATGCAGTCGTCGACGTTGATGAATGAAGACATATAGGACAAGAACTGGTGGGAATAACTTGCTATGGGAAATGAATGCGAAAGACACCTGTAGTTTCCATAGTTTCACTGAGGCATAATTTCTGGCAAATGTGGTAGCACTATTTCATTAAAAAAAAGAAGAAGAAGAGGTTGACACAACTTTCAGGAAAGCTATTACGACCAGGCATCCCGCTCGTGTTAGCTTCTTGAAAACTCGAGATTGATTTCAGTGGCCCGAGTATGTATTTCACATTTCGAAGCAGGCTGCTACAAACGGCATTATTTTCTCTTCTATGCAGTCTCTCTCGGTATTCCAACGTATGTAGCAGCTGTTCTCTGAAGATCGTCTTGTTCTATGTTGCTATTCTTGTACTGCTTGTTTCGTATATTTCACATGGAGGCTCTGCCTGGTATAACGATAACAACTCGACAGTCTGCTTCCTCGCAACCATTTTTTGTTTTCGGAAAAACTTAATACTGCTGGGAAAACAAAGAACCCAACTGCTCTATACAACATACGACCAGTGCGACTTATAAACACGCTGGCGCCGTGCAGCGGTGACTAGCAGTAGCTGGTCTGAAGCATAATTTCCTGTTATCTGCGGCGATGCTGCTACAGATACATGTGTCTAAGCAGCTTATGAGCGTAACAGCTAATAGACAACATGAAAGTCGAAGAAAGATGCTCGAGCAACTTAAATAGTAATCTTGAAAGAAAAGCTACGTACCACAGCTGTCTTCATGTCCTAGGAAAAGTTAACTTTCTGTAATAATAAACAGACATACAGCACCGCGATTCCAACTTCTTTTGTTACTGACCACCGGTTTTCATCTGCGCTACAACAATAAATAAATACAAGAGTATGATTTTGTAAACACTATCACCAAAGGCTGCAAAAACAAAACAAAATATTGTGAACTCAAACATATGTGGCACCGAAACGTGCAGTTTGTATACAATGCTGTAAGACTAGCGTAAAAATGCAAAGTATGTAATGGAAAAACCATTTCTGTATAGTCGCGTCAGTCTTAGGCTACTACATTAAAATACCGAAACAAAGTTCTTCCACCAAAAAAATGAATAAAGGTAATTAATATTGTTAAAATTTACTTTAACGTAATACATTTACTTTTTATGACATTTTGTACAAACAAAAGATGCAATAAAAATTTAATAAACAAATGCACAGAAAATATTTTCGTTCTTCTTTCTGGATTTTAAAAGACGGTGTAAAGTTAACAAATATGTCTGATTTACGTAGATTGTCTGCCAACCGTTAAAATGTAACTACCAGAATTTCCTTGATATTAATAAATAAAAATAAATTATACAGCATAATGTAAGGTAAAAGAGGGTCAGAGAAAGGAATATAGTTACAAAACTAGCAATAGCTTTCAGCAGACAGTTCCACAAATTAATAAAGATGCAGACTCATAATAGTGGCGGAACACAGAGTGGCCGCTAGTGCCTCATCTGCTACAGCAAGATGGATGACGTGCGACGCGGTAGCGTGTTTATGCATGTCACAGGAAGCAGCCTGCGCCGACCATAGTCCATCACAGTCACATAACGTGATAAACAAACGCGTGTTAGAGGAACTGCGAGCAATATCAGGTACTGTACAATAGAACTTCGTCCTAGATATTGAAGTAAGCGTTACAGCAGCATCCATCCAGTAAGTTAATACTTTTGTCAGTTTTTTTTTTCTCTTTTTTTGAGAGTAAAGGTTCCAGGTTTTTTATTTTATTTTTTTCCCAAAGGTTTCAATTTCTTCAAGTACGTCGAAATATCTCCTATTGTTTGCCCTGTGCAAAATGCTCTTTTCAGCATTAGTGTTTTCATTTTAATGTCTACTTGTATCTAGTGCACTTTTACTTTGTGTAAGCGTGTCCTCACTGAAACGAGTTTTGCTCTGTCTGTCCAGCACAGCTCTTTTCACAATGATCACAGGTTATTTGATAAACACCAGAGTGTCAATACTTTCTCTCTCTCTCTCTCTCTCTCTCTCTCTCTCTCTCTCTCTCTCTCTCTCTCGCTGTGAGACGTCATGTTGAGCACTACGTCCCAACGTAGGGATGTTTTCTCTTCTCTTTCCTGTTGCATTTTAGACATGAAGATGATCTGCAGCGCAGATTAAAATCTGTAGTCGTTAGTGAAAGTAGTTTTTTGTCTTTGTTGATGAACTAAAGTTTGAAATACTAAAATTTATTGCTGAAATTGGACTTAAATGCAATAGGTAAAAATGTAATACCGATTTTGGTATTAATTTGTGACAGACCTGCACTCGAACCCAAATATCCTGGTCATCTCGAGCGGTCGCCTTACCACTTCTTTCGTTTTTTGATCGCTCAATCTATATGAGTCTCAGTCATTTTGCGTTATTTGTACTGTGCGACGGACGTTGCATGACACCTGTAAAATTCCATAGTAGGGAACCATTTACCTTTTTTATTACTGACACAAACAAATGGAGAAAGTATTCCGGCCCTGCTGGGCCTACTACCCGACACTCAGTCTCGTGATGCCAATGGAGGATCTACTCGACCGAATAGTCGCGGCTCCGGTCAAAGAAAAGAATCGTAACGACCGGAAGAGCGGTGTGCTGACCACATGCCCCTCCTGTCCGCATCCTCAGCCGTCGATGACACGGCGGTCGGATAGTCCCGATGGGCCACTTGTGGCCTGAAGACGGAGCGCAAGTCTAGGGGACTGATGACCTCAGATTTTGAGTCCCATAGTGCATAGACCCATTCGAACCATCTCTTGCACTTCGGATTCGTGGAATGCTTTCCCTTGTGTTTCTGGACATGTTCATCTTTTCACCTTGATCTCTGTTCTACTCGCTTGTAACGTAACATCCTAAATATTTTAAACTGCACTTTTACTGTAATTATCTTTAGTAACTACGTTTGAACTACATATATTATTGCTGGCAACTTTGTCTTAAATGACCGGGTTTAGTAGACAAATTTAATATGAAACATTATTTACTATGTTGCATACCTGACGATTTTTCAGTATAGAGTGTGGTAATTATTGAGATATTTTTCAACAGAAAAATTCCAACATGAATCGTCGATACTCTTGTTGAAGAAGTGCTCTCCATGGACACATTAAGCAGTGTTGGTTACAGATTGTGGAACCAGGTTTTAGATTGCAAGACATTTCCAGGGGGAGATGTGGACTCTGACCACGATCTATTGGTTATGAACTGTAGATTAAAACTGAAGAAACTACAAGAGTGGGAATTTAAGGAGATGGGACCTGGATTAACTGACTAAACCAGAGGTTGTACAGAGTTTCAGGGAGAACATAAGGGAACAATCAACAGGAATTGGGGAAAGAAATACAGTAGAAGAAAAATGGGTAGCTTTGAGGGATGAAATACTGAAGGCAGCAGAGGATCAAATAGGTAAAAAGACGAGAGGTAGTAGAAACCCTTGGGTAACAGAAGAAATATTGAATTTAATTGAAATAAGGAGAAAATATAAAAATGGAGTAAATGAAGCAGGCAAAAAGGAATGCAAACATCTCAAAAATTATATCGACAGTAACTGCAAAATGGCTAAGCAGGGATGGCTAGAGGACAAATGTAAGGATGTAGAGGCTTATTTCACTAGGGGTAATACAGTCTCTGCCTACAGGAAAATTAAGGAGACCTTAGGAGAAAGGAGAACCACTTGCATGAATATCAAGAGCTTTGATGGAAACCCAGTTCTAAGCAAAGAAGGGAAAGCAGAAAGGTGGAAGGAGTATATTGAGGGTCTGTACAAGGCGATGCACTTGAGGAAAAAATTATGGAATTGGAAGAGGATGTAGATGAAGATGAAATGGGAGATATGATACTGCGTGAAGAGTTTGACAGAGCACAGACCAGAGTCGAAACAAGGCCCCCGGAGTAGACAACATTCCATTACAACTACTGACAGCCTTGAGAGAGCCAGTCCTGACAAAACCCTACAATCTGGTGAGCAAGATGTATGAGACAGGCGAGATACTCTCAGACTTCAAGAAGTATATAATAATCCCAATCCCAAAGAAAGCAGGCGTTGACAGATGTGAAAATTACCGAACTATCAGTTTAATAAGTCACAGCTGCAAAATACTAACGCGAATTCTATACAGACGAATGGAAATACTAGCAGAAGCCGACATCGGGGAAGATCAGTTTGGATTACGTAGAAATGTTGGAACACGGAAGGCAATGCTGACGCTACGACGTATCTTAGAAGAAAGATTAAGGAAAGGCAAACCTGCGTTTCTAGCATTTGTAGACTTAGAGAATGCTTTTGACGATGTTGATTGGAATACTCTGTTTCAAATTCTAAAGGTGGCAGGGGTAAACTACAGGGAGCGAAAGGCTATGTACAATTTCTTCAGAAACCAGATGGTAGTTATAAAAGCCGAGGGGTATGAAAGGGAAGCAGTGGTTGGGAAGCGAGTGAGACAGGGTTGTAGCCTATCCCCGATGTTATTCAATCTGTATATAGAGTAAGCAATAAAGGAAACAAAACAAAAGTTCGGAGTAGGTATTAAAATCCATGGAGAAGAAATAAAAACTTTGAGGTTCACCGATGACATTGTAATTCTGTCAGAGAGAGCAAAGGACTTAGAAGAGCAGTTGAATGGAATGGACAGTGTCTTGAAAGGAGGATATAAGATGAACATCAATAAAAGCAAAACGAGGATAATGGAATGTAGTCGAATTAAGTCGGATGATTCTGAGGGATTTAGATTAGGAAATGAGACATTTAAAGTAGTAAATGAGTTTTGCTATTTGGGGAGCAATATAACTGATGATGGTCGAAGTAGAGAGGGTATAAAAAGTGGACTGGCAATGGTAAGGAGAGCGTTTCTGAAGAAGAAAAATTTGTTAACATCAAGTATGGATTTAAATGTCAGGAAGCCGTTTCTGAAAGTATTTTTATGGAGTGTAGCCATGTATGGAAGTGAAGCATGGACGATAAATAGTTTGGACAAGAAGAGAATAGAAGCTTTCGAAATGTGGTGCTACAGAAGAACGCTGAAGATTAGGTGGGTATATCACATAACTAATGAGGAGGTATTGAATAGAATTGGGGAGAAGAGGAGTGTGTGGAACGACTTGACTAGAAGGAGGGATCGGTTGGTAGGACATGTTCTGAGACGTAAAGGGATCACCAATTTAGTATTGGAGGGCAGCGTTGAGGGTAAAAATCGTAGAGGGAGACCCAGAGACGAATACACTACGCAGATTCAGAAGGATGTAGGCTGCCGTAAGTACTGGGAGATGAAGAAGCTAGCACAGGATAGGGTAGCATGGAGAGCTGCATGAAACCAGTCTCAGGACTGAAGACCACAACAACAACAACAACATAGTGTTGTTTCTTAATGGAGAGAACTCATAGTACCTATGAGGTGACTTGGAATTTTTCTTTTTTTTAAAAAAAAAATACCTTCACTATTTTGCTCTGTTTACCTTGTTAAATGATTCCTCAAACTCTATAAATGTTAAGAGTACCTGCGCTTCTTCCTCTGATTAATCTTTTCAGTGGGAGGATCACGTTTGTAGGCGACAACCCTTTCCCAGATGGTCCATGATACTCTGAGATTTTCATGCAATTTGTTATATATGTGAATCAGTTAACGAACACACAACTTACGAAGCTGTCCATCTACAGCAAGTAGTAGCCAGCATAATCACAAGGAGACTGCGAACGATTCGGTAGCTCAGTGGAGAGCTCGTTCTCAGAGCTTTTTGCGTGGACAGGAATGTCACGTGCCTGAATAAGATATTAATGCCTGCTGGCAGTGGCTCCGGATGATGCTGGAAGAAGCCGAACCATTTTGAAGGAAGGAACACTAGATTCCCCGCCGGACGTCAACTGACACTTTCTGATTTTAAGATACGAACTTATTCGGTATTCAAAATGGTCGATTAATTGTTTTACAGGAGGTTTAACTTGCCTTAACTATTTTGCTTAGAAACTACAGATCTTTAAGGTAACGATACCTTTGCGATTGACTCCCAGTGGCGGTCAGTTGCCGCATCTAACCGATATGCATTTTATCTGGTTTATTCGGCGCATTTGTCAGCCAACAACGATGAGCTTAATACAATGTTAAGTGTAGCAGTTTTTAGGCCCATATTTGCCGTCGCTAATAGTTCGACTGTTAACTATAACTAACCGCTGTTGCTGTCGTCGCCTTCCTGAAGCTGTAATTATAGAATTTCTTCAGACAATAATAGTTTCAAAGAGACCCCAGCAAAAGTGAAATATTGGCAGTGGATATAATCCTCCTCCGCATTCAAGTAGTGATTCAACAGAAAGCTGCAATATTAATGACCGACCAGAGGGATTTTCTGGCCACAGTATTGCTGTAATATGTGTGGACAAATTTTCTATTTCTTTGCGACCTATAAGTATCGGTACTCAGAATTAGTACAATTGTGAAATATATAATTAATATTTGTCTTCTCTATATTTATATAAATTATGTTTTTTGTTATTTTCGTAGATTTTTCTCATAATATCTAATTTTTTGTAGGTGATACAATTCAAAATGCTGAAAGGGGTGTTAATATTCGTCACCAAGTATTTGAGGTGGATGGAACAGCAGGGAAACGTATTGCACCTACCACCTCGGAAGTAAGTAAGAGTCAGCAAAATGTTATTCCAAAGACTTCTGGACCTAAAGGGCATGCAAAGCACGCTGTTAGCGAAGAAATCCCAGCTAGTGCACTTGGCATATTCGTTAGTGAAAATATGATGTGTCTGGTGAAAAACGATCAGAAACAGAACCACACATTGAAGTAACTGATAACGTGCGGGGCTGGAGTTTAGAAGAGATGTAAGCATTAACTAACATGAAACGAAATAATAAAAGGTATATCAAAGATAATAAATGCAAAATATCGGAACACTTTGTAAAAAAAGGCTCAAAATATGATAAATAGCATATTGGTCAATTAACATTTATTAGGCTTTATCGGACAATTCGAAGCTGAGTGTTCTAGTATTAACGTCAGGTGACGGTGGATCTGGATGGTGCTGGCCGAACCTATCATTTTGCAGGCGGGAAAACAGAAAGGTGTGACGTATTTTCGCACATCAGCGAAACCGGTCATGCTGCCAGGACCGCTAAACACACAAGAAGATTCTCTCTTCTTCTGCCCGGTGGCTAGCCGCCACAGTGGCAGTTGGAGATCCGCGCACCGGCGGCTATTGATGTCTCCGGGTTCGTGGCGTCGAAGGTCAGCAGTGGTGGTCGGTGGACGATGAAAACGTGTCTCGAGTGACAACAAGCAGCCACACAAAGCTCTCGAGAAACAGACTTCTAGCAAGAGGCGCCACGGGCTCAAGCGTTCATCACTAAACGTACTTCCCCAGAATGAAATCACATTCTCAGGTCTTTTCTGAGAAGTCACATTAGAAGATAGCTGCTTCTCTGCTGTCAGAATCAACAGCAGAACCGTAGACAACAAATGAATGCACCTCTAACTTCCTGCACCGTCTTTGGTTCTCTTTTGTTTACCTACGAAGCCCATCTTATTATGTATCTGCCTTAGATTTCCTATTAAATTAGTGAATAACCAAATACAATATAATATTTCGTATGTTTATCTTGTCGTTTTACAGTTTTGGCATTAACTAACACTTCTGCAGAAGAGAGTAACACTTTTGATTGATAATTAGAGAATATTGTTTGGTGTTGATATAACGCGAGTTCACTGCCCAATTTACAAGTAAGGAGGATACTGCACCGATGACAGGTGTGTTATTATTATTCGCCGTATGAAAATTCTTCCCGTTGTTAAAAAATAAATTAAAAACTGTCTAACACTAAATACAGTTTAAAGAAAGCCATGAAACATTTGTTTTGTGCTTAAATGAAAGTACTTACAAAATGTTGAAAGCAGTTACGAAATTTTATGAAATATAAATAACAAGAAATGTATGATTCTTGAAATCCATACTCAAAATAAATACCTTGTCGAAGAAAGCTTCGCCATTAAATGTAATAAAATAACTGTAGATTCAGTTTTCAACAACTGTTTGCTGAAATATTGCTTATGTACGAGTGTGAGTCAAATTAAAAACTTAATAATTTTTTAATAGTATTTGATATGCAGAAGTGGTACAAAGCTGTATCACTTCTCAACAGAATCTCCCCCATTCTCAATGCAAGTTAAAAAAATGGTTCAAATGGCTCTGAGCACTGTGGGACTTAACATCTATGGCATCAGTCCCAAGGAACTTAGAACTACTTAAACCTAACTAACCTAAGGACAGTACACAACACCCAGTCATCGTGAGGCAGAGAAAATCCCTAACCCCGCCGGGAATCGAACCCGGGAACCCGGGTGCGGGAAGCGAGAACGCTACCGCACCACCACGAGCTGCGGACTCAATGCAAGTGCTCCGTCTCTTAGAAAGTGCATAAATTGCTTTAGAAAAAAATTCTTTTGTTACTCTGCGCAACCACTCGTGCAACGTGTGGCGTACCTCTTAATCAGAACGGAACTTCTTTCCTCCCATCGCGTCTTTGAGTGGTCCAAACATATATAAATCACTTGGGGCCAGGTGCGGTGAGTATGGTGTATGAGAAAAACACTCAAAATGCAGGTCTGTGATTGTTACAACTGTTGTACGGGCAGTGTGGGGTCTTGCATTGTCATGTTGCAAATGATACGTGCTGAAAGCAAATCCACGTCGCTTTGATTTGATTGCAGGCCGCAGATGATTTTTTAGATCTGTGTATGATGCACTGGTGACAGTGGTCCCTCTAGGCATGTAATGCTCCAAAATGACGCCTTTTTCGTCCAAAAAAAGAGTCAGCACAACACTCCCTGCTGATGGTCCTGTTGTAAACTTCTTTGGTTTTGGTGATGAGGAATGGCGCCATCCCTTGCTCACTCTCTTCGTTTCCGGTTCGTGGAAGTGAACCCAGGTTTCGTCCCCAGTAACTATTCTTGCTAGGAAGCAATTACCTTCTCGTTCAAAGCGCCGAAGACGTTCTTCGCAAGCATCAACACGTCGTTCTCTTATTTCAGGAGTCAGCTGCCGTGGCACCCATCTTGCAGACACTTTGTGAAACTGGAGCACATCATTCACAATTTGGTGTGCTGACCCATGACTAATCGGTAAACATGCTGCAATGTTCAGTGTCACTCGACTGTTTTACTGCACTATGGCTTCAACTGCTGCAATGTTCTGTGGAGTCACTACTCGCTGTGCCTGACTTGGACGAGGAGCTTCTTCCACTGAAGTCACACCATTTGCGAACTTCCTACTCCATTCGTAGACTGGCTGCTGTGAAAAACATGCATCACCGTAATGAACCTTCATTTGTCGATGAATTCCAGTAGGTTTCACACCTTCACTATGCAAAAACCGAATAACGCTGTTCTTCCCTGGTGCAAGTGGCAAGTGGGGCGGCCATCTTTATGCTGATACTGCGACGGTATGTGTGCATCTGCTCTATGCTGCCACCTACAGGCCATTCTGCTCGCTGCTTGTAGCACGCTTACCAACTTACAGGATAACGTCGCGAAATTTCGATTTGTTATTACGATTTAAGGTTTTCATTTGACTCACCCTCGTCTAAGAAATTCAACTGTAAAATTAAAAGTAAATAAATGATCTACTATCTTGATTAGTATAGATAACAACTATCCAGGAGACTCTGACCTTCATTTGGCCTTCAAGAAGATCATGTTATCCTGAAGGCCATACACATGTCCACTACAAGCATCTTACACTGTCAATTATTAAGTCATCTCCATTGACATCTACCAGTAAATCACGATAAATCCAGGTTATAGCTGCAGATTCAAATCTGATACCATATAATGTATCACGCCTTTTTTCTGTTGCCTCATCAAAAAGTGATGCTGCTAGTTTACCCCCTGTCTCGGCCGCAATCTTCTTTCGTGAGTCTTCTTCATCTGCATCATCTACAACATCACCTTCCGTGTTCTTCACCTTGTGATTTCATTAATACAGTACTTTCCTTGCCTTCATCTTGGTCTGTCTTCTCCATTTGGGCTGCTGCTACAATATCCGTATTGGCCATTAGGATACTTCGTCAACATTTCCACTCCCGATTTTTAAGACTATTCTTCCATCCAATTGAATTGAGACACATGTTGATAGGTGCAATATTCACTCACAACCGAGATGTGTGAAAGCAAATGTCTGAATTTAAAGTACTCTAAATGGCGTTAGGCGTTATGTGTTAGCATTCATCACACCTCTCACCTTTGGGTTCGAATCTAGAGGTCTCGGCAAAAGTCTCAGTTTTATTCTAGTGATAACATGTAGCAGATGAAGTCAAATAGAAATATAGCTATCAAAATTATTATACTAACATTCATTATTTAAATCACCATCTTTGTTTATAACATGAAAATTCTAAGTGTTCTCTTCCCCTGCTCGTTAACAAATGCCTTAAAAGCCATACCTGGATTCACATGATAGCTGAAGACATGCCTCAAATTACGTTCTTCTTGTTTAAAAAGAAAGTTACATTAACATTGCTCTAATCAATTGTTTCAAAATTTTGTAAGTGTTCGACATACATAAAAACTATTTATACTATAATGGCAACCCACCGAAAAGTAAGTCTTACTACAAGAAATCTTGTGGAAAACAAAAATCGAAAACGGTAGCGCTTTATTGGCGTTATTACATGTTTCTTACATGAAGATCTAAAATATTCAGTTCCATTCAAGTCTTAAACCATTTGTTTTGAAAATTTATTCTTATATTGCTGAAGAGATTTGGAATATAAATACTCATTCTTAAATTTGAGTCAATTAATAATCATTTCGTTTTGCCATAGTTGGAAACATATCGCCAATATTGCTATTTGGTGGCTGTTACCCACCTCCGTCTGTAATATGATTGATGGGAAGATAAAGTGCTTGCTTCTTGTGTTGCATTTTTAAACACACTAAAGATTATTCTGCCTTCTAGCAACTTACATACACTGGGGTGACAAAAAGTCATGGGCTAACGATATGCACATACACAGATGGCGCTAGTGTAACGTGTACAAGGTGGAAAAAGGGTAGTGCATTGGTGAGCTGTCATTTGTGCTCATATGATTAATGCGAAAAGGTTCCCACCATGATTATGGCTACATAACGGGAACTAACAGACTTTGAACGCCAGAAGCGTGGGATACCGTATTTCGGGAATCGCTAGGGAATTCATTATTCTGAAATCCAGTGTCAGTGGTGCGCAGAAAAATTTCATGCATTTCCACTCACCATGGAGAACGCAGTTTCCTTAACAACCGAGCGTTTGCATACGGTTCTCATTGATAACGCAAAAGCAACACTGCGTGAAATAACTGCAGAAATCAATGTGTGACGTAGACGAATGTATCCGTCAGGTCAGAGCGGTGACACCTGAAGTTAGGGGTCTATGATAGCAGGAGTCTAACGCGAGCACATTTGCTAACAGCACGACATCATCTGCTGCGCCTCTTCATGCCTCGCGATCATTACTTTTGGATCCTAGGCGACTGGAAGACCGTGGCCTAGTCAGATGAGCCCCGGTTTGAGTTGGGAAGGGCTGATATTGCGATTCGAGTGTGGAACAGGTCACACGAAGCCATGGATCCGTCAGCAAGGTATTGTACAAGTTGATGGTAGCTCCATAATGGTGTTGGATGTGTTTAAATGTGTTTAACTGGGCCATCCCGTCCAACTGAACCGATCACTAACTGGATGTGGGCTATATTCATCTACTTGGAGATAATTTGCAGTCATTCATCGGCTTCATGTTCCCCAACAACGATGCGCCATGTAATTGGGCCACAAATGTCCGCGATTGGTTTGAAGAACATTCTGCACAATTCAAGCAAATGATTCGGCCTCGTAGATCATCCGACATGAACCTCGTCGAATATTTAGGAGAGATAGTTGAGAGGTCGATTAGTGTACAAAATACTGCACCGGCAACACTTTCGCAATTGTGTCCGGCTTTAGAGGCAGCGTGGCTCAATATTTCTGCAGGAAATTTCCAACGACTAGTTGATTGCATGCCATGTGCAGTTGCTGCACTACGGCGGGCAAAAGGAGTTCTAACATGATTGAGGATGTTTCCCATAACTTCGGTCACGTCATTGCGTAAGAGCATTGCATAGATTCTAGTACATTACTCAAGGGGTGCAATTCGAGCAATGAACAAGAAGGAAAAGGATAAGAAAGGTGAATCTCTCCTAGGTCCGTTATCAACTATTTACCGGTAGAGATCCATGTACCCCGCTGCTCGTATTGTGTGCCAGGAACAAATTTATTGAACTGTTAGTGGTAATGTAGGAGTCAGTCCATTAGATACAGCGCGCAAAGATCGTGATATAGCTTATGCAGTAGCTCCAGACAGTTTGTCTGGTACCCAAATATTCTGGTCTACTCGTCGTCTGTCTGGCAGACAATGAGCAGACCAGAATGTGACTGAAACATCATGACGCAGAATGAAGGCGAAAGATGCTAATCTTATTGAAAAATTAACTGCTTTACCAGTGAGTGGTGCAATGAAAGCTGAATATAAGGTATGTATGGGTATTAAAAATGATGATGATGAGGAGGAGGAGGAGGAGGAGGAGGAGGAAGAAGAAGAATTCAGAGAATATGATGAACAGAATAATTAAAACAGTTAGAACTAGTCTTGAGTGTTTGAATCAAGAATGTAATCTCAGTGCAGCCATAAAAGTAGCTCATAAAATAGCTTCATGAGTTGCTCTAAAAGGAAAATAGCATGACAAAGAGCTTATAATACCTATCCCAAAACAGGTGAAATATTCTGTCTTGTTCCTTTTCTGCGCTTGGGAGATTAGCAGGAGATTCGACAATGGTCGCGAAGACTGTATACGATACTGAAGCTGGTCGCAAACAACCAGCCGAGATGCTGTACTGTAACATACAGAGACTGTACTGTAACATACTGCCTATGGATATTATGGCCCTGTGCTTTTATTGTTAGAAGGAAAACTGGCGCAATATTATTGTCTTCTTAAGTGAATAATATGTATTTGTTTGTTCTGCAGCGTACTTTGGCACGAGAGTCGGCAATAGTTGTTGGTACGCCTTTGAAGCCACGTTACTCTGTTAATTGGTAAACCGCTTGTGTGCACCCGCTTGAGGTGTAATTTTATGAGTTGGAATGGTAACACTGGTGAGTGGCACTGTACCCTGGGGCAATGCCATGGTACTGTATCAAGTACTAGGTGTGAATTTCAAATGTAATTTTGATTTAGTAAGGTGTATTTATTCTAACCTACGTAGATGTGTTCAAGTCATAATTGAATTATGTAAGGCTACTACTTAGTGATATTTTCTGCCTTGCTTGTGTAACAGGAACTGCTCTGTTTCTACCTGCACCTTATTAATTACACGAACTTGTTCATCATTTTACATAGACAAAGGCGTATGCATTTATTGTTTACAAGGAAATCCGTTGTAATTATCTCTAATCTTGGCGAGTTCTCCCTGTTCTGATTAAAAGTTTTGTGAAGGCATATATATATATAGGCTAAAGCGAGTCTCATCTTTTGTTTGAGGGTGCTGCCTCGAGTGTTGTTTATGTTCAGTTGATTGAAAAACACGCTAGTATACCTGGGTGTTTGCAGCCGTGACTTCTGAGCCGCTACCTTGGCGGCATCCTGCCCAACGAAGAGGTCTAAGTTACTGCCAGGAGAGCGCTTTGCCTTGTCGTCTGTTATACCTTGCCAAAGTTAAGTAGTTGTCTCGTTCCTTGGAGCTATAACTGGATTGAGCGACTGCCACCATGGTTGTAGGCTGTGGAGTTTGGCGGAATTAACTCATGAAATTTTGTATATTACGACTGAAATGTCATTCTTCCTGTTGTAAACTTAGATGCTTCGTGATTATTGAATTCTCATCCTGAGATGTGGGACTTAGGGAAAGTAGGAAAAGGTGTGGACGGGACCTAAGCAATTACCGTTGGTTGCACAGTACACACATACACTTTATTTAAAGACATAATTATTTTTGAAACAATTATTTAAAGAAATTACTGCAACACAAGCTACACTGAAGGCTAAAGGCCTTATTAAGAGAGAATTCAAAATTATTTGTCGGCTGAAGGCCACGAGCAATACTTCAGAATAACTAGCGCCAGAAGGCCTGAATTACAAGTGAGGAAGACAACTACACATTGAAAATACCAAAATAATTTTTAAAACAGGGAGTGATCCACAGATAGTGCTCCAAGGCTCGACCTGAGCAAAGTCCCTACAACTGCGTAAGTGGTGAGACAAGCAGCCAAGACCCATGCTCACATAACAGAATGGCAATTCAAACTAGGGACAGTTTAAACGCCAATGAATACACTTACCAAATCCCGAAACGTCTGATAATCAGTACAACGATGGAATAATTCAAGCGAGGGCGAAGTGACAGACAGCAATGCGTCTTCAGAATGTGGTGTTTTTAAACATCGAAAGTCAGAAGGAGCCCATACAACCAAGGTTGACAAAAGAAACCACAACCAAGACTGGAATTAATGAGGCTGTCGAACCACATGTCATGCCAGACAGTATCGGCAGGACGAGGAAAAGCACACTGCCGCAAAAATACACTGACCGCCAGGGCAGGTGGCTGGTGCGTTAGCGGCCACTAGGCAGTAAAATACCGCTGGTTGTACGTCACCAAATAATAACACAAAATTCGAAAACTAATAAATGGCAGTAGAAGACAAAGAGGTTGTGGCCCTCGCAACTACAGCCCCTCGATCCGGCAATGCCTCATGCCGACAGCGGTCCCGGCATGTCCCCGCGCTGCCCGACCTCTCTGCTGCTCCGTTCCAACCGAACTATCGACACACCCGACCCGGAGAAACACTTTACGTCCTTCCATAGATAGTGCCACGGTACTAGATATTGATAAAGGCTGCTGCCACTAGCAGACAGACAATCCTAGCAAACGTAGTGGCGCCAGTAAACAGAATAAGAATACTAGACGCCACTATTCCTATTACACGATGCCATCCTACCAATGGCACCAACGCGAGCCAAACACAGCTCAGTTTCTTTTGCTTATATTGGTTTGTCACTTTATATGTCACTATAATTCTCGTGGTTTTCATGTTATTAATCTGGAATTTAATTGAGCAGCATGTTTTTTTCTGAAATAAATGTTAATTTGATGAAAGCGACGATTTTCCTGATGGGTTTTCCTACCATGTGTTGATGTTTTATCCTTTCCTATTCTCAGCCTGTTCGCTGGGTTCCAAAAATATTACGCTAATCAAATGGAGACACAATATTTTCGAGGTGTGTTTATGACAGGTGCATTACCCAAAACTTCTATAAAACATAAGAGTGCCACTGTTAATCTCCAGGATGAAACTGAATCTGGTTCACATTGGGTATGTTACAATAAAAACCGTAATGTGTTAAAGCAACTTAACGCCTCCTCCGGAAGTAGTGCATTACTTCGAAAATTATACAACAAAGAACAGTTACAGTAATTTTAAACAACTTAAACGTTAGAGGTGTGGTTTGTTGTGGTTGGCAGGACAGCCAACCGGGTTCCTAAAGGAGGCCTAAATGCACGCGTTTTAGCTCACGCAGGCTGGCGTGAGGTCTGGAACATGACAAGGGAATTAGAATTGAGAAAAACGGACGTAGCAGGTGGAATACTTAACTTTAATCCATTAATGGAGAACGTCGCTCTTTATGGTACATGATTCACAATATCAATAGTACGGATACTGGCGCCTTGCTAGGTCGTAGCAAATAACGTAGCTGAAGGCTATGCTAGCTATAGTCTCGGCAAATGAGAGAATAGAAGTCAGTGAATCATCGCTAGCAAAGTCTGCTGTACAACTGGGGCGAGCGCTAGGAAGTCTCTCTAGACCTGCCGTTAGTATGCGCTCGGTCTGCAATCACTGACAGTGGCGACACGCGGGTCCGACGTATACTAACGGACCGCGGCCGATTTAAAGGCTACCACCTAGCAAGTGTAGTGTCTGGCGGTGACACCACATGGTTTCCATTGTTTGGACTTTTCTGAGCTCCAGATAAATTAGCAAATTTTGTAGCTCATACTGACAGTATCGCAATGCAAGTCCTCGATCTTGGTGTAACGTTTGCATTACAGGGTTAAAACTCAGTTTTAACTGCTGCCTTTAACCCCACGCTAGATTTGTCATCATGCAAACAAAATTGCTTTAATCAACTTAATTAGCTACAATTAAGTACCGAATATTAGATTGAGGAACAAGAACTTCTACTTTTGTAATGATAGAGGTATGTGTATATTCTGGACAGTTACTTGAAAACATAGGACTTGTGAACTCCACGAAATACTTCCAACTTTTTGAGTTAGTCGTACAACATCAAGAATGAGCACGAAGCAGAAAAAAATCTGTGTAAAGCTTAAGATCAGTTACAGTAAAACACGCAAATGATGCAAGATGAACAGTAAAGTAAGTTCAGTCTTAGGTTTGAGATAGTTGTAAATCAAAAAGAAACCTTAAAGACAGCAGGACAGCCCGTAAAAATTCATAGAATTATCGTTATGTGTCATGACTGTAACATTTCCGGAGATTCCTGCCACATCGCTGCCCCTACTCATACGTTACATCAGTTCTGACCTATGTGTGAAGCACTTAATGGTTCAAATGGCTCTGAACACTATGGGACTTAACTTCTGAGGTCATCAGACCCCTAGAACTTAGAACTACTTAAACCTAACTAACCTAAGGACATCACACACATCCATGCCCGAGGCAGGATTCGAACCTGCGTCCGTAGTGGTCGCGCAATTCCAGACTGTAGCGGCTAGAACCGCTCGGCCACTCCGGCCGGTAAGCACTTTATCCACCCATTTACATGGCGCTCGTGGTTTACTACATTTCAGAATGAAGTGTGACAATGTTGTGGATTTTGACGCTGAAGAAATAACTGTTCGATTACACATGAGGAAACGTAATTGGCTTGTCTTCAGGTATCGTGTTGTACGTAAAGCGGAAAAAACTGAACAAAAAGACGTTGAGAAGAAGAGTACAAAGAAAGAGAAAAATGTGCTGTCTCCTCACGATCGACCAATACAATCATCGCTAGGGTACACAGTTCTGTACAAAATAATAGCTCCAATATCTGTGAGTTTTCATCGACGTTGTCGTGAGTGAAAGAGGAGAAGATTATGAGTCACATACTGAACGTGCGAGACAAAATTCAAGTTGACAGCTCTGTTACTCACCTGTTACCCACTTCGAATATCGTAAGAACAAATCATCTGATCAACCAATCGTCTATCACATCGATTCCATATCGACTATGAGCCAAAATGAAAACAATTGTGATCTTTCATTGGAGAATCGTCTGTGTATTGAAGGCAGACTTCTTGATCAAAAAGAAGAGCAGAAAGCTCCTGACATTGATGTGAATAAAAACTGTACTCGTCACTTCGTTTTGAAAATTCAGAATCGTTTGAATATTCACATTATTGTTCATGTGCGCAATCCAGAAATTGCGACGTCTATGAAAAGATACTCGTCTTTTACACCAAATGACACAATTGCGTTACCGAATGCAGTTGGTGCGGATGGACGTTTAGGTTTCTGTATCTCACTCAATATGATACTCGTAGCCGATGATAACAGGGATATTATTTTAAACGTTCGTCGTGAACTGTAACTGTTTCGCAGCAGACAACATACTAATTGTATTAGCTATCGTGTACGAAAAAAATTATTGTGTAATTCCACAATACGGGTATATAAGAAACAGAAAAAATTCTTATGGAAAACCTTATAAGTGAAATAATTTTCGAGAAAGGAATCACTCCTATCTGAGCTACTGAGGTATTCCAAATTCAGGTTGTTAAGGAGACAAACAGAAGAACGTATCTGCTGTTACATTAGATGTAGCAACTTGTATCAGGCTGTTTCTATGGCACAGAACTGCAAAAAGCCCAAAATAAGTAAACAAAACTTTCGTAAAATGGCTGGTTTTAATAACACGTACGATTCAAAACTGGTTCAAATGGCTGTGAGGGCTATGGGACTTAACGTCTTAAGTCCTCAGTCACTTAGAATTACTTAAACCTAATTGACCTAAGCACATCGCACACATCCATGCCCGAGGCAGGATTCGAACCTGCGACCATAGAGGTCGCGCGGTTCCAGACTGTAGCGGCTAGAACCGACCGGCCACCCCGGCCAGCTACACGTACAATTCTTCGATTACTTTGAAACAGAGTGTATGTGTAAGGAATGAGACAAACATGTCTACAAAGATAACGTGTCTTTTAGCTCTACCGTGTGTGCCAAATCGCATATGTAACGTGTTACTAATGTCCGGATAGTTTTGAGCAAAGTGCAGACTATTCCGAAATACGTTATGCGGTTCGGACAGCAATGCAGCCGACAGAAGGGAGAGTTGCTGACAGTAGTAATTCTGCATCCCGACATGGTCCACGGCTGCGTCCCCAGACACGGATCGTAACATGTCCCTCACAAAGGCAAAGCAGCAGTCACGTTGTTACGTTGCTCTCGCGCATTTGATGTGACATTCCACTGCAAGCGGGTGTGTCGGACCGCAAAGCGACGGACTTGCTGTGTGTGGCTGTCTGGTCTACATCTGGTCGGGCTGTTCACACGGCTATACACAAGCTAAACGTTACTCTGCACAAATTCGTATTTGTGCCATCAGCAGGCTGAGAGCAGTGTGTGATGAATAACGCCAATTAATTCACCCAAAGAGGCTACTGCATATAATCAAACGTAATGCAAAAAATTATGCTCTGTCAGTGGCTGTAAAAATATTTAGCTATGTTTACTATTTAAATTTACCACCCATTATCATATTTCCCCGGCTACTGCCATCGTTAATATTTAAATTTCCTGTCCACCACCACCTAGATGTCACCATGTGTGCGACGTTACTGATGACATCATACTCCGAAGCGCCAAAGAAACTGGTATATACATGCGTATTCAGATAGAGATACGTAACCAGGCAGAATACGGCGCTGCGGTCGGCTACGCCTGTGTAAGGCAACAAGTATCAGGCGCAGTTTATAGACCGGATACTGCAACTAAAGAGATTTAAGTGAGTTTGAAAGTCGTGTCATTGTAGGCTCACGAGCAATGGGGCACAGCCATCTCAGAGGTAGCTATGAAGTGGGAATTTTCCCTTACGACCATTTCACCAGAGTACCGTAAATATCAGGAATCCGGTAAAACATCAAATCTCCGACATCACTGCGGCCGGAGAACGATCTTGCAAGAACGGGACAAACGACGACTGAAGATAATCGTCCAACGTGACGGAAGTGCAACCCTTCCTCAACTTGCTGCAGATTTCAGAGCTGGCCCATCAACGAGTGCTAGCGTGCGAAACATTGAATGAAACACCATCGATCCGGGCTTTCGGAGCCGAACGCCCACTCGTGTACCCTTGATGGCTGCATGATGCAAAGCTTTATCCTGGCCAGGGCCTGTCAACACCGACGTTGGACTGTTGATGACTGGAAACATGTTGCCTGCTCGAACGAGCATCGTTTCAAGCTGTATCCAGCGGAAGGACGTCTATGCATATGGAGACAACATCATGATTCCATGGACTCTGCAAGGCAGCAGGGGACTGTTCAAGCTGATGGAGGGCCTGTAATGGTGGGGGAGCGTGTGCAAAAAGTGGTTCAAATGGTTCTGAACACTCTGGGACTTAACAGCTGAGGTCATCAGTCCTCTAGAACTTAAAACTACTTAGAGCTAAATAGCTAAATAACCTAAGGACAGGACAAACATCTG
Source organism: Schistocerca gregaria (assembly GCF_023897955.1). Lineage (NCBI taxonomy): Eukaryota > Metazoa > Arthropoda > Insecta > Orthoptera > Acrididae > Schistocerca > Schistocerca gregaria. Next base: position 212,581,941 of record NC_064926.1, on the reverse strand, counting down.
TCTCTGAGGCACGATTCGAACCTGCGACTGTAGCAGTCGGCTGGTTCCGGACTGAAGCACCTAGAACCGCTCGGCCACCATAGCCGGCTGGGCGTGTGCAGTTGGAGTAATATGGGACCTCTGATATGTCTATATACGACTCTGACAGGTGACACGTATTTAAGCATCCTGTTGATCACCTGCATCTATTCGTGTACATTGTGCATTAGGGCGAACGTGGACAATTCCTGCAGGACAATGTGACACCCCACACGTCCACAGTTGCTACATAATGGCTCCAGGAGCACTCTACTGAGTTTAAGCACTTTCGCTGGCCACCAAACTCCCCAGACATGAACATTATTGATCATATCTCGGATGCCTTGCAACGTGCTCTTCAGAAGAGATCTCCACCCCCTTGTACTCTTACGAATTTATGGCCAGTCCTGCAGGATACATGGTGTCAGTTCCCTCCAGTACTACTCAAGACACTAGTCGAGTCCATGCCACGTCGTGTTGCGGCATTTCTGCATGCTCACGGGGGCCCTACATGATGCCAGGCTGGTGAGCCTGTTTTTTTGGCTCTTCCGTGTATGTTCAAGATCATTGTTTACGTGGCGTGTGCATGTGATGGACACGTGTATCGCCTTCACAGTAACATTATCACCTTGAGAGTCAAATAAAGATTTAAGTGCGCTGGACATTAGTTATGTATGAGAGCGGCTGCGACTGCATGTCTGTCATATAATTCTTTGTTCAGGCACAGTTTTATATTTCCTTTTTAGGACAGTGCAGCAGTTGTTGAATTTTTGTTGTTTATCCTGGTCTCACTCTTGTCCCAGTTATCGGTTATATCGTGTTTCATTTTGTTATAGACCAAAACTGTTTAATCTGTGATTTGACTGTTTTCTTTTTTTTTTCTTAATAAACAGGAAATAGTAATGAGGCTGAACTATTATTGTTTGTGTCCACATCTATGCACAAAGGACCAAGGACTGAAAATCAAACGGTAGACGAGATTAGTATTCCACGATAATTACTTTAAAAAAAGTATGTGAAGAAAATAGAGTATCAACATAAAAAACGAACATAGTTTTCATTATAATATGCTGCTCCGCTAATATTTATTAATGTAACGTAACAGCACTGTATTTTTCTAAGGAGTTTTAGGCTTGTCATTAATATCGTGATAACATCAGAAATGTAAATGCCACTCTATAATCGCCATGGGAGGGGCAAAGTATATAACTGCTCTAAAGTTTTCAGGTTGCCAAATCTTTCCTTGTCTGCACACTCTTTATTGACATGTCTCGTGTTTTTCACCACTGTCAAATGTTGCCTGTTGGCCTCGCTGGAGTGTGATCATTGGGGACTGACGCATACTTTAGGTTGATAAAAGTGCTACACTTTGGCTAACACATTGATTAAGCCTTTCCGGATAATTCTGTGTCTCTCATTAGTGTTCATTCTTTTTGCTTCATCTTCTGTACAATGAGACGTCTAACACAATCTAATATCTTTTTCTTCAGTACTGAAGCCATAGCCATCCAACGTTGTCCCTGCACAAAATTAACAAACTGTCCCCCGAAGACGGAGCTATCTTTACATGTGTAGTAATAAACACTTCGGTAGGAGGTACGACAATTTTAATATGTAGATTCCAAGCTCATGTAATTTTGTTGAACCCTTTTTGAAATGGTTCAAATGGCTCTGAGCACTATGGGACTTAACATCTATTGCCATCAGTTCCCGAGAACTTAGAACTACTTAAACCTAACTAACCTAATGACATCACACAACACCCAGTCATCACGAGGCAGAGAAAATCCCTGACCCCGCCGGGAATCGAACCCGCGAACCCGGGCGTGGCAAGCGAGAACGCTACCGCACGACCCCGAGCTGCGGACGTTGAACTCTTTTTATTGTCTTTCAGTAAATAAGAAGTAAAATAGATGTTAACAAGCCTAATCCAGAAAAACATGGGGAAATTAGTTTTCTTTTACACAAATTATTAGTTAATGATCTGTTATAAATTCAAGAATTCGATTCTTTTAACATATTAGTGCAGTGCTCTGGAGACGCAGCCCTATAGATGGTCCTGGAATTCAGGGGGGAAATGTGCTCAATTAAGAATATAAATGATCCTGATTTGATCAGTTCAGGAATCACTGTCTGCTACTAGTTAGAATTTGTGTTGTATTATTATTATTATTATTAATATTATGTTTTCACTCATCATATTTGCAACAATTTTAACAAATAGTTTTAACCCGGACTGTACAGAGTAGGTCTGCCATTTTCTTCCTGTAACACAGGCATTCACCATTTCGGACGCATGCAGGATGTGACACTTAGTAGTAGTTCGAAACCCCTCATGTAGATCTATATTTGGAAATAAAACTTATATGTTGCATGCTGCATCTTCTGTGATTGTTTCACATTACTTAATCATTCGCTCTTAACTTTCATTGTCTACATCTACATCATACTCCGGAAGCCACCTGATGATGTGTGGTGGAGGGTACTTTCGTTACCTCTATCTGATCCCTCCAACCCTGTTCCACTCGCGAATATTGCTTGGGAAGAATGAAGTTTTCGATGCATTCACTGTATATTTTTGCAGAACATTGAAGGTATATTCGCTTCTTGCAACAATGGATAACATGTGGCGGCATCCTCTTTTTTTTGTCACGGGCGGAGCATGTTTTTCGTTTTTCCGAACGTTCTATAACGGTTTCTGCTCTTAGTTCTGCAACATCCACAACATAACTACTGGATGCACAAAGTCCACAGAGTATGTAAAAGTTGCTTAATCGCTTTCCCATCTGTGGTGACTCGAACGAGTTTGGAAGTTTCTTCAAAAAATGAAAGCGGCTTATTTGAGTACTGTCTCTGTACGAGTTATGCGGTGCAAACACTTTCGACCGACTAATGGCCAACATGCAGGAAAACAATACCACTGGTCATCGATGGGTATGTTCCGTAGATGAATTCTTGGCACACTTTTTATCTAGGGCATCAAAGCATCTTTAATATGATTTCAGTATGAAATCATTTGTGGTTTACCAGTGGTTGTTAACATTGATCACGCAGCATAGATAAAATTAGAAACACAACTCTATATTTTTTGGCATAATTGAATCCACACTTAGATCGTGCATGAATTCAAACATTCCTGCCTTACATCTCACAGGTAAGGATTGTTCTGGAATTTCTCTTTTAATTTTTTCTGCCTTCCAACGTACGTTAGTCCTCTGGATTGGAGACATGTTGCTAACTTGACTGAGCTAAACCAATTGTCTATGGTAATGTTGCGGTGAGTCTTTTCAATTGGGATAGCTAGTCTTATCTCAGGCTTGTTTTTGGAACTTTTTTGCTGCTGGACATAGATTCATGTCCATCTCAGCCTCTTGCTTTGCAAACATACGCAGTAAACACATAACCAGTGCCGGGCACATTAGTTTTAAGCCATATTTGTATGGTTTGTTCCGAATGTATGGATATATGTTGCATCTGAATTTACCGTCAAGTTACACCAGCGTGTCAGTGATGCACACACATTCTCCAATATTGTACAAAATTTTACATTTCCCAATGAATTTTATAGAAATTCCTAATACTGGAGCTAAAGGATTATTTTACTTGCATCCAAAACAATCGTGGGACCAACGAATCTCATGCATGTTAGAAGTACGCCACAGACGGGTTTGCGTATAAATTATCTAAATACATCAAGTACAGTACCACCTATGGTTTAAAATAATTAGTAATGTTCTGTGCTCGATTTGAAAATAGCTGAATAAAACAGTAAACCGAAAGATGCATTTAGTCGATGTAAATCAACTTCATACCAAAGATTTCGATCATTTTCAGGGAATTATTTGTTTATGAAACTTCCTGCTGATTAAAACTGTGTGCCGGATCGAGACTCGAACTCGAGGAGTCTTTGCCTTTCGCGGGCAAGTGCTCTACCAACTGAACTACCTAAGCACGACTCACGCCCCGTCCTCACAGCTTTACTTCTGCAAGTACCTCGTCTCCTACCTTCCTAAATTTACAGAAGCTCTCCTGCGAACTTTGCAGAAGTAGCACTCCTGAAAGAAAGGATATTGCAGAGACATGGCCTAGCCACAGCCTGGGGGAGGGGGTGGGGGGGTTGTTTCCAGAATGAGATTTTCACTCTGCAGCGAAGTGAGCGCTAATATGAAACTTCCTGGCAGATTGAGTGCCGGACCGAAACTCGAACTCGGGACCTTTGCCTTTCGCGGGCATGAGTCGTGCTTGGGTAGCTCAGTTGGTAGAGCACTTGCCCGCGAAAGCCAAAGGTCCTGAGTTCGAGTTTCGGCCCGGCACACAGTTGTAATCTGCCAGGAAGTTTCATATCACTGCACGCTCCGCTGCAGAGTGAATATCTCATTCTATTATTTGTTTATTTTTATATTATTCCTTGTCAATATGATTTCGAAAATACTGACAGTCATAAGCAATTTCCAAACAGTGAGAGAGTCTGGATTATTACCCATTTGAGTAGGTTGTCACTGTTAGAAAGCGAATGATGTTATGCTGCTGAATATGAGATCGCTGCAGAAGAGGCTACAATACATTGTTCTGATTCGAACTATGTTTACATTCAATTTTGTTGTCACTGTCTGATCCGACATTACTTCCTAAACTGTCCTCAGACCACTTTAAAACAGTATAATCTAAATTAGGTCTCAGGGTCCACTACCACGAAACAAACAGTAATAGTCTCGGTCATGCAAATGGCTTCTAACAAGCGAAACCACGGCAGCTTCAGGATGGAACAACTAAACAGTGCTTTAATCTCCTACCACACCCTATGCATTAGCAACAGAGCAACAGTGTATTAATAAACGCTAGTGGTCTGTTAGACTATACCTTGGACGCTAAGGGTTAAATCAGATGGAGGAGATAAATATTTTTCCATCCTACGAATGAGGGAAGTTGCGATAAGAAAGAGGAGGGAGTGAGAGCATTGGCACAGGAGAAACAGTTAAAGAATAATAAATGACAATACGGTAAAAATGAAAGGTGTTGATTTTAAGATAGGGGATCTGGTCGTAGTTAACAGATAGGAAATCAAAACAAATATTTAATGAAATATGAAATTTTTTTGATGCGTACAAAGATCCTTCTGAAGTACGCAGTATACCTCACTCTGTATGATTTATCATACACTGAAGAGGAGATCTGCCATTAAGAATGTGGTAGTACAATACTTGTGGTCTAGGTGGTGGACACATTTCAAATATTGATGGCTTAATAGAGGTAGATGAGTTCTTGTACACAGGTTTTTGTAGTATGGTCGATCCAGATATTGATTCTGTAGTGAAGAAGTAAGCTGACACATGTTGTGAGATTTTTGTTAATATGAAGACATTTATGTAGTAGCCTTGGCAACCAGGTTTCAGTTTTTATACCATCCTGATGAGTGATAACTTCCAGTACATACAAGCCAAAGTACGAAAGATACATGCAATAACAACTTGTAAGGGAATTTATTCTTTGAGTTCAATAAGGTACAAAAAAATCATTGAAACTGGAACACAGTGATTATAGAGCCACAAATGGACGAGTTACAAAAATACTTGAAAGTGTGTCTGGTGAAAAGTGCCGTTTACTGCAGGTAAAGAACTATCTGGATATGTCTTCAGTGCTATGGAATAAATTTATTTTAATTATTTATTGTCTTGATTTTTAAATTGCAACAACTCATATTTTCAATTATGCCAGTTTTCATTGTTGTTAGATAAGTTTCAAATTAATCCGTAATATATTAGATGACTGATGTTTGCTGTCACAAATCTAGCTTCTAATATTTAAAATGGATAAACTTATGAAGAAAACTGGTATTATAAAGTTACGTGTCTCATATCTGGCAAAAGTATTTTATCTTGACAGGCTGTTAGGAACATCTCATGATAGTATGGGGAACAAGTCTGAAGACATTGCTAACTGTAAATCATACATTTCTTTCTTTTCTTTCACTCCTTTTTATTTTAGATTCTACGTATTGATCTTCAGAATTTTAGAATACATTTAGTTTTGTTTTACATTATTAAAACAAGTACTTATTGCTTCGTTTATATCGCCACATGAATTTCTTATTATTTCAATATGCAAATGTATCAGCTTCTCTTTGGTCTTCTTTACATTTATATTGTTAAATGTGCCGTGTAAAGCTAAATGAAGGATGTAAAGTTGTTGTATAAACTCTGGGGCGAGAGCAATATAGATAGTGACAGTCGACAAGTGACGGTTAGTGGGTGTGCAGTGGCATGTATATGACCTGTAATCGTGTTAGTATCACATGGGACAGGAACGCAGAAAAAGAGTCTTATTCTTCGATCAGAGTTGGAACTAAATTTCGACTGGACTGTTATGAAAGAGAAGGCTGGACAATTCGAGTACTGCAAGCTGTAAACAGCAGTGACAATCCACACTAGAATGAACATACATTATTCTTGTTAGAAGTGAGCTACTTGTAACTAACTCAGTCCCTCAAGGTAAGAAACTTTCAGATACTAACCTTTTTTTGAAACTTAATGAACTTCTGCGTGCGCTAGATCAACCACCTCCGTGGAAACATTTAAACTGTTTATTATTGGTTGCACGGTTTTTGTCAGAACTGTGAATTAGCAATTGTGGTACTCATTTTGAAAGCAGACGTCTTGTAATTTCGTGATCGGCAAGTTTAAGTTAATTTTATACACCGTTATAACTGTAGACGGGAATTTGATAACATAATCATGTGCGTAAGAAACGTTACAGTCGTACTCAAGTCCGATGTCTATAGCACGAACTACGTTCGACCAGCCTGTGACCACAGGAAAATGGCTATTGCAATTTGATGACTGATAGAGGCACATTAATTACACTTCCACCACGAACCAGCCACATAGACTTCTCCGTGCACTATCATGCACACACAGGCTACGATGCAGAATTATCGCTCTTTTATCACAGATGCAGCACTCTGAGAATTAGACAGGAAGTTTCAGTTCTAATTTATTTTAATTTGTGGCAAGCTTATCCCAAACACTTATTTTCCTATACATAGATGTAGTTTCTCTAACAAGTGTTTGCAATCAATGTTGACATTGTTGTCTCAATATTAACAGTAGTCATAGCTATTTACCAATTCCACCTTTCTCTTTCGTTTTCTTATCCCTATTATTGCAGGTGTTTTAACAATTTTGTATGGGGGTGTTTTTGTGCATGTGTGGAGTGTTTTAATCAGCGGCATTTTAGCGTTTTGTTGTTTTATGTGATGACATATGTATGTTGTGGCGTCCGCCATTATTTCCCACCACCAACTAATCGTACCAAACCTCCTCGTTCGATATAGAATTTTTCGTCTGCAAGGGACGGTATTACGAGGGCTGCGACTGTTGATAAATAGAAATAAAGCATCTTCTGTGTCAGTCTCTTTTTGATTTTGCCTTTTGCACGTTTCTACGATTCACTCCATAATCTCCAGGTGGAGAACTATTTCTCTATATAGCTGGTGTTGGTGATGAGTCTTTTAACAGTAGCAGACCAGTGGCAGTGTAGGTTATTTCGTACATTTTGTTAATGAAATAACCGATTTTTGTCACTAGTAAAAGATTCAAAACAAGATACACTGCCCCTGGTTTGTATCCGTGAAAAGACGTCTACACTCTTCATCAACACCAGCCATGGTAATCAACAATTCACTTGAAGTTGATGCTGTGAACCATCGAAACACGTAGCGGTAAAAGAAAAAAATTACTGACGCAGACTTTGTTTTATTTTTATCGTTTGACATTGTCGCAAAACCTGCTATGGATGGGAAATTTAAATTTGACTGCTGACCAACTACATGAACTGTGTTTACATTCAGTAGATTGCCATATTATCGCATACTCATGACCAAGCGCGATTTTATTTGGTTTTCACAGTTAAAACTAAGCAAAATTACCAGCTCTTCCATCATTATGTTCGAAATTAGGTACGAGATTTTTAGCAATTTTGCGTTCCTTTAGGGTTCGCCACCAATATCTGACTTGGTTATTTCATTAATATAGGATTAAAAACTAGTTATTTTGAATCGAAATCGAAATTTGCTTCATCTTACGTTTCCAAATTAACTTATCATATAAATTCACGGTCAACATTACTCGAGGTACGATAGATCCCTTTTATGAATTTTCTTCACACACTGCAACTGGAGTGATTCATAGTATGGATTCATATTCGGGAATTAATGGCTAGTCAACAGCTGCGTATGCAACAGGAACTGATTTACAATTGGGTTCAGCTGAAACATACTGGCTGCACATGTAATGTACTGAAATTGTCGCCTATTTGTTGTAGATGTATAGCAGATTTAAGCTCAACGTGTAATCTACATGAAACGACAATGTAATGTCCTGAAATTGTTACCTATATTTTGCACAAGCAGAAAAAATGTGATGTTAGGAGTAACTGAAAAATAACCCGTATGTTTAAGATGTATTATGATAGTGAGAATGTGACACACTGCTTATAGATGTATTATGAAAATGTAATTGCAGTCTACGGATCGTAGAGGCCGAGAAAATGTGATTTACGTGTAATATAAAAAAATGCTTTTGCATCGTATTATGCGATCTGTATCTCAGTGTTTTCCTTTTGATCTAGACCTATCATGCCAGTGTGAACTTGCATGGCTGACAAACAAGATACATGTATGCCTGTCAAAAACTACATAGCTGAGAATTACGCAAGTGCCGCATTCATTGGTTCACATTGCTTTGAAATTCGTTGAACGCTTATCGAATTTTCCTTCTTAACTTCTCTTTGTCAACAGAGTTTCACTCTCTGACATATCACTGTTAACATTCCTTGCAACTGTCTAAGAATGCTAAAGAGCATCTACATCTGTTTTCTTTGACACCAGCCAAACAAAAATATTTTCCTACTTTCCTTACTACTCGCTATGACACCTCGATAATTAATGCTAAAATCGCCTTACCGTCGCGAATTCCCTCTGCTACTTTAACTGAACGAAAAGTTTCACTTCTTTTAATTTCGAGGAGAATCTAGATATTTTCCCTCTTAAACAAGTTACCTTTGTTTACCTTATCGACTGTCAACACTTCGACTCTCTTCAGAACAAAGGCTATTTCTCAGAAAACCATTGACTCCTCACTCCAACGTGTTTATGGTACCCGTAATATAGATAGAATTTTTAAGATTTTTTTATTCAGACGTACCTCCCGTAAATATCGCCTCTTCCGAGAAGAACTGAACGTTCCTGAGTGATGGGCACTTCTCGGAATTGGATCCGCTCCCACCCCGAAGCGTCAGCCTGCGTGAAGATATGCAGTGCTTTATTTTCAAGCCTTCGGTCACGATCCCAGCGAATGCTGGTCACCTTTCTAAATGTGTCTTCGTTATAGGGGGTCAGCCTGATGTATGCAGCAACAGATGGCACCTATGAATTACATGCAATTGGCATTTATTGACACAAGCCAACATAATCTGTTCGAGTAATCTGTAAAGCATCCAATTTGAGATTAATTAAATTCCTATGAAAGATTTCTTCATTGCTGAAACTTTGACAGAATATATATAACTGTAAACGAAAGCATCAAATTATTATTTGATAACCACATCTTGATCGCTCCCATTCTGGGTGATGGGTTTCAATGATTGAGACCTATACTGGTATTTGGAAGAAGCAGTGTTAAAATCTCAATGCAGCCACATATATTTAAGGTTTCCGAAAATTTTTTTGATCATATAAAGCGAATGCCGGGAATGTCCTTTGGAAAAGAGACGGCTGATTTTCTTATATTTCCTTGCTATATCCCAGCTTGTGCTGAAACCGCAATCATCTGATTCTATTCACGACGTCAGAACCCAAAAATGATTCTCAGTTTGGTTGCCACTCTCTGAGCTTCTGTTGGTTATTTGTAAAAGAAGATTTTCCGTTGTTTACGATTCCGCGCCTGAATCGGTAAAAGCGAAAACGTTACAGGATTACTTTATTGTCCATCCGTCCGTCTGCCTGACTGTTCAAATGGTTCAAAATGGCTCTGAGCACTATGGGACTCAACTGCTGTGGTCATCAGTCGCATTGAACTTAGAACTGCTTAAACCTAACTAACCTAAGGACATCATACACATCCATGCCCGAGGCAGGATTCGAACCTGCGACCGTAGCAGTCTCACGGTTCCGGACTGCGCGCCTAGAACCGCGAGACCACCGCGGCCGGCTGCCTGACTGTCTGTCTGACTGTAAGAAAGGCTTTTTCTCAGGAATGGGTATACGGATCAAGTTGAAATTATGTCACGTACTAAGTTCTATGGTTCTTCGGCGGTGTAAAACATTGAAGTTTATAACTTAATGCAATCAGAAGATACTGCCATTTCTGTCACATATCTGAATTCTCACTAACGCACTCATCAAAACTTACAGGGTGCTTTCCATTGGCCTAGAATCATGAATGTTGGCAAGGAGCAATGTTTCACAGTGCAACAGAAAGAAAAAAAATTGAGAAATGTAAATTTGTAATTATATCACACGAAAAAATATTTTGTCATTTGTTATCCAAAGTGAAACTTGGAATTAAAACAATTAGCCGTTCTGCGTTCAGGCTGACTGGGTCGCAATGGTAGAAGTCACACGTCAGGCAAGGAATGACTTAATTGGTGATATGATGCGCTTCGAAATTTATCCGTAATCAGATCTCCAAGAGTGATTCGTGCAAATAGATATAGCATTTCAACCTGTAAATTCTTATTTCACATACGACTCGAAACGTCATATCTACGTGCAGTAACGGCTCCTGGATAACTGATGAAAGTAAATTTCGAAACGCGTCAGATTAGTGAGTAAGTCATTCATTGCCTGATGTTTGAATTTTACCGCTGTGAGCCAATCAGCCTGAATCGAGAACTACAGATTATTATAATAACTGTCGTCTGCATGACTTTATGTCACATTTACGTGATTGAAATTAAAACAATCTCGAAAATCTTTGAATCCCCCGGACCGATATGTTGCCAGTATTAGTATCGGTGACAGACACAAATGGCCCATATTCTCGTTTCCGGAATGGATGAACTGTCAATACACATAATTAAGTTTGTACCGAGCCCTCAGTGCGCAAGTCCTACTCGCATGTGGCCAGTTATTACTTTTGTTTCAGCTAAATTGTTGTTATCGTCACGACACACAAAATCACACATATTGTTAATGTAGACAGGTAATAACACTAATTATATGTATACGAAGATGGTGCCTGTTCCTTCGGAAATGTCCGAAGGAACAGATACCATCTTCATATATATATAATTAAGGCTCACCGGCCGTTTGACCATCTTCTTCTGTGCAGATGCACAAGCAGTGCCCGAACTCTCACAGAAATAGGCAGTAAACACGCGGGTAATGAGTATAATGAGCGGGGGCATTGTTTAATATAGTGCGGGTCAATAAGGTGAGGATGTGGGTCACACGGGAGGCGTGGCCGAGATAAGTCCCTGCAGTCGCACTATCCTCTGTGTCCTCGGTGTCTCAAATGGATAGAGCTTCTGCCATGTAAGAGGAGATCCCAGGCTAGAGTCCCGGTCGGAGCACACATTTTCAACTGTCCCCGTTGACTTATATCAACGCCTGTGCGCAGCTAAGGGTATTCATTTTATTGTAACAACACTAATTGTCTTACAAAAAAATGTAATAACCCTCTTACAACATTAATCGCTCAAGCCACGATGTAAAATTATCAACAAATGATAGTACGTGTAGAGATAGTATTGTGGGTTTTCGTTCGTAAATATAACTTCTTGATAATATACGTTTCTGTCTTACTCGGCGTAGGTAGAACATAGTTTACGGTCCCTTTCGCAAGTGGTGACGCAGAGGTCAGTGGAAAAAGGGGTCCATGAGGTTGACGACAGCGGAGTTCTCGACGCGAACGACTAAACAAAAACGAGCTCTCAGCGTAGCGAAAGTCGTCGCACGTTGGCGAAAACACTCCATGGAGCAACAAGACTTGAAAAACGTAAAACAGACGTGGTTAATCACTCTCCTACCGGTGGCACACAATGAAGGCTTCAGAGCACTGCGAAAAATGTCAGCCAAGTGGGAAGCCCAGGTATTTCCAGATATTGTGGCGTCAGTAAACGGACCTACGTAAGCGGCGGTGGCGGCCGAGGCACTTTACGCAAGAGCAAGCTCTGGCTGCGGTATGAAACCCCCGTACCTCTGACCTCTCTCCACATCGATCGATACTCGGGTTACTTAAGAGTCACTGCAAGCATGGAATATTTTCCTTTCGAATATGTAGCGTACCTTCCAGAATAATTTGACCTCTGGCCCTAGACCATCTAGAGGTTACCATCAAGTTGCCCTACTGTGTATTTCATATGCTTCAGAAGATTATGCAGCTTTCACCACTCGTCGAAGGCGTCCACTGATTGGTCTGATCGAAATAAAGACCGAGAGAGGTGGCGTATCGATTAGCACACGAGATTCACATTCGGAAGGACGACGGCTCAAATGTGCCATCCTGATTTAGGTTTTCCTAAATCACTCCCGGCAAGTAGCGGGATGGTTACTTTGAAATGATACGGCCGATTTCTTTTCCCATCCCCGACCCAATCAAACCCTGTGCTCCGTCTCTAATGACCTCGACGTCAGTGAGACGTTAAACTCAGTCTTCCCTACTTCTTCCTTCGAAATATAAGGGGCGATCAGAAAGCTTCCGTTTGAGCGCGATACTGCAGCGTATATGCAACGTTGCGTGACTCCGATGCGGGTACATAAGAATCGACGCAAGGGCAAGGGATTAGTGACGTACACGTGTCTTTTCTAAATGCGTACGTTAAATGAGGAAACGTGAACTATGCCCATATTATTAACAAATACTTAAAAACAAGACGAACTGGCTGATATTCGTTTCTCGGCTACCAAAGGACAAACCGCGGTAGATATCCATCGAAGAATGAAGATAATACAGGGTGTTACAAAAAGGTACGGCCAAACTTTTCCGCCCTGTGGTTCTGATCTCACCCCAGACGATTGTCACGCTTAGAGCTCCTTATGAAGGCTCGCCGGTTCATGTTGAACATGGAAGTGTAGCAGGCAGTTGCGGACTTCTTAATGCAGCATAACTCAGTGTTTTACCGAAACGGAATCTACAATCTGAAGCGTCGGAGCGATAATTGCCTCAGTGCTCAGGGCGGTTTTGCCAGATTTGCATACCGATTCTGAAGGCCTTCGAACGGAAGCCTTTTGACCGCTCCTAGTACGTTAGGGCACGTGAGAGCCTATGTCTCCTGTGTTTCCTCTTGTCAAGCAAACCATAATAATTTGCTCTCTCTCGAGTGTTATCATGTTATGACCAAATGAAAATGAATGTAGTCTTCTTGGATACGGTGCTTAAGATTACCGTTATGTCACATTAATATCAAGTTTCAACGAAGATGTATAGTCTATGTCACTGAATACTTTCCTTACAAATTTGGATACCCTCTTCTTCATTTGGTACTTCGTGTCTTGTAATTATGATAATAAATGATGTACAAACCGGTTATTGCAGTGGGCCCATTATTTATGAGAATACATTTTCTGTACTCGTATAACACTTTAGCAGTCGTACAAAACACACACATTCACATACACAGTAACACCGCCAACATGGTTTCTGATATGTGCTCGCTGACATGTTTGTGTTTGTTTCTGTCTACAAAAAGAAAGACCTCCAACTTTCCTCGCTTGTTACTGACGCACTCACGTTATCACATCTACTGTGTCGGCCCTACACTCACACCTGTAAGTTGGTCAATCTTCGACAACCTTGAGACAACAGTACGCGTTGGGGTATGTGCCATGAAATTAATCTGATGACATGACACAAACAAAGGTAAACCTGGCTAGCCGTGTGATGTCCCTGTGCCGACCGCATGCAAGGTGGCAATGTGACGTATGATGCTCTTGCATCCCACAATATCATCTCATACAGTGGGCATGGTGGTCCTGCATGGTTAGAGATTAATGTTTCCCATCATGATTGATGGTGACAGAGATAGAGCGGCAAAGATTCTATGTAGACTACATTATATTTAGTGTAAAGAACGAGTTCGTCATTCTAGAGTATTGCTTTCCTTTTGTAAACACTCTTCTCCTACCGATGAAGTTGACTGCACTTTCATTCCTACAGACCGCAGTCGTGATAGCGCCCGAGATATGTTCAAGTACTGTCAAACTTGCTCATAATACCATTGCAACACAGACTAGAGAGTAGATTTCATCACGTTTCTAAATTTCGTGTTGGTGTAACATGAGCAAGGACCCAAGCTGAAGAACGAGAAAGAAAGATTTCCCGGGGTAAGTGAAACCTTACCTTGAAACACGACAGTACCCTGCTGTTGTATAATGCGAAATTCTCCGAGACACATTTTGCCTTTGTCTGACAGAAATGAACCTGAAGAGGTCAGAACATACAGTGATGCTTCTAGAATCTAATAACATGCGCGCTAATTGTAGACTTGTGATCCATAGACTATCAAGCCGTCTCTATCCAGAGCTGATGATATGCTGTTTGTATCTACCAAGATGTCGATCACGTGCTGGTAGCGGTTGGTAAATTTTGTCTATACAGCTGTCTGAGGTATACCTATGCTTAACTCTTGACATAGAATTGTAGCCTCCTTTAAGTAGATGACTGAGAAGCAAATAAAAATTAGCTTTCAGCACTAATAAAAACATGTATGTACTACGCTCCAGTATGGCCATCACCACTGTTGCATTCATACCTACTCAGAGCCGAAAATACTCAGTCTCATCTGAAACTGTAAAACTCGGCCACCACCTGCTGCAAACATTCACTCTGCAAGTAATTGCCTTAACTCACCGGAAATGAAAACTTCGACAAGTTCTCTTACTATGACGTCTTATGAAGCCAGCTACGCCATACATCACAACTGCGAAGTGCTTTTTAAACGAAGTTATCATTCACGCAATTTAAAATTGCACTGAAGACGAAATTAAAGCAAAAGTGAATAAATCAAAATCGAATCTGGCTACCGTCACATATTAAAAGTTCAGTCCTTACGAAAAAAAAAGAATTGTGTCAAAGATAGCATTTGATTTGTCGACTTGAAATCTAGAACACGATTTCGCCCTTGTTATGCATTTTAAAAATAATAATTTCTTCTTCAGTGATGCATTAATTAATTAACGTTAGTTAAAAATCATATTTTATATCAAATTTTACGCTAATATTGGTACTGGGGGGGGGGGGGGTTGTAATTGCAGTTTACTTACTCACAGAGGTCCAGTTTGGGCTGCAGTTATCTTACGGCAGCCTAACTATGCAAATCAGCCAATGCATTAATGAGGAAGTGAATTATGATGTACAAAATTTAGTTTCAATCTTGGGCACCAGGTGAGAATCTGACGCTTACACTATTAACCTCACGTCTCCAGTGGTAGTATTGAAGAAACAGTCTTAGTGGCGGCTAATAATAAAATTAACATTATGCCTTGCTCACTTGTTAGACTTTTCATGTCCAGGTCCCCGTTTTTCTTGCATTCACTACACCAAATTTGCACCTGGTGGCCGAAACGACGTAATTTTTTTCCGGCGTAAATCAGTTCCACATTAATCCATTAGAATATTTACAATGTTTCGCTACCATAGGATAATTACAGCGCACATTGCACCACTGTCAGTAGCTGCACTTTAATTGCGGTGACTGGGTATACTGACCTCCCACATCGACGTAGGTATGTCAGTTGTGTCAGATTTTTTTTTTTTTTTTTTTTTTTTTATCAGGAAGTAAGTTGAGCAGTGCCCATGTATTAGTAGAATGGAGTTCAGTACTGTAAAACAACCACGTCACTACAAAGAACACGTCGTTCTCATTTCCACTAAAATTTTAATTACAAGTCTTGGTTTGGTAGACTATTTAAATTAATAAGAATTATTTAGAAAGAGACAAATAATTTCAAGCAATTGTACGTAGTAGAGGATAATATCTGTTATGTTACCTGAAATCCAACTTCTACTAGCGGAAATTTACAGTATGGTGAAACCGATCGAGGTGGCCCAGTGGTTAGCACACTGGACTCGTATTCGGGAGGACGACGGTTCAATCCCGTCTCCAGCCATCCTGATTTAGGTTTTCCGTTATTTGGCTAAATCGTTTCAGGCAAATGCAGGGATGGTTCCTTTGAAACGGCACGGCCGATTTCCTTCCCAATCCTTCCCTAACCTGAGTTTGCGCTCCGTCTCTAATGACCTCCACCAGTATGGTGAACGTAGAGCCCACCGTGTGACACAATCCATTGCGTACTGTCGATTGTAAGACTAATAGAAATAGAGCTATATTCATGACACTGAATGTTTGATCGCCTTTTTAGAATCTTCTCTACAGGGGTCAAATGATGCTGTACAGGCAATTCAATTCATTGCCTGCCTCGTACTCCCTGTAACTGACTTCTAAAATGACAGCTATCTGACTAAATGCTGTTTAATGAAAATGTATGTGGTGTGCCATTCTACTTCCCTACGACTGGAATACTGTGTGCCATAGGAACCAGCAGTCAGAACAATTAAAACAACCTAGTAACACTCCCACACATCGATTGCTTCCGTACTGTCTCACTACAGTTTCGTGCACACTGAATAGTTACGTTTTGTCGTGGATCTAGAATATTGCTTATTTTATGGACTTCAGTGTATTCTTCTTTCTAGGTTACTTGGAATTTTTGGGGAAACAATTTTTGTTCCGAACCGAAGGATTTTGTAGGTACTGAAATTCCTCCACTTTATTTGTAACTATTTTTGAGCAGTTCTTGGCAAATTTTCAAAAATTTTCAATAGTGTTCTGATTTGCATACATAGTTCACAAAGTATGTTCCGTGGAGCAATGCGTAATTAAAAAAAATTATTTCACAACAATACAGTAATTTCATTTCCTTTTACCTTGAGGTACATATTTTGCAGAATCTCTCTACATCTACATGTACATGACTACTCTGCGTATCCAACTTAAGTACATGGCATAGGATTAAAACGATCTCTCTACCGTTCTATCCTGGAAAAGTGGGCGGGAAAAACGAACACTGCTACCTTTCTGCTTGAGCTCTGAAATACTCTTATTTTATTACGGTGGTGATTTCCCTCCTTCGAGATAGCCGTCAACAAAATACACTGACTGAAAAAACTGTAGCACCAAAAAGTAATTAATATGGAGTTATGAAATTTCGAGAATACATTTGTCTGACTAATATATTTAAGGAGATAAACATTGCAATACCACAGGATAATGTTAACGGGAAATAAGCCGTTGCAAATGTGAAATGCTGATACATTAATAACCGGTGCAACTGCGAGAATGTTGAATGCAAGCAAGCAAATACGCACATATCCTGTTGTACAGTCGTGCTCAAAAGTATCCGAACGACCTGAATTGCATTTCACCTGATTCGCATGCAACCCGCATAACGCATCTGTCTAGCAGGTCCTCTAATCGCTCCTAAGTACAGTTGTTTGACTATTGAAAATGGTTCCAACAAGTCACCACTAGAAGACACTGTTCTCTATCGCAGTAACTCAAGATGTTAGTAATACCACGATACTAGATATATCAGGGAACACCATATCACAGATAAGACTGTCCTTAAGGCTTGTAAGCTCACATTTATTGCAATAAATGACATACCTGAACTGTTACCACTCTCATTATTACTTCAGATAGGTAATGCACGTAGTAAGTTCATCGTATTCATGATTTCCTCTTCAAAGTAACTTACCGTACTTGTAATTTAACACAAAATTACTCGACAAATTTAAGTTATTCACGAGCAGCTAGTTCAGAATAAGTATGAACGTCAAATGACACGATGAACCGTCTCGTTCTGCATATGGATGCAAACGCAGGTCATGCAGACTA
This sequence comes from Schistocerca gregaria, assembly GCF_023897955.1. Taxonomy (NCBI): domain Eukaryota; kingdom Metazoa; phylum Arthropoda; class Insecta; order Orthoptera; family Acrididae; genus Schistocerca; species Schistocerca gregaria. The sequence goes on along the minus strand of NC_064926.1, from coordinate 212,564,031 downwards.
AGATTTCGTGACTCACTGAAACTAACAGTCATTCCTGACTAGTCATATAGAGAGTGATACACCTCGATTTTAAACAGTATCAGTTAGCCAATATCAACTTTAAACTACATAACGTAAACATTTTTAACGGACGCGAATTCCTACCCTGCATGTATTGTCCCTGTTAACGAACTACGAGAGATGTTGAATATTGGTTCTTCATAAATAACTTACTTGAAATGCCGTGAGGTAAAACATTGTGTTGGACAGGGATTCGAACCCAGAACATAGTTGGATTGTTATCGAAGGACAATCAAGTGTGACACATCAGATTTTCTCGGCAATAGCTAGATGTTTTAACTGAAATGACGAGACGAAACATTAATTTTTTCCTTCCCAGGACTCCCACCCGGTATCTATCGCTGTCATATTCTAGAGAAAACGAACGTTAAATATGGGTTTTTTACACCAGCAGCAACATGTGAGCATGTTTGAACTAGAAATTATATGAAGAAGAGCTCAGTGCTGACTGGGAATCGAACCCCACACATTTCGTTGTTGACTACAGACAAACAGACGGCAGCTACCGAATTTTTCTCGACCAGCAGATCGGAGTAACATCCTTCAACATACAGCGATCTCGCAAATAGTTATATGTCTCACTGGGAGTCAAAAACGTCAGATATCGTTAGTGTAGACAACGAATGAAAATACAAAAAATCAAAATTATTATCCACCAGCAGATAGGTGTTCTCACGCTAGAGCCTGATAACTCACAGTGCCGGGCCAGGATTAAAACCCATTCCGCGTAATACGTGGAGATGTTGAGGAATCTGCAGTTTTAAACAAACAGCAAATTGTAGTCGAGCTGTATTGTCACGAAGGGATCAAATTCCGGGTTAAGGGGGTCTGAGTTGCATTCCCAGTTCAGAACCAATTTCATCGGCATACGGAAGCACAAATAAAAGATGGAATAAGAGTCCTGTGACCCTACATAGCGTTTGTTTCGTCACTAGAAATAAATATTCTGCTGTGTGCTGAAGTTATCAATTTAACGGAACTTTGACCATAATTTCCTTCACTTCTCGTCCCAAAATAGTCGTATGTGGAAACAGGCCTAACTTCTGCGACATTTTGATCTTTCCATGTTTAATAGACGGCCAGGCAGCAGATTTATCTCGTAGCTTTTGTATTACGTATGGGCAGAGCGCATCGTGCCCAAATAGAAAAGTATTTTCTACATTAGCTGTCGTCTGGTAGTGGCATTTTATTCTTCTTCACTCCTTGTTTGACAGCTTTAACTCAGAACAAGTTTTCTACGTGCATGTAATCAATAAACTGCATGTGTATTGTCAGACTGTCATAGATAACATCAGAGAATTCGCATATATCGTTGATGATTAATTTCTCTCTCATGTTTAGCATAGTTAACAACACTTACAGAATCCTTACTAAAATTGTGTATTGTATTACAAGAAGTGAAATACAGCTTCTCGCGATAACCTTACGACGAAAGTCTGTTTTAATAAAACTGAGTATCTGTACACAAGCGTGCCTCTATCGGCACGAATTAGTAAAACACTACTCAGTTAGATTTCGATTGTTTTTGTGTTTAATTGGTATGCTGAGTCATACGCAACAGGTGTGCAAATGTGGCATTTGATAAATAAAGTTATGTATTCCTTGAAACCGAAAATTTGCTTGTCACCAGCTGAAAGAGGCGTTACCTGTTGTGCAGCATTGTAAGTTTTTCACCATTGCGCTATGAGCTGGAAGTATTTTCTTGCGATTTGCTGATCAGTTCATTTCCTTCATGGTTATCACCTTGGCATGTGAGTCTTAAGTGAAGAACAATATTTAATTTCGTATCGTTGACGGTCGATTCGAATTTCTCCAGAGCTGCTTGTATTGTGAAGCAGCTTGGCAGTCAGAAAGCCGAGTTCTGTGAACATTAACACAACTTACAGAGTCGAGCTGGCAAGAGGATTTTATGTGTGAAGGTTTTCTTCTGATTAAGTTACAGAACTTTTTCTGGAAATTTGCAGCTCCATAAAATAAATCAGAAAAAAAGCTTACACATGCTGGCCCCTACCACGGTTAGAATTGACGCGTCCTTGCACCGCTGAGATACGAGACATGGGCGGTACCATGGGCCTACGGACACACTGCTGGCAGTCCGCCACTCTCATCACGGTATTGGTCGCTCAGCCTTATAACGCATCGTGGAAGATAATAAAAGTTATCACTGATGTGAAAACAGCATTCTTATAGCCAAAAAATTGAATTTTCTGTCTCAGTGTCTTAGTTTAGATGAGGATTATATAGCACGAGTCATTAAAATGGAAAGGGAATATCAAGTGAATTTAGCTAGTCAATTCAGTACCATACGCGGAAGTGATTGCACTGCCACAGTGTTGCCAAATGTTTGTGACGATGTTGTCTATTCTCAGGTGTGCTAGGAACAGCTCTGTAGCGTTATAGAAGGAGAATCTCGTTGTCGTGTCGTGGGAGGATTCGGAGAGGTGGCGCAGGGTTGGTTAATATGCAGCGTTTTTTCCTACCAGCTGTGTCAAACATTCAGATGTGTAATCTTCCAACACGATTACAGTTTCCCACAAAATATATACGAATAAAACACTTTCCTTGTTAGTTTGTGACAAAAGATTATTTCAGTACAATAAAAAGTCTTTGGAAATCAACTTTGCCCACCTGTCACGAAAAGTAAGATAACAAACACTTTGCACCTCGAAATCGATTGCACCTATGTGCAGTCTTGTGATCATACAAGTCGAATTTCATGAATTGCACGAGAATGTAGAAAAATGTTGGTGGGAATGGAAGTTGTAAGAAAAAAAGGTAAACTAATTATTCTGTACCACATAATAAGCAATTCATTTGAAAATTCAGAAGAGAAGAAACTGAAAATATGGCCGTTAAGACAGAAACTAAAGGGCAGATGCGGGCACTGTGCAGATCTGCTATTTTTCATCTTCAGTTTTATGCAAATAATGTATACAAACCAGAGTATTCATTGCTTTCGTAATGTTTCCCTTTCTTTAGTCATATAATGATGAACTGCATCCACACCCATGAGTCTGATTGTTTCTTTGTATCCTTACAGCTACTATCTTTGTGTGTTATTGTTCAGTGTTCAAAAAGCAAAGTATTACGCCTGCTTCCACGAGGTATTAGAATGAGGTCGCAAAAAGGCTCTCGAATTATAATCAAAATACAGTGAGACGCCAGTTTGTTTGTCGTCGTGGTGGTAAGTCGACAGAAACAGTTGGGTGTTATTGCCTGCATCAACAGCATCCCGTAGTCGTCTTCTCTTAGTGATATTTTTATATTACCCTGTACACAAGACGCCGAGATAAATCTGTATATTCTCCATGACGAAACATCCCACATTCCATTCATCCTGATCAATTCTTTACGTGCATCGGCGGCAATGAGTGATAGGAAAGCTGTTGTGAGGTGACGAATAACAATAACAATGGTAGTAAAACAAATAAATAATTAAGGCTGTTTACTGCATTACAGACGATTAACAAAATAATCAAGAAAAGCTGAGTGTATAATTGGCGCACTGCGTAGGTGTTTTTACCACTTTGCTACTGAATTCTGTTCTGGTTGTTTGCAGAGCGAAAAGAAAGAACCCTGTAGCCACACATATTTCTAGTACAACGAGATATTACCTATCAACTATCCTTGCTTTACATCACGAGACGAACATGGCGTCACTGAGCTGATATTTGAAATACATTTCTGTTTTCTCTCTCTGTCTCTCTCTCTCTGTTTTTATTTTTCTTTCTATTTTTTGAGGAAAGCATCGAGAAGCGCGAATAATAAGCAAGTAGGCATATAATCTGTTTACAGTTCTTTTCATAGGGATATGTAATACAACTTTTAAGTGTATTATTGCGTAATTCCAGGTATTGACAGTCTATTAGTGAGCTTGCTCGCATTCAGTGGGGTGAAACCTATCACAGAAGCAAGAAAAACACAAATATTTCTGGCACCTTGCGCAACACACAAACAAAATCTCGCTGCATTGTCGTGCTGTCAGATATATTACACGGATAACATATCTGATTCATGTTGCTAAACACAGCTCTATCAGATATCAATTTGGATGCGTACCAAGTGTATAAAAGTATATCTTGAAATACGCGGAAAGGCACATAGAGGTATTCAACTGAAACATAGCCATGACAAAGATTGTAACTGGGGTGAACAGCATCGTCGTCTACTACCTTGACAACTCGAACGGTGACCGTGCTCGGCTGGTTACTTACGTTTACTGGTATCAAAACTACAGCATGAAAACACAAAAACGTTAATAACCAGAAGATCATTAAATTTGGAACCCATAGAAAGTAAAGCAGTCATCAGTCGGAAGAGTGCTTTGAACACCACAGAGCTTTAATAGGCACAGTCTTGTTGGAGGCGATATGCCGTTGCTTTCCTCCAACCTCTGAAATGACTTAACTAGCCAGTTAAGAGGGGAACTTACAAATTAACGTGGCATTTGAACCGCAGTACAACTCGGCATTTTCCACATCAACAATCACTGTCCGAGGGGAAATAAGTGTAAAACGGCACATAAAAATCGATGGACTGATGAAGGATCGAACCTGAGACCTTCGTATCCGGAGACTTCCTCTTTATCACCTTGCCACCATGCAGCCAATACTGTGGTTTTTGCTTGACATTAAAATAAAATATCTGTCGTTTGTGCCTTGCTTGTTCCTTAGGAGACCTTACCTTTGGGATTACCCTCCTATACGTGTGTGTAAACGCCTTCCAATGCCAACTCAAGGAAGACAAGTATACACAGTCTAGCTTCAATATTACAAATACGCTTCAGTTTGTCGATGAACGCAGACTTAGGTTGATAATCATTTTGAATATTTAGCAGTCTGTGCCCATTGGTGTTAAACTCGTTTTCAACCAATGATTACCACAGCTACAGGAACACTACTTCTGATACCTCTTAGACAAAACACTTAACCAGTGCTATTAAACGAAAAGATCAACCTGACACAAACTGTGGGAAGTTTGTTTTACAACCTTCGTACCTGGACAAAGAGTTTTACCTATTTGAGATATCTGTGAACGTTGCTGCATGAGACGATTTAAGAAGAAACTAAATTCCTTCAGCTACGCCAATGTTTGAAGAAATCGTCTTAACACCACTAAATCATGGTTTGTGAATCGTTTACCAGCCGTACTTTGCCGCATTTCTGAAAAGGAAAAGGGGGACGAAATGTCTCCCACTGGAAGGTCATGTCGTTTTATTTAAATGATTACAAAATCAGTTAAAACGAACAGTGATGTTGTCAGTATAAGCACATTATTGTGATCAGTATGATATTGCACCACCCAGGGCCTGTAATGATAAGGGGCCACTTTAGGTCAGGCATATTGTACAGGTACAGAAAGCTGGCTGAAACCAGAGATAAATTCTGCCGAAATTTTTACAAAGGCACAGATGGTGTTTACAAAGGATAGATTCCATGAAACCGGTTGTGGCTTGTTTGTCGCTGTTAGTAGTAGTTGATCCTGTAGTTAAGTAGATGTTGATAGTTCCTGTGGATTATTATGGGTGGAGGTTACACTCAATAGCCGAGCTACGTTGATGATTGGCTCCTTTTACCGACCTCCCGACTTAGCAGTATTAGTGGCAGAACAACTGAGAGAAAATTTGGAATACATTTCACATAAATTTTCTCAGCATGTTATAGTCCTAGGTGGAGATTTCAATTTACCAGATATAGACTGGGACACTCAGATGTTTAGGACGGGTGGTAGGGACAGAGCATCGAGTGACATTATACTGAGTGCACTATCCGAAAATTACCTCGAGCAATTAAACAGAGAACCGACTCGTGGATATAACATCTTGGACCTACTGATAACAAACAGACCCGAACTTTTCGCCTCTGTAAGTGCAAAACAGGGAATCAGTAATCATAAGGCCGTTGCAGCATCAATGAATATGGAAGTTAATAGGAATATAAAAAAAAGTGAGGAAGGTTAATCTGTTTAGCAAGAGTAATAGAAGGCAGATTTCAGACTACCTAACAGACCAAAACGAAAATTTCTATTCCGACACTGACAATGTTGAGTGTTTATGGAAAAAGTTCAAGGCAATCGAAAATGGGTTTTAGACAGGTACGTACCGAGTAAAACTGTGAGGGACGGGAAATATCCATCGTGTTTTAACAACAAAGTTAGGAAACTACTGCGAAAGCAAAGACAGCTTCACTCCAAAACCTCCCAGACAAACAGAAGCTAAACGATGTCAAAGTTAGCGTAACGAGGGCTATGCGTAAAGCGTTCAGTGAATTCGAAAGTAAAATTCTATGCACCGACTTCACAGAAAATCCTAGGAAGTTCTGGTCTTACGTTAAATCAGTAAGTGGCTCGAAAAAGCATATCCAGACACTCCGGGATGGTGATGGCATTGAAACAGAGGATGACACCCGTAAAGCTGAAATACTAAACACCTTTTTCCAACGCTGTTTCACAGAGGAAGACCGCACTGCAGTGCCTTCTCTAAATCCTCGCACAAACGAAAAAAATGGCTGACATCGAAATAACTGTCCAAGGAATAGAAAAGCAACTGGAATAACTCAACAGAGGAAAGTCCACTGGACCTGACGGGATACCAATCCGATTCTACACAGAGAACTTGCCGCCCTTCTAACAGCAGTGTACCGCAAGCCTCTAGAGGAATAGAAGATTCCAAATGATTGGAAAAGAGGACAGGTAGTCCCAGTCTTCAAGAAGGGTCGTCGAGCAGATGCGCAAAACTATAGACCTATATCTTTGACGTCGATCTGTTGTAGAATTTTAGAACATGTTTTTTGCTCGAGTATCATGTCGTTTTTGGAAACCCAGAATCTACTCTGTTGGAATCAACATGGATTCCGGAAACAGCGATCGTGTGAGACCCAACTCGCGTTATTTGTTAATGAGACCCAGAAAATATTAGATACAGGCTCCCAGGTAGATGCTACTTTCCTTGACTTCCAGAAGACGTTCGATAGAGTTCCGCACTGTCGCCTGATAAACAAAGTAAGAGCCTACGGAATATCAGACCAGCTGTGTGGCTGGATTGAAGAGTTTTTAGCAAACAGAACACAGTATGTTGTTATCAATGGAGAGACGTCTACAGACCCCTGGCGTGCCACAGAGAAGTGTTATGGGACCATTGCTTTTCACAATATATATAAATGACCTAGTCGATAGTTTCGGAAGTTCCATTTGGCTTTTCGCGGATGATGCTGTAGTATACAGAGGAGTTGCAGCGTTAGAAAATTGTAGCGAAATGCAGGGAGATCTGCAGCGGATAGGCACTTGGTGCAGGGAGCGGCAATTGACCTTTAACATAGGCAAATGTAATGTATTGCGAATACATAGAAAGAAGGATCCTTTATTGTATGATTATATGATAGCGGAACAAACACTGGTAGCAGTTACTTCTGTAAAATATCTGGCAGTATGTGAGCGGAACGATTTGAAGTCGAATGATCGGATAAAATTAATTGTTGGTAAGTAGGGTACCAGGTTGAGATTCATTGGGAGAGTCCTTAGAAAATGTAGTCCATCAACAAAGGAGCTGGCTTACAAAATACTCGTTCAAACTCTACTTGAGTATTGCTCATCAGTGTGGGATCCGTACCAGATCGGGTTGACGGAGGAGATAGAGAAAATCCAAAGAAGAGCGGTGCGTTTCGGCACAGGTTTATTTGGCACCCTGATAGCGTTACAGAGATGTTTAGCAAACTCAAGTGGCAGACTCTGCAAGAGAGGCGCTCTGCATCGCGGTGTAGCTTGCTTGTCATGTTTCGAGAGGGTGCGTTTCTGGATGAGGTATCGAATATATTGCTTCCCCTAGTTATACCTCCCGAAGAGATCACCAATGTAAAATTGGAGAGATTAGAGTGCGGACGGAAGCTTTCAGACAGTCGTTCTTCCCGCGAACCATACGCGAATGGAACAGAAAAGGGAGGTAATGACAGTGGTACGTAAAGTGCCCTCCTCCACACACCGTTGGGTGGCTTGCGGAGTATAAATGCAGATGTAGCAGTGATAGCACCACTAAATTCTACAATCAGTATGCACTGCATACACACAGAAATTACTGTTACCGTGTACTTATGGAGCCCAGTGTGTGAATTACATATTTTTCGGTGACAAAGAGCACTGGAAAACAGTCTTCGATATATTAGGTTACTTAAACTGGTGTCACGCTCACCTAGGATTTGTGGTCAGCGACTAAGTGTAAGGAAAATGAGTCGGATTCGGGTTTTTCAACTGTGAAATACTTTCCTACATTATAGAAGCGAATATTAAATTTGAACTAATATTGCGAAAATTGTGGACTTCGGTAGCTTAGAATGAAAATCTTTCTGTTTATTGCAAAGGAAAACAATTGATTTTCTAAAACATTCTGTCATACACAGCTTGAAACAGGTCACATCGACCAAATCATATGGAATAACTGACAGCGACGTATATCTGAAGGCAGTAATATCCCTTGGCTTTCGGTTTGGCAGTATTCGACAGCCATTTCTAGACGCAAGTAAATGAAGAAAGGCAGCGCGTTTTTGTTATCAAGTAACGTTTTCATCAATTACTTTAATTTTAAAGTGATCTACGAGTAATTGCTGATATTTGATATTAACATGAAAAGGATTCCGTAGACAGGGAAAGAACTTGTTCTTGGGCAACTACTTCTGTAATGACCAAAAGGCCTTAAATGATCTTCAAGCACATGTGTTCCAGTAGCGGTATGAAGGAAATGATAGTAAAAATGATGGTAATAATCGAATTATCCGGTAACTTCACACTTTACAGTGGATTTTCTCGAACTAAGAAATTTCCTGAATTAGTGAATATTTCAAAATGGCTTCACATCGAAGCTATGATGCCTAGAAGAGTATTTACATCCTGCTGACATGAGAAAAGCATAATCTACACGTCAGAAGCCTGCTTCTACTGAACCATTTAATAGACTCGCATTTTTTCCAACGTGACTAATGTTGTAAGCTAAGCACATCATCCGTTACAGCACACTGATGGGGCTGGGAAATGTGGGCACAATGATCTGGTGGAACGAACTATCACAAGTGCAATGCGTGGGTTCAGGCATTTACTTTTAAGAGGCACCCACAGATTTACTTAACCTCTGGTAACCTCTAGATAAAGCTGTTATAATCCAGAATCCGCTTTAAACATCAAGTTCCTTCATTCCAAGAGCCGGTTTACGTCGGGAAATGACATAGGTGGAGGTCACGGTAAACAGAAATACTGTCGCCAGTAAACTTACATACATTAAAATTTTTATTTTATTTAATGAACCGATAGCCATTTAAAGGAACAGAGCTCTTATTTTACTTGCACTTGGTTGAATTAGAGACGCTGAAAAATTTGGTGCTGAGCTGTGATTCGAGTTCGTATCTCCTCTTTCGAGGATCTGAATCTCTCGTAACAGTAGTTCAATCACTTCGTTCCTTTTTCCGAGACTGCAATCTACTCTAGGTCTCATCCAAAGGTAAGTATGTGGGTCCGAATCCTGATCCCGTACAAAAATATTCATAATTTCATTTCAAGCCCTATCACGTGCACACCGGACTGTACTGAAAATTAACGTTAATTTTTAATATCTGTTCATGAGTTGCCAACAATTTCTGGTGAAGCACGCACACATCTTACTGTTGGTGAGTAAGCAATTTAAACTTAAGAAATATTCGTGGACGATAAAGAAGAACGATAGGAGTGCGGTTCGATTGTCACTCAGGTACAAAAATTTGTATCCTTATTTTAGATTCAATCACCTAGCTGCTGGTAAGAAAAACCGATACGTAACGTTTGATTTTACTTAGTTAAGAATACGAATACGTGTTGGGTTCGTATCTCCGCCACAAAACTTCACATCATGGGCTTCAGCTTTAAATGCATACACATTTTGTTACTCCTGAATGGGGGTATATCAGACATCTTTCGTTGTTAGTTAACAGGGATGAATGGGTCTTGATAGGAGTCCTGGTTTATTACAAAAACTGTCGTCATTTATTTTCAGGTTTAGATTTGATTACTGATATTGGAGAAAATTTCGCTAATTCATGACTCTTCACGGCTACTCAGCAACATATGTTTAGATTAGACTAAGGCTTGTTCCATAGATCATGAAAACGACATTTCATAATGATATGTAACGTGTCATTTTAATGAAAGATTTCTTTACATACTATTATTCAATTTGTTTACAACAATTTTTTACCCTCTCTCTCATGCTTTTATATATTTCTCTCTCTCTCTCTCTCTCTATCTCTCTCTCTCTCACACACACATGCACACACACGCGTGCACACACACACACACACACACACACACACACAGACACACACACACATTCACACATTCTCTTTTTATTTTCATTTGTTTGTTGTGCTCGACTATCGGCGAGGCACGAAAACGTCCGTGAATTTGTTTCTTAGTTTTGAGTACAGTACGAATAAAATATAAAAACAACTATGTGTGTTACTGATTTATGATGCTTAGTTAGCAGTCAGTTCTGAGTATTATCAGTAACTACGCTCCAGTCCCAAAATCTAGTTACAGAAATGGGAATCAGACGCAGTACGTATTCCAGGCCGTGGCATCCGCGTCTTTGAGACGGCAGCCCGCTGTAGAATCACATCGGTTCGTCTTTTCCTGCTGGTACTGTAAGTGAGATTTGGCAACAATGCAAGGTATGTTTCGCAACACTGTGATCGACGACTTACTTCCTGGTATGTACAGAATTAAACCTCAAAGTTCACTTGGTTTTTCCTGTAATTTCCATTGAATAATTTGAGTATTATCGCTTGAGGCGTAACAGAAGATTGTAAATTTAGGGTTTTCGGCCCAGGAAAGTCGTTGCACGTGGAAATCACAACTAATCTCGTACTTTAAATAGCGGCTTACGACTTCTAGCCACTATTGTCTTTGTAAGAGGAAGACGTAACTCATACCTCTTTGGTAGCTCTGTGGTAACGTGCTGACCTGAGAAAGACGGGCTGTTACGGTTCGTGGTTCTACGGTCGGTGACTGCAACCTTTTTTATCCCTTCTGTAAAAGAGCTGCAAGCAGTCACATCAAACATCGATAAGCAAATCGCAAGAAAATACTTTCAGCTCATAGCGCAATGGTGAAAAACTTACAATGCTGCACAACAGGTAACGCCTCTTTCAGCTGCTGACAAGCAAATTTGGGGTTTCTAGGAGTACACCACTTTATTTATCAAATGCCCCATTTGCATACCTGTTGAGTATGACTCAGCATACCAATTAAACACAAAAACAATCGAAATCTAACTGAGTAGTATTTTATTAATTCATGCCGATAGAGACACGCTTGTGTACAGATACTCAGTTTTATTAAAACAGACTTTCGTCGTTAGGTTATGGTGGAAAGTTTTATTTCATTTCTTGTAATACAATGCACAATTTACGTAAGGTTTCTGTGAGTGTTGTTAAAACAATACTAAACATGAGAGAGAAATTAATCATCAACGATATATGCGAATTCTGTGATGTTATCTACAGGGTGTTACAAAAAGGTACGGCCAAACTTTCAGGAAACATTCCTCACACACAAAGAAAGAAAAGATGTTATGTGGACATGTGTCCGGAAACGCTTACTTTCCATGTTAGAGCTCATTTTATTACTTCTCTTCAAATCACATTAATCATGGAATCGAAACACACAGCAACAGAACGTACCACCGTGACTTCAAACACTTTGTTAGAGGAAATGTTCAAAATGTCCTCCGTTAGCGAGGATACATGCATCCACCCTCCGTCGCATGGAATCCCTGATGCGCTGATGCAGCCCTGGAGAATGGTGTATTGTACCACAGCCGTCCACAATACGAGCACGAAGAGTCTCTATATTTGGTACCGGGGTTGCGTAGACAAGAGCTTTCAAATGCCCCTATAAATGAAAGTCAAGAGGGTTGAGGTCAGGAGAGCGTGGAGGCTATGGAATTGGTCCGCCTCTACCAATCCATCGTTCACCGAATCTGTTGTTGAGAAGCGTACGAACACTTCGACTGAAATGTGCAGGAGCTCCATCGTGCATGAACCACATGTTGTATCGTACTTGAAAAGGCAGATGTTCTAGCAGCACAGGTAGAGTATCCCGTATGAAATCATAATAACGTGCTCCATTGAGAGTAGATGGGAGAACATGGGGCCCAATCAAGACATCACCAACAATGCCTGCCCAAATATTCACAGAAACTTTGTGTTGATGTCGTTATTGCACAATTGCGTGCGGATTCTCGTCAACCCACACATGTTGATTGTGAAAATTTACAATTTGATCACGTTCGAGTACATACTACCGAAACTAAAATGAGCTCCAACATGGAAATTAAGCGTTTCCGGACACATGTCAACATAACATCATTTTTCTTTATTTGTGCGTGAGGAATGTTTCCTGAAAGTTTGGCCGCACCTTTTGTGTAACACCCTGTATAACAGTCTGACAATGCACATGCAGTTTATTGATTAAAGGCACGTAGAAAACTTGTTCTGAGTTAAAGCTATCAAACAAGGTTTGAAGAAGAATACAATGCCACTAACAGACGACAGCTAATGTAGAAAATACTTTTCTGACTAATGTGGCACGATGCGCTCTCCCCATACGTAATACAAAAACTACGAGATGCATCTGCTGCCTGGCCGTCTATTAAACCTGAAAAGAACAAAATGTTCCAGAAGTTAGCCCTTTTTCCAAATGCGAAAGTTTTGGAATGGGAAGTGAAGTAAATTATGGTCAAAGTTCCATTACATTGATAACTTCAGCACACAGCAGAATATTTATTTCTAGTGACGAAACAAACGCTCTGTAGCGTCACAGGACACTTATTCCATCTTTTATTTGTGCTTCCGTATGCCGATGAAATTGGTTCTGAAATGGGAATGCAACTCAGACCCCCTTAGCCCGGAATTTGATCCCTTCGTGACACTACAGCTCGACTACAACTTTTTGTTTGTTCAAAACTGCAGATTCCTCAACATATCAACGTATTGCGCGTAAATGGGTTTCAATACTGGCCCGGCACTAAGGTTTTCATTGTGAGTTATCAAGCTCTAGCGTGAGAACTCCTATCTGTGGTGGATAACAATTTTGATTTTTTACGTTTTCATTCGTTGTCGACACTAACGATATCTGACGTTTTTGACTCCCAGTGAGACATATAACTATTTGCGAGATCGCTGTATGTTGAAGGATGTTACTCCAAGCTGTTGGTGGAAAAAAATTCGGTAGCTTGCGTCTGTTTGTAGTCAACAACGATATGCTTGGGGTTCGATTCCCAGTCAGCACTGAACTCTTCGTCATATTATTTCTAGTTCAAACATGCTCACATGTCGCTGCTGGTGTAAAAAACCCATATTTAACGTTCGTTTTCTCTAGAATATAACAGCGATAGGTGCCGGGTGGGAGTCCTGGGAAGGAAAAAATTAATGTTTCGTCTCGTCATTTCAGTTAAAACAACTAGCTACTGCCGCGAAAATCCGATGTGTCACACTTGATTGTCCTTCGATAACAATCCAACTATGTTCTGGGTTCGAATCCCTGAACTTAACTGTGGCTTTAGCTCGCTCCCTCTCTTTCTGTTTTGTGAACGGAAGTGAAAATGTAGATTTAGATTGGATGTTCATTCGGTCATCAGGATCTGACCTGGAAATTCGAGCATGTCAAACTGGGAATGAAAAGTTCTAGTACTTCTGTTAGTGTGTAACTAATTGAACATGTTGTTTTGGTGCGCTGCAGAAAAATATACTGAGCAAATGTAAAAATGTTTAAAATTTTTCCCAGCCAACACCGAGCCAAGTATTGCGACCGCAGTATCAATCATACAGCAGAGCTGATACTGCAGTTATTGAGGCAGATAACCAAACCTATTGCCACAGACCTCTTGGACAAAATGCCTTAAACACCAATTCCGCAATATGAACTCATTGTAAAAGGAACACAACATGCAAATCTTAGACAACAATACCTATCAGCCTGCCGCCATCGCAGAAAACGCCAGGTTGACGAGTTGAGAGCCATAGCTAAGACACTGAGGAGTGGTTAAGAACACTGACGAGCTCATGAAAACTAAGCCAGATTAGGTCATCCACACCATGGTAAAATATTATTGCCTCTGACAGACAGCTACAAATATTCTGGCTCCTGAGCCCTTCTATCTTTCAGTTGCACCGAGGAAAACTCGAGGGAGGACCTATGGTGAGCTTACGCCATTTGCCAGAACACTAGCAACTTAGAGACTACATTCAGCCTGGTCTACCGGACCTACTGGACTCAGACACCGTGAGCTGCCAGTCTCTCTTCTGCTGATGTGAAGACTTGGAGTCATCTATAACAAGCTCACTAGACACCGAAGTGCTGTGTGTTTGCACAATGCCAAACCCCCCCTCGAGTGGTGAGACTGTGACGTAATACTGCAGCATCAGTGCTGTGCCATGCAGAACTGGTGGAAGCTTACTGGAGCGCTCGTTATATGTCCCTAAGTGCTCCCAAGTAAAACGGTAGTCGAGCTGTGAAATGTCATCGCTGGTCAAGTAGCGGCTGGCTTGTATGGCGCCGCTTGTGCTGCATATGCGGTCGTAACCTCACCGACGGTCTCGAGACTGCAGAGCTACGACACAATTCAGCACTTTCCAGTCGTCCGTCCCATCTCCGCTGCCATCACTCCTGATGTGCAGAAAATAATTCAGATGCAGAACCAAAACGAATACAAGTCTAAATGGCTAATACTGTCTCATAAGGGCCCAGGGCGCCCGACAGGCATTCAACACTGTACTCCACGCTTCACCATCTTGCATCCTTGAGTGTCACAGCCCACCCACCTTCACGTAATTGTTTTATTTTGTAGTAAGAACTATGGCAACAGCTGTATTTTCAACTAATTTAGGAAGGCAACATTGGTTCCGTGGATTACAGTCACGTCAGTAGTGTCATATAAACTTTAAAACAAGATAAAACGTCGCAGTGTTTGTTAGCATCATATGATGTGGCTATAAGCAATTAAACCGCTAGCGCCACCGTCACTTGGTTCAAAATACAGATGTCAGCGGAGTCCATGTTATAAAATATACTACCAGAGCTGCGGATGTTTCTACCACACCGTCGTTTGTAACACTGGTGTCAGAACTGGGTGTCACCTCAGGAGTTTGGTGACAGTGGAACCACAGCTGCAGCATCATCCGTCATCACTTATCTGAATCTACAGTCCGACATACTGCAGTGTGGTGAGTGAAAAGTTTTCTGTCCGCTTCCTCTCTGCATAATTTTTTGTGTGGTCATGTCGTCTCATAGGGACTTCAGTATTACTTTGAAAGCGCCGTTTGTGAAAGCAAAGTAGACTGTAGACTTCCAAAATTTCCTCGAAAATGCCAGGAAACGTATATAACATCCATGAGGTTCAAATTCCGTAATTTTTCAGAGCACGAGTAGCCATGCCCTAAGTCGTTACCGGCGCTAATTTCGTTCATTTTGTGTGTTTATTGTAAGTTTAATCTGTTACTGTAACGGGAGTTGCGGAGCACACGAAATGTCAGACACACTTACAGTTGCTACCGGTGAGACTGTTGACATTTGATCGGAAAAAGTAGCCAAGTTATTGACAGAATGTGGAATTACTTAGACAAGTAGATGTATTGCAAACTGTTCAATAGCAGATACAGTCGGATCACGGGAAGTAAAGTCAGTGTTGAGTGCATTCCTTTCTTTTATGGATCCTTTAGCAACAAACTTGAAAACCCCGGTTTCCGGGAAAACAATGGAAGATGTTATTGTTTTTACGAATGATGTTTTATCTGCCGCCAAATTGAGTAATCGTTCAGGTCAGACATATCTACGTAGGGCTCATTTACGGTTTGTGGCCGAAGCTACAAAAATGTAATGTAATGCAGAAATGTCCAAGTAGTTAGCTAAAGGATTTCTTCAGGGAAAATTTGTTAGATTGGCACTGAGGCACAGTGAATCGGTACAATCCTATGATACAATCAGGAAGGTCAATGCACCAACATATGAGCTGACGTGGAGTGCAGAGGGTAACGGAGCTATCCCGCACGTAGTAGCTTAGATAGGGCTCTTCATGCCTGTTTACAGCTCGTCCCCGTTGCCATGTTACGCAGAGTCAGGGTGGAGAATCAGTCTGATCTGTCCAAGGCTATCAGAATCACCACACAGTGGAAATCGATACTGCTACAAAAGGTCTCAGTGGCTGTTTGGTCTTTGCCTGTGAAATGGAGTGTTACAGGTGCAGAAGCAATATCGTGAGCCAGAGAGGTATGGATATGGAAAAGTTGGATATAAAGCATGGGAGTCTAGAAATAGGAAACAGGGAAAGTGGCATAGCCAGAATAGTCTGTTAAAAGAAAAGCTTTAACGCAAAGACCATCTGACAGCATTATCAGTAGGACGCAATACTGCTCAGACGTAAGCAGTAATGGAACGCTGTTTGTCACACTTAAAACAGGGCAAAAAAAAAATAGTTTCTTGTAGACACTGGTGAGCACGTGTCAGTTGTCAGTGTGGACCTCTTAGGGAGAAAGAGATTCAGATCTCTACGTTACAGGTGGCTTGGGGTAGGTGGCAATAATGTGGAGCCCGCCCGGCTAGCCATGCGGTACAACGAACTGCTTCTCGAGCGGGAAGGCGTTCCGGTCCCAGGTACGAATCCGCCCGGCGGATTGGTTTCGAGGTTCGTTGTGCCGGCCAGCTTGTGGATAGTTTGCACCGCGGGATTAGCCGAGCTGTCTCGTGAACTGCAGTCATGGACTGTGCGGCTGATCCCGACGGAGGTTCGAGTCCTCCCTCGGGCAAGGGTGTGTGTGTGTGTTTGTCTTCAGGATAATTTGCGTTAAGTAGTGTGTAAGCTTAGGGACTGATGACCTTAGTAGTTAAGTCCCATAAGATTTCACATACATTTAAACATTTGAATAATGTGGAATCATTAGGGACAACACTGCTCGACTTCAGCACTGGAGCCAAGAGTTTTCTAGAGCACTTGAAAGTGTTGCCACGTGGTCGTGAAGGGTATTTCACAGTTCTGGGACTCCACTTCAGTGACAAACATCACACTACATTAGATTTCTTACGATATAAAATTGAACTTGGAACTTTGTGCAACAAGGTGCACCAATCATGAAGATATGGTGGACAGAAATGCGAACTCTAAAGGATAGTTCCCGATATAACATACGATGAGATACAGTGAAATTAGTATGTATCTGTATAGACAGCGATTTACCACAAGAGGTATTGAGTGTGTTAGAACCACTTGAGAATATTGAGGAACTGCATGGAATGGGACTGTACAGAAACTTGGCGCATATTAGAAATACAAACAGTGTGTTTGAGATTCCAATTGGCATAGATAATTTTGTCATGGACGACATTAGCCTTACAGAGAGCTAAATGACTGCCACTTGGATGAAGGAGGTACTGGTAGGCCATCTGATGACCAACGCTGCAACCTAACTGTAGTGCAGCTGCGTTATGCAGAAACATGATTCACTTACGAGGTGGTCATCAACAAGTGATGGAAGCTTTAGTTCTACAATTCAAGGATTTGTTTAATACAAATCGTCTCTTACTAGCGACGCCTGTTGCACAACATTGTACATATGTGCGCAATAATACTACAGTCTTTAGGAAGCCATAATGTGTCTAAAAACATCTCCAGGTGCTAATGAAGTAATTCATTAGTCAGCAACTAGCGGATGGAATAATAGAACCTAGTGATAGTTCATCCGAGTGCAAGTGTTGTCATTGTTACGAAAAATCATCAGATGGGACTAAGATACACAGATTCTCATGCAGATATCGTTACTTGAATGCAAAGCCTGTCATTGATATATATCCGATCCTCATATTTACAGATATGTTGGACAACTTATTCCAATGAAAGCATTTTTCATCGATGGAGCGAATTTCGTCAGCTACAAGTAGCCCAGAATGTAGGCTAATAAATACCTTCATTACACCATGACGTCATTATCAGTATCACAGAATGCCATTTGGACTGAATAGAGCTTCAGAGAATTGAGTTTCAGAGACTATTAGAAGAAGTACTTTGTGGATTAAACCTTAAGAGATGTACGAGGGAGCGAATGGAAATTATGAGTCCAGTTCTAGCTCTGTTTTGTTTGTACTCTAAGCCAGATACATCCCTTTTCCTTGAAAGTAAATTTTTCAGGATCTGAGCAGCAAGAGCGTTCTGACTTTACTCTAGCCTAGTTCTGCCAGTATATGAATCTGGCTGGCCAATTGCAGCAGATATTTCGCGTTCTGAACTACCACAATTTTGTATAAAATTTTAATACATTCCTACTCTTGCAGATTTTATCGTGGTTAATTAATAATGATGTGGCATGGCAAGGAAAGCAGGGAATCTCTCCCACTACTTGACAGATTTTCAACTCCAGCCAGCCAAAAGTCCTGGATATAGACACACATGAATATACGCCTTCTGCCGAAATATTTACTGAAACTTCCCAGCAAATTAAACTGTGTACCAGACCGAGACTCGAACTCGAGTCGTTACTTAGCCTTTCGTGGGCAAGTGTTCAACAGGCTAAGCTACCCAATCGCGACTCAAGACCCGTCCTCACAGCTTTACTACCACCAGCACTTCGTCTCCCACCTTCCAAACTTCGTTGGAGCCCTCCTGCGAAAATTAGAAGACTAGCACTCCTGGAAGAAAGGATATTGCGGAGACATGGCTTAGACACAGCAAGTGCTTTACAAACTGAGTTACTGAAGCATGACTCACGACCCATCCTCACATGTTTACTCTCTGCAGCACCTCGCCTCCTACTTTCAGTCTGGAAACGTCCCCCTGGATTTAGTTAAGCCAATTCACCACAATATCCTTCCTTCCAGGGGTACTAGTCTTGCAAGTTTCTGAGAAATTTGGAAGGTGGGAGACCAGAAACTGGCGGAAGTAAAGCTGTGGGGCAGGTCATGACTCGTGCTTCGATAACTCAGTCAGTAGAGGACTTGCGCACAGAAGACAAATGTCACGAGTTCGAGTCTTGGTCTCGCACACAGTTCTATTCTGCCAGGAACTTTGTTTCTGTGTGACATGGCCGCGATCATCGGCTGGTCTCAAGATCTCTTTTTCACCTGATTTTCAAATATTACCACACCGAAAATAATTCTTTTGTTGCATCTCGTACGGTACAGTTTAATGGAATACAGGCTGCCTTCTACAAGCCTGCTGTGTGGACATGGAAAACTGTAACTTAACTATTCTATACCTGCTCAGGGGCAGCTTCCAGTTCCAAAGAAGTACATGACACTCGAGTCCTTATAATTTAACTTCCCTCTCATTAGCCAGTATAAGAAAACCCCAAAGGCTAAATAAAATAACAGGTCTCCTTCACCCTAATAAAGGAAAAAGAGAAAAAGCAATAATTAGCAGTGCAGTCATTGGCAGTAGAGAATATTCTCTGCTGTTTTCATACAGCGTTAAGAAAATGACTACAGGGACATCCATATTATACTGTCAATATAGTGTTCAGAAGAAGTATTCAATAAACTAGAAACAGTGTAACTGAGACAAGGTATGAATAAATGTCATTTTGCACAGACGGAATTGAACTAACTGAGGTGCACAATTAGTGAAGAAGGTGCAAAAGCTGATCCCTCAATTAATACCAGAATAAACGGCTTTCGATGCCATAAACAACAAAGTAACTTCAGTCAGTCATAGAGCTATGCAATTTTCAATTCGTCAAAATTTTGCGGAAATTGCAGAACCATTAAGTCACTAAAAAATTTCTAAAATCTGGAAGGCTGACATAGTGCATTTGAAACATTGAAAAAAGTCTTCACATCAGACTAGGAGAACGGCATCTTTCCCAAGATCGCCATCGGAATGCCGGTGATGGTCACCCGGGATAGTTCAGAGCCGCGATACACCACTGAACACAAAGCGACGCCGATCATCAGCAGTCCATTCTTATCAGTCGCGGCACAGCTACAAAGGCAGCCGTCTGTGTTATGGTGTTACAGGCAGCCAATACACGGGGCAGTAATTATGTAGCTCGCGCTGGATCCCAATGGCCTCATATCACTAGCAGTCGAAATGACAGGCATCTTATCTGCATGGCTGTAATGGATCGTGCAGACACGTCTCGATACCTGCGTCAACACATGGAGACTTTTGCAGGACAACAACCATCTGCACGAACGGTTCGATGACGTTTGCAGCAGCATGTACTATCAGCTCGGAGACCATGGCTGCGGTTACCCTTGACGCTGCATCATAGACAGCAGCACCTGCGATGGTGTAGTCAGCTACGTGCTTATAATTCCTGATTTATAGGAAGAGTTCGTCCTGTCATATGAGAGCACAAATGGCGCATCTGGTTGCATTGTCTGTCAAAACATAGATATATAAGGAACAACTAGTGGCTCATGTGTCTAGACAACCAAATAGGGCAGAATTAATTACTCCACCACTGAAAAGCGGATGTCAACTTTCACTTCCGAAATCACCTATGTTTACAGCTACTTCTATGTCACAAACGTAAGGTGGTAATGGACAACACTTATTAAAATGGTTGCTGTGATTGAAAAGTCCTTCTTATAGACTGACATGATTGGCACTTAGATTGATTGAATTTGACTATGAAGTTGATTATAAGCAAAGCTCACAGTGCTGCAAGCACTAGGCAAATGTGTGGCCGAATGACAGTGGATCCGGTCATCGAATGAAGACTGCCAGGATATTGAATCACAGCCATAGTTCGTGATGTGTGATGGGTTACTAGGCAGATCGTCAAAATGCGCACCTTATGTGGAGGTTTCGGCTCCATTCAGGGACAAGATTTTACACCAAGTGTATGACCAAGTGTTAGTTAGTTATGGCGGTCACAGAACAAAAGAGAGATGACTCACAGAAAAATTCAGGGGAAAACAAAGAGGCGTGATGTGGAAAAATTTGTAGGACTCTGTACTCTGTGCACAGAAGTATAATATTAGTGATTAAAAATCCTGTTGCAAAGATTTCCAGAGGAATATACTCCTTTCAGAACGCATGGTATAGATATTCTAGGTCCGTTCAACAGATCACTGGCAGGGAATAAGGACACACTAACGCAAATACCCCAATTTTCGTGATACATAATAATGGAAGCAATTTCAGACCAACAAGCTAACACAGTAGCACCATCAGTGCTAAACAGTTGTGAATGCTTAAGTTTGTTGTTTCAAATATCATAATAACCGATCAAGGGAAATTTTTCTTATCAGATTTATTGAAACATTTGTGTCATTCCCTTTTAATTCGAAATCTCCGTACAAGTTCTTTTCATCCACAAGCAAATGGACGTACAGACAGGATGCACAGAACCATTTCTAAGATATGAAGGGACTACAGGGTGTTTATAAATGAATATCGGGGTTTTAACGCTTTAAAATATTTATTATATTAAACTTAAAGTTATAAATGATACATCAAATTAATCAGCAACTCAAACACTTTCACCAAGAACCGCATAAATGTTCAATATGAGCACAATCTGTCACACAGCACACATCAAGTCTATAGCCGAGTTCTACCCAAACCTTGATAAGTGTGTCTTCATTGATTGTAGCAACAGCTGCTTCAGTCCGATATCTTCTTTCAGGGAGGTCTGCTAGTAACAGAGGCACGTGTGCACGATCCTTGATGAAGTCCAAAGGAAAAAATCGCAAGGAGTTAGGCCGGGTGAACGCGGAGGCCATGTAAAGCAAGCCCTTTCACTGGGCGTCTTGCAGCGTATCCAGCGCCTGGGTACACTGAAGTTCAACCAATATAGCGGATGGCGGGGGAAACATTTCGCGCTGCGCTTGCGCACAGATGCCGAATACAACTGTTTGAGTTGCTCTTTTATTTGACATATCATTTATAACTGTAAGTTTAATGTAATAAATATTATAAAGCCTTAAAACCCCAATATTCATTTATAAAAACCCTGTATAGTAGTAGTCAACAAAATGACAGGGATACCTACCTTGAGTCCATACCAGTACAGTCTTTCGCCATACAAGAAATATGCCATAACCCTTTTACATAATGACACCTAAACTTGGAGCCAATAGTGAGTAAGTACAAGATTCTGCAAAAAACATTTACGTGTGGTGTGGAGAAGAGTGAATAGAGCCAAAACAAAAGGGCTTAGAACGTCATGAACAGAGGATAAAAAGTATAGAGAAACTGCTGCAGTATGAAATTCGTCAGTGGGTACTGCTGACAAACTCTTATACACGTCAAGGTAAAACAAAGCAGTTTCTAACACAGTAACACAGTCCGTACCAAGTCACTGAAACAACTTCACTAATGAATCTTCAGTTACAATTTTTTGATCGAGCCCTTCAAAGGAGCCGTGGATATGATTAAATAGAATCAATACGTCAATGGAAGAACATTTCACAATGGACCCCCAAGTCATTTTATCTTGTAGGTTAAACATCTCATCTGTTTTCCGAGAATCGAAGAGTGTATGGACACGTACGTGCCAGATTCTTTCTTCGTTATACAATGCAATCCAGAATGACTTCCGACAGCTCATGGAATTAATAATACATATCTTCCTCGGTGAGTCCAAAAGTCAATTGCTCCGTCACAAGCATTTAAAATGGTTCTGTTATTTCCTTAAGCTGAAAATATAATACTATGTTCTTCCGAAAGGCATTTGGATTGAGGGACGAAGTGCAAGTCTGAAAGGAAACTCTCTAGAGGCCTTGGAGAGGGGGCGTGAGTGTTAGTGCACTGCAGCGTGGTTTGGCGGTGCGTTTCTTCCGTGGTACGCATTTACAAGGCTTCAGTGTCTTTCTGAAGCTACGTAGAAATGTAACCTTGTAATACATGCACTCGCGGTAAAAAAACCATTCACGTGCTCTCTAACATATTGGACAGTATACATGGAAAGCTCCGAAAACCTGAATGTGCTCGTTAAGCGTAGTTCACTAAATGTCAAGGTTCATACAATCTCTCCGATAACTCAGATATTTCACGCTGCAACGTCGTTCGGATTGTAGATATTCAGCCAATAGCCCATTTTATTTCCCGATTTCTCGTCTCATTCAGTGGATCTTTGGGAGCTAAAGTTAAGGAATAAAGGATTTACCATACAACATTGTTGCTATGTTTAAAAGTGAAAAAGAAACGAATAAAAATATCTCGCAGAAAATGCGAAAGTAAAAGAATTGCCTTATATGATGAAAATATGTATCAGGTTACAAACTCTTACCAACTGAGAGAAGTTGCTGCCCGGGAATAATGAGCGTTTCACTGAATGTTATTGGATATAGTTTTTATCATCAGAGGTATTTAAGTCAAATTTCTCATTCGTATCAAAAGAATTTTCAGATAGTGAACTCATTTTTGAAGAATGGTTAAGGAGGCATTACGGAAGTTCAAATATGTTTTGTGTCTACTGTTTACTGAGTAGAAACTTCAGAGTTCGTAATAAGTGCATAAAACTACCGTGAAGGCTTACATATAAAGAGATATCAGGGCTGGAATTCAGAGAGGAATAATAATCCTGCTGACTGAAATCCGGAAATTGGTAACACTTACCGTTCTCCTCTGGGCTAAAAATTCTGCCACAAGCAAATTTTATTTCTCAGTTTCTTTTCTCAGTCCATGGATCATTGCAGTACGCTAATCCGATGCGTATTTTTTAAGTGTAAGCCATCACTGCACTAATCATGTCTTTACGCTTCCCAGACCAATTTGGTAAGATTATTGAGTGTCTGTGCCACCATGTTTCATTCAGTGGGTACGGTCACTGCCAATAAGTGAGATACTTTTCATCCTTTATCGTAGTAGCTTGTGATGAAGTTTGCTTATTCAGTCTTCATAGATTACTCCTTCCTCCGCTGTTGTTGAGTGGAATTGCTATGTCAACAGTCGTCAGTGTAGTACCCTCTATAGGCCACGTTTTTTGAAATTTATGACGCTGCTATCGGGGATCTCTGCACCGGACATTAACTGCATAAATCTACGTTCACCTGCTGGCCACACTCGTACCCCAACTGTGCCTCCGTGTGCCGTGTTACTATTGTGATCAACACAACACCGATCACAACACTTTCGTTTCCGTACAGAGTCGAGATTCGCACATCATATACCGTTACTATAGAACGAAATTCAGTCATCAAAAAATGACCAAAGATGATCAGTTGCAATAGAATGAACTACTTACTCAAGTAAACAACTCATTGCGCATACGTACATTCAAACTGGCCCTGCCTCTGTATTCTCAAAAACACCTACATATTGTCTACACTGGGTTTGCCTAATGCCAGACTGAGTACAGTTTGTGTAAAATGGCAGCAGCAGGAAATTTTCTACAACGGGCACGGCATTCTGACATTCCTTTCAGTTTATTCAAAGCCCTACACAGAGCTTACTTTGGAATTTTCACAATTAAATTTCGCTGATCAGTGGAGTGTGCGCAGATTTGAAACTTCCCGCCAAATTGAAACCATGTGTTGGAGAGGGACAGGAATCTGGGACCTTTACAAAAGTTTCAGGTTCGATTCCCAGCCCAAACACACTGTTTTAGTCTCCCAGGATGTTTCGAGCTTGCAGCTGTTTGATGGCGGCCGTTTATAGTGGAACGAAAGTGGTTATGCAGCGGTGAATTATCTGTTTTGGAAAATAGCGAGAGTTGAGCAGTTCGAAATAGATTTGGAGGAAGTTGAAACGACCTTCGTAGTACCGTGGCGGGATATTTGTTTTTGGATTTATTCGTTTAATAGTGGGGGAGGTTGATGAAGTGAATTTGTGTTCAGGTTACCTCGAAATCCTGAAAGTTATGTTAATCGAACATCGCCACTTTTTTTCCAGTGAGAACAGAGCTGGCTGCTGTAGAAGTCAGATCATCCCTTTGCTCTCTTACAATCACAAAAGGTTGGTGGACAACATTTTAAAGTATTATCAGAATGGTCGGGCCTAAATAGTCGACTATTTTAAGATGTTCATGACAGTCGGTAAAAATTCAATCGATTATTTAAATCGAGAACGCTGACAAAAATAACAGTAACCAAAAGGTGGTAAGAAATTTTCAAACGAGGACATGGACAGTTCAGCTTCAACATAGTGATACAATATCTACATCTACATCTAGATCTATATTTATACCCCGCAAGCTACCCAACGGTGTGTGGCGGAGGGCACTTTACGAACCACTGTCATTACCTTCCTTTCCTGTTCCAGTCGCGTATGGTTCGCGGGAATAACGACTGCCGGATAGCTCCCGTGCGCGCTCCAATCTCTCTAATTTTACATTCGTGATCTCCTAGGGAGGTGTAAGTAGGGGGAAGCAATATATTCGATACCAAATAAACCTGTGAAGAAACGCGCCGCTCTTCTTTGGATCTTCTCTATCTACTATGTCAACCCGACCTGGTACGGATCCCACACTGATGAGCAATACTCAAGCATAGGTCGAACGATTGTTTTGTAAGGCACCTCCTTTGTTGATGGACTACATTTTCTAAGGACTCTCCCAATTAATCTCAACCTGGCACCCGCCTTACCAACAATTAATTTTATATGATCATTCCACTTCAAATCATTCCGTACGCATACTGCCAGATATTTTACATAAGTAACTGCTACCAGTGTTTGTTCCGCTATCGTATAATGATACAATAAAGGATCCTTCTTTCTATGTATTCGCAATACATTACATTTGCCTATGTTAAGGGTCAGTTGCCACTCACTGCACCAAGTGCCTATCCGCTGCAGATATTCCTGCATTTCGCTGCAATTTTCTAATGCTGCGACTTCTCTGTATACTACAGCATCATCCGCAAAAAGCCGCATGGAACTTCCGACACTATCTACTAGGTCATTTACATATATTGTGAAAAGCACTGGTCCCATAACACTCCTGTGTGGCACGCCAAAGGTTACTTTAACGTATGTAGACGTCTCTCCATTGAGAACTACATGCTGTGTACTGTTTGCTAAAAACACTTCAATCCAGCCACACAGCTGGTCTGATATTCCGTAGACTCTTACTTTGTTTATCAGGCGACAGTGCAGAACTGCATCTATATAGATACACTGAAAGCCACAGTACGGTGCATGGTGGAGGGCACCCCTGTTCTGTACCACTACTTGTCATTTTCTTTCCAGTTCCACCTGTAAACGGAGCGAGGGAAAAACGACTGCCCATAGGCCTCCGTATGAGCTCTAATTCCTCGTATCTTATCTTCGTGGTCCTTGTGGGCCATGTTTGTTGGTGGCAGTAAAGTCGTTCGGCAGTCAGATTCAACGGCCCGGTTCTCTAAATTTTCTCAATTGTGTTGTCTTTAAAAGTACGTAACCCCCCCCCCCCCCCCCCCCCGCCCCCCGCAACCCACCCCCACCCTCTTCCCAAAGCATCTCCGTAAAACGTACGTGATGTTCGAACCTACCGGCAATAAATGTAGCAGTCCGCCTCTGAATTGCTTCGACGTCTGCCTTCTATCCGACCTCCTACGGATCCCAAGCACTCCAGCACTACTCAAGAATACGTCGCACCAGAGTTCTATATGCGGTTTCCTTTACTGGTGGACCACTATTTCCTAAAATTCTCCCAATAAACCGAAGTCGACCTTTCGCTTTCCATACCACAGTTCTCGCATTCTTATTAAACCACAAGTCGCTTTGCAACGTTACGCCCAGCTGTTTAAATAACTTGACAATGTCAAGGAGGACGCTAGTAATACTATATACGTACATTACAGGTTTGAGCTTCCTACTCATCCGCGTCAACTTACACGTCTCTTGTAGTGGCCATTTTCTCAGAAGCTGTCCATAAATTGCAGTTGTTTCAAAGAAAATGTCTTTTTTGCATGCTACACATATAAATTTTTATTTTTATTTATGCACCTTGACGCTTTTCGCCATTTTTACAAGGCATCTTCAGTAGGTGTCCTGAAATATTACATGATTTTTCCATTTTTACACATACGTTATGGTTTCACATCTAGGTTATAGATTTAAAAGAAAATCCTTAACGTTTTATTACGAAATGGAAAGGTACTTACAGGTAACTTCAACTTCATTGTATCGAAGCAAACTGCTTTTTCTTATCTGGCAACCAGGTAGACATCTTAAAGTTCTCTTTCAGTTTACTGTTTACGTTACACACCACTGTAGCTGCCATCTTTTTAATACAGAGTCTCATTTGTTTTTCTAAGTGTTACCAACATTCTCAGTTTTCTGCATCCAACTTTTCTGTGAATATGTGTGTGCGTGCGTGTGTGTGTGTGTGTGTGTGTGTGTGTGTTAGAGAGGGAGGGAGATTTCTTTTTTCAAACTAAAATAACAATTAAAATAAATTGTTGAAAAAATAATAGTAATTATTATTATTATTACATTTTCCTGTGTATACTTATGAGAGGAATCAGATGTGTAATCATTTGTTGGGATTTCTGTCTATTATATGATCAATCAGTGTAAACAGTGAGCTCTTAGTCATATTTACTTGGTCATTTAGTAGTTGTTTCTTTCCAGCCTTTGCTTTGTAATTATGATAATTTACATCTACGATAATCAACTCTGGAAAATACTACAAACTGCAAGCCCTGCTTGTACCCCACACACAAGGCCAGTAGTCTTCACCACCTCCGCCAGCCGCCTGTATGAACTGAGGATCGCCTCATAACCCATGCGACAGGCGTCGTTGGTGCCGATGTGAGCCACAACTTGCATGCGGCTGCACCCTGCACGCTCGATAGCCACAGGCAGGGCCGCCTCCACTTCCTGGATGAGGCAGTCCTTTCAAGCCCTGAACGTGACCTGCCTAAGGGGCTCCATAAGACTCCTAACATTTTTCTTTAAATGTTTGTTACTAAATTGCTTCCTCATTGCAACCGTCATACGTTACTTGGACAGTAGCAAAATCATATTTAAGCTCTGTTTACCTTCATTGTTGGGCCACCGGACTATATGGCATAGGTGTCGCTTGAAAAATGGATAAGATGGATACGTAGGAAGGAGCACTTTTAACATCACCGTATTCTCTCGTTCTCAAAGTCAGTCAAAATGCGGACAGAGAGTGAGTTGCAATTGTAGCTTGTTACTTACCCATATTATTCTTGTGAAACAGTCCCAAAAGGTATTTTTCTATTCCATAGATGAAATTTAATGCTAGCGGGAATATAATATTATTAAAAAAAGACATGGTACTTTCGAAACAAATTATTTACCTGAAACCGGCAGTATTGAGTTCTGCCGGTATGCTTTAAAATTAGGAACATATCGGACAATATACTTGACCGTCAAATGACTATCGAAATTTGTTTGTGCTCTGGTCTTGAATCTGTAATACTACATTTTATTATCGTACCCACAGCTTCTCGATCTGAAACATATATTCTATAAGTGTAAGTCCTCTGACTATATTTCATTAGTTGCTTGTTTTGTAAGGCAAACGCTGCTGCCTTAGAGTCGACTTCTGCTCTTTTGCTTCGTGGTGTTAGTCCTGATCGAACGTATTATAAAAGTTTGTGTAATTTTATGATGTAATATTAGACTTAAATTACAACTTTATAAATGTATCTTATAGTAGTTTGACATTCGGTTCATTCCTTGTCCTAAACTTATTTTTAAATGCTTTTCAGCAAATTATTCGGAACAATTGTTCGACGTATGTCGTCTTAATACGATGATGTAGGTGATCGGCTGGCATTGTTGTGCTTTAAGTGCATATTGAACAATCAGTGTCAGAACCCTTTGCACCCAGAAGATACATTACGAAATCCGATTCCTTTCTGGTGTGTTATTTTACTACAAGCTCAATACCGATACGAAACTTTTATTTTTGTATCTTTTCTGGTCACGCATCATTGTGTTAAAGATGGGTCGCCAATATAGGCTTCATCGATTTTGAATATCCACTTGTAGTTATAATCACCTTTCACCATTTTTGTATATCTTATTTTTAACTATACAATATTTAAAAAATTACGTACGGAGGAACCGCGACTATAAGTCCAGAGACCGGTTTGGTGCAGCTCTCCACGCTACTCTATCCTGTGCAAACCCCATCATCTCCGAGTAACTACTGCGACCTACATCCTTTTGAGAGCACGCTTATTATAGGCAAATATTAAAGAAGCTGTTAATTTACTTAACAGGCTTATAACTAGGGTCACTGTAATTAATAAGCGCGTTCATAACGAATTTTAAAGCGTCAATTCCTGAGGTAAATAAGTAGTAGTTATCATTGTGGGCCAATACTTAGTGTAACCACGAAATGTTACGCTGTTTTCACAAATGTCATTATTAGGGAACCGTGGCTGTAGTGTGTTTATTATGTAGAAGTTGATTACTGTATATTCCACTGTAGCTACTTCATTTGGAAACTGAGAATAACGCCACAATGTAAACCGCAAACAGAACTATATAAACATTTTTCGCTCTAGATCTGTCCGTGGTAAGTAATATTATTTGGAATCACAAGGCTGAAAGCTGAAGTATATAACTATTTTTCGCTCTAGATCTGTCCGTGGTAAGTAATATTTGGAACCTCAAGGCTGAAAGCTTATGTTATTTAATTACGTTAATGTGGAACGAAATTCAGTACTGACCTATATTCTTTATTTCTAAAAGAAACAGTGGATTTACATATTGCTAAACTGATTACTTCTATTTCTAAAAGAGACAGTAGATTTACATATTGCCGGCCGCGGTGGTCTCGCGGTTCTAGGCCCGCAGTCTGGAACCGTGCGACTGCTACGGTCGCAGGTTCGAATCCTGCCTCGGGCATGGATGTGTGTGACGTCCTTAGGTTAGTTAGGTTTAAGTAGTTCTAAGTTCTAGGGGACTAATGACCACAGCAGTTGAGTCCCATAGTGCTCAGAGCCATTTGAACCATTTACATATTGCTAAACTGATTAATTCTTTGTTAAGCAATTTAACTTTACTACTGCTTCATATTTTGTTTTTTGGAAGACAGTCTCATGTATTTCCTAGGATACAATTGACAAATTTTGAGATTCGAGAAGACAATGATCAAGAATTATTTTGTGACTAAAAGTAGAGTGTATTGGTTACTGTAAAGTTTATTCCCTACCCAGTGACTTCATCTACAGGTAGCGATTATAGCTCAGGTATGCGAAACATGGATCCGTAACCCATCCACTTTCAAAATCAATCAATATTATCACACGCACGTGTTATAGAAGTTTTCTTCGCTCTCTGGCATGTCTTCACTAGCGTCATACTTCTTGATAAATGCCATAAGTTTATGAGAATAAGATTAGTTTGTGACAGTGGCAAAAGGTTAACAGTGTGCTGCAGTGTTCACAACACAAATGCGTCTTTACTGTGGAAATAGAAACTGAACAGTAAAATAAGACTCTCCCTGAAACTGAATGCTATTATATATGTTGGATTCTATAATAAACTGTAATTTCGACTTATTGGACTGTTGAAAACAGTTGCACGTGTGGCAGTGAGGGTCATACACTGAATGGCAAAATGCAGGTAAGAAGGACCCCAATGCTCTGTTGTAAGCCTGGTAGTGTCTACGGTATTCCACAGGATCACAGGTTACTGAGAATAAGTTACTTTCTTCTGTTTGTACAGAAGCATGGTTAAATTCAGTGCATCCCATCACGACGGTAAACGTCCATTCAGACAGAACCGTGAAGTTACGCTGCTGTGCCATTGTCTGAGTCCTTCGTGCTGACATCATACTGAAATTGTTTAAATTCAACCGTCATGTGACACTGATGACAGAGTTCATACCGGTTCCAAGTTAGTCATAAAGCTTCAATGTGGTGCATTGTATGATCCTAATGCTTCTGCTTTGCTGAACACAGATAAATTTCCAAATGATTGTTGTTGCTTGCAACGCATCTCCTCTTTAAACACGTTGATAAGATATCAACAAGAATATAATGTACGCAAGTTGAAGCGTCACTTTGTCATCTGAGTCATAGCAGGAACACATGGTAATATACTTTTGATATAATGAATCACAAATTTAGACCTTATAATAGATGTTTTCATCTTTTACGCAATATGTGAAATACGTAACATTCTCCACTTGATTAACGCAAGGCATGATTATATAATTTCGTACAAAAATATGCAGTCTTACACACAAAATCTGGCCACTGGCTGGCTGCCACAGACACAGACACACTATCCAAGTCATCCATTTGAGGTGCCAATTAAACTGGCCGTCATTTAAATTCTAAATCCGGCCATCTGCAGCATCGAGTACCACTGTAGGTTGCAGAATTGCTGTCTGTTAGTGTTTCACACCGCTGTGTCTTCCAGTGTTAAACACTGCACAACGTAAACGCAAATTGCGCTATAACACATATTTTGATAAAACGAAACACGTGGATGTTAGTAACCGAGTGAGTAGTCACTAAGGCACATGATAATAACAACATATACTAATATTTATACATATGGATTCCTAAGTAATTTCTGTTTAAGTTTTTACAGGACCATGGCAGATACATTAAATGATAAGTAAAACAGTGTACTTATAAAAAGGAAAAGTTTTCAGCAAGTTAACTTCTGTCAATTTTCCTTCCCTTTCTGCCTGTTGCGTTATACAGATGTAAGTGCATCCATTCCAATATTTTACCAATAATAAATGGACCATTGTATTTCAAAAATGAATTTTAATGTTTAAGAACATCAGACTTTCAGTTCATGTGTTTTAATTATATAATGAAAAGGATTTCTGGAATTACAAAGTCATTTTCTTTGCCTGAATATTAAATGTGGACACTTTTATATCTAACCAAGTGTGTTGTTATTCCACAATTATTTTGGCCTCAATTTAATTTACATGCAGAGTAATAATATAATTTTATTAACATTCGAAATTATGGTTATTTACAATAATTAACCATAAATGGCAATAAATTGTTCCTCCCCCCTTTCCATTCCCTCTGTGGTGGATTATTCTGTTTTGGACTTTGTGGTATACATTAACAGGAGGGAATCACTTCAAGTGGCTACTATTTGTCAGGACTCAAATGTAACTTTGCTAAATTTCCATCGTTGCCACCACAACAGAGGGGTATCTGTCTAGATGTCACACAAACATGTGGTCCCTGAAGAGGGGCAGTAGCCTTTTCAGTAGCTGCAGGGGCAACAGTCTGGATAATTGACTGATCTGGCCTTGTAACACTAACCAAAACAGTCTCTCTGTGCTGGTACTGCAAACGGCAGAGAGAAAGTGGAAACTACAGCTGTAATTTTTCCCGAGGGCATGTAGCATTACTGTAAGGTTAAATGATGATGGCATCCTCTTGGGTAAAATATTCTGGGATAGAATAGTCCATCATTTGGATCTCATGGGAGGGACTACTCAGGAGTACGTTGTTATCAGTAGAAAGAAAACTGGCGTTCTATGGCTCAGAGCGTGGAATGTCAAATCACTTATTCGGGCAGGTAGGTTAGAAAATTTAAAAATGGAAATGGATAGGTTAAAGTTAGATATAGTGGGAATTAGAGAAGTTCGGTGGCAAGGGGTACAAGACTTTTGGTCAGGTGAATACATTGTTATAAATACAGAATCAAATAGGGGTAATGCAGGCGTAGGTTTAACAATGAATAAAAGAATAGGAATGCGGGTAAGGTACAACAAACAGCACAGTGAATGCATTATTGTGGCCAAGTTTGATAAGAAGCCCACGCCCACCACCATAGTACTAGATTATATGGCAACTAGCTCCACATATGACGAAGAGATTGATGAAATGTATGATGAGATAAAAGAAATTATTCAGTTAGTGAAGGGAGACGAAAATATATTAATCCTGGACGACTGGAATTCAATAATAGGAAAAGGAAGAGAAGCGAACGTGTGGGTGAATATGGAATGGGGATAAGGATTGAAAGAGGAAGCCGCCTGGTAGAATTTTTCACAGAGTGAACAACAATCGGTTCAAGAATCATGAAAGAAGGTTGTATACATCGAAGAAGCCTGGAGATACTGTAGGGTTTCCAATAGATTATATAATGGTAAGACAGAGATTTAGGAACCAGGTTTTAAACTGTAAGAGATTTCCACGAGCAGTTGTGGACTCTGACCATAATCTATTGGTTATGAATTGTAGATTAAAACTGAAGAAACTGAAAAAAGGTGGGAATTTAAGGAGATGGGACCTGGATGATCTCACACAACCAGAGGTTGTAGAAACGACTGACAAGAATCAAGAATGGGGGAAAGAAACATAGTAGAAGAAGAATGGGTAGCTTTGACAGAGTAAATAGTGAAGGCAGCAGAGGATCAAGTAGGTAAGAAGACGAGGCCTAATAGAAATCCATGGGTACCAGAAGAGATATTGAATTTAATTTATGAAATAAGAAAATACAAAAATGCAGTAATTGAAGCAGGCAAAAACGAATACAATTTGTACAAAATCTAGGTGGTAGTTATAAGAGTCGAGGGGTATGAAAGGGAAGCAGTGCTAGGGAAGGGAGTGAGACAGGGTTGTAGCCTATCCCCAGTGTTATTCAATCTGTATATTGAGCAAACAGTATGGTAATAAAAGAAAAATTCGGAGTAGGAATTAAAATCCCTGTAGAAGAAATAAAAATATTAAGGATCCCCAATGACACTGTAATTCTGTCAAAGACGGCAAAAGAGCTGGAAGAGCAGCTGAACGGAACGGACAGTGTGCTGAATGAAGGATCTAAGATGAAACAACAAAAGCAAACGAGGATAATGGAATGTAGTCGAATTAAATCGGTTGGTGCTGCTGTTGGAGTTAGACTAGGAAATGAGACGCTTAAAGTATTAAATGAGTTTTCCTATTTGAAGAGCAAAATAACTGATGATGTTCGAAGTAGAGAGGATATAAAACGTAGACTGGCAATGGCAAGGAAATCGTTTCTGAAGAAGAGAAATTTGTTAACATCGAGTATAGATTTAAGTGTCACGAAGTCGTTTCTGAAAGTATTTGTTTGGAGTGTAGCCATGTATGAAACTGAAACGTGAACGATAAATAGTTTAGACAAGAAGAGAATAGAAGTTTTCGAAATGTTGTGCTACAGAAGAATACTGAATATTAGATGGGTTGATCACATAACAAATGAGAAGGTATAGAATAGAATTAGGAAGAAGATGAATTTGTGGCACGACTTGACTAGAAGAAGGGATAGCTTGGTAGGACATATTCTGAGGCATCAAGGGATTACCAATTTAGTATTCGAGAGCAGCGTGGAGGGTAAAAATCGTAGAGGGAGACCAAGAGATGAATATACTAAACAGATTGAGAAGGATGTAGGCATTAGAAGGTACTGGGAGATGAAGAAGCTTACACAGGATAGACTAGCATGGAGAGCTGCATCAAACCAGTCTCTGGACTGAAGGCCACAACAACAGCTAGTCTATAACATTTTCGTTGCTTTGTTATTAGCAGTTATCGTTACCCAATTTAACGATGCTGATTTCAAATATGAAGTTAGTATTTTTTTCTGAGAAATCCAGTATTCGTGCAATGGCCAAAGTCAGTATTTTTTTAATCATTAAATTGATGTAGGTAAGTCTCTTGAACTTAACTCAATAGTGCAAATTAAATTAAACACAAATTAAATAGAAATACATTCTGAAGTATTCAGTGTTACAACATGAAATACATACTATTATGAAGAAGTTTACAGTTGGATAAAAGGAAGTACACTAAATTCAAATACTTTCAGAAACACTTTATGAAGGCCAATATTTTCGCTTCAAGCTGTTTAGGTCCTTTTGTTTGTGACCTCCTTCAGGGAAGTAGGGCGGCAGTGTATGTTGTGGCCAGTAATTCGATGGCATCAGCATCAACACTTTCATATCTGCTACTCCAGGTGAGACAGTTACACATTTTATATTTTGCACACAGCAACAATGACACTTGCTTATCTCCAAGGTAATTCTAAGGATCATATCACTGTGCCATGTGCCAAAGTCAAAAATGAAATATAACTGAAGTTATGTTTCGTATGCTAGTTCCTCCTGACAACTGAAAATGGCTGCACTGAAAATTCGTCATTTCTCTAGAAATAATTAAAAACCATCATTTACTTATAAAACATAAATAAATAATGAATTAGGGATTCATGTTCGTTGAACATTACTTTAACCTTAAATACTATCCCAAAAACACAGAAAATGCAAAGTAAAAGCAAACTGTGTTTCACATTCCAATCCCTCCCATCGCCAGCAGATGATTGCACTGAAAAATCTGCCTTGTTTCTATCCCTGTATCACACCAATAGGCATTTTCACCGTTAATTTTTCCTTAGAATGCCGGCTGCACCATGGATAGGTAGTTATCACTATTACCAGCAGATGGCTCTACAGTAAAAAGCACAACCAAACCGTAAATTAATTATTTTCCTCATCTAAGAAATTGCAGTGACACTAAAATCATTTTATGAGATGTTACACTATCACAAAAACAAGTTTAACAAGACCCCTAGGTCATTCATCTCCAACTGGTTAGACTGATGAGAAGTTGAGGGCTGTGAGGGATGAGAAGTGATATGTTAAAGTCGCTCTCACCACCTATCATGGTGTATTGGTTGCAATTCACATTTGCAGATGGAATAAATTTTGTAAAAGTTAGGCAGTGGTATTGTTACTGTGCGTACAAGGTGTGAAAATTTGTATGAACCAATATGGAAGTTTCATGGTGTCAAATAGTTGACAAGCACTGATCTGAGTTCCTCCTATAGGCACGTCTTAATAAATATTAACTGACAAGGTGACTTTTCTGTAATGAATGCTACAAGCTGTGTGATCTCTGGGACCTCTATGTTTAAATAGGGATTTAAGGTGCTCATAGTTTGGAATTTTTATTTTAAATTATATAAAATTTATTTTTGCAATTTTCTGAGTGCTGTTTAAACACTCCTTTGTGAATTTATAGCACCAAATAAAGCCTACAGCATTTTACTTTTTATCACACAATATGGCAAATTTCTGTGCAGCTTTTTAAATAGTACACACTAAGGAACTGTTAGATACCTGAATATTACATTCTGATATATTATAGTATCTCTGGTGCAATTAAATTATCACAAACAACTAGATTCCAGGGTTTAAAGTCGCACATTGAAACAGCACTCGAAAGTTACAGAATGAAATGTTTTCTAAACTGAGATTGGAATGTTGGGATCTATGATTTTATTTATCACCACTCAGAACATTTTTTTATAACTAACACTTCAGGTTTTTTTTACTGTAGAAACAGAAAGGTCCCTATCAGATTTCTGCTAAAGTTCTTCCTCTGAGTAACCATGTTATTCGCAAACAGAAATGTGATCACTGGCTACTGTAGAATCGTTGTCCGTTTCGTCCGTTTTTTATCTATATTGTAGACATCATCCTCAAACCAATAACAATTCAATCAAATGTATGCTCATTGAAACTGATATGTTCCTTTGCATACGTTTTATACCACGCTGAAGAAAATAGATATGTAGTCAGAAGGTGTGGTCTAGGAGACCCAAACATCTGTCAATAATGCATGTAACATCAAGCAAAGAAGACCATAATACAAACTAAAGCAAAATATTTGCATGATTATGGGGCTATAGAAGCATTCTGCCAGCACTGACTCTGGAGTGAGTTCAAAAATTTTCACTTGGTCTGAGAGCCTACACCTCGTGAGTTAAGGACTGATGGAAATCTCGCCAGATTCTGTGTTTTTATTAGTATATTGAAGTTACTGATTTCAAGTTCTACACTTTGGCTGAAATGACAGCTCTGAATTCTTTATTACTAAACTACAGAATGTGCTGGGACCTGGACTGTTGCATAGTGTGTGTCAACAATTTACTCATCGGAACATCCATCTGGGAGGGGCACATTTTGATGTGAAGAGATTACAGAAAGTTTAAGAGGGAAGGGTTACTGCAAAAATCCTAAAATCCAAATCTCCTAAGATAAATGTCAAATTTCTTCGACATGTAGTACATAGTAACAGATGAGGATAAAATTAGTACAATATATTTTCCTGCAATTGGAACGAAGAAACAGCTTAAAAGCATTCCCAGGGCTAGGCTCTCTTTTTAGGCATTTTGTACGAAATTATTTAATGGTACATACTCTTGAATTTCTTGAAAAAGTACATAGTGGTTTGGGTCGAATAATGGTCTAATATGTTTTTACTCCTAGTGAATTCTCAGGTACTGCACTATCCTGTTATGTGAAAGTACTTCTGTCTTGCCACAGATATTTCCTGTCATTGTTTGGGAGCTTGTTTATTCCAAATCAATGAAGATTAGTGCAAACTAAGCTTGTGTCACAGGATTTGTTAGCCACATTCTGTCCAACTTTGGCAGAGTGTATTCTGCCACAGGTTGAAGCCGACTTCTAAAAAATATCACTTAAGAATACTCCAGCTTAATCGAGAAAGCAATGAGGGGACACATAGCTTTTATAGCTTATCCCACTTTCCCCACATCTTGCATGTGAAGGATAATACTTAAGGGAAATATTAAAGAGACGTTTGGGAATATAGAAACTGTCGACGATGCTGACCTTAGTTACAAAACAGTTACTATTATAGAATTTCACTGATAAACGGTCAGAACCAAGTAGATTCTATAATATTGTCTTATTGTCTAAATGTAATGTTTATCTGATTCTTGGTATGTTTTTAGCCCCACAGCCTGTCAATGTAATCTAATCTGGTATACTCATTATGCATTGGAGACAGTTGGTGCTGCAGAATGTTCAGAGAAATGTCACCTTTATTGCTACTTTAGATGAATGCAACAACACTTACAAAACTGCATGATATGTCGAAAACCAAACCATCGAACAAATGTTGTCGAATAGAGCTACATTCAGTGTTTCTACTAAAAATCGTGTCGATTGATGGTCCTGGGCCACTGCCTCTAGCCTGGTGTTGCACCTTCTCTAAATGTCTCAGGTTGTATGCAATAGGAACTATCACAGCAGTATTATTCAAATAATAAACAATGATTATATACCACAGCTGAATACGACAGCTGAATTAATGCTTAAACAACCATGAAGGAATGAGTGAATCCTGAGGAAGAAAAGCTCCTGGAAAGAGAAAATATGTCGAACACTGATTACATTAACTGGAAACGTTCACCTAAGATAAGTATACTATGAAGAGGTTAAAAAATACCTAATAACTTCCTGTGTGGATAAAATACTTTTGGGAACTCACCGAAGTTATCCTTTTAAAGAAGAAAAATCGCAGTTGTCAACTGATTTATTCCGGCCCGTTTGAAACAGAATATCTCATGAAGGGGCTACTTATTATCTGTCCCTTACTGAAACAAAATCAAACAGCTGTATCCTCACCAGAACCATACACTGAGATTGAGCTCTACACAATTAGAGGATCATCTAAATACTTAAAAGTTCTCATATATACAGACGTTGGCTGCCTTATAGGCGTTGCCAAGGAAAAACCTATTTACATCATTAATATACAAAGATATGACTAAAGCTTAGCTGTTACTATGGGTTGAACCTATGTGCATTTCATACACTCCTGGAAATGGAAGAAAGAACACGTTGACACCGGTGTGTCAGACCCACCATACTTGCTCCGGACACTGCGAGAAGGCTTTACAAGCAATGATCACACGCACGGCACAGCGGACACACCAGGAACCGCGGTGTTGGCCGTCGAATGGCGCAAGCTGCGCAGCATTTGTGCACCGCCGCCGTCAGTGTCAGCCAGTTTGCCGTGGCATACGGAGCTCCATCGCAGTTTTTAACACTGGTAGCATGCCGCGACAGCGTGGACGTGAACCGTATGTGCAGTTGACGGACTTTGAGCGAGGGCGTATAGTGGGCATGCGGGAGGCCGGGTGGACGTACCGCCGAATTGCTCAACACGTGGGGCGTGAGGTTTCCATAGTACATCGATGTTGTTGCCAGTGGTCGGCGGAAGGTGCACGTGCCCGTCGACCTGGGACCGGACCGCAGCGACGCACGGATGCACGCCAAGACCGTAGAATCCTACGCAGTGCCGTAGGGGACCGCACCGCCACTTCCCAGCAAATTAGGGACACTGTTACTCCTGGGGTATCGGCGAGGACCATTCGCATCCGTCTACATAAAGCTGGGCTACGGTCCCGCACACCGTTAGGCCGTCTTCCCCACACGCCCCAACATCGTGCAGCCCGCCTCCAGTGGTGTCGCGACAGGCGTGAATGGAGGGACGAATGGAGACGTGTCGTCTTCAGCGATGAGAGTCGCTTCTGCCTTGGTGCCAATGATGGTCGTATGCGTGTTTGGCGACGTGCAGGTGAGCGCCACAATCAGGACTGCATACGACCGAGGCACACAGGGCCAACACCCGGCATCATGGTGTGGGGAGCGATCTCCTACACTGGCCGTACACCTCTGGTGATCGTCGAGGGGACACTGAATAGTGCACGGTACATCCAAACCGTCATCGAACCCATCGTTCTACCATTCCTAGACCGGCAAGGGAACTTGCTGTTCCAACAGGACAATGCACGTCCGCATGTATCCCGTGCCACCCAACGTGCTCTAGAAGGTGTAAGGCAACTACCCTGGCCAGCAAGATCTCCGGATCTGCCCCCATTGAGCATGTTTGGGACTGGATGAAGCGTCGTCTCACGCGGTCTGCACGTCCAGCACGAACGCTGGTCCAACTGAGGCGCCAGATGGAAATGGCATGGCAAGCCGTTCCACAGGACTACATCCAGCATCTCTACGATCGTCTCCATGGGAGAATAGCAGCCTGCATTGCTGCGAAAGGTGGATATACACGGTACTAGTGCCGACATTGTGCATGCTCTGTTGCCTGTGTCTATGCGCCTGTGGTTCTGTCAGTGTGATCATGTGATGTATCTGACCCCAGGAATGTGTCAATAAAGTTTCCCCTTCCTGGGACAATGAATTCACGGTGTTCTTATTTCAATTTCCAGGAGTGTATATAATGACTATATATTTTATAGTTATTTAAGATGGCGCTCAAAGAATATACAAAAGCAGTAATTGACAGATCATCAAAATGACTTATATATACAAGTTAAGCTGTGAGACAGTGTAAGTGAGTAACTAACAAATTCTTTCGTATCTGCTGTATGTACACAAAAGTAAGAAAGCACATAGAATAAAATTACCTTAAAGTGTAGCAAATAGGAACAGGACTATGCTATTAAAGGCTAACCAATCTCTCTATGTGGATGAGTATCACTATTTTACAGAGTTGTGAACATTAACTAAATTATGAAATGATATTCGGCAGAATTCAAAGATCAGAAGTACATTCATTTATTCAACTAGAAAAAGCAAAAACAAATCCTAAGAAATAGGACAGTATTTTTCACTATGTAATTCTCATATGGTTTTTAGCTGACATTCGGATGTCAATATGTTAAAGACAAGAGACTGACTACCTATACTGTACATAGCTATGGTTCATAAGTAACCAGTGATATAAACAGTAAAAATTATATTTCTATTTCAATAATTGAAAGGGGATGTCCAATTGATTCCATGTTTTTAGATTTCCAGGATCTTTCGACACCGTTTCTCACAAGCGTCTTCTAACCAAACGGCGTGCCTACATAGTATTGCCTCAGTTGTGCGACTGGATTCGTGATTTCCTGTCAAAAAGATCAAAGTTCGTAGTAATAGACGGAAAGTCATCGAGTAAAACAAAAGTAATATCCGGCGTTCCCCAAGGAAGTGTTATAGGCCCTCTATTTTTCCTGATCGATAATTACGACATAGGAGACAATCTTAGTAGCCGTCTTAGTTTGCAGATGATGTTTCCATCTACCGTCTCGTAAAGTGATCAGACGATCAAAACGACTTGCAAAATGATTTGCATAAGATATCTGTATGGTGTGAAAAGTGTCAATTGACCCAGAATAAGGAAATGTCTGAAGTTATTCACATGAGTACTAAAAGAAATCAGTTAAATTTTGATTACGAGATAAGTCACACAAATCTGAAGGCTGTAATTTCAACTAAATACCTAGGGATTACAATGACACATAACCTTAATTGGAACGATCACATAGATAACACTGTGGGTAGAGCAAACCGAAGACTGCGATTCATTGGCAGAACACTAAGAAGGTGCAACAGGTCTACTAAAGAGACTGCTTACACCACGCTTGTCCGCCCTACTCTTGAGTATTGCTGGTCGGTGTGAGATCCGCATCAGGTGGAACTGACGGATGCACAGAAAAAGCACAAAAAAGGGCAGCTTGTTTTGCATTATTTTGAAATAGGGGAGATAGTGTCACAGACATGATACGTGAATTGGAATGGCAATCATTAAAACAAAGGCGTTATCCGTTGCGTCGGAATCGTCTCATGAAATATATTATCACCAGTTATCTCCTCCGATTGCGAAAACATTCTGTTGGGACCCACCTACATAGGGAGAAGTGATCATGACGATAAAATAAGAGAAATCAGGGCTCGCACAGAAAAATATAAGTGCTCGTTTTTCCCGGGTGCCGTTCGAGAGTGGAACGGTAGAGAGACAGCTTGAAGGTGATTCATTGAGCCCTCTGTCAGGAACTTTATTGTGAATAGCAGAGTAATCACTTAGATGTAGTTGTAGATGTAGATCACTGATAGAAAAGAGGAGGTACAAAAATATGTAGTGTGTAATTCAAGACTGCCACATAAAAACAAATTTCAGGTTCATATCCGCAGATCATCATGGACCTAAACACAGTAGACCTATAACAACTTTGAACAGTGGTACTGTGGTACTGACGCCAATTCATTGCAGATACCATTTTGATCCAGCAGCCATTATGCTATTATGAATTAAAACACAAAGGAATCCCGGTCTGGTGCGAATGCCCACATTCCGCATTGATTTCAATTAATGCCCACTCGCAGCTGATGTATGTAATTCCTTTGCGTGTTAATTCATAATGGCTGCTGAATCAAAATGGTGTCTGTCCTTTAGGGCATGTCGAGCTTTTGTATACTCAGTCTTTTGTGTGTGTGTGTGTGTGTGTGTGTGTGTGTGTGTGTGTGTGTGTGTGTTTGTGTGTGCGTATCGGCCGGTGTCATATCGTTCCTACCTAGCAGATTTTGTTTTGGGCTTGTTCTCTTATACGATTCCAGTTACATCTGATCAGGTAGACCGTTGCAAGTAGAACGGCTTCTCTCGAGCTGGTTCTCAGGTGATGTTAGCTCGTCGTGATGATATCGTTAGACCCGTCCTCCTTGCAAATGCGGTGATAGAGTATATTTCAGTTAGTGTTTACAGTCTTCTAGCGGAAGTGGACAATTCATTCCTTAAGGCAGCGCTGCTTCCTTATGGAGCCGTTCAGCATATTCCGGGGGAACGTCGGTCTGCTCGACATCATTCGCAATGTTACAGTGGTATCCGAACCTAATAAATGTTTGTTAAAGATAATATTCTGTCACACCTGGATGTCTGTGGTTACCGGAATCATGTTACATGAGCAGGGCAGTAAGGAACCTGCTTCCTTTATAATGAAAGTGGCTTTTTAAGATCCCACAGTCCTCGCAGCATTACGGTTATAAAGCCGTCCTATGAAAAACGTCGTAGAAATTAGCTGAATTAGTGTCTTCTCAAACTGGTGTCAATACTTCACCAGTTTTACAGGACACTGGGGAGACATTGTCCCCCACTCCGCGTGACTTTCCGCTATTACCGTCACGTTCCGATGCGGTCCCTGCTGTCGTTAAAGTGCCGGCACCAGTAGCACAGCTTAATCGCCGGCGGACTCAAGATGGTGAAGATTTTGAAAGTCAGCCCTCCCCAATGTCGCCTGGTTATGCTGATGTTGAAATGAAATTTGTATCTGCGTTCCGGCGGAT
Organism: Schistocerca gregaria; assembly: GCF_023897955.1. NCBI lineage: Eukaryota > Metazoa > Arthropoda > Insecta > Orthoptera > Acrididae > Schistocerca > Schistocerca gregaria. The sequence goes on along the minus strand of NC_064926.1, from coordinate 212,521,180 downwards.
TCCGATGATTATCGAAAACATAATCTACAATTCTGCTTTCCACTGTTGTAGTGAAATGCAGTCCCTTCGTCAATCTGGTACGATGGAGCAACAGGTTACTACGGATTCTTTTCCGAGTAGTCGAATGATGCCTACAGCTTAACACACTACATGACCTGTCTCTTCTTTATCTGATGATGTTCGTCGATAGCGATCATGTTTTTCGCTTTCCGTTGCGTGGAGTGGAGGACACAACCCTCCCCTAGCGGACCTTAATGAGCCCTCTACCCTTCAGTGTCAAGAAGCTGTGTTTCACGGAGTGGTGTGTAACAACGTTTTCAACCTAAGCTTTCAGTGTTGTGACGAGAAAAAAAAAGTATGGAAACTGCACCTCCTGGTAGACAGGATTGAAATCCAGTACCTCCATCACAACCTGCTACCGGTGCTGTGGAGTGCGGGACGTGATACCTACGTTTCTTTCTATTTCTGCTTTCATGCCATACGTGTGTTAACTAATGCAGAAGTATACGTTACGTTAATGTTAAGAGGATAAGCTCTCCATTATGGCTAGCTACGTTACGACAGTTTATTCTTTCCAGTCGCATCTGTGTCGAAATGCTGTTATGTCGCTGGACGTATCCAAATCACGCTTCTTCTGTGGAGTCCTTATCGCCTGAGACAGACTGGAAGTTTGTTTGAATGGAAACGTGTTCTCATGCTACCAAATCCTTCTTAATCTTTCCCCCCCTCCCTCTCCACCAACGTTCTACTTTTTCGAGTTTGCCTTAGTGAGACAGTCCGATGGAGTTGTTGCAGTGAAACGAGTACACTATGTCATCGGTTGGTCGCCTGCAGACACAGATATTGGAGATAGCTCCGCCAAAAATTGGCTTTTCTTGCCAGGACGACGGAGGTGATTGTCTCCAGCGACATTATCGTGCTTCCCGTTTCAGCCTTCTTTCCCAGCGCAAAGAATAGGCTAGTACAGTTACGTGGCTTGTCCGATATTATGTCCATTACGTGGTGAGAAGCGGCTATGACCCGGGCTCTTGTGCCATTTACCAATGTATGGTTACGGCCCACTGCACATGGCAAAGGGCATCACACTACTGTGAGCTTTTTGCGAATACGTTGTAATTCAATCGTAAATGAGTTGGATAAAGTGCTGAATCTCTGTTCAGATCAAAAGTTTCACTCTTCTTACCTTGTTTTTGGCAGACTTGACAAAAACTAGTACACTTGCTTTCTTCCCCATGGTCCCTTTTCAGGTGTACAGTTACAAACTTTATTTCATTTTTGTGACACTGTCTTGTGTTTGTTTAATTAATAAGAAATTAATTAATAAGAAAAAATAAAAATTGTTTCAGGCCACAGCTGGAAATGATTCTTTTTCCTGCTTTAAGTAGCACAAACTATCTGGAATTAAGTTCGATGTTGTTTTCTTTTCTTTTTGAGTAACATGTTATAAGACTTATTAGGTTTCAACAAAAAAATAAAGAAATAAAAAAAGATCAGTACCCCACGTAGGACCAACACAGTGACACACATGGGCGAGGGATGGTGGCCCGGCCTGGGGACCTGACCCTTACCCACCTCGTCTCCACCCAGCCCAAGTTGACTGTATCCGTCCTTTCCGGCAACTACAAGAAAATTAAGTGGTAAGAGCATCTAGCTAGTAAGCAAAAGACCTGGGTTCGAATCTCAGTCTGGCACAACTTGTCAATATCCCCACTGATGTCTATCAACGCCCGCTAGCAGCTAATGTCTGTAATTCCTTTATATCTTAAGAACGTTAACACTTTTGTGGTCTGTTTCTTCATATCTTACCTGTGAGCATTCAGTCTCTCACTACATACTGTTCTTTTCATTGGATTTTAGTAAGCCAGTACAGTATTTCAAATGCTTCTTAAAGAATCAACAGATACCTCACTCCAGACTTCGCTTGAATACTACCTGGAAATATTATCGTTAGGTAATGAACAACTCACTTTTCAGATTTTACTTAAGGTATAGCTGATCTCCATTTTCATACTTAACGTTACATTCTGCCGTCTGAGGGAACTGTCCTTTGTGTAACACACAGAAGAAGAGTATACTGGCAACGCCACAAATTTTCTCTTTCTTTCCCTACGCAAAACATGACGTATCATGGCGCTAACTTCCTACATGCACATCACTATCGGGTAGTTGCTAGCAGTTTCATAAAAAATAGTTGAAACATAATATATTTCCACGATCAACATACCCAAAATTCCATTTGCAGTTATCACATGGTCTACGATACTTAGTTTCAAATGTCATAATTACTGCGTTCCACAATTTAATGACAACGTTCTCAAATATTATGAGCAACACATGTGTTGTTCACGAACGTAGTTCCTATGGTGAAGCGACAGTCACACCTTGTTATAAACTAGCTACATCTAATGAACAGGGATGACTAAACATTTCATACACACTGTAATTCTCTGAAATTAATTTTATCTTCCATTGTTGGGTAATGTAATGAAATGACATTCCTTAGCCAAGTAGATCTGAGAAGACTGGGGTGTCAGGTCATTTTATTTCCATTAGATGAAAAAGCAGAACTTTTGCAGAAATTTTTATAATTTTCTATTCCTTACCAGTCTCACTCATGCACCAAACTGGCATTTTTGGCACCTAAACCTACGCACTCTTCGCTATTCTGATTACTCACTACAACTAAGTGCTTAATATCTTGGTTAAGATCTCGCTAACATCACTGAATTCAAAACAGTGCCTGCCCTATACTCACTTTTTGTTGAGAGAAAGTGTAATGCTAACAGGAACATTGTTGGTGGCTTCTAATATTAATTCTCTAGAGTTCTCTTAGTTATCATTGTCGCATCGCAGGTACCATAACCCTAGCTACCACGTCTTGAACTACTTTTGTGTGGCCAGGCTGAAAAGTAATCCCTACGGGTATTTTATGTGAAAACTTGGAAGGCTTATCAAGTGAACCAAAGTCCTCACGTCCACAAATTTATTTCTCAACATACTCACGCCTGCGACGAAAACATTTTTCCCTGCCAGAGAACAGTTAGCTGATACCGTCACTGTAGAATATCTGACTTTGTTGATGGAGCCAGAACCTCACCTCTGCTTGCACCACCTTATAACTATCAAAGGGAATTCCTCAGAGGTGTTCTTTAAGTTCTGGAAAGAGATGAAAATCTGATAAGGTCAATTCGGGGCCGTATGGAGGATGGTCGGTGACAGTGACCCCAATCCTTTGGACTGTTCCAGACCTCCCAGCGCATATGTGTGGTAATGCATTGTCATGTTGAAGGAGAGAGTGCATAATCCCTTTGGATTCGAACCTCTGTTATGGCACTCTGCTTCTCACGCGCCGACGTAGCTGTGTTACATACCACCATGTTACGATCTACAATTTGGGGCCCTCTGGCGAAAGAGTGCTGCAAATATCAAAACATGTGGAATGAAAATGTAAAATATTTTTTATTTAAACAGCTTTAAGAGGTTTCTCATAAAAAATCGGAGACATCACTTTTCAGCGCGCCCTCGTAGCTGCTTACATCAGTTTAATGAACGCTTTACTTCGTTTGTCTTTTGGCCTTCAACTGATGAATGTGCACAGCTCTGATGTTAACGACATACGGACACTGCTCTTCCCAAGACCCCCAATCCTGCTTCAGAACACGTAAAAAATACCTTAGCTATCCTACTGCTCTGTATGGCGGTAATGTATCCCTTAAATAATATTATAAACTTCCAGTAGATCTCAGTTCCCTCTGACCAGCAGAAATAAACTACTCCAACGTTTCCTTCGAGCCCTGTGGGTTCTGTTAGCGACTCAGGCACAAACAAGCCATCCCACTGATACAACTACTCACATTCGGCTAGCACGCAACTTTCTAATTAACTATTATTGTAAGTAGCTGCAAATACTTTGGACCCTCTTACATGAGGTGGTGTAATGTTCGACTATTTTTCCTTGTTTGTTGTGTAGCTTGTAACGATTCACCTAAATCTGCTGTCAGATTTTGATGGCCAAATATATAGAATGTGAATTGCAGCACTGATATCAGTGCAAGGAACAGTTGTGCTAAATTACATAATATCAAGTGTTTCGCCGAATTAGCAGTACAGAGAACTTATAAATGGTGGAAAAATCGAAATTTTTTAATGAATTTGTTAAATTCTGTAGACTTTTTCTGATTACATTGGTATATACATTAAAGGGTTCCAAATTAGAAATGACCTATATACATCAAATTTTAAAGTTACGGTCTTGTATGCCGCCATGTTACAGAAAGCAGTATTATTTCGAAAAGAACTGTGAACTTTCTGTTTCCATAGGTTATATGTATGATACATTATACTCGTATATGTTGGTAACAGTGCAGGTTTCTAGTGCCTGTAAGTGATTATCTTTGCTAGTATTTCCCTCTGTTTGGCTGAAGCAGTTTGTTCACTTCATAGTGCTACATATTTGTAGAAGTACATATCCTTTAGTGTGCCATAACTACGAACTATGCCATGCATCAAGGAATTCATTAAAAAGAAATTCCGTGGTAACCAGTTCACAAACAAAGGAAGCCACACTGTTGAAAGTAACCTATGTATCAGTTCTTCAGGGAAGACACTCTCACATGACACATCTCCTGGTGATTCAATTTTCTGTGCTAGCAAAGACACTGTTTGTAGTGGATTGGTTGTTGATGATGTGGGCATCTTATCTTCTTTGATGAAGGAAGTCCAGAAATTTAAACAATGTGATGGTGTAGGCTGTCTGGAAATGATTGAACAACAAAGTAGCAGGAAGGGTTTAGTCTCAGATTAGTTGTTCAGTGTAGAACCTGCAATATATCTACCTAGAAAATGAATTCGTATATTGTGCATAGTTCACATAATGTGAATTTGAAGTTCTATGCAATGCGTTCAATAGGAAAAAGAGAAAAGGCTGCTCATACGTTTTATGGTTTAATGGGCCTTCCTCCCCCTCCCAGTAGGTTCAGAAAGTACGTAAAAATACTTTTAGGTTCCTTGACGGTTGTGTTCAAAGCATCTATGAAACGTGCAGTAGACGAAACTGTACTTACTAGTCGAACCAGGGACACTGCTGTTGCACTTTTTGGTGCATGGCAATATCGCGGACATCGTTCCTTGACTGGTGTTGTAAGTGCTTCTTCTCTGGAGAATGGAAATGTTATGAATGTTGAGTGCTTATCTAAGTACTGCCACACCTTCCATGGTAACACTGAATGATATATTGAACATCAGTGTTCTAAGAATTATGATGGTTACAGTGGAGGTATGGAGTGTGATGGAGCTCTACAAACATTTGAGAGGTCAGTGCCTGTTTATAACGTTAGATATCCGAAGTACCTAGGCGATGGCGACTCTAAAGCTTTCAATTAAATTAACGAGTTCAATGTTTATGGTGATACCTTGGTAACAAAACTGGAGTGTTGTGGACATGTGCAAAAGAGGATGAGTGCTAGATTGAGGAAGCTATGAATGGAAATGAAAGGCAAGTGGCTATTTGATGGAAAACCTCTGTCTGGCCGAGGTAGATTGGCAGAAACTCAACTAGACCCTCTTCAGAGTTTTTATGGATTAGTCATTAGACGCAGTGCACCTCTGAATGATGTTACAGCAATGCAAACAGCTGTATGGGCCACCTACGTTCATAAGTTGTCCAATGATGACCACCTTGTTGACGGACTTTGCCCTAAAGGAATAGATTTTTGGTGCGGTTAACAAAAAGCAAAAAAAGTTGTCAAATACACCATCATAAGCATTCGCTTACTGAGCCTGTTATGAATGAAATGAAACCAAGTTTTATAGACCTCAGTGACCTTGTTTTGCTTAGTAAATGTCTTCATGGGGGCACTCAGAATACAAATCAAAGTTTCAGTCATTGCATATGGGAAAGATAACCCAAAAATGTTTTTCTAGGACCAAATTCATTAAAATTCGGTGTAATGATGGAGTGATAGGAAGGTAGGATGTTCTGACAAATTTAGGCAGAAAATGTTGCGTCTAATATGGAATATCAACAGCTTGCGTGTGACAGACAACAGGTGCATGAAGCTGGAAGATTCACTCTTCAATTTACCAAAGAAGCATGAAGTGCTAAAAAGAATGCCAAAAGATAGCTTGAAGACGAAGAAATGCTGCAGGATGAAGACTATGCTTCAGGAATGTTCTGAGGCAGTTTTTAATTGGACTCATATCTTCATTCACAATTTCCCACAAGTTGTATTTTTCAGAATTTAGGTACAAATATTTCCTAAAGTTTATAAAGCATTGCTCTAATTTTTTTCCGTAACTTGAAATGATCCATACGTATGTAGTGGACCTAGGCTTTATTGCAAAACCAACTAAATTATAGAAGAAATTACATTTTCATTAAGATAAAAAATTTAAAAAATTAAAATGTAAGATGTGATATTTTTAATGCTTGTAATATACATAATATGTGGAATTAAACATGTCTAGTACCTCAGTCATCATTTTATGTATATCAAGATAAAATTTGGTCTATTCAAATCTGTTACAATAGATTAAATGGCACCTCAATTTGAGTAAGCATTTTGGAAAAAATTGCATCAATTTCCTTGTAATTTTTTAATAACCCTAAGCAGGTTCAAAAACATTCAAAATACTTCTAATTTGTGTAGAACGTGTGCTGCATTACCCAATATCAACAAAAAACCTGTAAAACTAATGCATTATAAACAGTGCCTGAAAGTAATAGGTCTTGATTTTTACATAATATTGAGCCAGAAATATACTATGTATCCATATGAGTTTTGTGAGAATGAGCAATGGAATTGAATAGCTTAAAGCGACCACATTATGCTGACACTCAAAGGCTGCTGCAAGAGAACTCGGTGTCGACAAAGAGAGGAACTAGTCTCAAACAGAAGTGAAGAAATTTTCTAGAGTAACCACAGAGTGGAAGGAAACTGAAGCGTGATCCATCTATGCATCTGTAGTAGAGGAGACAGCTCCTTCGCTTGGCACTCTTTGACTCGATTGCTTGGATTTCAGTCGTATCTGCATCTGATAAATATTTACTGCAATAGTTTGACCTTTGGTCCACTAACGATAAACCGCTCCGAAGGCACTAAGCAAACCGTGAGGTCTGATTAATTCGGGCGAGTCCTAGCCCCTATATTACAGATCGCCATAGTTGGGTCCCAATGGGACTCATCGAGCACAAGGGAGCTATCGTCTTTCGTAGTCAGTGCAAATCGCGCCAGAAAAGACTGGCTTCGGATAGAAGAAACGATGTTGTTTCAATTGTACGAGGCGTGTTTATTAAGTAAGAACCGTTTTGCCACACCGCTGCCGCAGAGTTGCGGTCGGCGTTCTGCGCATGCGCACTGGGTACCTACATGTGTTGGCATTAACGCCATTACAATCTGATTCTTCCTTATTTACGTTGCATACTGAGAGTTTAAGATGCCTCCGATAATCGTGAGTTCCGCCGACTGTGAAGTACGGGCTGTTATAAGATTTCTTAGTGCTAAAGGCCTAATAGCGATCGATATTCATTGTGAGAGCTGTGCAGTTTACGGAGAAAGCATTATGAGTGATGGAATGTAAAAAAGTGGTTGAGAGCATTTAAAGATGGCCGCACAAATGTGCATGATGAACAATGGAGATGGCGTCCTTTTGTCGTTAACGAAAGTTGGGTACAGGAAATAGACAATAACGTGAGAGAAAACAGCCACATTACGATTTCCTCCTTGTGGGACGACTTTCTTAGTGCTTCTCGTAGTGTTTTGTAAGACATTTTGACCGAGCACTTGAATTACCGAATATTGTGCTCACGTTAGGCACCGAAAATGTTGACGGATGTACACAAAACCAAACGTTTAGACAGTACATTGACTTTCCTTGAGCGGTACCACAACGATGGTGATGATTTCTTAAGTCAAATTGTTATAGGCGATGAATCACGGGTGGCCTACGTCACACCAGAATCAAAGCAACAGTCCATGGAATGGCGGCATCGAAATTCACACAGAAAAGTGAAGTTTAAGCAAACAATTTCTGCCCGGAAAATCATGTGCACATGTTTTTGGGACAGAAAAGGAGTATTGCCTGTGGAATTTCTGCCTCATAATGAGAGAATCAATGCAGAAGCTTACTGCAAAACATTGCACAATCTGTGCCGTGCAATTCAGAACAAAAGACGTGGCAAGTTGAACAATGTCACCATTTTGCTGCAAGACAATGCCCGACCGCATGTGGCGAATCAGACCAAAGATGTCATCACATCTTTTCGATGGGAAACTCTAGATAATCCTCCGTCCAGCCCCGACCTTGCGCCCAGTGACTGCCATATGATCCTGCACTTGAAGAAACACCTGGCCTGTCAGTGTCTTCAAGACGATGACGAAGTCAAAACAGTGGTGATGGTCAGGCTGCAGACTTCTATGAGGAGGGTAATCAAAAACTGGTGCCGCGTTATAACAAGTGCCTCACTATTGACGGAAATTGTGTAGAAAAGTAGATTAAGGTACATGCGTTCAGGTAAAAATAAAATTATTGAGATATCTTACTACGTCTTTTTTTTTAATTTCAAAAGGGTACTTAAAAAACACAGCTCGTATTTCTCATTCCAGTGACTTACGGATGGTCAAGTCTCCATAGTCGACACACTGAGAGTTACTGGAGCTCATGTGACGAATTTGCATACTTGTATCAGATTTGCCCGTTAGATGTATAGGGCTCCTAACATCCACCTACCACCTAGCTTATACGATTTGGCAGATAGAAACAGTGGCATTCAAATGCTAATCCAAGACATTGGACTCCTCATGGAGAGTAAGGCTGAAATTCGTATTAAGAGAATAAGAATGGAGGAAAACATGCTATTCAATGACAGAACAACGTTAATCGGTTCACAATATCGATTACATTCAGCAGTAGACATAATGGCAGCGGCAGGCGTGGCTTCAAAAGCGTCGTGGTAAAGCAGTTGTAACTTCCTTGACTGTTCCGATTATTCCAAACCCTTCAAGCGTTCAATGAGGACAAAGTGCCGAACCTCGCAGAGGCGAGTAGAAAGCATCTTCGCTGGTAAAATGTAAAAGCCGGTCAGCCACTTTGGCGTCGTCCACCAGCAACAAAAGTACTGCGTCGGTGCGGTTACGATATTTCCAAAAAGCAGCCAAATTTGGGCAGTCTAGGAGGATGTGAGCCAATGGAAAGCAGCACCACATCGGCAGTTAGGTGGGTTCTCACGCTGGAGAATGTGGTTGTGGATGAGCCAAAAGCGATCAATACATAGCCTATAAAGGACAGTGGGTTCCCTGTGAGTAGTATGAAGGTAAGAGTGCCACATCGTTGTCTCCTTTACTTCCTTCACTTTGGGGAGTTCACGGCGGACAATGGTGAATTCCAGACATCCAACAATTAATAGTGTAGGGTCAACCGATGGTCCGCTTCTGGATCTCCTATATCTTCCTGGTAGCAAACTTTGTCAAGCTGTCAGCATGTCCAATCCCTGACATCCCAACATGTTCCAGGGTCCAAACAAAGACGACTGGCTGTACAGCTTGATGGAGATCAGAAAGAATATCCTGGATAGTCTTGAGTAATGGGTGACGAAGGAAGCACTGGTATATAGCCTGAAGACGGCGCAGAATGTCGCTGCAGATTAGAAGCATCTTCCTGGTGCAAGAACGACTACGACTAATAGCTTGTTTGATGGCCACCAATTCAACAGTGAAGACACTGCATCCATTTGGCAGGGAACGTATTTCACTGCACCTTGCATGTGTGTACGCAAAACCAGTTTGTACATTGACCATTGAATCATCAGTGTGTGCCACTTCTGTACCCAGAAATGCATCGAGGACAGCCAGGAACAGGTGGAAAAGCACTATGGCGTCTACTCAGTCTTTCAGTCTAAAGGATAAACTGAGGCAGATCCAAATGAGGAGGACATGCCATGCCGTCATAATGATTGATCCCTGACAAGAGTCGACAATAGGACAAGTATGAGTTCAGAGCAAAGATACAGTAGTGTAAATGGAATTGTAACCCCAGTTCTGGGTCACTGTTGTAGGAGGTGAACCTTCCCACCAGGAAAAAGAACACAGTACTTGGGATGCTTAAGGGAGCTGCGTTTGTCTGTAGCATAACTAGCATCTGACCAGTAGTTGAGGGACCCAAGCCTCTATGAGTAGGTTTTTCACAGGACTAGTTCGAAAGTGTGGTGGTTAAGTCAGACCCTACAGTGGTGTATCGAGTCCTGTGATTTCAATGTTGTGGGCGATGCTGAACTATATCCCATACACCCATAATCAAGATGGGATTGGATGAGGGCATGGTAAAGCTGGAGAAGAGTAGTGTTTTCTGCACCATGGCTAGTGTTACTGAAACAGCGGAGTATATTAAGGAGCAGCAAGCTCCTTTGCTCAAATTGTTGGAGATGGGTAAGTCACGTCAGCTGGGCATCAAATACCAGCACCAAAAAACTCGATAAGTCTCTATCATATTGAGTAATTGGTAGCTGTGTTAAAGTTCTGGTTGTGTACTTACAGTATGATGGCGGCAGAAGTGCATGATACGAGTCTTAGTGGGTGAAACAAATTCGTTGATGAAGGCACACGACTGCACATTTCAAATGGCACCCTACAGTCGGCATTCAGGAACAATAGTAAAAGCAAAAATCGTCAGCAGACGGGAAGGGTGATATTGAAGACCCCACAGGTGCTAATAAACTTTTGCTGGCCCTTAGGTAAAGTGGGTCACTTAATACAGAGCCCCGTGGGACCCCTTCCTCTGTGGTAATCACAAACTCGAACCAGGAACGTATGGTGCGACAATAAGTTCTGGATAAAAATAGACGCGCCTTGGCGAAAACCACTCTAGAACGGAGTCACGAACCTCCAAGACTCAAGGAGCGAACACAGCTGCCAGGTCACTATGCCTTGAAGTAATTTAAAGAGAACATTGGTGAGACTTATTCGGCGATAGCTGTCCATCTCTAGGAGATGCGTACCAGGTTTCGGTGTTGGGATGATTGTGCTTTTCGCCATTGAGATGGGAACTCACTCTCACTCCAGATACAGTTGAAAAAGGGAAGGGGCTGACGCTCACAGTCCACTCATCTGTGTTTGAGCACATGAGTGTGGATGCAGTCTGGCCCTGAGGCTCTTTCAGGGCAAATGGCTAGAGGACTGAAGGATCCATCTCACTGAATGGAACATTATAGGGCTTCAGGTGGCAAATAGTAGAAGATAAGTACAGTCTCTCCACCTGCCAGGTTGAGCAGTCATGGAGCTTGCTGTAAGATATATAATGGGGAGAGAACCTTTGGCAGAGAAGGTGACATCATCATAACCATAGCATACAACATTGTCATGCATGCAGGCTGCAGTTGTTCATATTTTTACTTGGCCTTTTGGTATGTCAGTCTGTCCAGAGTCTTGTATTCCTAAATTATTTTCTCTCTCTCTCTCTCTCGCTCTCCCCCCCCCTCTCTCTCTCTCTCTCTCTCTCTCTCTCTCTCTCTCTCTCTCTCTCTCTCTCTCTCTCTCTCTCTCTCTCTCTCTGGAAACAGTGCAGGCTGTTGAGCAGGGAAAATGGTGCTCTCCACAGCTGCCATAGGCCGTAGGGGGGTACAAGGAACATGTGTGAATGTTTGTGTGCAACAGTCGTCCACAATCCCTACTGACTGGGAGCCTTATGACCATCAGTGGGAGGAAGCCTCTTATGCATCATACACAAGTGATCTGCTATTGGGCCATTCACTCCAAATGGGACTTCTCTCATGGACGTGACTGACCCTTAACAATGGCTATCTGGACAGTTATCCATTACCCCCAGTCCTCATACCCAGCCCTGATGGGCTCGTATCCCTGGTGATACACTGGGTAGTCTCAACTCAAGCACAAACAGTGCGATCCCTGCGTAGTCAGAGGGCTACCAACATGCAGATACTTGACGATCTCTCCTCCGTCTCCGACGATGGGATAGCTAATATGCTGGGTTCTGGGCGTACTACCTTATAGGAAAGCAAGGGTGCTGACGTTGGAAAGCACATAAGTGGAACAGACACAACCTTGGGCGATCTTCCCTACGCAATCCGCACTTTTTCAAATTTGGAGAATTGATGACAAGTGAAACAAAGCAATGGGGACGAGGTATATATTAATAAGAAGACGTAGAGAGGGCCGGAACTGAAATATGAAACTAGGTCCTAAAACATGTACTAGGTCGAAGCGGAATCTGTACTAGAAAGACCATCCGATGAAATGGCAGAGGTTGGTTGGTTGGTTGTTTGGGGAAGGAGACCAGACAGCGTGGTCAGCGGTCTCATAGGATTAGAGAACGATGGGGAAGGAAGCCGGCCATGCCCTTTCAGAGGAACCATCCCGGCATTTGCCTGGAGTTATTTAGGGAAATCACGGAAAACCTAAATCAGGATGGCCAGAAGCGGGCTTGAACCGTCGTCCTCCAGAATGCGAGTACAGTGCCTAACCAGTGCGCCACCTCGCTCGGTAATGGCAGAGGGGAAAAGGGTTAGTGCAAGTATAGGCTCGCAGCACAGAAAGGGAGTTGTGCTGTAAAAGATGCGGTCACATGTGAACTTTTTCGTTCCCGTTGTTTTCCCAGAGTTGATGAGACGCTGAAACTTTATGTTCTACTTTTTCTCTTCCTTCTTCGTAGGCACCTGAGCATTCACATTGCATTTTCCTCTCTTTCACATTTCCATTCCTCTTTCAGTTCACAATTTCTCGTTGTACCTCTCACAGCTGTAATGTGAATTTCATTATTTTTATGTATTCGTGAGAGAAGAATAATGATAAAATATCTCTCAGAATAAACAGGGTGAACGATGGGAGATAATTAGGCTGAGACGGATGCAACATGTGATCATATCTTCACATACGTCAATTCTAATGCTATATATATATTAAAGACGACATATTTTTGTGGCACATACAGACTTAAATGTATCTCTGTCGAACTATTTAAGTTTCCAACGCCTCATTAATTTACTACCTGCACCCGTGTAAACATTAAAGGATAAGCGTATGTGGAAAATAATGTTATGTTACAGTAATTTCATCGAGGATAGGTAATGAAATTTATCTGATCTATTCTAGCTTTGACAGAGACCATATGAAGTACGTCGCTCAGGTTGAGACACCAGCCATGATTCGTATCTTAGACACAAACTAGGCACGTAACTGTTGCAAACCACGAATCAAGTGGAACGAAGATAGACGCAAAGTCCATGCCTGAAAACACAACTGAGAGCGGATTTAGAGTGTCAACATGACGTCAAATCAGTACTCAGAAACAAAGCCGGAATCGTCTTAAGCAGTAACAAGCAATGACGATGCGCCCCTAGTCGAAGTTGAGGTCCTGAAAGCTACGTAACAGCTGTTTCTGAGAATCAACAATAGATGCTTTGCTGATGAGGTACGAACTACCGATCGCTAATCAGAGCAGATTATCTGCTTCCTGGCTCTAGCCAGCCAACACTCATCACCATGGACAGCGCATGCCGCGAACCTGAAAGTCGTGGCAACTGGAAGCAGAATTACGTGCCACACAGTATTGTTGCCGCCACTGTCAGTGTGTCTGTATATCGCAGGAGTGGTGACCCGAAGTTAATTCCAACTAATTTATAGTCCTTCTAACAGCTGTTATAAATTACTGCTCATAGTAGACCCAGTGCCCTTAATGCTATCGAATAGTTCGCTTCTTGCGACAACCCCAGCATAAGTTTCTCTAATTTTTAAATACTGTGGGTGTACTAGGAACGGTTAAAAATAGTATATCCGAAAAGGAATTTTGATTTCAATAAAACGCTTTGAATCTACACATTGAGCTAATTTTTGGTATGCCTCAGTAAAATATATCTTAGAAGTAAATAACATGTCTTACGAAGTAGCGCTTGTGGGAGCAGAATTATATCACCTACCTTAGAATGAGAATTGATAGATACTTTAAACACACTATGAATTCAACTGTGTCATTACAATTTTAACTGCCACAGTGGCAGTCGTCTGGTGGCTAAATTAGTTTGATGTTACGAAAGGTAATGCCTCTAAAGAGTCCGGTATCAATTTCACCATTTCCCCCATAGCAAAAGGCAAGACCCAAGTCGAGAAAGAAATGTGCGCTCACCTTCCGTTTTATTAATGTGTGCACTTAAAAATTTTTGCAAACAGTGGTTAGATTCCAATAAATCAGTGCAGACCCAGTTCTTACATAGATCCCCTGAATCAGAGAACTGAATTATATCTCAAAGTTTGAAGACCAATATCGGAAAACCCATCGAAACTGATAATATTTGTTGCTATTGGTTAACCCACGTCAGAACTTGTAATTAGTCTACATGATGTTTGTAGGTGACGTTGACACTTGAATATCTGAAGTAACGGGCTGATTAGTGTGCTTCATCTATCGACGTTTAGTTGCCTCCAAAGGCAGTGAGCGAATACACCAGTAAATTCCAGCGTCGATTACGTATAGAGAAGCTCCGGTATCGATTTGGAAATTCTCGCTCACTTTATGATGATGTGTGATACACGCAGGCCTCTGGCAACTTTGATGAATGGCTGGCAAATACCCATATATGTTATGAGCAAACAGACAGAGCATTGCACTTTCGGCAATTGCACCGGCTGTCTCAGTGTAAACACAAGGGCTTCGCGCCTAGCGGTCATCACCGACTGCGTCCCGATTTATGACGTACGCTGAGCTTGGCCAAAAATGAAAGTGAGGGATGCGGGAGCACCAGATGGCCAATTGTTTAGAAGAAAAAACATTTGTGGTGCTGACCGGCAGAGATAAAAGCCATATATGTTGGCGAGTGTTAATACGAGGGTCGTGGATTCAAATAGATGCGTGGCTATGGTTTTTTTTTTATAATGAGTTTTTACATTACATATACTACCAATCAACGGAAGTAATCGCCAACGTATTGTCTTTATTAATACTTTTATTAAATGAATGAAACGGAAAGCAAAGGACGTTTGGGATTGCAATTTAATTTCTAGGAAGGGATTTTGTAAGGTAACGAGAACTTCGTACTTAAAACTAGATTCTTTCATTATTTTAGATTTCAAGACTAATACCTAGAAACAAGGTAACTTATTCTTCACGTGGAGTTGGTGAAGGCTGCACAAAAATCAAAATTAGACTTTCGAAAGTCGTGTACGCTTTAACTATCGTCCTTTCTTGGAAAATAATTTGCAAAATCGTCGAGGACGCAAGTTTTACCATCCTTTCTTGGAAATTATTTGCATTCCTAAATTTGCTTTTACCTTCCCTTTTGGTGCCTTTCACCCAATGTACTGAGCACTACGTCTCTACATCTACAGTGTAATTTAAGTAAAAATTGAAATTATGGAAAACAGGGTATCCACATAAGACCTCGACCCTACGACCCCTTCAATAGCAGCCTGTTCTGTTCCTGTTACGCCAACTGCTGACTTGAAACTATTAAAAGACTCTTATTCACTTTTTAAATTTTCGTTTTATTCATTATTAAGTGTGCTTAATTTGCGTAATAACTGTATTGCACATCAGACTGTGATATGATGCTTCTCCTCTCTCGTGATTTTCATCGATTCAGTACCGGGGTAAGTCAACTAAGGGGACAGCCAGAAATAATTATTTGACAAAAGAGATTCATACTGTCACAACAAATAACGCAAAAGGAGGGCTATTGGAATCGAGGAAACTACCAGTTTAAACTACATATTCCGACGTGAGCCACATTTTTGCATCACATTCAATTTTTGTTCTACCTGGTTTATGTTCATTATTATGTTTACAATCAACACAGGAACAGTAAAAATGGTGTGGATTGTGGTCGAAATCGTTTCTCGTAATGCGGGAGTTTTCCCTCTTGTAGCAAAATTATTTATACACATTACTCATACACATGAGAGTACGGAAACGTAAGCATCAACAAAATCCTTGCGCTAATGGCAATTACTTCCTAACCCACTGGTCTTAGATGCAACACGCACGTAGGTATTGGGATGATCTAAGTTGCTATACTGTGAGACAAATTTATCAAAAATGGATTACTATCTGCAATTTAACTACGAATATCTAATGCTCCTTAACCCACGAGAATGGCGGTGTCACGCTGTTGAGAATGAAATTTATTGTGGAAGAGAATCAAAACTCCGTTCGCGTAAACACAAAGTAATTTCAATGGGAAAAGGTAGAAAACAGACACGAACGTTAACAGTATCACAGACAGATTACACAGTGATACATCCTATTGATTGCTCCCCATAATCACATGTTAGTTCCTAATGAGTTTCAACAAGAGCGTGTGACATCTTGCAGGTTTAGCGCCCATCGCGAGTTCGGTAGATAATAGTCACATCAACATCACTCACCGTTTAAACCACACGCTCTTAGGCTATTGCGAATCGCCACTCGCATGTGAGTCAGCTGAAATTTCTCAAGAACGATCCACAGGTTCCGTGCTCCACTCATCTTCAGTTAACGTTCTAGGGATTAATTAAATGCAAAATTTCACAACATTTACCAATGCTTATTAAAATTATGATGCTGGTGGTCAGTTCTCCCACTGAGGGCTGCCCGTGTGTACAGTTTCTTCCACCTACGCTCAATGGAGCACGTTATCATAATTTCATACGGGATACTCCACCTGTGCTGCTAGAACATGTGGCTTTACAAGTACGACAAAACATGTGGTTCATGCACGATGGAGCTCCTGCACATTTCAGTCTAAGTGTTCGTACGCTTCTCAACAACAGATTTGGTGACCGATGGATTGGTAGAGGCGGACCAATTCCATGGCCTCTACGGTCTCTTGACTTTCATTGATGGAGCATTTGAAAGCTCTTGTCTACGCAACCCCGGTACCAAATGTAGAGACTCTTCGTGCTCAAACTGCGGTCGGCTGTGAATACGCCATTCTCCAGGGCTGCATCAGCGCATCAGGGATTCCGTGCGACGGAGGGTGGATGCATGTGTCTTCGCTAACGGAGGACATTTTGAACATTTTCTGTAACAAAAAGTCTGAAGTCACGCTGATACGTTCAGTTGTTGTGTGTTTCCATTCCATGATTAATGTGATTTGAAGAGAAGTAATAAAATGAGCTCTAACACGGAAAGTAAGCGTTTCCGGACACATGTCCACATAACATATTTTCTTTCTTTGTGTGTGAGAAATGTTTCCTGAAAGTTTGGCCGTACCTTTTTGTAACAGCCTGTATAATGTCTCATCCATAATGTCTGCGAGGACCATAACTGATTCCTGGTCACCCTCTGCCGTACCGGAAGCGAGTATCGAAAAGATGGCGACCACCCTCAACGGCCACTCTGCTTTCGCTGAAGGGGAGGGGAAGCAGCTATGAAGCCCTGAAGCACATCTTTGAAGTTTAGTTTGGCACCGGAAACTCAACAGCTAACCTATCATTGCTACTCTATCACCCAACAGACGATACTTCCCACCTCAAAACTCAACATCTGGTACTATATAGCAACAGAGGGAGAAGGACAGGATATGCATAAATTCATTTATAATAAAATACACAGTTATGACCCTTCCTTCACCAGACGTTCACAGAATAATAATACGTCGCTGTGACCACAAAACTATTATGTCCACGTGATATTGTAATGAGGCAGACTAACTGGTTCTGTCTCACTACGCTAACATAAATCGTTGATATTTCGCCAGACCCGCACCGAAATTTCTTTTTCCTAGACGCTTGTCCAATTGGAGCTCTAACGTCTATCGCTTTCATTATTGGCCAAACTCTGTGCACACCATCAACTTGGTATCGGTGAAGAAGTGTAGGCATGGTCTCCTTGCCAATGCTGCATTTCCTTGCTTTTGCTTCAGTGTGTGAACCATCAATACTGCTGCCAGGGCAGCTCTGGACACAACACGGTATTGGGAGGAACGAAGATCGACGGGGAGTCTCTAGGGACAAGGAAGTGATGCTGGCAGTCCTAACGGCAGTTAGAAACAGACGAAGCTGTTGCTGCTGAGGTGCGGCATCGGCATGTTTGTTTAGTTTTCTTGAGAGTTGTGCGGGAAATTCCCAATTTTGTATCCATCTGTCTTATAACTTATGATGACTTTGTAACAAAAGTAATGTGTACGTACTTGTTTTAATTACAGCAATGGTAAGTACGAGGGCTGTTCAAACCCGTAAAGATCGACCGTAATTTCTTTAAGTCACAGTTTTATGCGTTAAGATTTAATTTTGTGATATTCTGTTAGCTTAATGTACTACAAATACGCCGTAATACGAGGGTTGTCTAGAAAGTAAGCTCCGATCGGTTGGGAAGTGGAAACCACAGTGAAAACCAGAACGTTTTATTTGCAGCAGTTACGTACATCTTCCACTTACTTCTCTACACAGTCGCCGCTCCAACTTCGAGTTTTGTCGTAGAATTGTATTAACTTTCCAAAATCCTCGTCATAGAAAGCACCCGCCGGTGCCTTCGGCCAGTTATCTGCACTGGTCTGCAGCTCGTTGTCTGTGGAAAAACTTTGTCTTCGTAGCCAGCGGTTCTTGTGAGCAGAGATGAGACTCAGAGGGAGCCAATTACTGACTGTATTGTGGGTGAGCAAACATTTCTCATCGGAAACGCTGCAGGAGCGTCTTCATTGCCCTTTGCAGTGCGCGGCTGAGAATTGGCTTGAAGCCGGCTTGTATGGCCGAGCGGTTCTAGCCGCTTCAGTCTGCAACAGCGTGACCGCTACGGTGGCAGGTTCGAATCCTGCATCGGGCATGGATGCGTGTGATGTCCTTATGTCAGTTAGGTTTAAGTAGTTCTAAGTTCTAGGGGACTGTTGACCTCAGATATTAAGCCCCATAGTGCTCAGTGCCATTTGATTTTGAATTGGCTTGATAAAGGAGCTGCTCGACAGTCGTGTTATGTGGGCTGTATGACACAGACGAAATCTCTAATCAGACCCTCTTACTTGTTGGGAGGCGATATTCCCTACGCATTTTTTAATTGCTGACTGATCACTCAGAACTGAGAAGAGCGACGCGACACGATCGACGGGCACACTGGACACACTGCCCAACACATCCGTGTAAAGCTTTACCCGATTTTTCCAGTGGTTTCCATTTCGCAACAGATCGGAACTTAATTTCTGGACAACCCTCGTAGTTTCATAGTTGGCAAGCCTTGTTCTCGCCTTTGAGAGACGGTCGAGCTGAGACAGATTCAGCGTTGCCAGCTGTAAAAATGAAGGTGTAGCACAATGAACATTATGCAGCTTTGAAATTCTGCTTTCGTCTTAACAAATCTTCAGGTGAAGCCTACGCAATGTTACAGAATGTCTATGGAGAGTCTGTTCTTCCGTACAGCATATATGGTATAATTGTTATAAATAGAGCAACCAATTTCAAAGGAAGGTAAACCAGTAACTGCACTTAAGAAAGAAAACATCAACACTTGTGCTGTCATTGTGGGAGGGGACCGAAGAATAACCTTACGGACACTTTCCGAAACACATGAAATTTCATTGGATGTCACCCAAAAGTTGCTGACAGAAGATTAACACATCAGACCAGTTTCCTAATAGTGGTTTCCAAGAGCACCGATTCCGAAACATTCGCGTGCAAGTCCGCATGCAGTTCAAGTTGCTGGTGGAGAAAAATTCGGAGTGCCTTTCGAAGGTAATCTCTCCTGATCAAACTTGGCAACATCACTTTGATCCAGGGAGCAAAGAGCAAGCATCATCGTGAGTATCTCCATCACCAATCAATTAAAGAAAAGAAAACGAAAGTCTATACTACTGCTGAAATTGTTATGGTCATTTAATTGTTTCTTAAATTCATGGAATGGTTAATCAGCGTGTTGCACCTGCACACACTGAATAATACTACAGGGATATACCGAAAACTCTGGAAGACTGCATCAGTCGCCTGAGGACACATTCTTGAAACAATCTGTGTGCTGCAGGGCCGCAGTTTGCACATTTATCTGAATATCTCCTAAAAATCATTGTGAAGGTGGTCCCTCAGTCTTCCTACTTCTTGTATTTTGGGTTTACACGTACAGGTATGTGACTCTTTTCAGTTCTCTAACCTGAAGAAACATCATCCTGAAAGATCTCCCTGAGTGTTAAGGATTTCGCGGCCCTTCTTGACGACTTGTCTGTTGACTTCTCTCAAGGGTTCTTCGGCCGACATTTGTTCGGTAATTTTTACTACGTTTCACGAGCACGAGTGGCTGGCATTGCAAAGCTTCTCACTCTGGGAGAGTGAAATTTTGACAATGCAGCCACTCGTGCTGGTGAAACGTCATAAGGATTATCAAACAAAGGTCGGCTAAAGAACCAGAGAAAGAAGCCAAAAAGCAAACTGTCGACCTTTAAAAAAATAGTTTCCATGATGTATTTGCAGAGTGGTAGAAACGCTGGGACAGATGATGGCATCCAAAGGAGACTACTTTCAGAAGGGCGTGTAAAGGTATGTGGACGAAAATGTATGAACATTCTTTACTTAGCAGCCCTAGTACATGCTTAAAGCGCATGGACTGGTTTAGTTACGAGTAGTTAAAAGTTAGTTTACGTAACTGCTTGAAGTGTCCTCCATAACTTAAATAATTTAAATCGTTTCTCTGGAGCGGAAAGGGAGGTGTGGAATGTAGCAGTATCCCACTCTGCCTTGCACTGTCTTTAAATTAGTGTTCTTTCTCGCAGTCTCCTAATTCATTTAGCTTTCTATATCAGAAAGTTCGAGTTTAAGAAAAAAATAAAACAATTATGCAGTCATGATCTACTGAGGGAATGAAAAAAGCTATCTGACTTGTTTCTAGAATGAAATCTTCACTCTACAGCGGAGTGTGCGCTGATATGAAACTTCCTGGAAGATTAAAACTGTGTGCCTGACAGAGCCTCGATGTCGGAACCTTTATCTTTCGCGGGCAAGTATTTTACCAACTGAGCCACCCAAGCACGGCTCACGCCCCGTCCTCACAGTTTTAATTCCGCCAATACCTCATCTCCTACCTTCCAAACTTCACAGAAGCTCTCCTGCGAACCTTGCAGAACTAGCACTCCTGGAAGAAAGGATATTGCGGAGAGGAGAGCTTCTGTGAAGTTTGGAAGGTAGGAGACGATGTACTGGTGGAATTAAAGCTGCAAGGACGGGCCGTGAGTCGTGCTTGGATAGCTCAGTTGGTAGAGTACTTGCCCGAGAAAGGCAAAGTTTCCGAGTTCGAGTCTCGGTCCGGCACACAGTTTTAATCTACCAGCTTCATATCTGACCTGATATTTATAACTAATTCCGGCATAAGGCTTCAAACCAATCTCATGTTCCCCAGAATATTCTCTCAAGATACATTAAAAGGAAGAAGGGAACAACCTGAGTACGCCGTTGATAAGGTAAGTGGAACGGTTGAAAACGTATTTCCAGAACCATAAACCTGAGCTCGTAAACTACTTAAAAACTTTGGAGGCTAGCTTATTCGGTCTGCCAACAAAAGACCTGTACAGTGTAGCTTATCAGTTGGTTTTGCGAAATTGCATTGGTCGTAGATTTAAAATGAAATACCAAGCGAAGATTAGCTGAGCGGATTCCTTGAGTGAGATCCTGTTTTATCTGTTTGCAAACCCAAAGTAACATCTAGTACATTATCCACGGGCGTCAATTAAGTAGATGTAGATAGTTAGTTTTAGTTGCTAACGGCTTCCGTTGACAGGTACAAATTAATAGATTCTCTGATACGTAATTCCGATGGATCAGACATTTCAGTGAACCCTTAATACCAATTAAAAGTATCATAACGTCCGAGAGGAAATGTAAAGTCGTATCGTTAAAATCCACATAAAGGGGCGAAACTGTAACCTGCCTTATTTGTGCGTCGTCAAGCGGAGACTACACACCTTCAACGCTCATTTTTCATCGAAAGAAGCAGCACAAAGTGTTTCGGTTAGGAGTGCTACAGAGAGGTTGTCCTGAGGCCCACAGCACTATATGGATGACTGCATACTCACTTTTCTTATCATGTTAAAAATTTTCAAAATTTTCTGACAAGGGGACAGTACTACATTCAGACATACACTCCTGGAAATGGAATAAAGAACACATTGACACCGGTGTGTCAGACACACCATACTTGCTCCGGACACTGCGAGAGGGCTGTACAAGCAATGATCACACGCACGGCACAGCGGACACACCAAAATCGCGGTGTTGGCCGTCGAATGGCGCTAGCTGCGCAGCATTTGTGCACCGCCGCCGTCAGTGTCAGCCAGTATGCCGTGGCATACGGAGCTCCATCGCAGTCTTCAACACTGGTAGCATGCCGCGACAGCGTGGACGTGAACCGTATGTGCAGTTGAACCGTATGTGCAGTTGACGGACTTTGAGCGAGGGCGTATAGTGGGCATGCGGGAGGCCGGGTGGACGTACCGCCGAATTGCTCAACACGTGGGGCGTGAGGTCTCTACAGTACATCGATGTTGTCGCCCGTGGTCGGCGGAAGGTGCACGTGCCCGTCGACCTGGGACCGGACCGCAGCGACGGACGGATGCACGCCAAGACCGTAGGATCCTACGCAGTGCCGTAGGGGACCGCACCGCCACTTCCCAGCAAATTAGGGACACTGTTGCTCCTGGGGTATCGGCGAGGACCATTCGCAACCGTCTCCATGAAGCTGGGCTACGGTCCCGCACACCGTTAGGCCGTCATCCGCTCACGCCCCAACATCGTGCTGCCCGCCTCCAGTGCTGTCGCGACAAGCTTGAATGGAGGGATGAATGGAGACGTGTCGTCTTAAGCGATGAGAGTCGCTTCTGCCTTGGTGCCAATGTTGGTCGTATGCGTGTTTGGCGCCGTGCAGGTGAGCGCCACAATCAGGACTGCATACGACCGAGGCACACAGGGCCAACGCCCGGCATCATGGTGTGGGGAGCGATCTCATACACTGGCCGTACACCTCTGGTGATCGTCGAGGGGACACTGAATAGTGCACGGTACATCCAAACCGTCATCGAACCCAACGTTCTACCATTCCTAGACCGGCAAGGGAACTTGCTGTTCCAACAGGACAGTCCACGTCCGCATGTATCCCGTGCCACCCAACGTGCTCTAGAAGGTGTAAGTCAACTACTCTGGCCAGCAAGATCTCCGGATCTGTCCCCCATTAAGCATGTTTGGGACTGGATGAAGCGTCGTCTCACGCGGTCTGCACGTCCAGCACGAACGCTGGTCCAACTGAGGCGCCAGGTGGAAATGACATGGCAAGCCGTTCCACAGGACTACATCCAGCATCTCTACGATCGTCTCCATGGGAGAATAGCAGCCTACATTGCTGCGAAAGGTGGATATTCACTGTACTAGTGCCGACATTGTGCATGCTTTGTTGCCTGTGTCTATGTGCCTGTGGTTCTGTCAGTGTGATCACGTGATGTATCTGACCCCAGGAATGTGTCAATAAAGTTTCCCCTTCCTGGGACAATGAATTCACCGTGTTCTTATTTCAATTTCCAGGAGTGTATGTATTGTATTTGTGTTTATGGTACGTGACTCTCAGAACTGAAATGGCAATATGCAAAATAACGTAGCTGCAACTCTAAAAATATGCAAAATCTAGTCGAAGCAACCCAAAAAAATTTTGTTGGAATTGATTTTGAAGTTTTAAGACAGTCTTTAATACGCATGCTTAGTTTATTTTGTCAGATCGTGTGGTTGTGTGGTAGAATACTCGACAAAAACTTGCACTGTGTGAGTTCCCAGCCTTGCTTACGTTTTAAATAAAGGTGCATGTTCCCTTCCCATGACGTGTAAAACACGTAACGATGAAAAATAACTTAGTCGATAAAATTTTTATCTTTATTTAAATAATCGTTCAAGATCAGTAACACAGAATTTATATTTGTAATGAAAACTGGATTTGGAAGTGCTGTATGTAATCAGAAATAAGAAGAGAGGTTTTTAATGAACACAGGAATTAGATATGGGTTAATTAGTGTATATTTGATGAATTTTATGTTTAAATGACGTAGTTATTCGAAATGAAGGAGAAAGGAGACGGGAACTAGCGATTACCAGTCTTGGGCGCTACGAACTGTTCCATTTTCATGCATTTTAAACGGAATTGCTAATAGAACATAAACCTTCGTTTAAAACGTTGCATCATCAAGGGATCGAATCTAAAGCTCCTGAGTGACAGGCAAGCTTTCTATCACGCAGCGACACGGTCTGTCGAGAAAAATCGACCTTGTTCTCGCACAGTGTTTTGCAGCCTTTTTGAATACGCAACCCCTTTCCAAGTAAAAATATTCTGGCGACCCCCAGCACCAGAATAAAAGTATACCAGCGATTTAAAAGCCAACGTATTTAATTTTCTTTGTATTAATACTGTACTGATCGAGAAATAAAGTGCAATGTGAAAAGTGGTCGCATGGCTCAGCGGGCAGAGATATAATTATATCCCTTGCCGCGGTAGAGGCGTGGGGGCGAGAAGGTGTCGGCGGGGGCATAGTCGCCCTTTTCGTTCACTCCAATCAGTTGTGCGAGTACGCCAGCAAGGACGGACGTGATTATTCTCTTCGAGCTTCACTGTGAGCGAGCATAAAATGGACAAGTTTCCTAAAAGATCTGTGCAGCCCTCCACGTTGGTACGGCTGGCAGTGACGAAAACACATCAAAATGGAAAGAAATAGAATTTATGACTACAGTTATCTGAAGTATGGGTTTTACTGTCATGAACAATAGACCTTAATGTGCAATTTGAGGCCAAGTATTGTCACGTGAGATATTGAATCCAACGAAGCTTCTGCTTCACCTCTCATCTAAACATTCCCAGGAAACTGATAAACAGATGCATTTCTTCGAAAGAAAACTGAAAACACTTAATCAGCAGAAAACTACTGTGATTCATATAATGAAATTGTAAAGTTATTTGTTGATTTAAAATAGTATTAATATTTCTGATTTTTTATTTGCTTTTTATCTCATTTTAGGTATTCAGTGTCAACGAGAAAACGTTACTAGCTAGCTACCGAGACTCATTCCGAGCCGCTAAAGCAGGGAAGACGCATACAGATGCAAGAATCTTATTTTGCTAGGAGTCCTGAATATGGTTCAAATTATATTAGTCTAGCAAGAGGCAAACAAGCTACGAGCGTGAGTCAAATGAAAACCATAAATATTTTTAAATATTATTTACTGTGCAGAAGTGGTACAAAGCTGTATCAGTTTTCAACATAATCTCCCCCACAGTCAATGCAAGTCCTCCGGTGCTTTCAAAGTGCATAAATGCCTTTAGAAAAAAATTCTTTTAGTAGTCCGTGCAACCACTCATGCACCGCGTGGCGTACCTCTTCATGAGGACGGAACTTCTTGCCTCTCATTGCGTCTTTGAGTGGCCCAAACATATGGAAATCACTTGGGAAAAGGTCTGGTGAGTATAGTGGATGAGGAAGACAGTCAAAACGCAAGTCTGTGATTGTTGGAACTATTGTACGCGCAGTGTGGGGCCTTGCACTGTCATATTGCATAAGAACTCCTGCTGACACAAATCCACGTCGCTTTGATTTCATTGAAGGACGCAGATGATTTTTTAGCAGACCTGTGTGTGATGCACTGGCGACAGTGGTCTCTCTAGGCATGTAAATTAAGCCTTTTTAGTCCCAAAAGAGAGTCAGCATAACCTTCCCTGCTGATGGGTCTTTTCAAAACTTTGGTTTTGGTGATGAGGAATGGCGCCAGTCCTTGCTCGTTCTCTTCGTTTCCGGTTTGTGGAAGTGAACCCAGGTTTCGTCCAGAGTAACGACTCTTGCAAGGAAGCCATCACCTTCACGTTCAAAGCGCCGAAGAAGTTCTTCGCAAGCATCAACACGTCGTTCTCTCATTTCAGGAGTCAGCTACCTTGGCACCCATCTTGCTGACACTTTGTGAGACTGGAGCACATCATGCACAATGTGGTGTGCTGACCCATGGCTAATCTGTAAACATGCTGCAATGTCAGTCAATGTCACTCGGCGGTTTTACTTCACTACGGCTTCAACTGCTGCAATGTTCTGTAGAGTCACAACTTGCTTTGCCTGACCTGGACGAGGAGCCTCTTCTACTGAATTCACAGCATTAGCGAACCTCCTACTCCATTCGTAGACTTGCTGCTGTGACAAACATGCATCACCGTAATGAACCTTCATTGTTAGATGAATTTCAATAGGTTTCACACCGTCACTACATAAAAGCCGAATAACAGAACGCTGTTCTTCCCTGGTGCAAGTCGCAAGTGGGGCGGTCATTTTTATACTGATACTGCGACGGTATGTGTGCATCTGCACTATTCTGCCACCTGCAAGCCCTTCTGCACGCTGTTTGTAGCACACTTACCAACTTACAGGATTACGGCGCGAAATTTCGATATGTTACTACAGATGTAAGGTTTTCGTTTAACTCACCCTCGTAATATGTGCCTCTTTCTGATAATACCATTGAACGCAGAATAAGCTATATAGCCCATTACATTGGAGAACACTTGGTCGAAAAATTAAAGAAGAACCCACATTTTGCTTTGCAGTTTGATGAAAGTATCATGGAAGACATTTTATTTTGCAAAGCACACTGCGAACATTACTGGCCGGTGTTTGTATGACGTGTTTTTAGAAAGCACTCGCAACTACGAGATTGATAGGACAAAGTGTATCGCCATTTGTAGTGATGGTGCTAAAGCCATGACTGGCAGTACAAGTGGGCTCGTTGCGAAATTAAAATCAATAACAATTTTTTTTTAATGCGCTGCTTTCTACACCGTCAAGCTCTGGCAGCCACGATTTCAGCTACTGATTTAAATGATGTGCTCAAAGATGTGATCAAAGCTGTAAGCTGTATTAGAGGTAAAGCATTGGAAATTCGACTGTTAAGGTGCATTTGTGAAGACGTGGGATCACTCCATCAAAATCTCCTTTGTCACGCTGAGGTCAGGTGGCTTTCCAAAGGAAATGTATTGACACGAGCACGTGCTCTGGAACTAAAACGTAAATTGGTTACGTTTTCACAAGATTCTAAATCTGGGTGTGGGAATTACTTTTGTGACGCTGTCTGGCTATTAAAATTAGCATTCCTCTCGGATTTCTTTAACCACCTAAATATTTTAAATAACAGACTCCATGGGAAACATATAACTGCTAAGGATAAAGTGAAAGGATTTCTTGCAACTTTTTTTTATAAAAGACGATGTTTAAGTCTTTCCATTGTACTCAGACGATTATCGAAAAAATTGCAATGGACCATTCGGTGGTACTAAGTTCTCACATTCCTTCCATGGGTGTATAATTTGGGAGAGAAATTGTTAAGTTACTTTCCAGAGCTGAAATCTGAGGCAGACAAGTCATAGATGGATACCAAATCTTTTTTTTTTTTATGTGTGTCAGTAGAACTGGCTGATCCGAGCACGACAACTAAAGTACCGCTTTTAGTTTTAGCAGCTGACGGGATGCTTAAAATGGAATTTAATTCACAAAAGACTGACGTATTCTGGATGAAAAGAAGACTATCCATAGCTGTCCAAGGAAGCTTTGAAATTATTAGTGCAATTCGCCACTTCCTACCTTATTGAATTAGCGGTGTCTTCAGTGGTGAACATAAAAACTAAGAAGAGAAACAGACTTCAACTACAAAATGATTTGTTAATTTGTGCCTCAAAAACAGAACCACGATTTGACAGCCTTCTCATTGAAACTGTTGTATTTTTATTGTAGTCTAGGACCTATAACCCTTGCTTACTTTCATCTGGCTATGTGGCGCTCGTGGCAGATATCACTGGCGTCACCCTATGAATAAAAACTGTTCAAGACAATAAAATCTTAATAAGTGTCAAATACGCTTTTTAATAATACAAATGAGAGACTGAAACCTCCCAGTAGAAAATTTTTATGGATTACTGTGCTAGTAAACCCCTGACGTTATTTGATTTTCAAACAGCTGAGCAGAACTGAACGTACTCAGACATTTCTCTGTTTACTTATTTTGATCATCACTAAAATGGCACACAATATTTTTAGCGCAACGCAATCTGACTTTCAATAATCCCTACAGAAGAATGGCCCTGACCAACAAAAACCTATACCTTTCATGAATCACTTTATTCTTGACGGTATGACACGGGAAAGAAGTGACAGTGAAGTAATAGAAAACACGGAGGAAAGAAGAGCGTAATGTTTTACATCAGTGTTATTATTATTATTATTATTATTATTATTAAGACGACGAACAAACTACATTAGACACTCCGACAAAAACAACACCGCCGACAATGCAGTATTCAGCAGTAACGTTAGCCACACTCATCGAGTTGCAGTTATTGTAACCAATACCTCCACTTGAGTCTCCTCGATGATGTTGCCAAATTCTCTGTGACGCTGTTGCAAGCAAGACTCATGTTACTTCATGGCCTTGAAATACCTCTATATGGATTCCGTTTTAGATATGTCGCAGTTAACTAACACAAACTCAACAAATACGTAGACACATGTTTCATTTAGCTAGCCGTCCTCTGTGTTTATGACTCATTTTGTAGAGAAGGTAAGATAATGTATTTAGACGACTTCTTGTAAAAAAGGCTGTACATTTTATAACCTGTTTTACAATTTTTTGAATGGATTACATTTTCCTTTTTTGTGTGAACTCCAACAGAAAAATGTTTCGCACAAAGAGTATTTCGAGATGCAGGTAAGACTCAGAAGTGAATTATCCTAATTAAACAAGGTCCCATGTATAGTCAGTTTGTAGACAAGGAAATTTTTTTCGAATTTCTCACAGTTACTTATTTGATCTTCTGCATTTAGTTATCGATTGGTTCCTGAAAACAGTTTAACAGTTTTGCGGTTATTCATCGTTAACGCGGGGTATTTATTATAAGACAATCTACATTATGCTCTATTCAGAATAAACGTTAAACAAGGAATTATATAACAGTCATAAAAAATAAATAGCATTTTCCATGGGCCTATGATTTTGTATTACAGAATCCCTGGTTTTGAGACATATAGCAGGATGGTTATTTAATTTACTTTCATTCAGTTTCAAAAGAAGACAATATTTCTTTTTAATTAATCACCAGAATACGTAGTACGTATTTTTAGAAATGATGGTACTAGTTTTTTGCAAGATATTTTTCAACTCTTTTAGAAAGCCTTATCAAAAAACAATGATTCACTTACCACCAATCACCACACTTAACTACAGGAAAGAAACGAGAAATTAACCAGGTGACCAGCAACGACGATTTTGTGGAAATCCCGATGAAGCCACAGGACTAGGAAAATAGAAACAACGTCAGCATGCAGTGTGCTAATTATTTTCTGTGTTGAGCTCAGGCATCCTAGACCCGCTCGGCAGAAATTGCTGTACTTTGTGCCTTGTCTCACTGCTGCCAATCCTAGCGATCTGTTGTTTGGCTCGAAGCTTGTTACCTTTTTGTTTACTATGGGACATAACCTGCTGTAGTCGTCAGTCCCCTAGAACTTAGAACTACTTAAACCTATTTAACCTAAGGACACCACACACATCCCTGCCAAAGGCAGGATTCGAACCTGCGACCGTAGCGGTCGCGCGGCTCCAGACTGTAGCGCCTAGAACCGATCGGTCACTCCGGCCGGCGAAACTTGTTACTGGAATGCATTCTAGTAACTGTGCTGCCAAATCTTGCACGTGAGCTGTGTGTGTGTTGTTGGAGGCATTTTGTACCACATTTGAATGTGAGCATCTTTTAAATGAGGTTTCATAAATTGTTATCGTGGGAAGATATCGGTAGAGATCGTGTTACTTCTCACTGCTGCAAGTGTTTGCGTATTTGAACACTTCAACAGGTTCAAGTTAAATTTGTATTTATTATTATTAAGAAGTACCGCCTCTGAACGTGGGCGAATTTGCAATGTGGTTTTACAAAGCTTTGTTACTTCCGTGTGACATTTATACCATAGCAGATGGCCTGTTCGGGAGGAGTTTCGACATGATTGTCATGAAACATATGTTACCAGCCATGCTGCAACTGCCTTCTTCTGCGACCGCGATCCACTGAGCAAGACTTTGCCATGCCCCCCACCCTTGGGGGTAGCGACCCACAGGTTGAAAAACACTGCTCTAGCATATTAAAGACCGTCGGAAACATTCAACGTTGGCTTTCTAGAGAACTTTGTACAGTTTAACTACTTTCTGGGATTAATATTTGAGTTCCGAGCTTCATGTACCATGTATATGACAAATGTAAAAGAATTGCCGCGTGGTTCTCCCAGTTCTTGTACTACATGACCACTCAGCCCTTATCGAGAACATTGATGTCACAGGCCACGCAAGAGAAAGTGACGTTTCGCTGCCATATATACCCCACATTGCTCTAACTGACTTCAGCCGCTTGATATTTCCTTAATATGGCTACGAAGGAACACAGAGAAAGTTGTAACACTTTTTTAAGTTCCAACGCTTATTTGGATTAACTTTTTAGTAAGTGCTAGAACTGCTAGTAAGAGTTTCATAGGTTGTGGGATATGACTTACTGACGAATCCATATTTATTGACGCCGACTTTCTTCCGACACCCAACCGACATCGAGCTTGGTACTATATCTCGAGTGGAGTAATTGTAATTTCCTTCTCCTAGCATACCAGTTAAATAGCACGTGCTTTTCAGCTTGAATGCTAAGGCTGAATGGTTGCAGTCCAGTGTAATGATGACACGCCGGCAAAGAACATCTGATTTAACAAGGCTAATTATTCCAGTCATGGGTGTTCTTGGACAACAACTGACAGTAGTGGTCCTTAAGTTCGTGTTGCACCTGAAATTATAATGCATTTGCAAAACATTAATGCAAGCAAGAAGAGGGCGAATTTGCTGCCTCAACTGATTCGCCATGTAAGAAGACTTAAGAAGCCCTATAACGAGGAAGATGAAGAGAAATTATTCCAAGAGAGAGAGCGAGATTTAAAAAATTAAGGAAAGTGCCTGAAGATAAATAGAAGATGAAGTGAGAACACAAAACTAGCAAGGGTAATTCTGAGGATTGTTTCTGAGTGAGAATGTTTGTATTGCGATGAATTTTACCCAGATTCAGTTGAAGGTTGAGACTCTTGTTCTATGTTCATAAATGTGGCACAATTTGAGATATCAATGATGATAATGATGATGCTGTCATCGTGTGTGAATTTCATGAATATGCTGAAAAAGGAAAATCAATGCCAACTATCGGTAAACTTTTATAGCCAGTTAAAATTAAATAAAGAAAGAGAAAGTTTCTTCAGCAGATTAATATGTGTAATATATCTTTATAATTACTTATCCTTACCGTCCCATTCGGAAGCTTTCCTGGGGCAGAGCCGGGAAAATGACGCATTTTTCCTTGTTAAAACACAAATCGTTCTTTTGTTTCCTTTTATTGTATATTTGGGGCTATTAGGTTTCTGTACAGATGGTGCAGTATCTGCAGACGACGGTACGACTTATCGCCAGTTGATTTTAGGGAACTGCTTTGTCAGGGTTAAAGTGGCATGCGTCAGTCAACGTCGTCCACACGTTGTCCTGCTGACGAGTCAACGCTGACTACACGTTGTGGCACTGATGAAGTTACAGATGTCCGAGCCTCGAAAGGAACCTCACGTGACCTGGCATCAGCCTGAACTTCCTAGTCAGGAATATGATAAACAACAACTTCCCGGATTAAAGAGCTGACGTGAAACGTGTAACAGAGTTAGCACGTAAGATTACACTGTCCACTAATACCCCGTAGATGGTCGAGAAACTGGTTCCCTTTCTTTTGACACCGTTAAAAGTTTAGGCTGGCAGCCGCAGCGTGCATTTGTGTCTTGAAATGAGTGGATAAAAAGCTACGAATACATAAAGCGGCACGTGTATTGTAGAAATATGAAATGACTCATCTGATCACTGGCAGGTAGCTTTGGTATCGTTGAAATATTTCTGACTAAAGTCGGTCATTACTCAAATAGCGTTGTCTACCTACACAATGAAAAAAGTATCATAAAAATCTAACGCCAAGCTATTAGGATCTAAAAGTGGTTGTGGTCTGTAAACTTACTTCTAGATGTGAGGTACATTACGTTGGTACGCAAGTTCGTAGCGTCTTTGTTTTGCATGTTCGGTATACCAGTTACTATTGGTTTATTTATCGATTGTCACTTTTAATTTATAATTCACTTATTTGAGTTCACATATATTCGTTTTCTCATTAAGAGGTAGTGAATGGATCTGTCGACGCTAGACAATGGAAGGCCTAGTGGAGAAATCGGAACATTTGCGACGTATTCCTCTGTTTTAGTTCATTCGGTGGCTGACAGCAGTGGAGGCAGCCACAAACAGTGCCACTGCAGAGAGCACGGGAAGAAAATGGGTTTCTCGTTCTAAGGAGGACCGTTTTGACATTGGTGTGACTCTTCACGTCCAGGAACACCTTCGGGGCTTGATGGAGATACTTTGGATCCACAATGAACCACAAATTTAATTAACTATGAGTATTCCCCATAGTGCGACGTTCGCAAGCAACGAAAACGTTCAAAATTCGTGCACATAGAAACCGCACGCTCTAAGCAAAAATCACAAAAATCAGCGGGTGGACATGTGCATGTTTACTTTCTTGTCAGCTGGCTCGTGAGCAACACCGACCGTTTCTATAGTGTATCGTTAGTGGTGACGAGAGATGGTGTCTTTGTGCTATCATAAGGAAAACAAACGAATGACTGAGCCACACAAAGTAGCAACTCCCTGTAGGAAAACGTGCGCGCATCTACAAAAGATTATGTTGTGCATTTGATGAAACAGCGTCGGTGCGGTGTACTACGAATTACTTGCAGTACACGATATAGCTTGTTCGCATTCCGATAGACTGACAAAAAACAGGAGTTGGGTTGGAAAGGCAAATCGCACTCAACTTATTCATCTCATCTTGTGCCCACAGAATATCATTTGTTTCCATTCACTGTCGAATAACCTTCAAGAAATTTCCATCCCGGAAGAAAATGCGCTCTAAACACCGCTCGACTTCTTCACGTCGAAACCTCGCGAATTCTGCAGTCACAGAATCGATAATTCCTCAGCGCTGGCTGTCTGTTCCAAATAGCGAAAGAGAATATATTACTGATGACCAGAGTCTCTGTTGAGTTTATTAAACTTGTCAACAAAAACATTACGAAACCTTGCATCCTATAGAAGGCACTATGGTTCAAATGGCTCTGAGCACAATGGGACTTAACACCTGAGGCTATCAGTCCGCTAGAACATAGAACTACTTAAACCTAACTAACCTAAGGACATCACACACATCCATGCCCGAGGCAGGATTCGAACCTGCGACCGTAGCGGTAATTAGGTTCCAGACTGAAGCGCCTAGAACCGCGAGACCATCGAGGCCGGCAGAGAGAGAGAGAGAGAGAGAGAGAGAGAGAGAGAGTTGCAACGCTAGACACTACAATCTAGTACAGTATGACACTCCCAAATATGGCTCTCCACCGACCACTGTACAAACAAGTAACATGGATTTAGATGCATCCTCAACGTATCAGAAGAGCAACTTGATGATACGTAGCAGAATGGCTTTCTGCTTTCATTCTGTCGTATTCCATTTCTACTGACGACATCACAAAACGTGTCATCACTCACTATGAGAGCGAGCTTCACAAAGTGTTGTGATGACTACAGAACATCTAGAAAATTTGTGAAACTTATTAATGTCTGTTTTCTTCTGTAAAAATTTAAAAACCACAACGTAGCTTCTGCGACATCCTGCTGAAAACGCTTTCTACGTAGAGGACACCTTCATTGTTTCACCATGGGGGTGGAAAATGATGTCTGTCTTCCCTTCCTTGATGTGTTGATCAGGAGGATGGAGGGTGGTACATTGGGACATGCCGTTTGTAAGAAGCCTACTCATACTGCCTTGTATCTACAGGCTGATAGTAGTCGCCATTGGCTGAACGTGAAGGGGTACTTAGTACCTTGGTTCACAGGACCCATGTCATCTGAGAGCCCATTTCGAAGTCCCCTTCGACGGAAATGATGTAGTGAAAGACAGACGTGCGTTGCGCTCTCTACCAACTGTGCACCGGGTGAGTGATGCTAATACCGAGGGGCAAGAAATTCTGCGGCCTTTTCGCATTACGCAGGGAGCAGTCCGAACACAGTTGATTGTATTTTGCTGAAGTACGATGTAAATTGTGTTTTTTGAGTACTCGGTTAGATTAGGGTTTTTGAGGGATGACCTTTGTTTGCGTATTATTACATTCTTTGCAGTTGTGGATGTGATATTGGTCAGACTATCAGGGCTGTGAAAGAATGGTGCACTGAGCATGAGAGGTACACATTTTTACAACAGCAGACAAATCAGGCATTGAAGAACAATGTCTTGGCACTGGTCACCCTGTCGAATGTAACACGGAGATTCTGGCATGCACTTCCAGGTATTGGGATAGGAATGTTAAGGGAGCTGTTGAAATGGGATTAGTAAATAACCTTATAAATAGAGATTGTGGTTTTTGTTTACACTGTGCATAGAATCTTGTTTTCTCCCTTGCCAAAAAACAGAGGACTGAGTTATGGTAACTAACTCATTGATTATTAATTTCACTATCGGTAACTTCTGACGTCGGACATCTTTTATTTGCGATGGCGCTACTGTTTAATATGTCTGTGAGTGAGTTATCTTTCCGGAGTTTCGCTGGAAATATAGCTTTTGGAAATTTTGGAAATTTGTTGCAAGGTACTATGAGACCAAACTGTTGAAGTCATCGGTCCCTAGGCTTACACATTACATAATCTAACTTACGCTAAGAACAATATACACGCCCATACCCGAGGGCGGATACGAACCTCCAACGGGGAGAGCCATGCGAACCGTCCAAGGCGCCCCTAATCGCCCTGCTACCCCGTGCGGCAATATAGCTTTTAACTGTCGTTACACAGCGCTTAATTGATGCAGCTTTGCCTCGAAAATGGCAGGGTGTGTTGTCGAAATACCGGCGGTTGATGACGTCATCCGGCTGCATTCCCGTAAGTTATTTGATCGTCATTGTGGTTATACTTTCCGATAAAGCTGACAAGTGCGGAAGAACCACAGCAGGAAGGGAACGAACAGTCATCTGGTCATCATGGACGTTTTCACTGTGAAGGAAGGTAGGTTCTGGAGGATCAGTTAAACTTACGATAAAATAAATGTAATGCTAACACGATGTAAAGCTTACTCGCCAAAATCCGAGTCTAGCTACTCTCACTAGTAGGGTGACACGGAATCAGTAACCGGTCTGACTGCTGAAGACTCCGAATTTTCTACACTGCAATTTGCCACAGTGACGAAATTAAGCTTCTGGACAGATTACGAGCCAGTGTCCTCGGTTAAATAACCAGGTTGTCGGTGTTGTACGAGGGTTCATTCAATAATTAAAGAGACAAATTAGTCTGGGGAAAAAACTGTTAAAAGGCCGGTTTTGTACTTTTATTGCTGTAAGTTGGCGTAACTGTGATGAGCCCTGATAAGCTTATGCATCAACATTGTTTTGTTTATAAGCTCAAAAATACATTTGAAGATGGTAAGTCAGCTTGAAATGTCGACATCAGTTGAAGAACGTTCTGTTGTTCGTTTTTTACTTGCTGAAGGCGATAAACCAGTGAATGTATACTGTAGAGTGTCTAAACTTTATGGTGAAGGTTGTAAGAATTGTGCAAAGTTTTACAAGTGGGGAGAGCAGTGCAAAAATTTCACGACTCAGAAACTGATGGACACCGTTCTAGCCGACCAGTTGCAGTTTCAACTCCCTCACTTGAAAGTCGAATTAATGGCGTTATCCCTGCCGACCGCAGTGTGTCTGTGGCAATGACAGTTGATAAGCTTCAAGTTCGTTATGGTACAGTTCATAAAATTATCTGTAACAAGTTGAAGTACCACAAAACATGTGCAAGATGGGTCCTAAAGGAGTTGATGCGGTTACACAAGGAAACAAGGTTGAGTTTGTGCATAGAGCTAAAGGTACGTTATGAAAGAGGTGAGCAGTTCCTGAAAAAAATTTTAACTTGTGATGAAACTTGGATTCACTATTATGAACCAGAATCAAAAAGACAAAACATGGAATGGAAGCACACCAACTCACCTGCCAAGAAAAGATTCGAAACCCAAGCATCAGCAGGAAAAGTCATGTTGACTGTGTTTTGGGATGCTGAAGGTCCAGTTTTTTGTGATTATCTTGAAGAGCAGCGTTGAACGGCCAATACCACTCGGATTTGCTTTCAAATAAGGTGAAGCCAGTCGTGAGAGAGACGTCGTGGATCTCAGAGGAGAGGTGTGATTCTCCAGAAAGACTACGCACGTCTTCATATTGCTCAACTAACCCGTGAAACCATCGACAAAATGGACTGGGAAGTACTGTCTCATCCCCCATACAGTCCTCAACTAGCACCTAGTTATTTCCAATTGTTTGGTGCACTGGAGGTGTCATTACGTGAGAATAGGTTCCAGGGCAACGAGGAAGTGAAAAAGTTTGTGGGAAATTGGTTGAAGCAACAAGATAAAGAGTTCTTTGCTGCCGGAATAAAAAAAATTGTAGCCCGTTGGAACAAGTGCATAAATGAAAATTAGAAAAGTATTGTTTTGTAAAAATAAAGGCTTTTTCCTCCAGACCAATTTGTCTCTTTAATTACTGAATGACTCTCGTATGATGGTGTGAGTACATGCATCATGCCCGATAGACTGGCATCAGTCGAATGTCAACATTACGTTCGGCGACCACAGTGGACAATTCATCAGCGTCAGGTTTCACTACATTCTTCATATTATCTGCTACAATTCGAAACACAAAAGTGACATAGCTAATACAAGTTTATTCCTGGATATAGTAGCACATTAGCCTCTTCATTGACAGGCTGTTACGTATTTGCACAGACGGGCAATGTGTTGCTACACAAAAAAATGAACTGTATGTGACTTAGGCTCGATACGGAAAGAAACAAGGGCATCCCTCAGAAGATACATATATTCAGAGAGGCGGAGACAAATGAATAATCACATAACATTTCGGCTTACAAGGATACCTTCAGACATTTAAGGACTATAGTCGCCAAAGAAGTTATAATGTCTGTAGACGACACTGTGAATGAATATAGCTGCGTAGGCTTCCGCGGCCAGAGTCAGTTGACATAAAAGTTTTCTGGGTATCGTGTCACGTCATATTATATAAAACTACTGCTGGAGAAAACCAAAGTTTCAGCCACGCTTGCAGCGGCCTTCTTATAGGTCTACTGGTGATCATTAGACCCAGAAGGAGGCTGCTGCAACCGTGGCCGAAACGTTGGTTTTCTCCAGCAGTAGGTTTATACAGTATGAAGTGGCACCATACCCAGAAAACTTTTATGTCGATTGTGAAAGAAGTTACACATCTAGATTGAAGTACAAATGCACAGTAAATGACATCTTTAACAGTGTGGTGGTAATGTAATGAAAAAAGTAAGAAGCTGAACAAGAAATATATTCAAAGGCAGTGAACATTAACGCAGAACTGAAACAGCGTGCCCACATACACAGTTAATATTAATAAACAAAACCAAGCAAATAAAACAAAATTAGTACTTGACAAGGATACTTCAGGAAATATAAAACATGGAGACTTATATACAAACCAATTAAAAGAAAAAAATTATAAATGTAACTACAGGATATACGAAGAACTTAAGCAATATAAATAAGATAAACAGAAATGAGTAAATGTAAAAAATGGAGGGATCTTACAGTAAATTCCATCTTTGAGAGTCTGGTGGTACTACATTTTAGAATGTAAAAAGCTGGACGGACAATATACAGATATATCTGGAGCAAACAGGAAAAACATTAACACTATAGAAAAAACTCTGCCTCTGTAACGGTTTTCCTTAAATAAATTATCCACTGACCCTGTTGGGTGTGTTTCCTTAATGTTCGGTGGGACAAGAAACCTTTACTTTATCGGCAGTCTTACTTCGTATGTAGGTTACAATGAATCACAAGTCAACAATACTATATTCGTAGCAAAAATCCGAAGTGTCAACTATATCGTTTGTCGACCGGTACCGAACTGTCAAAAACCCAGAAGTGAAAAAGGAGTCAGCCAGGGATATTCCAAATCACCAAAACAGCCACTTTTCCAGCGAAGCCATATAAGTACGCGTCTGACTTATTTATGTGGCAGCTAAAGTTTTCAAGCGTAAAGGAATACGAAGTCTTGATTATCAAAAGGAAATTATTCATCATGACAATGAATGTTTAGAGCCACAAAAAAATGATGTGAACCATAGAGCGCACAGATTACGAACTGTTAGTGTAATGAGATTTCCCTGTAGGAAATCGCCTACGACATGTATACGTTCGTGCTGTTTCTATAACTTTTAACACCCCTGACATTACGTCAGTAGATAAATAATAATCCGTTCATTCAAAGTAAACTTTTAGATGATGATTTCCTGGAAGTCAATCTCTACCGATCGCTGCATGTGCAGTTGTGTCCATCATTAGTCTCGCGAAATGCTGAACATCACATAATACATAACTCTTCTAACGTTAGGGAATACGTGAAATATAGTGAGTTGTGGCACAGTTAAATAGGGCATGGGATCATGTCACAGCGTACTGTATACTGTAATATTACATAAGCAAGTTATCGAGGCGAAAACAAAAGAAAACAGTTGTATAGGTAACAGGTTATATTAGGACATGCGCCCTTTTTATACTGCAAACAAATGCTCGTTGAAGGTCACTGATTACCATAGAAATCGAAAATAGGTACACAATATAGGAAATTTCACGGAATACATAAAACAACGTTGTCAAGTAGTACCGACTGACTAGTTACAGAATGATAGATTGATATACTCTGAAAACAGAATGCACTGATATCCCTGTCCTCGCAAGGATGCATTAAAACACACGCAAGGAACTATGAGCCGTGCTGCGGCTCGCGTTGGTGGCGTGTGTAGGTTTCTGCCAGACCGTATCGGTTAGTTGGAATGGTTGTGTTGTCTGTCTTCTTCTCGTGTTCACTGACGCCACTCTCACGTAAGCGTTGCCTTTCCGCTAGTGGCAGCAGCGGCGCTTATCGATATGTAGTTCTGCTGCCCCGTCTTAGGGGCGACCTCGTGCTTCTTCCGTGAGGTTTGAGTGTGGTATTCCGTTCGGGACGCAGGACCAGCCAGGCCCGCGCAGAGCGACAACACGCCGAGACCGCTGGGGGCGTGTGTGCACTGCCGCATCGGAGGGCTCTGTGGTCACGAGGGTGCACGACCTCGTCGCAACCGGATCCTGCAAGTTTGAGTGCGTATTTAGTTCGCTTAGAGAAACCTTCACCATTCTGAAATCTCGCGATTCTCCTGTAGCTGTAGTTTTACTGTAATGTGATTTCGGGCTTCAGGTTTTACTCAACGTACTCTTTGGGCTAGGTGACAGTTATGTTTGTTGTTTGGCTGGCGTTTCGTTCCTGTTCCGGGCGCTCTATGAACAATAATCTGTGGGCGGACTCCAGATTGCCGGTTCCGGCTTTGGCGTAATTTTGTATCTTTGAATTGGTTTGTTGTACCCTAGGTAGCCTCACCCAGATTATCTTTAGTCGGTCGTTAGACTGCCAGCGAGTTAGCATCTTGTGATCTGTATGCAACTCTTGGCTGCCTTTCTCTTCGCTCGCAAAAGTGTTCTTGGTGTGACCTACTCAGAGGTCGATTCCTGGAGCATCGTCTGTCACTGGTACTTGAGTTTTATTATTGTGCTACCTTTTTATGATTGTATTTTTATGTTACCATCATTTGTCTCACTTGTTTGGTGATCTGCTGTTTGTCTTTTTAAAATTATCTGCCGGCCTGTGTGGCCGAGCAGTTTTAAGCGCTTCAGTCTGGAGCCACGCGACCGCGACGATTGCAGGTTCGACTCCTGCCTCGGGCATGGATGTGTGTAATGGCCTTAGCATTATTAGGTTAAAGTAGTTCTAAGTTCTAGGGGACTGACAACCTCAGTTCTTAAGTCCCATAGTGCTCAGAGACATTTGAACCATCTAAAAATAACTTTTGCTTTGCCATTCTCCTTTGACAGTATATTTGTTAAATTTTTTAATAATTGCCATTTTAGGCGTTAAAGGCCTTCAGGTGTGATTGTGGTTACTTGCCTTAAAATTCTGATTGCGACCACATTGGCTTGTCTTAACAATTATTTGCTGCCTGTATTCTATGTATGTTTGTTTAATTTTTTGGCGTTAAGGTCCTTCAGTCGTGATTATGGTTACTTGCCGCAAAAGTCTGATTGCGACCTCAATGGCTTGTTTTCAAAAATTATTTATTAAAATAAATGAGTGAAATTGCAAAGCAGACCAATAGTAATTGATTTAGTCCCGTCCACAATCGTAACTCAATCCTACCTTCCTTAATTGCCAGGTCTCAAACTAAGTTCCGTTTTCATTCAAAATGGCAAAGAAAAGTGAAAGATTCTCTCTATGTAGCTGCGACATCGAAAAAATAAGTTCGGCGTAAATGAACACTACCAACTGTAATTGTGATGCTTTGATTAAGAGAAATGCAAAATCAGTTTTCAGCAATGCAGAGTGATTACAGCACGGTGACCACTAACGACTTCGCTGACGAAAAGATACACTGCACAAGAGCAGAAGTGTCACGAAACACCGGACCTCAACTACCGTAAGCAGACCTCTCACTACGAAGTGTCAGATTGGCGGCTACAACCAAAGTGAAACCGACGTCCAAGTACGTAGTCAAAGATGCGAAAATCACACGGTGAGAGAACCCAACTAAATCGTCGAAGAGTAGCCTTCCTGTGATAGGCAGTGTGGGGGCGGGTCTTATCGTGCAACAAGATCGTTCAAATGGCTCTGAGCACTACGGGACTTAACTTCTGAGGTCATCGGTCCCCTAGAACTTAGAACTACTTAAACCTAACTAACCTAAGGACATCACACACATCTATGCCTGAGGCAGGATTCGAACCTGGGACCCCAGCGATCGCGTGGTTCCAGACTGAAGCGTCTAGAACCGCTCGGCCACTCCGGCCGGCAACAAGATGATTCCGTCCGACAGCATTCCTGAATGTATTGACTTTATTGCGCGTCTCAGTTGCTGCAAAGTGTCTTTGTAGCGCTGAGCATTGCTTGCGGTTCAACGCACGAGGAACTCTACGAGCAGAGGAAACATTCCGTTGAACGATAACGTCCGCCCCAAAGTTGCAAATTGGACGATCGCTGCTCTTCAGCGATTTGGTTGTGAAACACTGCAACATCATCAGTACAGCACGCATCTTTCACGTGCGGTTTTCACATCCTCGGCGATCTGAAAGGAGGCATGCATGGATATCTGTTTTACTCGGACGAGTAACTACAAGAATCGGTGCAGGTATAGATACGTTAGCAGCCGACCGCGTTTTACGAAACGGGAATTTATCGTCTTGTCTCCCAGTGAGAAATGTATTAAAGCGTGTATCGTCTACTTTTAAATGGAGCTATTCCATGACCCCATTGTGGCAGTTGTACGGCTTTCATCTGACTACCACTTCTACATGTATATATGGACATGCCAATTTCGAAATAATATGGCGGGGTCTTTTTAATGTAACGTGATGGAAAGCTGACCCGTTTCAGTATAATCCAAATGCTTTAAACGTATTTGTTTCTTAAATCTGGGGATAGCTAATGCCGGAATAAACAGTCATAACTTTTGAAATTATTGTCATTGTGGTGAATAGAAAATTATTTTCAAGAAATCATATGGATGCTGCTGGTAATAACTTTTCTCTACCAGAAAGGTGAAATCTGTAAACGTTCACAATGTGGAGAATCTTTTGTAAGATTATCTATAACGTTCATTTGCTATTACAGTGCTGTGCAGTGTAGAATATGAGAAAAAATGTTGAGTGGGAAAATAAGAGGCATACAAGCTAAAAATAGGCTTTAAGTCGCGTCGATGGCTAGTCATTGCAGTGTGAGGGTCAATCTTGAATCCGACTTCAATAAGTAAGACAAGCGATCTTCCTGGAATTGACCTTAAGGCTATATTTTCTTTCAAATGAGGAAAAAAGAGGCAAAGTTTGGACATTTTTTTAGACAATGAAAAGACGTACAAAGTATCTGTTTGAATATTACGACTGATCATACTTTGAACTTTTGTTTGAGATTTTCAATACTAAAAATATAATAGCGCCCGTAATTACGGTTCTATCAGGAGGTGCTAGATTCAAGTATGTAGAATGCGGGACTTGGCCCCTCAGGAGTTAATCTGATATAAAAAATGGATAACATCAGTAGATAACACATTAAATTTTGGGCGCTTACACCAGACCACAACGAAAATACTTTAAATTTAACGATATGCTAATGTTAACTATTTTTTGTAAAGCCATAAACTCGAAGTTCGATTTTGGGAGGTTTGTTTCACTCTTTATGGCTACACAAAAATAGTTAACAATTTTCATATATTACAGGAATAAGTTTCCAAGAAAAGTCTTTACTTTTAGTGGGTCGAAAGAAGAAAGAAGTTAATAGGTGGAAATTTTTAATCGTTTCTCGATCAAAATCTGTTCAAAGTTTATGTACAATTTTTATGTGTATTAAGAGCTCAGTCCGCATAAAAATACATGTTATATATTTTGGATTGTCGTTGAACACAAATCTGGAGTTAGATTTTCAAAATTCAAAATGACGAATCCTGTATGGTAGACCAAAGGTTATGTTTTGACCAGTTTTGATCAAAATTTGACAAAAAAAGAGTTTTCGTTACTTATGTTTAGCCTGCTGTTCCAGGACCGTGTATCAACCACCTGTCTAACAAATTTTTCCTGCAGAGCAAATCTCTCGTCTTTCATGATATGGAAAGCTTATCTGGATGAGCTAAATATACTGTGCTCGGCAGTCTGCATACGTTGTTCGTCAGCTTTTTCGGTGAATATGTTTTCATGCATACCGGAATATAAATCATTTTGTAAACGTGTATCCCGGCACGATAAGTTTTCTACCTGAGCCGGGCGTCTCCAGTTGAGAGCATCCCACGATTGGCGTGATTCTGCTTAGAACATTGCGCTGTAGAAGCTTTTGTAATGCAAGGATCAAAAAACCTCTTCGTCTCAAAATTTTACACACATACCTTTCAAAAATCAAATTTTCGGGCGGTTTGAATGAACCTGGCCTTAGGCTATGTAGGGAAAGCGCAGGAGACTTAAATTAGAGAGACCGAAGAGAGACTTCAATCTTAGTTCTCGAGCATGCGAGTCCAATGCCTTAGTTTTGCCCCCAACTCAGGCTGTCTGCCGATACGCCACAATTTGCATTTCGGTCAGCAGATTCCCACATGAATGAAGAAAAATGGCATTCACGTTATTTTGCTCAATGCAACTGTATTTAACAGATGCAGTTATCCGGCGACATAGGCATAAGGACCGTTACACAGGGTATATGGTACATGTGACTCTTCAAGCAATGGTTCTATGGTACATCTTTAATATTGACAGCAGTTAAGCTGAATGAAAAGAAAAACAGTAATTTCAGTATATCCAGTCTGATACATACTAATTCAAAAATTTGATTTGATCATGTACAAGAGATACATATATGTTTTTTATTATTAGTTGTAAGTTATAAACTGGTAGATGATAGATGTGAAGAGGACCTAACAAGATATGAAACAAGTGGGTCTCAAAGCTGAATACGAGATTTGCTGAAGATTAAATTCTACGTGTCATTTACAAGAGGGTCAAGGTAAACATTTCAATGACCTTGGTGCCATCCTACTTATCTTACGTACTTCATTCTCCTCTGTTTCGCTCTGTTAGTGGCCATTATCATGAAACACACTTAACCAAGAGTATCATCCATCAACAAATCCAAAAACTCGGCAAAATTTATTCAGTTCCATGATAACAGATTGGAATGACAAACAATGGCAGGAAACATCAGTGAACGCCTCCGCAAACCAAATCAAACACTACACTCGCCCATATCTAATATAGTATAGACTCACCAGACATACTACCGGAAGCAGTTCAAACCATGTGCTTTCAAAATGGCTGAAATACAGTACAAAAATTCGTTATGCCAGTATTTAACCATAACCGTGCTCCTAGGTGA
Organism: Schistocerca gregaria; assembly: GCF_023897955.1. Taxonomy (NCBI): domain Eukaryota; kingdom Metazoa; phylum Arthropoda; class Insecta; order Orthoptera; family Acrididae; genus Schistocerca; species Schistocerca gregaria. The sequence continues at coordinate 212,477,127 of NC_064926.1, read as the reverse complement.
GCACGAAACTAGAACTTCACTTCTGCACCCACTGTGTCGACTTATCCTTACAATGCCCGTTCGCTAACAGATGAGAAAGAAGAGCATTAAATGGCATATCAGGAATCACTAAATTCCCAAATAGATTATTTCAAAAAGATTTATCGTTCTTGACAATACTATCTTCCACATTAAATAAGATATAATCTTTGTTTGGCTCAAATTACAAACAGGGCTACAAAGTTCTTTGTCTCAAATGAATTATTGATTTTACCAGGTTACATTTATTTTAGATATGCATGCATAACCCGTGTGCGTTTACAGTGATGTTGGAAACGGCTAATATAATGTAAGCAGGTTATTTACATTTATATTTGAGGAAATTTGTGATTTAATGTTTGGCCTAAGCAGACTAATATAAATGCAAATGTAGTGGTTTGATAGGGAACCATTACGTATCTGCTCTTTATGTACGTGTAAACGCAACGGAATTTCAATATGAGATTTGAATATAAATGTGTAGGATGATGTTTTGTGACCGTTGGCGAATGGTACTACACAAGCTATTATGCTCTATTCAACTACGTGGTGGATATTTTAACAGTGGTGACAGGTGATGAAGAGGAGTCTCACCAAATCATCGTTTAGCAAACATTAGCATAGGAATGCATTGTTCAGATCTGGCAAATTTCATTCTCAGATTACAAATAAATGACCACATGTTTACTACACATTACCTATGGTTCTTGCTGGAACAGAACAGTCAGGAATGAAGACGTGACTAACTAAAGTTAACAAAATCTAAGCTCCTTTAGTCTGCGCATTCAAAAAATTAGACACATCATTCAGAGATGCAGAAACTGAAAGGAAGTCATACATATATTTGCCACGAAGAAGTTGGTTTTGTTGGATCAAATAGAAATAACTTACGCTATCTGGTTACTCTAGGGCCGTATTTAGAGCGTGGGACGCCCCTCTGCAGAATTTATCTTACTTGCCCTCTCCCCACCCCTCCCCCCGCCCCTCCAATTCGTAAACTTCAGCATTCCTTTTGGTTTAAAAACTACCAACAATAAAGCTGCGTAATCATTTACTTCAGTTCTAAATTTTACTGGAGTATTTAAATAACATATAACACAAAGGACATGTGCAAGTTAAATATTCAAAAATAATAAAATAAGTAATACAGTTCAGTAGCCCCTTTTACTGAAAAATTACTATAGAAACATCAAACTTGGACGCAGCATGTCGTAAAACATACAAGAAAATCAGTGCAATTTAATATCCTTTACCAGAATAATTTCACTGAAATGTGAAATTTTGTCAGTGCCAAATACATCACACATTACCGTTTACTGACATTTTCCGAAATATAGAGAAATGACTTCCTTTTCAATTTTGTATCTTAAAATTCTTTTAGCACTTCCTGAGAATTCAGGCTGACTGTCGTGCCTGATTCTATGGCTAGTATGCCAGTACTGACCAGTCGTTTGTGTGAAGGTAGTTCTTAACCAGTTTTGAAACAGAAAAGAACCTTCCAGCTGGACAGTTTGTTGCTGGAGTTGCAAATATTGATTGCTGTGTACACATTTGGAAAGAAGTCACAATTCTCAAACAAACATTATACAGAAAGATGGAAAAGCCGGCCACTTGTCACCATCTTTTTTTCAAAAACAACAGGTAGGGTTTAAAATGTATTCTTTCTTCACCAAAGTTGGACTTCATGTCAGAGTTCTAGATTTATACGTTTATATTGACCATCAAAAATCTGAACAGCATCTGGTTCGGCGACATTTGAGGGAAATGAAAATTTTAAGTTATGTTCTTTGTTTACATTATTTCTCTTCTGTATCTCGTCGGGCTTGTGTAATCCTAGAATATAACATGTCCAGTCTCCTCCCGATCACAACACAATCTGATCCTATTTATACTTTAGCACATTCGTTTTCGTCTTCCGAGTCATATGATTCACCACAGAATCTCTTGCGTATAATTTGACGTTTCCTTTCTTGATTCTCAGCAGCTGAAAGACATGGAAATGATTCCGAATTCATAATCTCCGTAAGTTTGTCATCCGATGAATCCTCAGCTAAAAACATTGCAAGAAATTAATACATTTCAGCAGATTTAGAAATGTGTACATCCTGAACTTACAGTTTTTTATTGCTTTGCCGGCCAAACTGTTTCAGAATGACCCCCCCCCCCCACACACACACACACTGATGTTGAATGTTACCACGATATTACTTAAATTTCTAAGAAGACTGATAGTTCTAACTTTACCACTGTCATTGTCCAAAACTGCTCTTAGTGCACGAAAAAAACTTCACAATTTGCATTCAAACTCTTACATGCATCCTCACATGCACACCATCAACTGACTCAACATCAAAAATGTTCCCAAGATGTTTCATTTGTCTATAGAATCTGCAAAGAAGTTGTATAAACTTTTAATCAGTCAAAAAAATTAATAAAACTGTATTGTTGTAATTGTGCAGCACTGCGCAGTTAGTGAGTCAACTACACTGAAGCGCTAAAGAAAGGAATAAATGTATGCATATTCAAATACAGGGACATGTAAACAGGCAGAACACGGCCCTGCGGTCGGCAACGCCTATATAAGACAACAAATGTCTGTCACAGTTGTTAGATCGGTTATTATTGCTACAATGGCAAGTAATCGAGATTTAAGTGAGTTTGAACATGATGTGGCAGTTGGAGCATACTTCATCTCAGAAGCAGCGATGAAATGCTGATTTTCTCGTGCAACCATTTAATGAGGGGACGGCGATTAAGAAAAATCCAGTAAAACATCAAATCTGCGACATCACTGTGGCCGGAAAATGATCCGCAAGAACTGAACCAACGACGACTAAAGGAAATCGATAACGTGACAGAAGAAGAACACATTCGCAAAATTGTGGCAGATTTAAATGCTGGGCCATCAACACGTGTAAGCGTGCGAACGATTCAACGACACATCATCGTTATGGGCTTTCGGAGCTGAAGGTCCACTCGTGTACCCTTGATGATTCCACGACACAAAACTTTGCCTCTCGGCTCGCCTGGGCCAGTCAACACTAATATTGCACTGTTGATAATTGGAAACCTGTTGCCTGGTCGGACGAATCTCGTTTTTAATTCTATCTACGGGATGGAGGTGTACGGGTATCGAGAAAACCTCATGAATCCATGGACCATGTATGTCGGCAGGGGACTGTTCAAGCTGGTGGAGACTCCGTAATGGTGTGGGGCGTGTGCAGTAGGAGTGACATGGGGCCTTTCGTACGTCCAGGTACCACTCTAACAGGTGACACGTACATAGGCATACTGTCTGATCATCTGCATCCATTCATGTCCACTGTGCACTCCGTCGGACTTAGGCAATTCCAGCAGGACAATGCGATGTCCCACACGTCCAGAATTGTCACAGAGGGCCTCCAGGAACACTCGCCTGAGTTTAAACACTTCCACTGGCGACCATACTCCCCAGACATGAACATTATTGAGCATATCTGGGATGCCTTGCAACGTGCTGTTCAGAAGAGATCTCCATCTCTTACGGATTTACGGCCTGCCCTGAAGGACTCATGTTATCAGTTCCCTCCAGCACTACTTCAGTTAGTAGTCGAGTCCATGCCATGTCGTGTTTCGGCACTTCTGCGTGCTCGCGGGTGCCCTACAGGACATTAGGCAGATGTAACAGTTTCCTTGGCTCTTCAGTGTAGATTCAGCGATCGAGCCGAACATGGAATGAAGAAAATTGGGGAGCTTTGGTTTTTGAATCTTTCTGCAAGCCTGATTATGCATCAGACATGTTGGCTGCTTTACTGAGTAACTGACCTCTACAATTATCAAATTACAGTCCATGTAGTTGTAAAAAATTCAAAACTGAATATTTAGAAGAAATAACTTCACCACATAATCTTAGGGTCACTGACGTCCCAATGAGATGTATTAAATCTTCGTAAGTTGCTGGTGCCAAGTAGGAAGTAAGTCCTTTACAAGGGTTACCAAACCTTACTATATGCTCAGATAAAGAAGAATCACATTCCGCAATTAATTTCAGATGCATCAAGAAATTTCCATTTTTCACAGAGTCAAATACCTATTTGCCTCCACCAAATACTTGCCCCTAGATTCTGGCTTCTTAAACACAGAAACAACCTTTTATGGTACGTTTCTCCAATACGTGACTTCTTGTTCATGCTGGGTGCGCTGAAGTCACCACAGACGCCTACTGCAGGGCATCACAGCAGATAGATTAGCCATGCGGGTTGCCGGCTCTGCTGCGGAGTCTGTCAGACGCCAAAACTATTTAGAAGCAAATACCACAGTTGACAACAAACACGTAGGTGCGGCCAACGTCCATCAGAGGGCATCAACCACAAGCAGAGAAAGGGGGCGTGACGAACAGCGAATTATTTCCTAGCGATCACGTGTGTGCAAATAGTTCCGGAAATATCCTTCCGCCAGGAGCAAGATAAGCTCGCGTCCGGTCGTTCAGGGGGCTGTTCTCGAATCGCCGAGTGTGGAAAAGATTGGCCCGTCCAGCAGCGTGCCACTCCGAACATCCTCTCTCCCATAAGCGTCGGGATACGTCGCTTTCGTCGGGTGCGAACAGCTGACTTCGACGTAGAACAGCTACACGGGTATGGAGTCGAAGGGAGCTCTTATTGAAGAAAATAGTGGATATTTGCTTGATCCGTGGAAGGGAACCTTATTATTTGTTGTTTTTGAAGAGTGTTTCACTGTGGTGGTTTACTGTAGTTTCCTTAATAAATAAGTTGGCAAAACGAGGTGGTTATTGCTCTGTAGATTTAGCAGGGTGAGCAACCGTTTGTCAGTTCTGTTTATCTCGTTTCCGCGTTTTTTCAGGTTTAACAATCAATTTATATGAGAGGTTGACTTTTCATGCTCACCTAATCTTATTCGAGCATAGCACCAGGTGTTGCAAATTGAAGTGGTTCAAATGGTTCTTAGCGCTATCTGAGGCCATCAGTCTCCTGCACTTAGAACTACTTAAACCTAACCTAAGGACATCACACACATCCATGCCCGAGGCAGGATTCAACCCTGTGACCGTTCTGGACTAAAGCGCCTTGAACCGCTTGGCCACAACGGCCGGCTTTTCAAATTGAGATACGCCACCGATTAATTTACAACATGTGCAGAACAACGATCCTCGACGAGGAGAATATATAATACATTCACAACTGATCATTTCCTTATTTAGCAAAACCCTCTGAAACAATTTCTTGCTGCAAAATCGCTGAGATCCGTCATCGTATTGCAGTGAGCGCATAGGAAAATCGGCATTTTTATTTTGATTAATACCATTTTAACTACGTAATCCAGTATCTGGTCGTTGTTTTTCGAATAAAATGGATCATTACTGGGATCAGGGATATAGTTTGCTTCACGTGTAGATTCTTGACATCCTTCTGGAAGTCAGAAATTCAGTGTTCTGTTTACCGTTTAGAATTCTAATTTAGTATGCAGTTACAGAGCTACGGTGTTCATTGATATTGTTTTGAACCGCAATTTCACCTGAATCTTCACAGCCTGACGGTTCACACTCACTTTTACCACTAAAATACGAGTTGCAATATTTTCTGTGAAAGTTTTCTACGACTATGTCTTTTTCCTTTCGTTTTCTTTCGATATGCAGCACCACTTAACCTTGGTGGTCCATCCATACCGCTACCGTGAACTGAAGAAAAAAAATCTGCGGTGTAGAAAGTTGGAAGATATAGCGAACTCCCGACTATCCTCCGAATGTGGTGGAAGATCAAGGTAGCCAACAAACAAATCGGACAGGCCGGAGTTTTGATAATTCTCTCTTCCTATCCCAGCCGTACCATTTAAAACACCCTTATTTATACCACAACACGGTGTTCCTAACATCAACTTCCATAATCACAACATGTTTTTCTCGTTTATCACCCATTTCGGACTCTGCAATTAAAACAAATAACAATTTAAGGACGCACGCACTTTGGCCGTCTGACATGAAGTTGAAGAAACAATGATCATAGGTTTGCCAAGAGAGCTACTGTCTATGTGTCTTCATTGTTGTACGTAAGCGGATCCACGTGAGTGGTTCCAGTTATTTATTCAATATTATGACTCCAGATGTGTTGAAAGCACAAAAGACGTACAAAACACTTTGAAAATTCTAAAATCACTGCAGCCGGTGCCTGCTTGCTAAGGCTGGGGTAAGGTACGTTACGTACAATAAATTAATCATTTAATTGCGGGGAAGTATTATTATGATATTAATATTAGGTAGGCAGGATAGTAAGGAGGCCGGATAGTTACGAGGTGAATAGTCGAGAGTCCGCCGTTCTTTGACTGCATCACATACAACAGAACCAACATCAGCAGATTTGGTAATCGACTCACATACCTTTATTTAAAGTTGAGAATAACGTGAAACGTCGAGTTGCGTATAACGGCAACATAACCATGAATGGATGAAACAATTGAAGAACACGCCACACGCAAGAGCTAGCAGGCTACGAGACTGTGTGGCGACTAAAACTGTGTCAACAGCCGTGCTCTCCGAACACTTCGTTGCCTGCTACGGTCAAAGAGAGCGAGAGGTGGACACAGAGATCCACTTGCCGAATGGCGCTCATTGCGAACGAATAAGCTGCTGTCCAGTAAACATGAGTAGCACTTCTCACGAGGACCAACTGTTGCCTTTATTTACACTGTCTTCGAGGAAATGAAGAAAGCTTAAATATGAAATTAACACTTAGCATGAAGATGGCAGGTAACTTCGCCGCCTTTGTAAGGAACTGTGGTCTTGTGAACACCGTACCTTCAGTTATTTTCCAATGTCGCGTGAACACCTGAAACGTTACACGTGCCCACTTAACAGAGAATCTCAAAAACTGAAGCCAACTAGAAAGATCCCATCGGATCAGAGGGAAGACTAGTCAGTTTGTTTGACGGAAGCACATTGTTTATGATTACAATTGATTCTCCTGTCGCTGCTTGGTACAACATTATTTATGATAGAACGTTGTTTATAGTAGAAACCAATTTCTTTATTCTATTATTTACTACAGTTATATATCAACAAAAAGAAGAATATTTATAAGGCAAGGAATTAAATGAATGAAATATAATCTAAGAACTATTATGAACAAAAGCAAGCGTGAGCTACATGTCAATTGTCTACACTGAAACAAAATTTTACGTTGTTATGCTCTTCTGTGGAGGTAGAAAGGCCATTGATTCCAAACTAACAACGCTGACTTTTTTTATAATACAGTATCAGCACTGCATTGTCACGCCATTGAGCTGGGTGACGTAAGTACCGCTGGGGATAGATGTGGTGGTGTGCATTATCATATTTTCGAAGCGCAAATACTGATCGGTAAAATTTCGGGCGTGAAGCAGATCAGATGTAGTGGTATTTCACTGTTGAAGGGGAGGTTCACTATCTTTGACCCGAAAAAAAGCATGTTTTTTTTCGGGATGTGTTGTAAGTATTGTAAGGTGTCAGGCAAATCCAACACCTTCCATGAGAACCATGACATGATAAGCAAATCTAGTAGTATGTCACAGAGCTCCGAATAAATCGTGACATCAAATTAACCAAAGTAATACGAGTAACGAATGAGCAAATGGAATAACACAGACTAACACAAGAATGCCTAAATGCATGTCATACCTTCCCACCGTGAGACAGACGCAGTTCCGAGGGGAGAAACGAGAACAAAAGCCGAGAGCAGAACCGTGTTAAGCTAGAAGGCCCTACGATAAGGGACTGACTGGACACCCCCGTCGCCAGCTAACCACTAGGACAACGCCAGCTGCAAGTTTTAGCGTGAGAATTTTTTGCGTCTCTGTTACGTTGTAAACTTCAAAAACATTGCCCCACCACGAAAAGTATATCGTTTCTCATTGGACAGACAGAATTTTTGTAGGCGGAGCTTAAAATTAACATTGAGACCCTGATTAGTCAGATGAAAACACAGCCAGATAGGTTTTTTTTAACCAACTTCGGTAAATGGTAGTAAGGAGAAGTTAGTTAGTTGTGAAACGGCGAGCTGGATGGCTGCTGCGCCGGCCGCCGCCCCATGACGAACACCAACAAGGTAATGAACGCCCGCGATGCCGAATAACAGCGCATAAAGCTTCACTCATAACTGCAGAGATCTCATCTGTTACACCCTCTTTTTCGTAATACTAGTGTCGATCGTCAATTAAAGCTCATGGTGTTCACATTTGCCACTTGAAGTAAAAATCTGAAACGCGATGATTTTTTTGTTATATAGTTATTGAGAAGCCACATCAGCCACTGTAATTTACGACAAGTTAGATAAGGAATTAAAGATAATTGAGGGTCACTGTAGACCATTTTGATAGTTTTCTCTTTTATGACACTTAATTTAAACCTAGATTATAGGTGTGATATGGCATAGGTCATCCTTCGATCCATTGTAGAACTTGGAAACCCATTCAGGGAATATTCGTTCACATTTTTGTCGAACGCAGTTGGTTTTTACCATCCTGTATTAAAACACTACCTTTTATCAATAGTGCAATATATAAACAATGTTTTGTCAGTAGAATATAATTTCCTATGGTAAACTTAACTGCTTTTTCGACGTTATTGTACCAGCTAACTAAAAATAGGAAAGCCTTGAACCCCTTCCACTAAATTTAGTTAGTATTAAGATTCTTTTACAGGGAGTGTAGTGGAGCTGACACTGAAATCATGAAGTATTTGATTATATAATCGCTAGTCTCACTGAAATCTTCTGAATTCTACATGTCATGTGTGGTCTGGCGTCTCCTTACCAGCAACAGGTCCCAGGTTCAAACTAGTCAATTCCCTAAAAAACACGCTCAGAGCGTCGTTGCGCGAAAGTGGGAGGGAGACACGATATAGAAGAAACAGACACCACCCAGAATTTTAAAATATCTATGTCAAATTTGTCAAAATGTTTACTGACATTTCCTCTACAAACTGGAATTTTTTTGACCGGAAATGTTGAATAGAGGAGGGTGAAGTGACATCGGAACGAAACAAAATTTCGATGTAGACCTCCGCACGCGGAGCAATTCTCAATATACAATTATGCAAAGACTGTCGTGTGGTGGGAAATGCCCTCTGTGCGCTCGCTCATGAGTGATGAGTCTCTTTAAGGCCTGAAGCTTTACAATCGATACTGCAAAAGCTGTTGTCACAGCGGCATAATTGGCGCCCCATTTCTTCTACAATGGAACCACTAGTTTTGGCAAGAACATTGTTATTTCTATTGAACTGTACTGTAAACTACGATATTCATTTGGTACTACATCGTGCAACTCTCATTTGTTTATAAACAATGAAAACAACGGTTTGATGCACACTTGCGTCAATTTTCTTTCTTGTTGGCGCCTTTTCCATCACATTTTTGTAATTACAGCGTCGTATTTCGTACAAAAATACATTAGCGAGAACCAACACAATCAGGCCTCCTGTTTCTGCCGACATCTTGAGCACACTTGCACGCCACGGACTTCGTAGGAAATGACAAGCTGTCAGCTGCAGGCCGCAGGCAATGGCGTTCTACAGAGGGCGTCAGCCTCCCGTTTGGTATGACGACGCCGTAGCGCTCCAAAGAGACCCCAACGCATGCATGCGCAGGTTGCACGCGCCCTGTTTGATAGAGCCTTAATACACTCGTACATGGAAGACGCTGTACAGGTGGACAGACAGTAAAATACGAGTTTAACACAGGTACAAATATCTGTCAATATTTTACAATAACCATTACTGAATGGTGATGCAATGTACATCAAAATAATCGGAAAAGTTTTGTTTTAGATGACAACATCTTACCGTCCCCAAAAATTCTGCCGCTCCGTGCAGCTTCACATGTTCCATCTGCCCAAATACGGCTCTGGGTAAAACAGTAGCCACGTCTTGTGAAAGATAAATCCCACCATCTTTAATCACATCAAACAAAACACAGCAACGCGAGACCATTAAATTATTAATATTTCTGCTCACTGGATGTCAAACACTGAAAGAGGTTCAATCAGTGGTATAATATGTCAACTTTAATATCCTAAACTGATGCCGATGACGCAAAATAAGATGGGATATGGAAACGAAATACAAGACTAATTCTCGCTCTTGCGCGCAATTATAACATCACCTGTGCATTACGCCACCAGCGGAGACAACTTCAGTGGCACGCATCGTCCCAGCAAAGAGCGTCGCTCGCGGGAGACATAACACGAGTAAACACAATAGCGACAAACCTCTCCCTCGACAGGCACCATACCGAATGCCGCGAGCTACTCACGGGGCCGGCAAAGCAGAGATCATCAAAGAGGTTCGCAGGGAACTGCTACAGCGACGGCAGAGGTAATACCACAGACTAACAAATACAGTCACGACACCCTCTGGTGCTGAAGTTGACAGCTGGACCGACATTAGCGCCCCAAGCGCTGAGAAAGCAAACAGTGACAGGTGTTGCAACCATAATACTTATTTTTAGTTATTTTCTACTTAATTAATGAAATAGCTGTTACATTTTAGCAATCCATGTGTTAGTAAATTACCAAGAGGCATGAATTATTGTGAAACACATGAAAAAAGAGGTGAGTCATGCTGATTCACTGAGAAAAGCTCCAGCTTATACATGAGGAAATACTTTCGAATATGCAGCTTTCTTCGCTGAAAGTAAGACAATGTAAACACTCATTTCATGCCCGAGAAGCATATATTTCTGTTGTGATTACCATAAGCACTTTACTTGACACTTACAATTTTTTTATGGAGTCCATCGATTCGTCCATTATCACACGTCACACGACTTTCTATTGCTCGAATACCTTTGTAAATGCAGTTAGCTTTGCGACAAGAGGTACTTGTCGTTGGCAGACCAGATTTAGCAACAACTGTGGAAACGGTTTTTTCTCTGTTGAGAAAGGGTTCTGTTGCTTTTGACGATTTATTATCACGTGTTTGTAGTTTTCCCTTAAGCTACAGGCGCAGTGGCTTACCATATTTGGGATATTAAATAATGTGGGCATTACATTTCACACAGATTTCCTACGTTCCACATTTATTGACTTGTCTGAAAGTGTAGAAAACATAACTCCGCTTGGTTGAGTAGATATACGACACTTTTCCGCAAAAAGTCAGGTCTGCTCGTATTTACTGGTAATTTTTTGTTATTAAAGGAAAACGACATTGTTCAACATATGTCTGTACGTTACAAGAGAATCGTAAATAAATTGTTCGGTGATGTACCGTTTCTTATCTCCTGGGGTCCTCAGGCAACTGAAGAAAGGCTGATGTGGTGTAATGTTTTAGTTACGATTTTTACGGCACTACATATACTCCCTATTGTAGAAACTATGTTACAAATCAATAATAAACGTTAGAATTGGCACTCATCCGATGTCGTATTCAGAAGTGTCGCTTGATGGTTGCCCGGCGCACTGCTGTTGTTGTGGGTAACAATAACGAGACGGAGTGTCGCGAATTATGTTAGACCAGCAATATTACCCTTTCGGGACACCACCAGTTACCTTCGACCGTCACCGGGCACTAAATGATTGCGGACAAGTGCAAACAGGAATTTAAATCGTTGTATACGAGATTTTCGCTCGTGGTAGACTCTTTCAATGTTTAAGATGACAACATTCATTTATCTTACACAGATTTATCATGTGACCTCCACCGAATGCGTGGAAAACATCCAGATGATAGTCAAAGTCATCCTATTCACTGCTCTTGTTGTTCTTGCTGTAAGGCGTCACAGTTAACTCATACGGTTATATACAAAAATAGGTTTGCAGTCTCTGTATTTAAAAAGGTCTAAATACTGCTATATTTCTGGACATGTATGCGTGTGGAAAGGGACAGAGACTGCCGACGATTTCCTTCTGTATTAAAATGAAGAAATATATTCGCAAACTGTGAATATGATCATACATCAGTTGTATAAATGGTCAGGACTCATTAAAATCTGTGCCCAACCGCGACTCCAGGCCAGATATCGAGTTTGTCGCGAGCTGTCTCCTTGACCACCCAGGCTAACCCTGCAAGCCTCTCGGATCGACCCAAACATCGATATATAACACTGTCCACGTCCGACGCCCGGAAGCCTTTTATACCATTCTCAGATAGGTAGACGATGTAATTCTCGTCATGTTTGCCTTTCTGGTCACGTAATACAGGTTCGTAATGTCTGCATGCATGTCGAAAGGACATTGCACAGCAGTACCCAGACACTATAAAACACAGAGGTCGCAAACCTGTATTACAAGCCTAGGAAGGCAAACAGTAACTTACATATCAGCGCACACGTCAGTGTTGATCGAAAATCTCTTTCTGGAAACGTCGCATACGTCGTGGCTACGACATGTCTCCGCAGTATTCCTTCTTCTAGCAATGCTAGTCTCGCAAGTTTCGGAGGAGAGCTTCTGTGAAGCTTGGAAGGTAAAGATCAAGTACTGGCAGAAGTAAAGTTCTGGGTAGGTGTTGTGAGTAATAGCTCAGTCAGTAGAGCAATTGCACGTGAAAAGCAAAGGTATTTTTTTTAACCCCAGGGCGGCATACACTTTTTACCTGCCAGCAATTTCATATCAGTATCCACACTCCGCCTCAGAGGCAAATTGTCATTCTTGTGCGAGAATAACATGACCTCTCCCTGCCCTGGAGTTACATCAAAGGTTCGCGAGCATAGGACAAGAACACTGTGGTATATGAAGGTTTGGTTCGGTTTTCGACACGCGCACGGTTAACCAAAGTAGTTTAAGATGGCCATACGCGTTAAGAGGAAAATTCTGATTCGATTCCCTGTGTGGAAAGGATTTCCATGTGTCATTAATCATTTCTACACATACTCTGTAGTCATATTCGCAATTTGAAAATGTAGTCCTTAAAAAAACACATGTAATGTGATCAGGCAACCCTGCAGTTGAATGGTGCAGTGTGAGATCTCTACACCAGCTACTGGCGATTCACGAAGAGTCAGCTAAGTAAAGTTCTTACATAGAGAGGCGAGTGTGGTTGTTCCTCGTCATGTTCAACAATGAGATTTTTGTCATGTTCTGACTACACGGAAAAAGACAGATCCTGTAATTATCTTCTCCGCAAAAAAGGCCGTAAAGGCCGTAAATTATTCTTGGGAAACTCCCCAAAAGACATGAAGCATAGGAAAGGCAGTGATGTTTTCCACTATCATGCGTTGCTGCTGACGAAGGGGCGGGGGTGAGGGAAGTCATAGGAGGCGAAACCCGCCCCCCCCCTTACCCCCACGCACAAGGAAAAAGATGTTAGAGTAGAAGCGCTTCTATTTTCACATGTTTCTGATTTTTTAAAGCGAACTTCTAGTGAAAGAAGCAGAGTGAAAACCAAGAGTCTCAAATTGGCGGGAAACTGTATAGCTTCCAAGCAACTTTTAGCATAGGACCCGTTTCTGTTGTAAAGTAAGGGCCTTCTCATCCGGATGGGCGTACGACGTGAGCGGTAACTTTGTAGTCGGGTGAAGGGGCACATTCACATACTGATCGTATCTGCTATCACCAACACGGTTCGTAAGTCTACAGGTAGAACCGGCAAGCAGTAGCATGCAGTCTCTTCCATCTTCTGGTAATGTGATGAGCTAAGTACTGCTGTATCGGGATTTCAAACAGCAAGTATTGTTTTTAAGAAAAGGCACTAGAAGTGCGCTAGATATCCACTAGTATAGCAAGAATAGAAATAATCGACGTCAGTCAAAAAAGAGTTTACAGATGCCAGGTAGGTAAACTTTTGGTTTAAAATATACTCCAGGTTTGTATCTTCATTCATAGGAAATTGGATTAATTTCTGTGAGACCCCTTATATTTAATCACATGTGAATTGACTCCGCCCGATGTTACCGCGACGAGTTGGCAAACGGATTTTCCGTGCCGTAGTCCACTGATCTGCGAAGGACCCACAGTCTGGCGGAATGAGAGGGAATCTTGTGCCGAGAAAGGGCTGCTAAGAACACCGCAGCCCTGGCCCCTTTGTGTGCTGGGCGTGGCCGGCTTATCCGTGTGGTCGCCGCGTCCTCTGAAGTGGATTACATGGCCTGACGAGAAGCCACTACCCATCCTCCGGCGGTCACTGACACTGCTACCTCAGACAAGACAGCTGTCTTGGTCAACATCTACAAGAACGAGGCTCTGTGGTCAGTAATATTTGCTCACGGTTAAAACCTTCTTTAACAGTCAGGAAGGCATAATAACCTGCGAAATGAACACGTATTGGTTCTCATCGCTAGGTCCATCTTTACCGAAGATATAGAAAAATTCGTCGTCACTCATTTCTTTCACTGTGGTTTTATATCATTGTGTTGAATCGATCAAAAGAAGCTATTTCAAACAGCCCACGTATTCCTATCTTACATTTCACGCCTTTACTAAAAGGCAATTTGAAAAAAAAGACTACTGTAAAAAAGAGTGTCATTTATCGAACCAAGAGCAGACAACAAAATTCGTTTAGCGATGGAGTTGTGTATATTAGATTCGCCCCGTAACTGCGAAACCAATACTGATTTGGAATCTCCGTTTTTGACCATGTGTCGCCTCATTATACGCCTTGTGCTTATGAACAGTGAATGCGTGAATGCGCTGCATATCAGTGTATCCAATATGCGACCTGCAGAACTGAAAGAGCACCGGTTAACATTTCAAAATTGACATTCCGCTTCCACTGCTCACGTGAATCACACACACACATACAATTATGCATGCAAGCAGACAAGTAATTACAAAGAACCAATTCAATTTGGCGTTACACATGACATCGAACTGCACTGTTATACACATCTTTTTTGCATTTCGTACTCAAAGACAGCCATCTGTGACAGTTTAACTTCTAGTTTTCAGTTTGTTACTGTGTCAACTCAGTAATTTCCATTCTGTTTTGCGTATTAATCTTCCATTATGTCTGGCGCTTGTTATCTTTACCATCGTAAATTAATGTATATTATTTCCCCTTAATGGTCCCGAGATTATATACACATCTTCATTTGCGAAGAAAGGCAGTTCCGCAGTAATTCATGATGGTCGTAATAGGGATCAATTATATCCGTGATCATTGTTCTGAAACACACTGTTGCAGATAAAAATGTGGATGCCTTTAAGGGCATATGGATAAGCAGTAACTGAAGAATACATTACTGTAGATCGATTTCGTAATATTATTGCTATTTGTTCCGTAAACATATTTGCTAAATTGTACAAAACAGTTCTATCTGTGATCTAGCCTACCATAGGCTGCGATCTGTATTACAGAAAAAGTATATTTCGCTTTAACTTTAAAAAAAAGTTGTAAGTAGACCGTGATTCCCTTTTGTAAATTTCGTACCAAACAGTTTCTATCAATTAGGAAGAGTACCCACAATATTAATCTATTGTCACCTCCCATCAACTTTTGTGATTAGAATTCGTTGTAGATTTGCCTCCCGTGTATGTAATTCCACAGTAACTCATGTTAGAATCGTCCCTCATTTTGATATGAAATATTCTCAAGTCATACATATCAGAATCAAGCACTAAATCTAACTTGCGGCTTGAATTGATAGCGTCGTTCAGGTTGTTTGCTCTATTCAAATTTGTAAGTCCACGGTTACTCATGTCAGAATCTTACCTCATTTTGGTATGATATATTCTCAAGTCATTCATATTAAACTCATGCACTAAACCTAACTTCCTACTTCAATCCATATCATCGTTTAGGTTATTCGCTTTATTAAACTCTATATGGAGAACGTTTTTCTTCTTGGTGTGTTTCGATCAATTCCAACCAGCTAGATAAATCAATATAAATCCTGAACTGGTACTTGGAATAAAGCACACACGTCCTGAAAACTTTATTTGTTTTCAGATCCACATCAAATATGGAATCATAACTCTACAACATTTCGCACTCTATATGTCTTAGTGCGCAGTAATACACATTTACTTACAGTACTGGAAGCTCAGACAGTTTTTCAGTGTAAGACGTTAACCGTACACAGAACTCAATAAAACAATTACAGTTTTAATGTACGAACCTTCACACAAAATATATACTAAACTTCCGACAGTGGCTTTAACAGCGGGCGCTGCTGTCGAAGGCATCACCTCACTGTTGTACGCGCGTTGGATGTGTTGCTTCCAGTAAGACATGCGCAGCATAAGCGATTCTCAATTAGGGTGGCACTTCTGTGAACTACTATGCCATTCGTCTACCGTATAAACCAAAGTTAAGCAAGTAAGAATCACATAACAGCTATATTAACATAAATAGTATAAGAGGACAAAAATTAAATTTAACTGTAGTCCCTAACTAAAGAAAGATAAATTTGCTCCTCGTATTTCAGAAACACTGCAGATTGTATTGCCAGCAATCCTTATTCTTATGTCGGAAAATCGTTCATGTGAGAATATTTCAGTGGTATTGGTCTTTCTCAATGAGGCAGAGATCCCGCCTCTTTCTGCACCGAAATAAATCCTCTGTTTTAGACAGAAATACCCTTTCAGCAGTTAGGCAGATCTTATTTCTAGATATACTAACAACAAACTGATAGTGAGAGGCCGTAAATACCTAAAAGTTAATAGTGACCTATTCTGCATATGCTTTAGCGATAAACTATTACTTGTCATAATCCTTAGAGGGATTTTATCGTTTCTTGTATTTGCGTTTCACGTTTACATAAAACTGATAATACATATGATTGTCTTAATTGAAACAATAAGCTCTGTCTTTTCCTATCCTCCACGTTCAACATTTAATTTTCATCGTTGATTACACTGATTGCAAGATAGATCGGTGGTTTCAGCGAGATCAGCAATGACTAAGCACAAACTAAAATGATTTACAAGTATGTAAGCTTTGTATATCCTGGCTCAAAAACAAATCACTAAATAATCGGTGTCAGATCCAGCTGTGGCAGTTTATCTTGTTAGATTCAAGGTACTCGTAATATCCTCCACCCGTCCTCGCTATTCAAGTGATCCGTTTCGCTCTCAATCAGTTGAGTTACTATGCGCTTGACCAGTCGCCAGGGTTGGGATCCCACTGCTCCCAGTCAGCATCCATAGGAAACACGCTCCAGTCTCCCACCCCGTATTTTCAAAATTCAGTGGCCTCTTATTCAATGTCTCTATATCATAGTACAAAGATTTAACCTCCTGCAAGGTCTGCACATCACAGTTAACAGATAATTATGAAGTACCATCAGCAGGGCCACCAACAGCCTCCAGCCATAACAGAAAGTAGAAGACTATTATATCTGAGAGTAAGTATTATAGTTGACCATCAGTTATTAGTAATAATGTTGTTATGAAATGTATTCGGAAATTGGGAATACAATTGTGCAACATCCAAATGATTTACTAGTAACATACGAAAAAAAATGTGCTCGACCAGGACTCGAAGTGGGCTTTCATGCTTTATGCAAGTGGTCACTTTCACCACGCTGGTTATCCATGCACGATGAGTGGCCAGACCCATTCTTCCATACATGCCAGTGTCCGTGTCCCATAGCACTCACATACTTGTTTCACTTTTCTTCTTTCATTAGTGCCATGTCCCGCTCTGACGCAGTGCGAACGGATTTGGCAAGGTCAGGATGAAGGGGTGGCCTGATGCCCTTCCTGCCACCAACCTGTACCCCCTGGGAATTAGTGTACCCCAGCCATCTGCGTCTCATGCGAATGTGAATGTGCAAATGTGTTCAGATGTCTACGAGCGGTGTAACTGAGGCGGAACATGAGGACCAGCCCAGTATTCACATAGCAGTATGTGGAAAACCGCCTAAAAACCACATCCAGGCTGGCTGGCACATCGGCCCTCGTCGTTAATCCGCCGGGCAGATTCGATCCGAGGCTGGCGCGCCTACCAGAGTCCAGGAAGCAGCGCGTTAGCGCACTCGGCTTCCCTGGCGAGTCCATAGCACTCACATACAAAAGGTATGACTCCTGCACAGTGACAGACATTGTTTTGTTCACCAGATTGCCTTGTGCTGCCATTAAATATAATGAAGCAGTGTGTAATAGCGCAGTGTGTGTATTTTACAGTGTCGGAAGGGACATTGGACCAAAGTATACCTTAATTGTAAAATACCGACTCTGGCATACTGAATAGTTTTGTTATTAATACTCCCATTATTAATATAGCCATTGATACTTACGTCTTGTTATGGTTTTTCAGCAGTGCAGTTCACCATCGTTTCAGTACAAGCAGAACTGCAGGACGAAGGCATGCAGGCCTTCTTTGCTCCAGTACGGCATAAGCAGTCCACAGATGATCTACCAAATATATCAGACCAAGCATTACTATCACTACGGCAGCCATTGCTGAATCCTCATCACCTTGCCCAATGTTAGTTGAGTGACAGCATAATACTGCTACTCACCAACACATATGACTGTTGGAAATAGGGTGCAGTATTACTGTTACAAATATATCAATGTATAACATGTGAGAAGAAGAAGATGACGACTTAGTTAACTCATAATATATACCTGTTAACATTCACGATGTTTGCAAGGAAGGTTTCAGTAGTGCACATCTACGTATGAACTGTATTTGAATTAACTTAATGGGAAACAAGCAATAACATAAAACATTTGACTACTGTGAATTTGGATTATCTATATCGTGCATTAGTAATCACTGCAGGCAGACTGAGTCTCTGGCGTCTGAACCACATATGGATACCATGACTTTGTAGAGTATTGGAACAAGCGTAATGTAAATACGAGGCAAACAGAACAGTGTGTAAATGTCTGTATTCATCCAGAGCGATAACCTGTAGAAGTAGAGCGGGTAACAATAAAATCAGTAGAAGGGGATTTTATGAATGGAATGCCTATATATCTTGTGACTCCTGTAGACCTGAATGTGATTCAAGCCGTACTTAAATCGCATTGAGAGCAATTATTGTCTTAATATTGCAGAATTGTACGATTGTAAATATTTGTAACTAAGTGTACTGTGTATAAAAAGCAATGTATCTAACAACCTCTGTTTTTTCCCGTCCCATCACAATCCTATCAATGAACTTTTTTTTTTTATATAATAATGGATGTGTAGCCGTGCACGAGTCCATGAGTCTACGGTGCTGAGGCAGCTTGTGTGTCTCTGTCCTACGCTAAGAATTGCCTTCATATGCATACCTACACAAAGACCACCACATGTGCACACAGATAGTGGTAACAGCAGACAGTATTCAAGTGTCATTAAATAGTAAAGGAAAAGAAAGACGTAGTCACAGTGGCTTACTCAGTAAGGTGTTCGATTCGTAATATACATCATTCCCAAGAAATCAGATTTCCTATCTGCGCTGACCACACAAATTATTATTTTTATGGAAAACTTGTACATTACGAAATATACATTTATTGTATTTTCTTCTCTTTTGCGTCCTTTACAGTACATTAGAATAGGAGCAGGACTATCAATGTCACACTGTGCATTCACATATTGACGATCGTAGCAGAGTTTACGCTTAGAAAGAAATACATCTTTCTTTCACATTTGAGACAGCCAGCTAAATCTGTGTGAAATATCACATGGCAAACGTATAAGCTCCATAGACAACATATAATAGTCAGTAGCATTTAAATTCCGACGTCTGTCTGTAAGATTCCTATAAATACGTAAAAGCACTTTACACACGTTCCTAGATTTCACCTACTTCAAAATATAATAATCAGTAACACGATCCTCTTTTTAATTTCGCCCATCAAAATGATAATTCCCCCGCTGAATGATGGTTACATATTTGAGTATAATTAGTTGTAGAATATCTGGGATGACTGGGCTAAGCAGGTTTCTTGACTACACTAATATCGTGTAGTCAACATTGTCCTTTTAGAGCTAGTTTATGGATTTGTTTACAGTATGCACACATGTATCAGTGGTCATATCTTGCAATATACGTCCACTACCTTCAAACAACTTTACAACAACAACAGTTATCCTGAATCTATTCAGATTATTGAAGATTTTACCTTGTTCATTTTTTTTCTGTACGAACAGCTGCGATGAACTGACTGTAGAGTTCAAAGTTTTCATTGTGTTATAATTAAAACAGATTACACAAATTATTTCTTAAAACTTGAATACATTCCTGCTAATATAACTATATACATTAAAAATATTGATAAATCCTTCACCAAGTCGTCTGATAACTTTCGAAGCGGAGTTGGTTGATTTGGGGGGAGATGATCAAATAGCGAGGTCATCGGTCCCATCAGGTTATGGAAGAATGGGAAGGAAGTCGGCCGTGCCCTTTCAAAGAAACTATCCCGGCCTTTACCTTTCAAAGAGTAATCGTGCCAAGACATATAGCCATTCTCCCCACAGGA
The DNA here is from genome assembly GCF_023897955.1 of Schistocerca gregaria. Classification (NCBI taxonomy): domain Eukaryota; kingdom Metazoa; phylum Arthropoda; class Insecta; order Orthoptera; family Acrididae; genus Schistocerca; species Schistocerca gregaria. Next base: position 212,456,796 of record NC_064926.1, on the reverse strand, counting down.
AGACAGCTCCCATGTAAATATTAGTGCCAATGTAGATTGTGATGAATAAGAATGCCGTTGGAAAAAAAAAAATGAACATAATTAACCTTTTTTTTACTTACACATATGGCCAACTCAGCGCAGAAACAACTGACTGACGTGCAAATAATTCTTTTTTATGTCTGTTACAGTTTAAACAAGAGCACCTGTAAATGAGAATGATGTCAGGTCGTAAGTTCTATCTGGTGGTGGTACTCGAAAATCCTTGATGTTATGATATCAAATTAATATTGTACCGAGATCTGTTTGCTCCTACTATGAGAGGAATGTACTTCCTGTAAATAGTTAAACTATTTAACAATAGAGAGTGCAGGCATCTACAGAAGCACAAGATTAAAAATCTAATGTATTTCAGTTATGCAACCAGCATGCCCTAGACAGTCCACCATATGTTTGTCGATCGTGCGAGAGACTATGGAGTAAAATTTGGAGACAAATCATCACTCATCAGAAGCAACCACTCCACAACTTACCGATTCGTGTTGTGAATCGATACAAGTAGAAATTCATGAGATACGTGTCCCTGATAAGTGCACAGACCTACAAACTTACTTATGAAACTTCATATACTGTGCTGTATATAAGATTTTACTAACAAGTGAACAACGAAGTGTAGTGCTTCTATGAAGCCTTTTGTACGTTAAAGGAAGCACACAGGCTACACTATGAGCGACGGTAAAAAGTATCCTCGCCACAGAAGTAACATAGTAACCCTCTGTTCCTGCTGCAATGACACCGGAAAACAGAAGGCGAACGCCGGTTTTCTATATCCCAAAAGTATACGTGCTTACACTGTTGGACCCACAGACACATTAGAGGAGGAGGAGGATGAACTCATGTTTATGTGTTGATGGACGGTTTCACTAAAAGTGAAAATTTTATCCAATAAAAAGAAGAAATGGTAGACGAACTGAAAAATGACTATTCCATAAACATTTGCTAGCCTAAATTTCTCTTATTCCATAATCTTACACATTTTGTACCTTATAGATTCAAAACATATTTGGAGAATGAAGGGATTTAACAGGTGAAGATCGCGGTATTTTGCCCTCAGAGTAACATGAGCGGGAGGAGTATATGCGAATTTAATCGATTATATCGAAACTACTGTGCAAGAAAACGTGCAACAGAAATCGACTACATCATAAAATTTTAAGCCATCATCATCTGCCTCAAATATGGTACAACAGGTTTTACTCTTTGAGAACAACGTTCAGTCTGGAACCGCATATTATTGTTTCTGTTATGGCCGACTTTCCAGTTCTTTCTAGATTCTCCTTAGCTGAAAGGAAAATACAGATTACAGCAGACATTTGTAAGTAGAGCACTGGACAGAAAAAGAAATCATGACACGAAATATACACCGACAAGTCTTGGGGTATGTGACCTAGTGTTAGTTAAGACGAAATAAAAATTCAAGGACTTAGGTAAAAACAGGAAATTCAAGCATTTATGCCAAGGACCGTTTAGAATAATGGGTAAGCAACATGCAAATGCTTACAGACTGGAGCATCCTAAAAGTTACAAGCATTGGGTCCCCGAAACACTGTGGATGAGAAGGAATTTATAGTTAGTAGCGATTAGAGTTTCTAGCGAAACTACCACTCTTTGGAGGATAAAAACTCTGGCGAACTCTGCAGACCCAGGAAGATGAAATTTTATTTCCTTCCATGTTTCATTCTTCCTTCTTATCTTTCTGGCAGAAGAACGGAGTTTTCTGTCCACAGTGAGTAAGAACAATATGACTTCATATTTGTAAGTGAGGTATTAGTGAATAAGAATCTTCTTAGTGTCAGACTTATTCACAGATTTGGACACAGCTGACTGGTGACATGACAAAAATGACAGCTCAACTGGTATTAATGAATCTAAAATTTGCACTGAGGTGATGTGAGATCAGATAAGAATCGAAAATACAAAGGCTAGATTATATGAAAATTAATCATTAATAGGAAAATATTTGAGTACGAGGTCTCTGCGTGAAACTTTGTAAAAACTAAAGATCTGTAAAATCTAAGAAGCGGAATTCGCAGAAAGTTGTCTTTCAGACTGATTAATATATTGTCTGCAAGAAAATTAATACGCTTGTGCCACATAGAGGCAAGCAAAAGCAATTTCGCTATTATTTGAAGGTCATGTGAGTCAGTGACGCGGTGCTGAAACTGCAAATTTTTGTAAATGCTCAGCAGTCTAAAGTAAGGAAAATGGAATTAATGTCACTAGAATACTTCACTTAGTGGAGAAATGAGGTGTGATGGGATCAGTGGGTTGACGCAATGAGTGTAGAAACGGGAATGGAGAAGAGTTTTATGTTTATTAGCCTCATATCCCAAGGAAGTGTTTTAGAAAGGCGTATACTTACTGTAGGAAATGGTCAGTTAAAAATGTACATATTGCAAACCTGGACGACAACATCGTCGAATAAATTGTTTGAGAAATACAGATTAGTGAGAAATTTTTATCTAATAGCACTACTTTCTAACGAAGGTAACGAAAATGCAAAGTAGCTATCGATAAAGAAATAAATTTTGTAGTAAGCTAATCAATAACTATCACAGTAAGCTAGTTAGTATGCTTTCTGAGAAACGCATAGATACATGCTCGTTGAGTTTACTCACATTTGCAAAATAATGGAACATACAGGGTGTGCCAGCTATCTTGTCCACCCAAAAAATCTCTTCAACAATAACAGCTATTGGAAAACGACTTTCACCGTTGTAGGGCTGGGGTCCATGAATATACATATTTGGAAACATTCTAAAACGAAAGCGTATGTGTTTTTTAACACAAACTTAGGTTTTTTTAATGGACCTCCTATATTTTTTCTTCAGCAATCCATAGCATGGCACAGCACATACACAATTGCGTTGATTGCATCGCAATATTTCCATTACATCCCGAGATATTAAGACGTGAAGTTGACGCTTGAAACACCTGACATGCGCTGCTAGCGCACATCCTGAGGCTCAGGCATCAACACCATGTTGCCCGTAATCGCGATGTGATTGACATGCGTAATGACAGTTCCACTAATCACACTTCCAGGTCCGAAACGAATAATACGGTCTGCTGCGCGATTACGGGCAGCATGGGGTTCACGCCTGAGCCTCAGGACGTGCGCCAGCAGCGCATGTCGGGTGTTTCAAGCGTCAACTTCGCGTCTCAATATCTCGGGATGTAATGGGAATATTGCGATGCAATCAACGCCATTGTTTATGTGCTTTGTGATGCTATGGATTGCTGAAGAAAAAATACAGGAGGTCCATTTAAAAAAACATAAGTTTGTGTTAAAAAACACGTATGCTTTCGTTTTAGAATGTTTCCAAATATGTAAATTCATGGGCCCCAGCCCTACATTGATACCGATGAAAGTCGTTTTCCAATAGCTGTTATTGTTCCAGAGATATTTTGGGTGGACAAGATAGCTGGGACACCCTATATATTGAACGAATAACATAATGTGTGGCAAAGTAAATATCAATGTAGAGTCATTGAAATAAAAGCAACAACATTGTAATGTTGAATGTGGAATCAGATTTAAATTTATTGGTGTCCTGCCTTAGCGCAGTCAGAGAACGAAAGCTGCGTCTGTGTTATCTGTTTCTCGAGGACACGAGGCATCGTGTAATCGCAGTCTGTGAACTTTTTGTAGGAAGTGGCTACAAGGACATCAACAAAGGACAGTCCTCGACCTTCCCTTATAAGGAATAGAGGAGCAAAGTGATGAGCACTACTCTCACCTCAGTGGATACGGTCTATAAAATTGATAAGTCAGTACACAGCTATGTATTTGCAGTCCTCCCGAATACGAGTCGAATGTGCTAACCACTGCGCCAACTCCCTCGGTTATGTGCTTTGTTCCTTCGGTTGACGTTATTTTGGCGAATTCCTCACAGCCCTTGCAGAGCCTCATGGCCGTGCAGAGCACACTTTGAGTATCGCTGCTATAGGCTGTGCACAAATCCGTATATATGCACTCATTCCAAGAAAGTGAAACACGGGAGAAACATACATCTACTGCTTGCCACAAAAAAAAAAAAAAAAAAAAAAAAAAAAAAAAAAAAAAAAAAAAAAAAAAAAAAAAAAAAAAACCTCATGGCTGTCAGCACAATATTAACGGAACTAAGTAGTCTTATTAAGGTAACAGCTGGTAAACGCAAGAAGTCAAAGCAAAGGATACGACAGGTGCGTCCCATTACAAATTGTAGTCTCAGAGAACGTAAAAGTTGTATGCTGCTTTAATACAGGTGCAAATTGTGATTGCTAGAATTAGCATGCTGCAGCAAGGTCATTTTGGTCGCCAAAAAGCTTAAACGGGTAACTGAAAGTCTGAAAAGGCTCTGACTCATTACGGATGGTGGAGGAACAGGTGAAGAAGAAGAATAGGCCGAGGAGAGGAAGATGAAGAAAGATATGCTGTTGCCAGTTTCATTAACAGTCACAATAATACTGAGTTAGACTGAATATATGTGGTGATCAATGATAAAACAAGTGTTAGGAAAGTACCCTGTGTGTTTGACCGCGCCGAAATACAGGTTGTGTAAAAGGAATTTGAAGAAACGCCACACTTACAGAATCTAATAATTTTAAAATCTTCGAACACAGGAAAGATAGATGAAAAAATATGCAAAAATATTACATGTGATCAATACACGTAGTTGAAAATAAATGGAGAAAAGTATCACAAAGCAAGCAGTACAAAATATTATTAAATGTGCATTAGCTGCTGCTTATAGAATGGGTAAAGTCACCGACATTCAGCATGAAAGGCTGAAAACTCTATCTCTGGAGCACATATAATACGCGTTGAAGGCATGAAATTATAGAAGAACAGTGGCTACTCACTGCTTCAGCTCCTGTAAGGAATATAGATCACGTAAATGAAATCATACCCCCCATTTCAGAGCTTTTAAAAAGACTTATCAAGCAAAATATTCCCACCCATTTGTGTTATAATAAGAGGTTTAGATGATTATTGGCAAGCTGACCTTATAAATAAGAAACAATTTGCATGATCGAATAAAGGCTTTAAATAAATTTTAATGATCGTGGATATGTATTAAAAATTTGCCTTGGTTCTAGTTGAGGAAGCGAGAAGAGGATTTGCACAGGTGTTTGAACAACAGTATATGGGGACCAATTACTGTCCTGGCAACTTTTGGTTCTATATTGAAGGTGAATTTTGTAATGGACAATCCAAGTCGATAATGGAATAAAACGACGTGAATGTATGTTTTGTGGAAAGTTTGCACAGGACGATCAGAAACCAAATGTTGGTGAGATTTAATCTTTGAGGATTGTACGAACGGCTAGATATCTTTCCACAAATTATTGATGAGAATAATAGAACTAAATATCATGCAGTTAAAGTGCGACCAACTGATATTCACGATAATGAGCCTCCAGATACAGCAAATAATGATATTAAGATGACGAACCCACGCAAACAAAAATTCAATGTATGTGATTTGCTGCATATTTCAAAATACAAAGCAGCATTTGAAAAGTCCTACTGCAGAACTGGCCGGCGGAGATATCTACAGTTTCCAAACTGTATTTTTTAATAAACAGCCAAAGTGAAGAAACTGCTGGAAGTTTGTACATAGAAGAATTACAGGAAAGCTCAGAACCCAATCCGTTTCTCGTGAAGTGTGTCATAGGATGTCAAGAGAACAAGGCTTTAGTGAAGTGGTTCTGCTACCCATCGAAGCACAACTGTTGGGGGAATGTTCGCAATTTGATATATAACAGGATATGAAACCTCAAACTGTGCATTAGCATTATGTGAGTGTTAGGAAGCACATTAGAGATGGCGCCCCCATTCTCAAAAAGTAACCACTCTAAATGCATTTCCTTGACAAACTACGTTATATCTGAGCGAAGGTGAGGAAGCATTTGCTTCATGGTGATAAGGGAATTATCATACTAGGCGAATTCTACAAGGAGCACAATTTAATGTACGCTGTCAATAAAGGTTTCGCATCACATCATACTGCAGATAGAATTAGCTGATAAGCAATGGAACGACATCAAAAAAATGACGTAGGCATAGGAAAATGTGTTGCAGTATTCAAAGATGACACAACAACGTTTGAATAAATTAAATTGGTAACTTCGATAAATTTACAACTAATTATGAACGGAGATCGTTCATAGGCAGAAGAAAAAAAACCATAGGATATTTAAGAAATTTCAGTCATCAATGACAGCGGCTAAAATCGTATTACATCAGAAAGAAGTAAGACGAAAAAGATCCGTTAAACGCCTAGCGTTCTGCCAGTATCTAAGAAATTTGGTCCAATGATTCCACTCACACTTCTTTTGCTTGTGGGGTAATCATCAATTGCATCGTTAGCAGGAGGGACGGCTACCATAACTTTAAGTGTGAAGAATGCACCGAACGTGACGAAGAAACTACAGGAGGCTAAAAAGCGTAGTTGATTGAAGGAAGCTATCGCTATCGATAAGGAACTATATTCCAATTCGCACAGGAAAGAGCTTGACATTTTTATATAAAGAAGACCTCGTAGTGGTACACCTAAAACGACTGCTTAAAAATGCATTTCTGTTTTAATTCATCAGTAAACTCAAAATCCCTATATTTCACGGGGCGTTTATGTGAAAAACGTAGGTAAACAGCATGTGACCATTCAAAGAATGTGGCATTGTCGATTTAGATGTTGCAGTAGGAAATGGAACTCACTGGGTTGCATATTTTAATTATAAACACAATACCGTCTAACATTTTACTTTTATTCGGCGGCATAAGTGCATCCATCGGAAGAACTGAACCATTGCTTCGCTAACAATAACCAAGTATTTTTAAATTATCGTTACTTCCGAGACTCTGTGACATTTCTGCCATTTCTCCTGATGACTGCATAAAAACAAGCTGCACGCATACCACTTCGTCAGTTGAGGTTTAGATGTGATGTCATACACTCTTACTTTAAAAGATAATTGGTCAGTATTAATAGTGAACAACTTTCTATCCAGTGTGTCCAAGATGAGAGTGGAGTACAGTGTTCATCAGTCTGGAAACGTACAATATACCCAATATCAATGTGATGGATCAGGTCATCATTCTACATTTCCAAGCAAGAGCTCCCTACATTTGGAAGGATCACTTGTGAAGAAGATGGTTAGAATCTCTCCTGTATCAACATCACAACTTACATGTAAAATATTTGCCTTTCTGTTTCAATAAATAAGATAGGAATTAGAAATAAGTTTAAGAGCGACTGCACAAAAAACATTGGCATCACATATATCGTCAGAACACATGTGCCCGCATTAACTTCGAAGCTGAATGTCTTACAAAATGATGGATGGTTCACAGAAATCAATAAGCAGCCACTTCATTGCATGTGATCAGCTCAAAATATTAATAGGGGTCTTTGAGGACAATATGCACATCACAGTGAATGCCAAACAGGAAATGACTGTGGTTCAAAGTGCTAAAGACAATAACTAAAAAAATTGTTGAAGAGTAGCAACAATAAGAGAATAAAATTGTGTTGGACGATTGTTGAGGAATGCACTCCAAATATTTGTATCACACGATGAGCATTGTACTAACTTTTATGCATGTTGAATTCAGGTCTTCAATTGCCATTAACTTTAAATTCATGAGTACAAGTATCCATTTCTTCTAGACACCCAGACAGATTAAGATGATTAATAAGTCAGGGCAACTAGAAATGCCACAATTTATTATTCTGGCACTGCAAACAGACAGCAAGGAGGATCTGATAGATTACTCGAGCATGTTTGTCAGCCATAAACTATCCAGTGCTAGAATGTCCTTAAATTCCGAGTTTTCCTCCATATGATGTCTTAGAGTTTGATTGGGACAATAAAAATGTCACTTTACTGTAGGACACGTGTGAAAAGTTTTGCACTGATTTCTGTAGGGGTGATGAATGTGAAAGGCCGCCGATGTTAAAGAATGATCACCCATTGTGGTGTGAGATTCTTCAGAGCAAAATGCGGCAGTGAAAACTGGACATGTAGATGTACGTACTGAATTTGGTTCAAATGACTCTGAGCACTATGGGACTTCACATCTGAGGTCATCAGTGCCCTAGAACTTAGAACTACTTAAACCTAACTAACCGAAGGACATTACACACATCCATGGCCCAGGCAGGATTCGAACCTGTGACCGTAGCGGTCGCGCTGTTCTAAACTGAAGCGCCTAGAACCGCTCGGCCACTCCGGCCGACCATACTGAATTTGAATAATCACAAATCTTCCCTCCAGGCGCCATAGCACATGCATCATAGCTACATAACGATTTCGTAAATTATTCACCTCTCACCAGAATCGTATAATATCTATTATGAATGTAGAGTTATAGTGTCGTATGTGAAGTATTTCATAATGGGGCCTCAGAGTAGAAACATAATTGTGGGTACAAAGGTATGTTACAGCGATTTGGGTCAATCTACGTTAAGAATGTTGCGTACATTGCATTCTCCAAAAATGGCGCCATAGCACATGCATCATAGCTACATAACGATTTCGTAAATTATTCACCTCTCACCAGAATCGTATAATATCTATTATGAATGTAGAGTTATAGTGTCGTATGTGAAGTATTTCATAATGGGGCCTCAGAGTAGAAACATAATTGTGGGTACAAAGGTATGTTAAAGCGATTTGGGTCAATCTACGTTAAGAATGTTGCGTACATTGCATTCTCCAAAAATGGACGAGATATTCCACAATATTGCTTCGCTTGATACATTTAGTACAGTACAGTGCGCCAACAATGTCGATACGATCCATCACGGAAAACGCTGGAATTCTGAGGGAATTTCGCATGAGTATGTAGTGGGATCGCTTCGAATCCATAAATATACAGAACGTATAGTTTACATCAAAGGTCATGACTGGTGGTGGTGTGAAATCTATAGCAGTGCATCAGAGACTTTCTAGGCGACTGATGACCTCCGATGTTAAGTTCCATAGTGCTCAGAGCTATTTGAACCATTTTATAATCTTCTCACGACATTCCAGTCACAAACGTTCTCTTCCGAATGCGAAAATATTTTGTTGGACCGACCTCCATAGGGAGGAGCAAAATCAATCTCTGAATTGCTGACGATACTACTTCTTTGAATTTCAGCCACATCTGTTCTACACTTTTTTGTTAATCTGGAATGAGTGGAGATTGTCCCTCAGGACGGAATCATGTGAATTTTTTGAATAGGTATATTTTTCGCTTATTTTTGGAAGATTTGGGGATTACAATATTCAATCTCGCTGCGGCAACCCTGTGTTCGCTAACCCCTGTAGCCGTTTTGACGTTAGTTATTAACTCACGACTATTTGTTACTAAGAGGTCAAGCGTGTGTTCACAACCGTTTACTGCGTGGGATCATGAACTACCTGCTCGAAATAATTTACAGAGACTGCGTTTACCACAATGTCACTTAAGTGAATAGGTAGCTATTAAAATACACGGATATACCCAATGATGATGATGATGATGATGATGATGATGATGATGATGATGGTGATGATGTTTGACGAAAAGCCCTTATCGGCTATGACAACATCAGTGTACATCGAAGTACTTTCGGATATTATTACTGATGGCTGTATACATCTGTTGCGTGTTACATACAGGATACATAGGAATCGCACTTCATTTTCAGGAGTATTAGAGCGTTCTAGAGACAACATGTTTGCACCAAAAATAACAACACCACTACCTGACCCCACTGTGATGCATTTGTCACTCTAGCCCGGTCCGTCTACAACGATGCATGCGCCTCATGGTGAACAGCTCCAGCGATAGTTGGGTGCTTGCTTCAGCCCAGTCTGCAGTACCCTAAATAAACTAACATCAACATCAGTGGGTACCTAGCCCAGCCCTGCAGCTCACTGTTAATCAACGCCAGGTAAACGGTGCAGCCACACGGGGAGTACTATACGGCTTGTTGGGCTTTTTGGGCAGTGCTCTTACAAGCTTGCATTGACAATGTGCTGCCAAAGCCCTACCACTTTTCTTAATGCGAGTAATGCCGTTTTGGAAGTGAAGCTTCTTGGAATCGTCATCAACGTAAGACATAACACCATTAGGTGAAAGGGAGTTCTGTACTGTGTGCTCACACACCCATCAGATATGGCAGTGATGCTGAGGAAAATAGCATTGTAAAAATTTGGAAAACAAATGTGATTTCGATTGTGAATCAATTGCAGTGTGGTGCCAACTGTCTCATACCAAGTAATTTTTTCAGAATGCAGGAAAGATGGTCTGCTAGGGCACTCAGCTGTGTACTCCACTTCATTGTGTACTTGCATGTTTCTGATCCACCTAATGGGGGTCACGTTTCATCCCTCTTCTGAAAGGTATTGCTGCGAAGAAAGCATGTTGTCCAGAAACTAAGTTATGGGGACGAACATTTCTTTACATGGTCCCTTTGGACTTGCGATAGAAATTGCCTCAAACATTTAGTGCGTAGGGACACATACAAAACATCTAATGTCTGCTGGCACTACAACTTCATTGGTAACTCATTCTCTGTTAAACTCCAGGACGTACGAAGATTTGAGAGACAATATCCTGAATATTGATATCACATTTATATCCTAGATGTACATAAACGCATGCCAGAAGAAGAAGATAACGAAGAAAGCACACTATGTAGATACAAGTAAAGCTTAAAGTAGTTGGACCATCTATTATTCAAAAGTAGACAGTCTGCGTCCCAAACCTACAAATTTGTTGCTGTTCTCCAAGTGCGAGAAGGAAACTACATCTATCTCAGACACATGTCACAACTACTTTCTCCCCAACTGTCTAACCAGTGTGGTACACGGAATTTTGTACATAGAAGCTTCAGCTCTCTTAATAAGAGAGCATGTATCCAGAAAAGCACGTCATTAACTTCTCTGTCCGGGAACTGGCACATGTGGAAAAACCTGCCGACGTTAAAAATTTCTTAAAGCTTAGGAACTCCCATCACCAGGAGTGCTGCCTCGTCATTTATTCTGATTTCGAGCCCTTTCCAGCTCTTATGCAGTGTTGTGAATGTGATACCATTGCCACGCACACCAACTTCAATGAACATCACGTACAGTATGTGGCAGCATATCGAGTTTTATTCCCACAGAACTCTAATATAAATCATTACGAATCAAATGTCAGGGAAAATAGAGCGAGATGATAACACTCTGAGGTTCATTAGCTTGTGCATCATGTTGATAATTGTTATAGCAAAAACATTCCCTTGGCGAAATCGCAAGAGAATGATTCCTTATATTAGGAGGCAGTAGACATATTTGTGGGGGTGCCATTGAATAGAGAAGAAGAAACTGTACATACAGACCCCTCTCATCTATTCAAATGCAGCTCAAAACGCATGCAGCTTGAAATACCAACTGCCATTACATATTACACTTTGAGCGGATATGAATTTCCTTTTGAATACTTGGCTGATTTCTGCTTGAAAGATGTTCAGTGACGTACCTGAAAGTTTAGAAAACTACATTTCATTCTCCAAGCGAATTGGGCTTAGAATAATGTTCACTTCAAAAACTTGGTGGGATAATGCATAATTGAGATATACATATCACCAGAGCAGCATACATCAATGATGCGAAATTTCACCTTCCCATGAAGAAAGAGTATTTTCTTAAGAAAACCTATATTCGAAGGACAGACACGATGAATCCACGATGCCTGACATAACCGAGTTCTCCGGCAAACTCACAGGTACTGCCGTAAATGATGTAGAGTATGGGAATTCGGTGTATGTTTGGCATGAGTTCAGCTTCTCTAATTTAGCAAAATACGCTGCATTTTTCACGAGTACTGACGTACACCCGCTCACAGACATTCTTGAGAAGTTCTGGGGGTGTATGCGAGGACACATAATTCTGGATCCTACTTTCTATCAAACCATTCCAGGGATTTCGTAGGAAACAAGGTTAAAAAATGCACCTGTTGTCATCCAACTGTTGACTAAAGTTAAGAATTTGCTCGTCTTCAAACACGGGATTGGCGGGGTCTTTGGCAGTGCGTGCACATAGATGCCAAGGCGAATAATCCGCAAATGCCTCTGACCATTTGACTGGCATCATATATTCAGATGCGAACAGCTTCTAAGGGGATGCAGTGCAACAATGTTTGAAGTCTGGAGCGGTCCAATGTCTGTCGAAAAAGGAGATCATCAGATTGGAGAAAAGATCTAAGACTTGTTAGCAAATTCTGGTGAAGGATATATCTCTAAAGCAGAGCTAACATATCCTACCTATTTGCGTGATGTTCACAGTAACCTGCCTGGGTAAGTAGTATCGCACCATACTTCTGTCCCCAAGGTGATGTCAATACTAGAGAATAGGCAGAGATACATTCTGCACTACAGAAACCTCCAGCAGTGTCTCAGTTTTGGGAAGGGGCTTATTAGACTCACCCACGGCAAACTGGTTGAACGAGTACATTGATGTAGTTATCAAAAAGACGGCTCACTTCAAAAATGGTTTTTAAAAATTAGTGAATAATTCTGTTTTAGGCAAAACTATGGAAAATGTTAGGAACGACTGTGAAATTCATTTAGTTTACCGTTTGTAGGAGCATTATACTGCAAATGACTACGTCACCAATTCAAATTTTAAGTATCCCATAACGTCCAATGAAGGGCTAGTAATTACGGACTCATATTTCAGTGACTGTGTATACAATTATGTGCCTTTTTGATCTCACCGAGCTCCAAATACGCCGTTTCCACTATAAGATTTTGAAGCAACTCGTCGCAGATCCCAAAATATTTTTATGAATATAGACCATTTCATCTACTTGTTTAAATGCTGTGATCCTTATTTAGTGATTAGGCACAATCCTGAAATATTCAACATGTCTGGATATGCGTCTAGAGAGTGTTAAGGCATAACGCCTCAGAGCAAGAAGGTTATCAATCCGATGAAAAACGAGAAAATGGAGTTGTGGACTCAGGGCTCAGATCTAAAATACATACATGCCATGTATGTGATATTCATTGGTGGGCTAAGGTTCAAGGTTCTCATTATCTAAGGTTATGCAGAGCTGCCAAAGCTTTTATGCATATAATTCGCAAAGTAGTCTTTGGATCATGAACATGTACTGCAGCAGAAAGTTAGCCTATCGTGTCATGATGACAAATGCTTCATGTGTATGCATAAGATATGGACCCTCCGGTTATCAACTTATTCACTTGAGAGACTGATCCTGTGGATGATATATATATAAGATGCTGTTATGGAACAATTTTCGAGAGGGCAGTCTTTTCGTAGGGTCAGTATCTACTAACTGAGATACTTTGGGCGTCTGAAGGAATTGACAACATTTAGAGGTGTTCCATTTTTTAGGGTCTGGGTCCTTAGTGTATTATTAATCACTGCACGTAATCACCGCTTTAATCGTTTTATACCCAACTGTTAACTGCTTTGCAATTTTCTTCGAGTGTGTTGTGTTTTTTGAGCAAACGTCCACAAATCTCAATAACAGACGCAAATAAAACTACTAAAAGCTGCGTCGACCTGTTTCTAAAACTGAAAGAAAAACACACTGACGATGGTTTAACTCAACAGAGAGAAATGCGGTATATGAATAACCAGAGAGCCTGTTTTCGTTTCGACAGTCGTACAGCAACGCCACACAATAGACAAACAACGTAAAGCAGCCGCTAACAAACATACATCATATTAGTCTGCTGAAGAAGCAGTGACTTATGCAGTAACAAATCTTTTCCTACGCAAGCAGTGTAAACGACTATACTACACAATGTTAAATCCGTTTATGGAAAAGAAAAAGCACATAGTCAGGGATAACGTACAATATTGTTTGACAAATTAATCTGAAACATTTCATCAGCTGCCCAATATTCCGAAGAAACTGAACTACGGTTGGTTCTCTTCGTCTGCACGTACCATATTTAGACAACAATTCATAATCCTTAACATGAAATGTGCGATGTCCATTGCATAACTGTGCAATCGTTACTTTTCACTTCCCAACACTATATTCGATTAAGTACCAACCTCTCAAGATATCAGTTGATCAGCTGCCTTTGCTTCTGCCCATTAAATTCACCTTGATTTAGTTATCTTATTGTTATGGATGATGACAATATCATTATCGCTATTACAAGCTACATAACTTCTTTTCTGAGTCAATACCAGCCTTACCAAAACCTATACAATATCATGATTTTTGGTGGCGGGGAAATAAGTATCTTCAGGATGGATAGAAGTCCATGGGCCAACCGAATCCGGCCGAACGCGGAGGTAACAGGCAAGGAACGGTCGACCAAGTTTCCAGTCGTCGCCGGTGGGAGCACAAGTCAGTTGGTGAACATCGTCATCCATGAGGTGACAAAATGGTCCGATAGCATGAAGACGTTGATTTGTGGCGTATTTTCTGCATGCGATGTGGTGCCATGTGACCCGGACGTTAGAGGGAAGGAAATGCTGGTGGATATGGTGTCAAACCGTAGGCCACCGCGTGGATGGTGTTTGAGTTCGATGTTGTTGCTGGATATGTAACGAAGCAATGGGGTGTAAAAATCTTTAGGTCGAGGGGAACGCGTGTTAGGGAAGTGTGTGTGAGCATAACTGAAGTCGATGATGAAATGAGAAATGTGCTTCAGCTGGTGGTTGATGTGTCCGACTGGTACTGGTGGCGTTATGGTCGCTTGCATAAGAATTTCCAGCAAGCTGCGGGTAACGGAAGGGCCCCCGTTCCACTCCTTGTGCACGGTGGACACGTACAAGGACGTCGCTCGGAGTCGCACATTGGCAAGGCCGAAACCTTCCGCTCGCGGGGAGAGGGTCAGCGTTTCGTAACGGACCTTAAAGAGCGCACCGGCCGCAAGAGAGCTGCCTGGAGGCTGTGACCAATAGTTGATGGCAGCGGGAGTACCTGTGGGATGTGGACCATTCAGGACGCCACATCCTGATTGAGGTATTCGATTCGTTCTAAACAAACGAGTCGGCGGAGGAGATTTGGTCGCACCGCCGTGCGGATAATTTGGAGTGTAGGCCGGAAATTGATGAAAGTGGAGCGGGGCAGGCTTGAGATGAAAATGATACGAAAGTATAGTAGTTGTACGCACTGGAGAGGTGCTAAGTCGTCGTGTGAGAGGTTGCGTCCAATGGACACTGACGCGGATTTAGCAACATTCATGTTAGTGCCCGCTGCAGTTCCGTACGCCGGCCGCTGTGGTCTCGCGGTTAAGGCTCTCAGTCCGGAACCGCGGGACTGCTACGGTCGCAGGTTCGAATCCTGCCTAGGGCATGGATGTGTGTGATGTCCTTAGGTTACTTAGGTTTAAGTAGTTCTAAGTTCTAGGGGACTGATGACCACAGATGTTGAGTCCCATAGTGCTCAGAGCCATTTTAACCATTTTTTTGCAGTTCCGTACGTTGATATCAAATCACTCACCGTTTAGTTACATTCAGTGAGCGGACCAATAGGAGGGCATCCGCATACACACGACACCGAAAACTGTGCTGTCGCAAAGTGAGAGCAAAAACATGAAACGTGGCTCGTCAGACTCCTGATGAGTGGTTCGAGGTTTATGGCATAGATCAGGGTCGAAAGTGGGCAACCTTGCCTTATGGAACGCCGCATCGTCACCGGTCCCGCCACACGGCCATTGACCTGAATCGGCGATCGGCGGTGCCGTACAGGCGCCGGATGACATCATTAAAGGCGGGTGTAAAACTCATTCGGCTTATTACTGAGAACAGAAACCTTGTCGATTGCGCTGTCAAAATCAACGGTAACGACCGCGGAGCGGAGTCTGTGCGCCGCTGCCAGTGCAGTTAAATCATGACATTCTCCTGTGGCCGTTCATATATTAACTGAGCCACCCGGAGTTGTCTGTTCGGGGGATAGAATGCTGGGCAGGATCTTATGGTATAGTGTCACCAGGAGTCTTGTAAAAATTTTACAGTCTGCGTTAAGCAGTCAGGGCACAGTAATGTGTTGTCCTCACTCCGGGTATCGGTTGGAGATGGATAGCATAATTCCTGTGACAAAGTACGGCGGTACGGCGTTTCCCATCGTCAGCAGTTCATGAAACATCTTCGTCCACCGTGACGCCACTAGTGCTACGAAAGCGCGATAAAATTCTATCGGCAATCCGTCGACACCAGGTGACTTTTCAGAGCACCTTTGTTGATTGCATCGTGGACTTCTTCGTGCGGAACTGACTCCATCGACTCGTCCGCTTCGTCGCTGGCGAGCGTGCAAGTTACGTGTGGCAACACAGACTCCTCAGCGTGGTTGTTGGTTGTCTCCTCCTCGTACATTGGGCGATAGTGGTCTGCAGAGGCACTGACGATTTCGTGCTGGCATGTGACCTGCTGGACGCGCCAGGTTTAGATCTCGGTGCTGAGTCGTTGTCGTCGGTTGAAAGGAGTACGGTGGGGCACACCTGTATGTGGCACCAGAATAAGAAAAGTATATTAGTAAATTAAAATCAAATTAGTGTACTATAGAAAATGAATGTCTCTCATAGGCTCGATATTGTGGATCGCTGACTGTGCGCGACCACACAGCCAAAGATAATGTTCTGCTTTGTTGGACTAAGAGAGCGCTGGGTGCTCAGTCGTAGGTAGCTGTTTGTGAGGGAAAAGACGATGGAGTAGGCAGCATCTGTGGTGTGCTGTATAAAGCCACCAAGAGTTAGATTAATGTAGGTATTTCAGTGTTGTTGAACATGGAATCAGAAGTCTTCATGCAAATTAGACACAGATTTAAACAATTATGACTTCTGTTTTTGCCAGCACGTTAGTATAGATGAGTTGGCTGGTAATTTGTAATTGTATGGTAACCCCAGCATGTACATAGACTATTTTGAGAAAAAGACTAGTTAGATATTTCATTTTTGTAATGTTTTTAAGATTTGTTAACAGAGTTTTGTGTAATTTGATGTTTTGCATTTATGTTGGATTAGTGAAGTTAGATATTAGTTGCTGTTTAGGTCTCATTGTTTGTGAATCAACTGTGAGTAATTTAATTTCAGTTGTCAGATGTTTTCAAAAGCCAAACTTAACTTGCTATACAATTTTTCTTAAAATACTGAGTGTTAGTAATTCACCATAATCTGTATCACCTCCAGTTCAGATCACATATTTTTTTGAAGAAGTTTAATTTCCTTAAATGTTCTCGTTTATCAGCCAAATGAATTTCATGTGTATTTCAAGTATTACGGCCAGCATTACACTCTGCTGAGCCTGTACGTAGCACATACATTTTTATTTATTTTTTTATGAGAGACCACAGTATATCGCATTCCACCGATGCTGCTTTAGTGGTAAGACAATTTAATTTATTTGTTATGTGAACAGGGTCTTAGGATTCATTGATTAAGGGGCTGAATGTATTTTTCAGTGACTGTATTTCTTTATTGGCACTGGGAGTTCCATTGCCCAATTTATTCGTAACGTTTTTCTAACAATAGGACTGGTACGTCAGAACTCATCACCCCCTCCGCGGCATTAACGGGAGTCAGGTTACCTGTGTGTGCAGGTGTGGTGCCATCTCCCTCTAACAACCTACCTAGGCCGCACTCCTTCCGTGCCACGACGTGTCGCCGCTGTTATCCGTGCCAAAAGTGGATCCACTGGCTGTTAGGTAGATGATCATAATGTTCTGGGTCAATTGTTTAATTACTATAACTCACGTCAGCGACTTTGCACTCCTTTTATTATGGTAATAAAGGATTCTTTCTCAATGAACTTTTCATTTTTAAGCTGAGCGTGCACTGGTATGAAACTTTCTGGAAGTTCAAAACTGTGAAGAAAAGCGGGATTCAAACGTAGTACCTTCGCTCTCCGCGGGCAGTTGCTTTATTGATTGGGCTACCCAAGCACAACTCACGACCCACTTCCACAGCTTTAAGCTTAAGTACTGCCAGAGCTTTACGCTTAATTACAGCCAGTGTCTCTTTTCGTACCCTCCAGGCTTCACAGAAGTTGTCCTGGAAAACTTGCTAGTTTAGCACTCCTGGAAGCAAGTATATTGCGGAGACATAGCTTAGCAACAGCAGAGAGGGGGGGGGGGGGGGATGTCACGGAAGTAGGAGATTAGATACTGGCGGTGGTGAAGCTGTTAAGAGGGGCTGCGAGTCTTGCCTGGGTAGTCCAGTCAGTAGAATACCAGCCTTCGAAAGGTAAAGTTTGAGTCTTGGTTCAGCAGACAGTTTCAGCCTGCCAGAAAATTTAAAGATTATTTGTCTGTCTGGCAGACACCTTTTGTGTCTGCGATTTCACTGTCTTGTTTTTTATTCCGCGTGGATATATTTGTCTTTACTTCCTCAGAGCAGACTTTGTGTTCCACAAATTCTCCTTTTGGTCCTTAAATCTCGTTATTGATTGCTTGGCGCTTTGTCAATAAAATTCTTCTGGGTTAGAGACCGCATTGTCATTTATAAAATTCCAACGTTTCGGCGTCTGTTGCAAGACGCCTTCCTCAGGGTGTGTTGCTAACTGCTGAATGAGCGCAAGTGTGGGTACATATATACTATGGAAGAGTGTTGTGATTGGATGTGAGGATAAGGAGGAAGGGTACTAGGAGTTCATTTTATTGGCGTTTGCATTGCGTCTTGTTATTGGCGGAAATAGGCGTTTTCCATTGGCGTTTACTTTACTGCCTGCCATTGGTGGAAATCGGCGAATAGGAGACTTAGCGGCGACTGCAGCGTAGCGTTGTTTACTAACTGCCTAGTATCGACTAGGCCGCGTCAGCCACTTAACAACTGCTTAAGGGAAAGCAACTTTTCTATTAGTATTTAGAAGGATCACACTGCCGAGAGCTAGTATAATATGAAACGAGAGTATGCCACGACATCACAACAGTCAACAGCACTTCACACGAGAAAGCTCAAACAGAGATAATATCAGCTGCCACCAGGGGTCGCCCTTAGCCGCAGGGTCCGAACTTGTATGACTGAAAGTACCTGGAAAATGTTTACTGAAATGAGCTGAATATATATACGAAAAACTGTATAGGAGGTTGGAACTGAAACTATCAAAATAGTAAAAAAAAATTGAATTAATGTCGCTATATGGGACAAGCCGGAACTAGCGGACGGGTCATAGATGTATCGGCCTCACATACGGCCGTCAGTGACGATGAAGGGGAGACCCAAGGAAACAGTCCAGAACTGAGACGGCGGGATTAGGGGGAGTAGGGGGACACCATACACGTGCAATTTCGATGTTGTGCCATAGTGATTGAGTATGGATATAGGTGCTGCCCCCGCTACGTTCCAGGCATGGATTAGCTCAAGGACAAGGGGAAGACCGTAACAAAAAACCGAAACGCAGGAAGCCCTATCTTGGCAAGGCGAAACCAATCTTTCTAGAGAGATAGCCCCACCTGATCAATTCTGGTTCTCCAGGTTGGGTGTTGACGACGGGCTACTAACCATTCCTGGAAAAACAGTTGTGTGTACTAAAGTCACAGAAGCGCCTCAGATAAGACTAATCTCTACAAAACGACCTAGGTGAGAATATGGACTACGAAACAAAATAGACCCGGGAGCCTGGAACGTTAAAAGACTGTACTATTCTCTGGTAGGAAAGAGCCTCGAAGCAAACGATTCACTAATTACTGGTTTATGGTGTAGATTTGAAATCTATAATCCTCCGAAAGTCACTTGTAACAACAGCCAGTACAGAACATAAAGTCACATATAACAATTGTCGTAATCTGCACCGAAAACAGTAATGATAGCAATAAGACATATTGTACGAGGAACTATTCATCTTTGGAGATCTTAATGCAAGAGTAGGGAAAGAAGCGCCCTTCAAGGCAACTATCACCGTATAGCACATTTTAAATGATGTGCGCTTTATATTGAACTTTTTGACTGTAAAAGGCATGGTAACAAGTAGTACAAATTTCAATAGAAAGGGAATATGTAAAGGAACCTGGATATCGCTGGCTGGGAAAACAATGAATCAGGCTGACCGTATGTTTGTAGTAACAAGAAATAAAAGTGGACACATAATTACCAATGCGGCAAGAGGTGCTCAGTGTGGATCGGATCACTTCCTTACCAGAGAGGTGATGAAGGCAATCTAAGGCCCAGAAAGTTCACATCAGTGCAAAAAATTACTCGTTGTTATCAGAAAGGTTCGACCAAAAATAGAGTCAAACTGACCAGCCGTTTTGATGTGGTGAACAATGAAGAGGTCAGAAGTGCCGATATAGATCAGTACTGGAAGGTAGTTGCAGATGCAATTTTAAAAAATCCAATTAGTAATTCCAAAGTTATTTAATGGAAAATGAGAGTTTCTTGATCAGGAATGTGAGGAAGCTATCCGAGACAGTGCCCCAAATTAGTATGATTACAAAGTAATATAAAGGAAGAAGGCATAGCAATTTTCGAAAGACTGTGACAGCAAACACAGACCCCTCTAAGCAAAGCACGTAAGAAACTTAACGTAGTAACCTTGCAATACTTACATGGCAATGGCTGTAAAAACTGTAGAGGAGAATCTAGCTACCAACACAAATTCAAAAAAGATGCCAACGGATTAGTGCTAACATAATATCAAAGGATTGGGACAAGGCAGATGGAATACTTTAGGAACTCACTCAGTTGAAAGGAACCAGATGAATTAATCGAGGTTAATGACCCGGAAACCATGCATCTAGAATATATTCCACAATGATAGAGGAGTTAATAAATCAGATTATTGGCCATAAGAGGGGCAAGAATCCATTGGAGGATATCTACAGTTTAACGCCTTTGCTCCAATCTTCGTAAGTTAATTAATTTAATTGGAATGAAGCTGTGACAGGACATACTAGGAACCGAAAATTTGGAGAATATTTCCTATTAACATCACTGATACTAGCAAGCTATTGGTCCTGAGAATTCCAAGACATTCTAGAATGTTAATTTAATGTTTGAAGTCTGCTAATCAATGACAAAATAAATATTTTTGTGTGATGTAACTACATATTATCAATTTTATGGATTACTTCCTCTATTTGTGCTGTGAAACCTTCCTTCTTGTCAAATTTCGTGATTTTATGTAAGGGGAAATTCCCCATAGGTCTTGATGAGTCAATTTGTAAGTAGATGTAAGTGTAGCAGGCACTCAACAGACTTTCATTAGGAAACCAATATTGCTAAAATAGTCGAAAGTAGGAGGAAAATTCTGTTGTTAGGTACTAGCCATGGAAGAGGTGTGAGTCAGATCTTGCAGGAAAAATTAAGTGACAGGTCCCATGTCACAAGTATTTTCAAGCCCACTGCAAGTCTTAGCCTAGTGATAGTGGATGTGGAATCATTGTGCAAAGGTTTTACAAAGCCAAATCATGTTGTGGTAGTGGGCGGAGCGGGAAACAGTATTGATAGGGATCAAGGCAACTATACTGAGAGTGACCTGGTAAAAATAGCATCTGCAACGAACCGTACTAATGCTGGATTGGTTTCTACTTTCATGCGGTATGATCGGCCCTAAATCAACAGCTCTGTCAGGAGGGTCAATATGGAGGTAGATCAGCTGTTTCGGGCGGATACTTTGTCAGGCACAGGTGTGCTTCCTATTGATGGTATTGGTAGGTGAGACTTCGCAAGACATGGTCTGCATCTCAGTAAGAAAGCGATGGGTAAACTGGCTGGGATGATAGCAAAATCTTTAAGCGAGGGGGTCTCACTGAAAATCATGGGACTACTTTTTTAGCCTAATACCAGTGTCCAATCATCCAACATTCATTAAAATTAAGCTTAATGAGAAATTCAGACAGGCAGGTACTAGGAATGTTAAAATATCACAAGATTCTCATAACAGTACAGTGGGAAAAAATAATGTTAGTATGTCACAAGATTCACATAAAAGCACAGTGAAAAATAATGTTAGTTTATTGCATTAGAAAATTAGGTGATTAAAAAACAAAATAGATGAGCTTCATGTTTATTTAGAAGATTTAGAAACTGAGGGTGGAATAGATTACCATGCCTGTCTGAACATCATGTAGTCAGAGGTATGGAAGTGGTAAATGTAGGTGGATATAAGCTTTCAGCATATGTAAGTAGAGACACTAAGGAGAGAGGAGGATTTTTCGTAGTGTGAAAAATTCGGAAACTAAAACAAAAATTTGTAGAGCAACATACAGAAGCATGTGCATGTGAGATTAAACTAAATAATGGCATTTTTATAATTGTAGCCGTGTATATGTCCCCATTGGGAAATTTTCAACTGTTTTTGAAAACCTTGGATTCTTTGTTGAGCTATCTGTCAGAGAGAGAAAAGCAGATTACTGTTTGCGGGGGTTTCAGTGTAGATTTTCTGGAAGAGTCCGATACAAAGCTTTACCTTGAAGTACTACTCGATTCTTTCAATTTGACATCAGTTATTGATTTTCCTACTCGGGTGGTGCAGGAAAGCGGCAGACAGATGGATAATGTTTTCATAGACAAAGATAAATTTAATAAAATAAAAACGTTTCCTGTTAAAAATTTACTGTCTGAACATGATGAACAGCTAGTTACGATATATGATATACCTCCATACAGTAATGCAAAACAGTCCTCCAAAATAGTGCGTTCACTTAACGATTTAACAATTCAAAATTTTAGGGAAAACTTGCAACAGTTAGACAAGGATGAGGTGTACACATAACATGGCGCTAATTTAAAATTTAACCTGTTTCATGATACTTCTGTGACTATATTTGAAAAGAGTGAAATATAATTGTAAGAAATAATGTAAAAAGCCAAGACTTACTAAAGGGATAAAAATATCTTGTAAACAGGAAAGTGAAATGTATCTTATAGCTAGGAGGAGTAATTATCCCGAAACACCTGAAACATTATAAAAACTACAGTACTGTATTACGAAAAGTTATTAAAAAGTCCAGGACTATATGCATTTAGTATGAAATTAGTATATCTGATAATAAAATTAAAACAATTTTGGAATATTGTCAAAAGGGAAACAGTGCAACCGAGAGGACAGGAAGACTGTATTTTTATCAAACTCAATGAAAACTTTGTTAAGAAGAAGTCAGAAGTTGAAAACATATTTAATAATAATTTTTTAAGTGTTGTAGAGAAAATTGGATCCAGCTATTCATTAGAAAATGAAAGGCAGTATGTAGAAGAGGCAGTACTAATGCAGTTTGATAAAATTCGAATTTAATCCACCTCTCCGACTGAAATTAGGAAAATAATAAATTTAATCAAAAGTAAAAGCTCACATGGAATCGATGGTTCTTCTAACAGAGCAGTAAAATCTTGTTCCAAACAAATAAGTAGGATTCTCAGCGACATATGTTGTAGCTCACTGAAACAGGGAGTTTTTCCAGACAGACTGAAATACACTATTGTTAAAACATTACATAAAAAATGGAATGGGTTTGATGTTAACAACTACCGCCCAATCTCATTCTTGACAGCTTTATCCAAAATTTTTGAAAAAAGTAATGTATTCAAAAGTATCACAACATATTTGTAATAATGAAGAACTAACTAAGTATCAATTGGGTTTTCAGAAAGGGTTTTCAGCAGAAAACGCTATATACTAGCTATATGTGTGATTTTATAAGAAGGCACTTTAACACCGATGACTACGGAAAAAATGGCGTTCAATGACGGCATCTTTCTATGATGACTGCATACACAATAGTTGTTTGCACGCTATGATAAATGTGTGAACAATTTGGGGGGGGGGGGGCAATACGTAGAAAGATAGTTTAAGAAATGCTCTTTCTCGTGAAAATAAATTTCTGTTTGGAAAGGAAATTTATGATGTTTTACCAAAACATTATTCACGTTCCGGACACGCCCCGTATATAATTTTGTAACACATCTAGTATTTTGAATGAACCTCTTTCCTTATTATATCTCAGTACCACTTATTACGTAGCATGTAAGGACACAATCTGCTTTTGAGTTTTATTTGCACTAATTTCTGTGAGAAAGATTTTGTACACTTAATTAAAAAGAGTATTTTTTATATTATTGTAACTGACGTGCAGCAGCGACGTCTAGCGTCGTTGCAGGGCAATACACCTTATGTCTCTTAAAGTGCCAACATGTCTGGCGTAATTGTGCACTTGATACTCAGAAAAATTTTACATTTTGTGACGAAGCTTGTATAGCTGATTACTGTGTCTTCAGCATCTATATAAGCAATGGCAGGAATTATGCAAGTTACTGGATCCACTCATGTACGGAAGTGGTGTCATATCTGCAAATAATGACTTCTGATTCCGTATTTTAACTAATTGTACATCAAGCTACCTTTGTGTATACTTTTCAAAAAAGACTGACGATATTCGAAATTAATTGCGTAGTAAAAATAAGTAGGTCATAAGGTGATGTTTTCTTTATCACAAACACTGTTTCCGGCGAACTGTATGGTGTATTCTTTTTTATTATCTCGCTCCTAGCTTCACGTATCTTGCCATAGTTCCATTTTCTTCCTTCTCATCATTGCTAGCATCGAACATTTACAGATTTTCCTCTTACTTTCATGTTTCAGTTTTATTCCTATGAGTGCATTTTTGCCCTTCTTTCTCTGTCACATCGTCATCGGTTATTCTGTCTCTGTTTCGGCGTCTTCTATTATTTTTTGTCCCGTAGTTACTGTGCTGGCGATGTATCAATTCTAGATTTAATTTTGGGAGACATGGACAGGTACTAGAACACACACACAGTATTAGGTCAGTTTATTAAATCTTGGGAAACCTTGAAGAGGTGTCTACGCCGACGGGTGTCAATCGTTGGTGCCCCAGGCGGCGACTGTCATTTCTGGAGGTTCCATTGTCAGGTACCAGCTTGAACAAGGCACCGCTTTCGTTGTAGGACACCACAGTTATATACGTCTGTTCTTCTTCTCTCTCACCAGTTCTCATGCTTTTCTTCATAACTTGCTTCGTCTCCTCGTGGCTGCATCCCCTACTCGTGCGGATAAGATTCCCCTCTGCAGCTATTATTTTTATACTTGCCGTGACCTTGCAATTAATCCCGCGAGTAGCCGTATTTGTCTTCTTTACGTCCACCATTCCGCACTTCGGTCCGTCACCTGCTGCCGCGTCGCTGGTAAGCTGGGCATTCACTCCTGTATCGACTTTGGTACTTCGGGGCCTTTTTATTTCTTTTCCGGTCTCGACTTTACTGTTTCGCTGTTGCTTCTTATAGAATTTCCTCTACCCAGACACGCCAATTAGCGTCGTTGCAGTCACGGCGGCAGCAATCGTATTGCCTCGTGTTATTGACCCAGTCTTGACCCCGGCTACCTCGGCCTCATTTGCTTTGTCACTTTCGGTTATCTTTTCTGCTCCGGTTTCTCCTTCGTCGCATACAGAGCATAGTTGTGCTCTGAACTGGCTATAACTGAACTGGCTGTAACTATCGGCGCCACTCGTTGCACGTGTTTCAACCTGCGTAGTTCTTACTGATATACCGGGTGTTTCAGAAGTGATGGTGAATATTCAGGGGTGTGACAGGAATGATCATTCGAAACAAAAAAGTCGAGCAAACGTGGGGTATAAAACGTTTACCTTAAGAGCTATGAGCAATTCTTTATCTTCGATATTGTGAAACAAATCTATTCTACTGCAAGCTCTTTGCTTTCCAAATTTTGGGAGGTGGTAGTATGGACAAAAAAAAAATGTCCAGTGAGCATGTGGTCTAAAATCCATACCCTAAAAATTATGAGCACTTGTTCATTAGAAGAGCCGTGTTTCAAACTGGCGAAGATGAACAAGTGCTTATAGCTCTTAAAGTATGAATTTTAGAGGACATCTTTACTGGACATTTTTCTTGCTTCAGTCCTAAAATATGGAAAGCATACAGATCATTCTCACAATAGCAAAGATCAAGAATTGCACATAGCTCATAAGGGATGCATTTCAGAGCCCATGTTTACTTGAATTTCTTGTTTCGAATGATCATCCCTGTCATATTGACCATCACTTCTGAAACACGCTGTATATTATGAAGCTTTATTCTCAGACAGCCACACGAGGTTGCCTTCAGGTTTACATATTAAAACAGCCACATGCAAATTTGTACTGGGCCGAGATTCGAATCTCGATATCCCACTTATTACGATCTGTAGGCTTAACGACTTCGGCGAACCATGTACATCTGCAGAACCGAACTAAACCTCAAAGAGCCACATTTCCTGCAGCTCGCACACACATCAAGTAGTCCCCGCAACTGGGAGCGAGATTCGTAATTATCGTCGACTTAACTTGTCACGACAGGTAAAGAGTATTATTTTATTATATAATGTCTGTTTTTACAATCCAAATTATAGAATGTTACTTCAGACATACGTAAACGGTAAACACGGATAATGCACACTGAGAAGACAAAAGTTAGAGGATAGGAATATGCACATACAGAAATGGCGCTAGTATCGCATACGCAAGATATATAAAAGGGAAGTTTATTGGCGGTGCAGTACTACGGTGATTCTAGTGAAAAGGTGTCCGACGTGGTTATGGTCACACGACGGCTATCAGCATACTTTAAACGCGGAATGGTTGTTCGAGCTACACTCATGGGACATTCCTTTTCCGAAATCGTTAGGCAATTCAGTGTTCCCGAGATCTACAGTGTCAAGAGTGTGCCGAGAATACCAAATGTCAGGCCTTACTTCTAGCCACAGTCAACGTTGTGGCCGAAGATCTTCACTTAACGACTGAGGTGGCGTTTGCGAGTTGTTGCCAACGCTAACAGACAAGCAACACTGCGTGAAATACCCTCAGATATCAATGTGGGACGCACGACGAACGTATCCGTTAGGGCAGTGTGACGAAATTTGGCGTTAATGGGCTGTGGCAGCAGACGACCGACCCAATTGCCTTTGCTAACAGCATGTCACGGCTCACTGGGCCTCTCCTGGGCTCGTGACCGTATCGGTTGGACCCTAGATGACTGAAGAATCGTCGCCTAGTCAAATGAGTCCCGATTTCAGTTGGTAACAGCTGATGGTAGGGTTCGAGTGGGCGCAGGCCCCATTAAGCAGTGGACCCCAACTATTTGTCAAAAGGACGCTGTGAAAGCTAGTGGTGGTTCCATAATGGTGTGCGCTGTGATCACGGTGAGTGGAGAGTGCCCTCTGATCAATCTGCACCGATCGTTGACAGGGAATGGCTATGTTCGGCTATCTGGAGGAAACGCACTTAACTGTATCGCTCTCATTCCTTTGACTGCGAGGCCCCTCCCGCCGGAGGTTCGAGTCCTCCCTCGGGCATGGGTGTGTGCGTTGTTCTTAGCTTGTGTTAGTTTAAGCTACTCTAAGTAGTGTGTAAGCGTAGACACCGATGACCTCAGCAGTTTGGTCCCTTAGCAAATCACACACATTTGAACATTTGACTATGTTCACAAAGTTTAAAGTTCATGCAATCCAAAAAAGGCACAGGCTACCCACCATTCCTATTCCAACAGAATACTTCTCTCATTTCACGACGAAACATTTTATAATACACCTTCGCGTATTTCTCACCACTCTTCCATTACATGTTCACTAGACCGAATCTGCTCGCTACGGCCTCGGCTGCTCCCTACCAATTCGCATTGCGTACGCAGCACAACGATGCCATGGCCGCCGAAAAGGGCGGGAGACTGCAGGAAGTTATAGATGGTGCAGCTCGTCAGCTTTAGCCTGCCACTTTATAGTCTACTGACAAGGGTATCGATGTAGACTCTAGGTATCGATATAGAATGTACCGGATGATCAAAAAGTCAGTATAAATTGGAAAATTGAATAAATCACGGAATAATGTAGACAGAGAGGTATAAATTGACACACATGCTTGGAATGACATGGAGTTTTATTAGAACCAAAAAATACAAACGTTCAAAAACTGTCCGACAGATGGCGCTTCATCTGATCAGAATAGCACTACTTAGCATAACAAACTAAGACAAATCAAAGATGATGTTGGTTGCATGAAATGCTCAATATGTCCACCATTATTCCTCAACAACAGCTGTAGTCGAGGAATAATGTTGTGAACAGCACTGTAAAGCATGTCCGGAGTTATGGTGAGGCATTGGCGTCGGATGTTGTCTTTCAGCATCCCTAGAGATGTCGGTCGATCAGGATACACTTGCAACTTCAGGTCACTCCAAAGCCAATAATCGCACGGACTGGGGTCTGGGGACCTGGGAGGCCAAGCATGACGAAAGTGGCGGCTGAGCACACGATCATCACCAAACGACGAGCGCAAGACATCTTTCACCCCTGTAGCAATATGTGGTGGAGCGCCATCCTGCATAAACATCGTATGTTCCAGCAGGTGTTTATCAGTCAGGCTGGGGATGATGCGATTCTGTAGCATATGGCGTACCTCTCACCCGTCACGATAGCAGTTTTGCTGTCCATCACCATCTGTTGGACATTTTGTGAACTTTGTTTTTCTTTGGTTCTAATAAAACCCCATGTCATTCCAAGCATGTGTGTCAATTTTTACCTCTCTATCTACATTATTTACTGGTTTACTAAGTTTTTAAATTTATACTGACTTTTTAATCACCCTGTAGATGTAGAATATAGATGTAGAATCTAAAAGGAAAAAATGATGAGGCATAATGGCGGCTACAGGCACAATTGCTTGTTCCAGTAATGAGCACCCATACAGAGATGTGAAGACATGATTCATCTGCCGCACCACCACAACAGCAGTAACGTACCGTCTACCTATTCAACACAAGAAAAGTGTTACGTTTATTTACAGTGTGGAGAGAGCTCACTGAGTATTGTCAAATACACTGACAGAAGAAAATCTAAACACTAAAAACAAACTAATGAAGAGTAGTGCAATTTCAAGAATACATCAGTCTAGCTAACATACTGCAAGATCACAGTTAACGTAAGAGTAACATCAGCCAATGCAAAAGTGAAATGCTGGTGCATTAGTAACCGGTGTAACCGCCGGAATGTTGAATTCAATCACGCAGACGTGCAGCCATTGCGCCATAGAGGTGCCAGATGTGAGTGTGTGGGGTGGATTTCCGTGCCTTTCCACTTAGTCGGTAAAGAAAGGGACGGTTACTGATGTTTGTGGATGGCGCCGGAGTTGTAATCCGATAATGTCCGACATGTTTTCTATTGGGGACTGATCTAGTGATCGAGCAGGCCAAGGCAAAATTTCGACATCCTGTAGAGCATGTTGGATTATAACAACGGTATATGGGCGAGCGTATACTGCCGGAAAACTTCCATTTGCAATATTGTTAATGAATGGCAGCAAAACAGGTCAGCTCGTTAGACTGACGTACAAGATTGTAGTCAGGGTGTATCGGAGGGATAACGAAGAGAGTGCTCCTGCTGTCATACGAAATCGCCCCGCAGACCATAACTCAAGATGTAAGTCCAGTGTGTCTAGCATGCAGACAGGTTAGTCCTTCAATTGGCCTCCTTCTGTCCTACACGCGGCCATCACTGGCACCAAGGCAGAACCAGCTTTGATGTGAAAGCGCCACATACCTCCACACTACTCTCTAAGGAGCTGTCGCTTGACACCACTGATATCGCAAACCGCAGAGGTTTAGAGTCAGTGTAATGGTCGGACCTGTCCTTGAAGTAACCGATTTGTAACAGCTCATTATGTCACTGCCGTGCCAACTGCTGCTCAGACTGCCGTTGTAGATGCAGTACGATACAACAGAGCAACAAGCCGAAGACGATAGTGTTGCCTCTCGGAAGTGCCACATGGCCGTCCGGAGCCAAGACTTCATACGACCGTGTATTCCCGCGTCCACTGCAGCCAGAAATCATGTGAAGTTGCTACATTGGGACCAAGTCATTCTGCAGTATTTCAGAGGGAAGATACAGCTTGTCGTAGCCCTATTACACGATCTCGCTATACTCGTGAAGTGTTGATAATGGCTACTTTGTCTCCTTAAAGTAATTATTGACTAAAATCAACACAGCACGTCCAATGTCATA
This sequence comes from Schistocerca gregaria, assembly GCF_023897955.1. Lineage (NCBI taxonomy): Eukaryota > Metazoa > Arthropoda > Insecta > Orthoptera > Acrididae > Schistocerca > Schistocerca gregaria. Next base: position 212,426,835 of record NC_064926.1, on the reverse strand, counting down.
GGTAACTAAGGCTCACTACAGTTACAGCGTGTATTTAAAGAAAACCTGACTTGCCGCACCGATACTCAACTAACAGAATACAAATGGCTCTTGAACGGACTTTGCCGTGGTTCAGGAGCATACATCTAAAGCACAACTTACTTAATTTTAATGAAGAGAAAGTTAATTGATGAGGATTAAAACTGAGATCACATGAAGTATAATTCTGAATGAAATATAATACTTTATTATGCCAATACATGCCTCTACCACCAGGACCACCACCACCATTGAAGAGGAGGGTATCCTTTCATTCCATTAGCGTATGCAGCGTGTAAGGAGTGCCTCTACAATGGCTTGTGTGTGTGGTCTAATTAATCTTGACATTGTGGGCTCTCCAGAAATTATACGTAGCTCGTTATACTACATTCTCAGATGTCTCTCTAAATTCTTGAAAATTTGTGACTAGTCTTTCGTGAGATAGTTCAAGCCTCTTTGGGCACACGTTTTTCATTGTCTCAGTCACACTCTCCTCGTAGGTGTAATAAACGTGTTGTCCATTGTCTTGTACTGTCAATATGCCGTTTTAGCCCTGTTTTGTATGGATCTCCCTCAGTCGAGAAATAACTCTACAACTAACATTACCTACGAATCAGTCTGCAAGATTATCCAATTTTATGTACCCATAAACATTTAGATCCAGGTATTTTGAAGAGTTGGATGATTCCAATTGTAAGGCACCGATACTTTGGTCATGATAGACTGAGTTTCTCATTTCTGTGAAATGAAATATTTTACATTTTGAAAAGCCTTAATGTAGAACGCCTTCTTTCTGTTCATTACAGCGACACGTTATTATGCAAAGGGAGCACATTTTTATATGCAACTTAGAGTCAATTTGATATACAAATCAATTGCCTTTGTGTCCTCGTTGAGTGACTGTAGGAGGATACGACTTGGACAGGATTTGTGATTGGTTTAAAGAATGACAGCTAACTCTAAATGTAGACAAGTGTGAATTAATGCAGATGAATAGGAAAAGTATCCTGTAATATTTGAATACTCCATCAGTAGTGTAGCATTCGACACAGTCACGTCGATTAAATATTTCGGCGTAACATTGCAGAGCGATATGAGGTGGGACAAGCATGTAATGGCAGTTGTGGAGAAGGCGGATAGTCGTCTTCAGTTTATTGGTAGAATTTTGGGAACATGTCGTTCATCTGTAAAGGAGACCGCTTATAAAACACTAATACGACCTTTTCTTGAGTATTGCTCGAGCGTTTGGGATCCCTATCAGGTCGGATTGAGGGAGGACATAGAAAAATTTCAGAGGCGTGCTGCTAGATTTGTTACTGGTAGTTTGATCATCACGCGAGTGTTACGGAAATGCTTCAGGAAGTCGGGTGGGAGTCTCTGGAGGAAAGGAGGAGTTCTTTTCGTGAATCGCTACTAAGGAAGTTTAGAGAACCAGCATTTGAGGCTGACTGCAGTACAATTTTACTGCCGCCAACTTATATTTCGCGGAAAGACCACAAACATAAGGTAAGAGAGATTAGGGCTCGTACGGAGGCATATAGGCAGTCATTTTTCCCTCGTTCTGTTTGGGAGTGGAACAGGGACAGAAGATGCTAGTTGTGGTACGAGGTACCCTCCGCAACGCACCGTATGGAGGATTGCGGAGAATGTATGTAGATGTAGATGAAGTAGAATCTGGTCGAAATACTGAAAACTGCGGAAACGCGTGTTTTTTCTACACTGCTGTACAACAAGAGCTACTGCGTAGGTGATTTCTTCAAACTGATTTGCGCACACTCTAGTGCCCGACTCAGGGAGGTAGAGGCACGCAATTGCAGATACCATTGCATTGTGCCCTATCACCTTCCTGTAGAGACTTTGTTAGCTGGAGTTTTTTGCCAAGAACGTCTGCGAAACGTTTCCCTGGTGAAAAGAGCATTCGGTTAATAACCAGGCCATTTTTTGAGCCATCGTTAAGAGAAATTGTTCCCACGCTAGAAAACAGCTCGCAGAGAGGCGCCAAATATAAGGCATCTAGACTGGCCCAAGTATCTTGTTGTAAAATGGTTATATGTAAGTTTCTGGAAAAGGGGTTTCAGTACACTTGATCTGATGGGCGGAAAGTTTCGTACGGTAATGGGAGTACAGCGGCGTCTGCTCAGTTTTTCAGTGGCGGAACGAAAACGTTATTTTCCGATGGGTGGCTGCTGTTTGAGTGGCGGGAAGCGTCCGCAGAGCTCACGCCGTCTGCGCTTTTAACTTCACTTCGGATTTTTTTCTGGGTAGAGCGACTTCTAGCTCTGCTTGCAGCGAGGAAATTTCGGCCATTGTTAGCAGTGTAGTCACTTTGTGTTTTATACTCGGAAGGGACACTTCGATTTCCTCACGCAACTGCGACAATCGCTCTACCTGCCGAACTATGGTCGACGCAGCAACGTCACACGCATAGCTGCAAATAGCGAGCCGTCACCGCCTTCCGCAGCAGGCGCATTCACACTCCAAACGATGGTGAGATTTACGGGCTGCTCTGGCGGAATGGGTTGCGATAAATTTCATAACGGCCAATTATTTCACGGTCATTTTTTACCTCGCTTCTGGGACTGACACCTACACAACTTCACTTATACTCCGAGAGCGAAAGCAGTTACTGTTACCAAGTCGCAGATTTCGGTCAGTTAAAATTTTAAATGTTACGAGAGCTGAACTTACCATCATGTGCTTCCCTTCATGAACTGTGCTAACCAGAAGTCACTTGAATTTTCCCTTGTTTTGTGTTGATAATTATTTTCATTTTTGTATGGAATCAATTTTACAGAAATAGTTGGCAGGTTCATAATTATTTTCGTTTCATCTGGAGTCAGTTTTACTGAAAAAGTTGGCAGTGTTTTAAAGAAGTCAATTTGTGCTAATAAATTCAGGAGTTTAACGTATCCTTGAATATCAGTTCACAGCTAGTCATTGCTGAGCATAATTAAGGAAACTATATGGCTACCCCACACACTGACCCATCGGCTGTGCCAAAAAAATAGCGTTTATTGACTCCGTTGCACATAGTTTAATTAGTGTACTGTATTGGGGGAGAGGTCGAGATAGGTAAGTAACTAGTGTCATTTCTCATCTGCGTAACAGCGCCCTCAGGGGCTCATCATTTGTTTGCTTTGTATGGGCTTGGCGACCCCGAGGTCCCCGAGCTGTGGACTGGCACACGCCGCCAGTTGACTGCCTCCGTACACTCTGGGCATACTTCATCGACCACCGTGCGGCGCGGTGGTGGAACGTTGTGCGTCACAGGGATCGGGGATCCTGGCTTGACCACCCGGATCGCGAAGATGGAATAAAGTTCTATAAAAAAAAAAACACAGTCTCAAAGTGTGCTGCGCGCTGATGAGAAGCATGGCTGTTGAGGTAGAACAGCCTTTAGCGGGCAACCTGTGGGGGACTTGCCGCACCTCTGTTGTGTAAGGCTTACTCAGGCACGCGGGGCTCTGTCTGAGAGGACCCTTATTTCCCTATCTGCTCTAGAAATTTTCTTCTTCTCCTCCCAGAGGGAACGGTGTGGAGCAGTGGTGAAAATTGCTGCTTTGAAGAGCTCGCCGCAGCGCGTAGTCTGAAGCAGTCGCCCTCCGTTTCTGGCGGTGGTGCCGTTGTGGGAATCATAGCTCTGGTGTCTCCTTCTAATCGGAAAGGGGAAAAGTTGCCTGTTCATGTGCATTTAAGGGCGCTATGAGCTCGCCAGTCGGTCAGTCTGGGCAAGTCTCTCGCCCCCAGCTTGCTAGTCTGTCTCTCGTCCACATTTTTTAGGCAGAGCTGTCTGTCGTTCGGAATGCTAGTATGCCGGCAACTTGGATGTCTTTCCACTCCGCCAGTAAGAGAACTCAGGGAGTGGTCTGCGCGTTAGGCCGCCAGTCTACTCGATTTTGCTCAGGCCATGGTCATTGGCAGTTGGATCGATGTGTTGGTCGGTCGCGCACTAAGACACAAGATGACTGGTCCGTCTTGAGCGTCGGCGCATGTGAGGTCGCCACGTGAGTCCAGTGGGCCACAGCGTATAGCGAGGGGTAGTGACTTCGCTGTCGACACGAGAGCAACAGGAGTCAACCCACGACATCACCCTGGCCGGTGCGAGCTGCGATACCGTGAGACGGGAGATCGGTGCGCCTTCCAGCATCCGTTGAAGCGGCTGGCAGCGGACGGTTCGGGAGAGCGATTTGGGGGTGCTGCGCCAGGTCTTCTCGAGAAATAGCAGTTTATTAGAAGTTAAGTGATCGGTGATATGTTGTTTGATTTACTGTTGTTAAATTCTACTTGTTTTCTTGGTGAGGTCACCAGCCGTTTTGCTTTGAGGTCGTCCCACCATCCTTCTCCGTTTGCCCACCCACGGGGTGGTCCGCTTTTCCGTTGTGGAGTAGGGGCGGCTTAGAGCAAACTGCAGTTCGGGTTGTTTGGCAATCTCCCTATCAATCTACCGTACGTTAGTAGCTGCCTCTGTCATGTTTGTCGGATTTGGTGTGTTAACGAATTTATTGCATGGAGTGTAACGGCCTTATACCTGAAATATGTTTAGATCTTTGGAATCTTTGATGTTATTGCCTATGATCTTGAGAGGCGGTATCCGTGTACTGTAGAGCATCTTAACTATTGTTTGGCCAACCTTGTAGAATTTTATATAATATTGCATTTCATGGGTTTTTATTTAAATGATCATTTTAGTATATAAAGTTGCCACCCTATCACCGTAAGACTTTCCTTAGAAGTTAAAATTAAGTTGCACCTTCGGTGGCAAGGTTAGTATTTCGATTGTTAATTTTTTGTACCATTTCCATCCCTCCTATGGGGGCTGCATTGTTTGTGTGCTTGTGTAAATTGTCAAAACTCTTAGTTTAAAGTTATCTGGTGTGCTGCAGATTTGCACCAGTGTAGTCTTTCAAAGGCTGTTGTGAGCGGTCGTAACTATGGCTGTGTGAAAAGGGAGCGACAAGGTTCTCAGCCCGAAAGCTCATACAGTCAAACTTGTATCTTTCTGTCTCTGAATAAATTGTAACTTTGATATTTAGAGGTTGCTTTCTGATTATAATTTTAAATCATTTTCTTTTAAAAATGCTTTTAGGCAGTATTAAAGTGAGTAAAATTCTCATTTGTTAAAAGGAATTTGGTTATGATTTCGTCAGTTACTCCCTGGCCACTACTTCCATGCTTCCATAGTGTGACGAATCGCTAGTAAATAAAATAAAATCTCAAGAATATTCTTTGAAAGTAAATCACGGTTCAGGTGTACTGCCTGGGAGTTCTCACACCCATTCATCAAAAGCAATAAGGGGGGCTAGTCCTCCTCTTCACGATTTTGCTGTCAATAACAGGGCTCAAGGAGTCATGAATAACAATGGCGTTGTAGTGATCGAGAGGAAGGAGGGGTTGTTTGAGAAAGTGTCCCCCTTCTATGTCCATAAAGGTTTATAAGTGCTGGCTGGTACCCTAAAGTCTATTAAACGGTTGCACGATGATTCCTTGCTTGTTGAGACTAAGTAGGCAAAGCAGGTGGAACTCCTTAAGAAGTCACAAAAAATAGGGTGAGTATGACATCATTGATGAGTTTCTAGGATATTATGGATATGGACATTGCTGAACTAAAACAGGAATGGGCACCACAAGGTACCATAGATGTGGAGCAAGGGACTCGGAAGAACAATGGAGTGATTGAGAACACAGTGACTCTTATTGTGACCTTCAATTCCCCAGCGCTACCATGAAGCTAGGACCGACTGTCCATCTCTAGCAGTCTGTATTAACTGCTCCAGTCTGAAACCAAACCTGTCCAGTTTTTGCAGAGTAACACAGAAGTCAGGAAATCAAAGTGACTAAGTGTATCCCCTGTGCAGACGCCAAAAAGGACTATCAGGCGATAAAACCCCCTGACGTTGCCACTTCTTACGCTTCGTTTGTGCAGAAACCTGTTACTAAGGTCGACGCTTCGACTCAGACAACGACCAGTGTTCCCTTATCCACCTCTGGCACTTGTACTAGCGCCTGTATGTGCCAAAGTAAAGCGAAAGTCACAGCGATCCAGACAGCTACGAACGAAGAGACAAGTCATGCTTCCACAGTGCACTGCCCGAAGGCACAACAAAAGCACAGTACCCCTAAACACCAAGTTTCTTCAAAAGTGGCTCTCACCGTCCCCTTTCCCCCTCATACCTGCTGGGAAAGGGAGCAGGGAAAGGATCCCAACATTCGGGTCGAAAGCTGACGCAGGCGCCATCATATGCCATTCTGGCACATCTGACTGATGATGAGGACATCGTGGATTTTGATGCCTCATCACCAGACTCAGTCAGCCCTAAAACCTCGCCTCGCTCTACAACCGACTTAACACCCCAGCGCAAAGACAGGGGTGTATCAAGACCACATTGAAGAAGTGGCTCCCATACTCCAATGGAAAATAGGTGGATACAGAACTCATCAGGTGGAACTGAGACTCCTTGTACAAGTCTAACCCTTGTGCCTCTGCCTTGAAGAGACGCATTTTAAAGAGACTGACACGCCCTTACTTGGCGGCTATGAACTTTCTAGAAACGACGACATTACTGGTGAAAGGCCAAGGGTGGGGTTGCAGTATTCGTGAAGGACACTTTTCACTTCTCACCTATACCCTCAACAACATTACAGGCGGTTTCTGCTCGGATAGGGGGTCATGTTCACATAAAAGTGTACTCTGCGCACTTACCACCCTGCGTGCCTCTTGATCGTGGGGCCCTCACCCACCTTCTTGATGAACTACCCTGTCCCTTTCTCCTTTTGGGGGACTTCACTGCACACAGTGCTCTATGGGTTCTAACGCCACATGCCCCAAGGGTCGTGTACTTGAGGATATGCTACATGCAACAGATGTTATACTCTGAACATGGGTCAAGCCATACGTCTTAATACTGCTACAGGCTCGTCTATCGCCGTAGACCACTCCTTCTGCTCGCATGTTCTTGGGGACACTACTCAGTGGGCAGTGGACGATGACCTTCATGGTAGTGACCATTTCCCTATATGAATCCATCTTACTGGCGGAACATATCCTGGAATAAAGCCAACGAGATGGTTATTCAAGAAGGCTAACTGGATGCTTTACAGTCACGTCTGTTTTCCAAAAATGTGACGGCGTCCAGGACTGGGTGGATCACATTACAGCTGTGGTTCACCATGCCGCTAATGCATCCATCAAAAAGTCTGTGGAAGTGCCTAGGAGGCGACCTGTCTCTTGGTGGAACGATGAGTGTCGTTTTGCAATCAGGCACAAGAGGGCAGCTATGCACAGATTCAATTGATGCCTTACAGATGGCGCGTGCAAAGGCGAGGAGAATCATTCGGGAGAGTAAGCAGAGGTCTTGGCGAGAGTTTCTGAGCTGCACTAATAAGTCCACATCTGCATGTAAAGTATGGGAAACCATCAGGAGGATCTCAAGGCATAACTCTCGACCTCCAAAGCAGCTGTACGAATACAGGGGTCTCTTGCAACATCGATGAGGGATATAGCTCAGACAACAGCTGAATAATATAAATCCATTACGGTTGATTTCAGCTAGGATACCACCTTCTGTAAGTATCGGGACGCCAGGAGAAAGCTGGATGCCTTACAGATGGCGCGTGCAAAGGCGAGGAGAATCATTCGGGAGAGTAAGCAGAGGTCTTGGCAAGAGTTTCTGAGCTGCATTAATAAGTCCACATCTGCATGTAAAGTATGGGAAACCATCAGGAGGATCTCAAGGCATAACTCTCGACCGCCAAAGCAGCTGTACGAATACAGGGGTCTCTTGCAACATCGATGAGGGATATAGCTCAGACAACAGCTGAATAATATAAATCCATTATGGTTGATTTCAGCTAGGATACCACCTTTTGTAAGTATCGGGACGCCAGGAGAAAGCTGATCATAATTTCCGTTCCACCAACATGGAAGACTTTCTCGCTGTGGGAACCTGGATTCTGCATTGTCAGTTGCTTATGATACGACCCCTGGTAACCTACAGCATGGCCGAAGGAAATCCGCCTTCAGCTCTTCAATACAATTGAGATAACTATCGACTTTTCCTACTAGTGAAAAGAATCTATTTTAATCCCAATTTTAAAACCAGGACAGACGCTGGTAGTTATCGTAGTATTAGCCTGACAAGCTGCGTAGCAAAGACACTGGAGCGTGTGGTCAATCGCCGCCTAGTGTGGGTTATTGAATCCAGGTCCATACTCAGTTGCTCCCACTGTAGGTTCCACTCTCGATAACCTGATCCTGCTGGAAACTGCAATTCAACAAGCATTCCTTCGTAAGCAAAGCCTTATCGGTGTATCCTTCGATTTAGAAGATTCCTGGAGGTGTAACTTTTTGTCGCAGCTCTATCAGTGGGAATTCCGTGGACGCCTACCGACCTTCATACGGTCCTTTCTCTCGGACAGGTATTTTAAATACAGGCTTGGGAATGTCCTGCCTGACAGTTTCTAGCAGGAGAGTGGTGTCCCTCAGGGGAGTGTTTTAAGTGTAACGGCTTTCACCATTGCCATCAATAGTGTTACAAAAATGGCGCGACGCCCAGTACTATGTTCCTTGTTTGTGGACGACTTCTCCATCTTCTGTGCGTCCTCCAGCGTCGCCACGGCCACTAGGCAATTGCTGCCGACGGTCAGCTGGTTGGAGGAATGGTCTTGCAGAATTTTATTTCTCATTAGATACAAGAATTTGTGTTGATTTTAATCGATTGCACTGTCTGTTTAATTTGATTTTAAAACTGGTTGACACCATTCTCACTTTTAAGTAAAAGGTGAAATATTTGGGTCTTGTCTTTGATGAGACGTTAACATGCTTGCCATGAGTCAGCAAGGGCTTCATACTTTAAAATGTTGGACGCAGTTTATCACGAGGGTATAATTTTACGTAGCCCCCAGATTTGATTCCCGTCTACACAGATGGTTCTAAGCAGGGAGATGGTTTCTGTTGTTGTGTCGTGTTCCCCGACATTGTCCTCAGGATAGGGCTCCCAGAGCAGTTTTCAGTTTATTACACACAACAGTTTGCTATCCTGAGCGGCCTTCTCGCTGTTGGACAGATGTACCCAGCATATCGGATGCTGCTACAAGTGCCCAGGCAGAACAAGGAAATCATTTTTTGCTCGGTTCCAGGGCACGTAGGTATCTAGGGAAACGAACTCGTTGCTGCTTCTGCTAAGGAGGTTTGCTCCCTTCCTGCTCCTGGCAGCTGTTCAGTCCCTCTGCGGGCTGTCACTTCATTTATGACCAGGAAGGCCATCTGTTGGTGGGAGTCCCAGTGGCTGGAAGTGAGGAACAATAAACTACGTTCCATCAAGCTTTCAGTGCGACCATGGATCTCCTCTTTCGACTCGCGATGGTGTGAAGAAGTAGCCCTTACTCGGCTTAGAGGGGGACATTGTCCATTGTTTCCTCTTACGTCGTAAGGAGCCGTCAGTATGTCGAGATGCGGGACACAGCTGTCAGTATGACATCTATTAACTTATTGTGTTTTATATGACGACCTGAGGGTTGAACTGGGTCTTCCACAGGATCTTTCCACTACTTTAATTGATAACGAGGTTGGTGTTGTTCATGTCTCAAAATTTTGTGTGGTCTCCGCAATTCTCCCCAAAATACTCTGTGTGAGATCTTAATGTGTCACAGAGGGGCTGGGTCATTTATTATGTCTAAGTCGTCATCCAGTCATGGCTCTTTGGCCTTTTTTTAACTGTATCCTTACAGCTATTTTATCAATGATTTTATTTCGTTCTCCCCCTGTGTTTCACTGGGTTTCATTACGAGCTTTTATGAATCTTACCTTCTTGCAGTTGCCTTATGTTTCCTGCGGTGGGATCAATCGTGGTTTTCCAGTTTACTGATCTTCTTCCACAGATTGTGAAAATCTTCTTCGGTATAACATTAATGCAAGAGCACTCGTGACCTAGCTGTTTAGCATCCTCCATCATAAATCATCATTTTTAGTAGCGAGGGGGAGGGGAAGCTCGCAATTTCTAAACATTTAACACAACTTGCCAACGTTTACACCACGTTAAATATTATCCATATTTCGTTAAATATTTCTGCAGACCTATTTTAGACAGTACTGTATCATCTGTAGAAGGTCTGAAGTTACTTTTAACCAAGTCTTCCTGGTTACTAAAATGTACAATAAACAGGAAGGATGTCAGCACACTGTGAACAGTTTACAGAAACTACTGTTAGTCGCAAAAGGGAAGCAGTTGTTAAGAACTGTAGCGGCACCACCATTTAGGATATGGAAAGTTAGTTTTGTGTAATATTGTGGGCAACGAAGTTGCGAAGTAGAATGGAGGTCACAGGGCCATCCAATTCCAAGTCACAGTAGGCGGAAAGGGGACACTGGCCAACCTAGCATGTTATGAGTACATGACACAAAGTGAAACATACGGCAAAACAGAGGCTCACAGCCACTTATAAATATGTATGGGTTTCCTACGAGATTCATTCAAGTGTGCCAGCTGTCCTGGACAGGGGGCCGTGTCACACCACCAGCTATATGCAACAGCATATGGGGCGCTAATGTTCCAGTCCATGGCGGATTGCTGGTTCGACCCTCTGAGGCCAGCCAGCAGTGGGCCCCTCCATGGCTCACTACGACAGGCAATAGTCCTGGCTTCCAACACACGCCGGAGGCACCCCGAGGCGAGGGCCGCGGATTCGGATGCCAGATCATGGGCGCTCGTTGTCGCCGCAATCTCAACCACGCTGGCGAGAGGGACACAGCTGGCCGCCTGCAGCTCACACCGAGCAGCACTGAGTCGGCAGGGACGCAGACCAGTGAGTCAACTGCCAGCCTCCCGATGACGCCGCAACTCCTGGTGGTGTACAAGGCCGGCTCGACACAGTATTGCATTGCGTGGGCCGCGAGGGTGCTTCCTCAGCATTGTGGGGCCCTGTGACACAAACCAAGCGGAATGGGGGCACTGCAACAGGAAACAATAAATCACTTGGAAGATGGGACAAGTCTTAATACGTTGCCTTCTACCTCTTCCCGCCACATTTGGTCATCCTGAGGCATTCGTTGTCAGAAGTTGCCACTACAAAACACTTGTTTACTATAGAAGGGTCATAGGTTTCACGATGGAATATTCGGCAATTCCTTCACATAACGCTTACAACTTCAGACGTTACCCTAGTAGCCTTTCAAGTCAGCAATTAATACACACATTCAGAGTAAAGCAGGCTGCAAATGAAGAATGGAGTGTAGGCCGGCTGATATACTGAGAGCGCAGTAGTCGAAGGGGACCAGAGAGGAAAATCGATCTTTTAGATAGACTGAAAATAGTTCTGCTAAAGAAGAAAGCCTTCTATCGGTCCGATTATACACGTTTTTTTTATTCCCTGTGAAAAATATTAACTTCAGTCTTAAAACTAGCAATATGATAATCACATTGATGTTGAATATTGGAAAACGAGTGATTATTGAGAGAAATGTCCTTTTATTAATGATTTTGGATAATATTTTTTTCAAGGACACATCTATGAAATTACGAATCGTTACCCAGCTCTGCGTACCATCGATTGTAGTACCTGCAAAACTGATCTCAGTGAAGTGTAGCGGCCGATTAATGGACTGAGAGGCAAGGCGTCCACACCCTGTATTTGTATCGCAAGAGAAAATGAATATAGTAATGGTCTGTCACTGCACTGTATTCGTTGCGAATTGACTGAGAGAGATCGCGGCAGAGCTTATTTGTCGGTTATTAATATTATTTCAAAGGCTGTTAGGATGTCAGCCTGTGAAGTATGATGCTTGCAATTTTATTCGAGGAATATATGAGATTTTTATTCGATGGACAATGGTTTCATTCGACATAGCGAACTGAAATCAAAGTATTTTCAGTTGATTTTCAGCTATTTTGTGCAGTTCGTAGTTAATTTAAATTACTATGTGTAGCAGAGACAATAATTTTCTCTTTGATTTTACATTTCATTTTGTTAGCGACACTCGTAGGGCGCAACATTATGATATGCAGTCAGATGCGAAATCAAGAACCCCAGTAAAGGCAAACCTACGTTTCTAGCATTTGTAGACTTAGAGAAAGCTTTTCCCAAAGTTGACTGGAATACTCTCTTTCAAATTCTAAAGGTGGCAGGGGTAAAATACAGGGAACGATAGGCTATTTACAATTTATACAGAAACCAGATGGCAGTCATAAGAGTCGAGGGGCATGAAATGGAAGAAGTGGTTGGGAAAGGAGTGAGACAGGGTTGTAGCCTCTATCCGATGTTATTCAATCTGTATATTGAGCAAGCATTGAAGGAAACAAAAGAACAATTTGGAGTAGGTATTAAAATTCATGGAGAAGAAGTAAAAGCTTTGAGGTTCGCCGATGACATTGTAATTCTGTCAGAGACGGCAAAGGACTTGGAAGAGCAGTTGAACGGAATGGAAAGTGTTTTGAAAGGAGGATATAAGATGAACATCAACAAAAGCAAAACGAGGATAATGGAATGTAGTCAAATTAAATCGGGTGATGCTAAGGGATTAGACTAGGAAATGAGACACTTAAAGTAGTAAAGGAGTTTTGCTATTTAGGAAGTAAAATAACTGATGATGGTCGAAGTAGAGAGGATATGAAATGTAGACTGGCAATGGCAAGGAAAGCGTATCTGAAGAAGAGAAATTTGTTAACATCGAGTATAGATTGCAGTGTCAGGAAGTCGTTTCTGAAAGTATTTGTTTGGAGTGTAGCCATGTATGGAAGTGAAACATGGACGATAACTAGTTTGGACAAGAAGAGAATAGAAGCTTTCGAAATGTGGTGCTACAGAAGACTGCTGAAGATAAGGTGGATAGATCACGTAACTAATGAGGAGGTATTGAATAGGATTGGGGAGAAGAGAAGTTTGTGGCACAACTTGACTAGAAGAAGGGATCGGTTGGTAGGACATGTTTTGAGGCATCAAGGGGTCACAATTTAGCATTGGAGGGCAGCGTGGAGGGTAAAAATCGTAGAGGGAGACCAAGAGATGAATACACTAAGCAGATTCAGAAGGATGTAGTTTGCAGTAGATACTGGGAGATGAAGAAGCTTGCACAGGATAGGGTAGCATGGAGAGCTGCATCAAACCAGTCTCAGGACTGAAGACAACAACAACAACAACAGCATTAATTTTCCGAGGGTATCTGTTTACTTAGGCCTCTTCTAACGGTGATTCGTACTTGTCAAAATATATAAGAACCTTAGGGCACGGGAAGTAATTCTAAATAAATTGAAGCCGCATTTTGTTTTTAAGAAAGGAGGCCGCCACAACCTTAGAGACAGTTCACCTAAAATGTCCTAGTGATGGAACTCGGGGGATACCCATGCGATAACCATTGCCGGAAAATGAAAGTGTCCATATATTGATGCATTACCGATTCAGTCTTTCTTTGACAAATGGCAGACTTAATCACGTGCATGTACTATCTGACAACAAGCACAGACAAACTATTTTATAAAAATTACATGCTTGTATAATGATAGGCTGAGTAGAAACTGCTGCTGCGCGCTTTATTCCTGTCAAGGAATCAAAGACAGTACTGTACTTTATCGACGACTTCCATTGAACAAAGAAACAAATTAATAATATGTGATTGACTGAAGAGGACAAATGGCAGTTGCCGACCGAAGTTATTTTTGAAATTCGTTGATGTTAATATCATAATATGCCCGAAAAACAATACGTACCAAATCAATAAGACTAGAGTGTATTACAACACGAAAGGATATTAGCTGAACAAGAACTTTTTCTTACACCATTTCAAGCAAAATTATCACAGAAAATGTTCAGGCGTTCGTCTAGAAGACAGCAAAGATAGTAAAGGTGAAGGGACATAAAGACTTCTGCAACAACTTTTGCACTGGAAAGACGGCTAGTGTACTTGGCAGCAGCTGGTTGAAGATGCCTCTCGGAGACGTCGCTGAACAAGTGCTAAGTCAAGCTTTGGTGGCTTCAACAGGGCTCTGATTGATGGGCTAGTATTAGCCTCCACATGAGTTGGCGTAGAGCGTCGGTATAGAATTCCAATGAATGGAGGTGCGCCGCTACAAATAATCGCTGCGGAGAGGTATACTTCTGGATCTGTGATTCGGCAGTGGGAAGCAGACTCAAGCTATGATGACATCTGTTGGATCTTGCTCCACCGTCCATCGGTTGCGATATGACCCTCACCAGCGACCAGAGAGAGTCCTCGCAGCCAATGCCTTGGAGTTATGCATGTGCGTGATGTTTCTCCATCTGTAGAATTGCCGGTTCACCAGGAGTTCTTCTGGTATGTGATACCTCTGGTAGAGAATGGTGTTCGGCCTCAAGGTCAGGGTCGACTCCTTTGGTGTCTGTAGAAACATACGGTTCGTGTGGTCCTAGACACCTTGGTCGATGGGCATTGGGATTGATCTCAGGGCGGATCCCGGGTGACTGCCGTCCGTTGGTGAAGGCATAGCGGCTGCCACAGATGGTACTTGGACGATGGCTTCTGCCTGCACTGCAGATAGATGTGGAACAAAAAAAAAAAAAAAAAGGGGGGCTCAGCCCAGGTGGGAAGCCGATGGTGCGTGCCTGGGGTTGACTTGATTTCGGATTTTTTCATCAGTAACAACCATCAGAGTGCCGGACCTCCACCATCTCAGTATTCGTGTTACTACTGCCAGTGTCCAACGGCAGTCACACCTGGAGAACGTCACGTCCTAGACGTCATTGCGGAAGGGGAAACGGTGTCAACGGCCACGTAAAGAGTCTCCAGCAGCTGGCGTGGATGATGAAGGCAGAGTTGTGTCGCTGTTGCTGCCCATGGAGTCGCTCAGCTGGACAGGCTCCCCCCTGCAGGGTTTCCCAATAAGAGTGCATCGTCCAGTCAGTGGTGACAGTGGAGCTTCGACAGCCAATCTTTAAACGTTGGGATGAATCACTCTGCCAGACCACTGGAAGAGGTTTAGAATAGCGTCGTGGGGACAAGAATGATTAAATTGGAAGCACAAAAGAATGTAAAGTCGGAGAAGTAAATTGACGCCGATTCTCTATGACGACTGTTTTGCAACTACCAATCTCGAGGCTAGGATGGCATGCCTTGAGGAAGCAGAGGATATCTAGAAGGCGTAGATAGAACCACATATGGCGTTGACCATAATGAGCTACAAATGGCCCCGTAAAGGGCCCGTGAAAGCCAAATAGAGCCAGGATCACAATGTCGATACCTCCAGCCATGCATAATAGCGAAGCACTTGGGGCCACTTGTTGGCCTTAGCAGGATGTGCTGGCTGCCATAATGGGTGTCTATCCGTTACCAATACGTATCGTCAGCACGATGCTGTGGTGAACCAAGTGTAGCGTCCAGGATGGAATGACAGCTTGACGCTGGTCATTTTCACCATGGAGCTTCAGGATATCATTGAGGCCAGAGAATTCATCCATACAATGGCAATAACTCTGAACTTCTTGGTTGAGCACCTTCCGGCGATCTGATGGCCACCACTGAATGAGCAAAACGACAAGCTCGCGAAGAATGGGGTCCTTTGCCGACCGCTGAGCCATGAACTTGGCTATGATAGGGAATGAGTCGACGGCTTCTTTGTCACTGGGGCCCAAGTGGCATCGTACTTCCGAAGTGCAGTCAAGTCAGAAGTTCTCACCCATCAGCAATCTTGAAAGTAAGTGATTGTAGGCATGATGAAAATTATAACGGTTCTGGATATCATAGCTGACGAGAAACAAAGCCCAGCGTTGAAAGCGATGTGCGGATTTTTTGGGAATGTTTCCATCAGATAGAAATAAAAACAACAACAGCTTGTTGTCTGTCAAGAGGGTAGAATGTCACACACACATAATCATGGAATTTTTTTTAAAGCAAAGACTATGGCCAGAGCCACCTTTTTCACATGTCTATAGCTGCACTGAAACAATGTCAGTTTCGAGATGAAAGCGAAAAGACGCTTCATGGGGTCAGTTAATGAGGACAGTTCCTAATCCATAATCCGATCTATCTGCTGCGAAAACCACAAGCAGTGAGGGATTGTAAGCCAACAGACATGTGGGCTAAAGCAACACTTGTTTAAGGTCTTCGAAGCCGCGGCCGCATGCCGTGTCCCTATTCCATGCCAAGTTTTTGTATAAGAGAGGGTGCAGTGTTTCTGCAATTATTGCAGGATGGGGGATGATAATAATGCACTTGGCATAAGGTGGCCTAAGATGGAATAAGATGGACTGAAGTTGCTTTACACTGCAAGTTCTGTTTAGCCCGGACATATTGTAACGTCGGTCAGATGCCTGTGGATCTGAGGATATGTCCCAAATATTCGATATGAGGAAAGAAGAACTGGCGCCTCTCCGAGTTAGAATAAAGATTTGTAACCTGTGGGACGAAAAATAGGGGCGTCCAGGTTACCTGCCAGATGTTGGGCAGTCTGTCCTGCAACGACAGTGTCGTCCAAGTAACTTGCCACACCCAGCACTTACCATGTGATATATTCCAAATACCTTTGAAATAGCGCTGGGCGCTCGAAATCCCAATGGGCAAGCCAATTTAATGGAAGAAACCGAAGGGAGTTTTGATCACCAGCAAGCCTTCTGATCTCGCATCAAACAGAAGTTGTAAATATAAGCCCTTCCGATCAATTTTCACGAACGTTTTTGCCCCATGCAGCTGAGAAGGAATCTCGTCTACCTTTGACAAGGGGTTAAGAGTCAACAGTGGACTGAGTGTTAATGACTTTCTTCACGTCCCCCCCATTTACTGAGGGAGCCGTCCGATTTGTTGTTCAGCATGATGGGAGTTGCCCATAGACTGTTGGATGCAGCCATAGAGATGCTGGCGTCCTACAAAAATTGCAGTTCTACCCATGACGTATACTGCATGGCGAATGGGACATTCGGAGTCTTGAAAGAACAGGACGTGGCCGTTGGTAGGATGATGATGTGCGCTTAAAACCCCACAACGCATACAGCAGAAGGCTCAAACCAAATGATATTTCGAGTGAAGAACTTGGAAGTAAAAATTTTCCATGACTGGCTGGGTGCTATTAGCTGCAGTCCTCACTGCTATTTTCAAAGTTTTTCAGAGATCAAGTCCCAATAAGTCCATGGCACCAGAAGTTCCAACGACAACGAGGTGCATGCTGCATGTTGTGACACCATATTGGACGAGGGCGACATATGATTTGGCCCAGAGCGTCGGTGGGGAACTGCCGATGAGTAGAGCGGCGCCGCTATAAGTAGCCTGTGTAAGGAGGTATATTTCCGGATCTTCTTCCGGGCAAGTGACACGGCGAAGAGAAGTAGATCCCCGCGAGGAAGACCTCTTGTTGCGCTTGCCCCGTCGTCTATAGATTGCGCTATAACGCTCGCCAGCGGGTAGAGTCCTGTGAGGCGACGATTCTCCGTCTGCAGGATTGCCGTGTCGTTAGGTGTACTGGTGGTTGTACGACGTACCGTAAAATAAATATATCGCACATACACAGAAGATCCGCGAGCACGCAGAATTGCCGCAACATGACGTGACATGGACTCGCCCAATGTCTGAAGTAATGCTGAAAGGAACTGAAACCATGAATCCTGCATGGCTGTCCATAAATCCATTAGAGTACGAGGGGATTTAGAGCTCCTCTGAGCAGCACGTTGCAAGGCATCCAAGATATGCTCAATAATGTTCAGGTCTGGGGAGTATGGTGGCCAGCGGAAGTGTTCAAACTGAAACTCAGAAGAGTGTTCCGGAGCCTTTCTGTAGCAATTTTGGACACGTGAGTGTGTCGCATTGTCCTGCTGGAATTTTCCAACTCCGTTGGAATGCAAAGTGGACATTAATGCATGCAGGTGATCAGACAGGATGCTTACGCACGTGTCACCAGCCAGAGTCGTATGTAGACGTATTATGTGTGTCGTATCACTCCAACTGCACACGCCCCACACCATTACAGAGTCTCCACCAGTTGTAAAGTCCCATGCTGACATGCAGGCTTCATACCAGTAAGCTTCTATTCGGTCGATACAATTTGAAACGAGACTCGTCCGGCAAAGCAACATGTTTCCAGTCATAAACACTCCAATGCCGGCGTTCACGGGCCCAGGCGAGGCATAAAGTTTTGTGTCGTTCAGTCATCAAGGGTAAACGAGTGCACCTTCAGCTCCGGAAGCTCATATCGATTATGTTTCGTAGAATGGTTCGCACGCTGACAGTTGTTGATGACCCAGCATTGAAATCTGAGGGCAATTTGCTTAAGGGTTGCACTTCTGTCACGTTGGGCTATTCTCTTCAGTCCTCGTTGTTCTCGTTCTTGCGGCATATTTTTCCTGATATTGGCGGTGCAATCGTGAAATGGTCGCAAGGAAAAGTTCCTACTTCATCATTATCTAGGAGATGCTGTGTCCCATCGCTCGTACGCCGACTATAACGCCACGTTAAAACTCACTTAAATCTCGACAACCTGCCACTGCATCAACAGTAACCGATCTAACAACTGCGCCAGGCTCTTGCTGTCTTATACAGGCTTTGACGACCGCAGCGCCATATTCTGCCTGTTTACATATCTTTAGGTTGGATTATGTATGCCTATACCAGTTTTTTCGGCACTTCAGTGTATTAGATTAGCATCTATTGGGAACTATGGCGCTACAAGTGTCATCTACCATAGTAACAAATGTACGGAACTACTCCCTGACTTTAAACGTTTTACCTGCTACTAGGGACACAGAATAATGTTAAGAACTACACAAAGCGGAACGTCAGCTACAGCATATTGGCTACTATCTCACTTGTAATTTTTCTGCCCTGTCCAAAGCCATACGATGTACTGTCCATCACAGGCTCCCCGACGACTGACTGACGAGCATATTATCATACAAGACAGAACAACGTACCTTAGTAAACACTGCGACTTGACATTTTCTTTGAAAGAAGTAACATGTCTCGTCCCTATTGATTCATGCAGCACTCATTGGCTTAGAAAATTTATTCGCCAAGTTAAGATGCTTAAATTTATCTTTGAGTGCAGTGCAGCGGTTTCACTCTTAATCAATATCACACCAGAAGTGAGTTGTGGGTTGAATTACACTGGCATGCAGAACTTCGGACGAAAATAGATGCTCCTGATGTGTCACTATTAAGTTGCGCAGCTCGATGAAACATTGACCATACATTGTAATAATTGCTACAGTATAGTAAAGAAATAGGCAGTGAAATGAACAGAATGACTTTTTTAAAGGCAATAATTGTACTGAAGTTACCGCGACTTACGATGGTCCTTTGGACGTTACAAAAGCGGAGCGAGGTTTTTTGTAGCGCGTGTGATCAACAGAGACGGCATTTCAGTCTCTGCAATGTGCACCGATGCTGGCAACGTGGTTCGTAAGGAGCTACTGTTGATGGCTTTCCATACCTCCACAAATGCTCGATGGTAGCTGGTGCATGTGGACGCACCGCAGTACTTCTCGCCGAGTGTTTGATGGTACTTGTGTGGAAGAACACGCAGGCCAGTCCATTCTTCGAGTATACTCTCATTCCAAGAGTTCCTTCATCTGCGCAGTTCGATACGTTTTGGAACTGTAAACCTTAAAAATAAATTCATGGGGGAAGACGCACCTAGGGAAAGATTGCACTGTCACAATAACGTCGATTGGTGTATCAACAGTGGTCTAGGATACAGACACCATTACGTCAAACAACGTTATGCCTCACGAACACCGTAACATCCGATCCACCGTCAGGATAATGTTCGACAATGTTCCTTGGTGCGCAGCGAGAGGTGGGAGCACGTAAAGCATCCAGGAACATTGAGGAATATGAGCGTTTTGATGGTGCAGTTGCTAAGAAGTGAGGAGATACAGTTTTGCAATCACTGGTCAACGTTATTGCAACCCTGTAATCCTTCCTGATGAGTGACTTTTCAGGAGTGCGTTCGCCTCTCACGTCATTTTTGTGGATGACAATGCGAAACTGTATCAAACACCGCAGTTGGAGGAGCTCTTCGAAAGACAGTGTGTTCGGCGAACAGCCTGGCCTGTGTGTTCCTCCGACTTAAATCCCATGGAGCACATGTGGGATGCGTTGGGGAAACATACTGGAGGGCATCTACACTCACCAACGACCATCCCGCAGTTATAAAGTTTCTTGACAGATTAAGATTGTGTGCCAACCCGGACCCGAACATGGAACCTTTGCTTTTCAAGGGTATGTGCTCTCCCGGGAGAAAGACTCGCGGCAATTCCTCGGAGCTTACCATTCGCTAGAACGTCCTCCTCTATCACAGAAACGTCACAGTTCTCCTGCGAAGCTCGCATAACAAGCACGCCTCGAAGAAAGGAATTGCGGAGACACTGCATGCTCTCAGCATGGGGGATGTGTCCAGTGCAGTCTCCAGCGGAGACTGTGCTGATATGAAAGTACCTGGCAGATTAAAACTGTCTGCCACCTCGGGTCTGGAACCCAGGATATTTGCCTATTGTGGGTAAGTGGTCAACCGACGCGCGATTCCGTAGAGTCCTCACAGCTTTACTTCCATCGGTACCTCATCTCCCAACTCCCTGTCTTCACGGAAGTTCTGCTGCGAATATTGCAGGACTAGCACTCTCGGAAGTGTTAGTCATGCAGAGTCAAAAATTCACTGTCGAATAATCCAACAGTTGTTAACGGTGATGGAGGGAAATCCTAATCAACATTGTGGCCAGCAAAGGTGCACGTGTCGTAGTGTGAAATACCGTCCGTGGTGATCACACATGTCTCGCCTTTTTCACCTTCCAAGGAATTATCATAAATCGAAGTGATTCCACAGCAATTATTCTCTTTGAATAAAATTTTCATTTATGTTCCTCTCATCGCGTATCTGTTTCAGTTACCTTTGGTGTGGTACGGTACGTTACTTTACTGCAGCAGTCTATCTATAAAAGGTCCAAGTTTTATTAAGCTATATTATTTGACAGTGACACACTGTTCTAAGGTTATTTTCAACCTTATGTTCTGAATGGTGACTGTGCAAAGTCACAAAGCAGGCATATACGACTACAGGAAAAAAAATCGCAACACCAAAAAATAATAAATGTACATTCAGGAAATTTGTGGTACACATTTGTCTAGATAACGTATTTAACTGATTAACATTGCAAGACCTAAGTTCAATGTAAGCGCGAGAGAAGCCTTAGAAAACGTGAAATTTTGGTACGTTAAAAACCAGTGTAACAGCCAGAATGTAAAACGCAGGCATGTAAACACGCATGACTTCTGTTGTATAGGTGCCGGATCTAAGTTTGTGGTACTGAGTTCCATGACTGTTGCACTAGGTCGGTCAATACAGTGGCGGTTAATGCAGGTTGTAAATGATGATGGGGTTGTCGTCCGATGATGACCCATAAGTTCTCGACTGGAGACAGATCTGGTGTTTGAGCGGCCAAAGCAATACGTCGACACACTGTAGATCAAGGCTTCCCAGCCTTGTCAGTTGGCGGACCCCTTCTTCACGCGAAAATCAATGGCGGGCCCCTAGCCAGTCAAGAGCACAGTCACTTTAAATTTCAGAGCGAGACCCATGGGAACTGAAAGCTTCTTAATGCAAGTGCCATGTTCCCAATGACTCCCCTCCCCCCCCCCCCCCCCGGAGTATCAATAGTCTTTGGTTTACAGATGAATGAAAACAACTTGAAATTAAAGATCCAATTCGAATTTCCGCTGTATCCAGAAACTAGTGGATTTACTCCCTACTTACTACAGCCAGATTAAAATTACTTGGTAATTGGCATTTCACACGTTGGAGCTGCCTTCCTACAAGAGCAATCAACGTCACGTCCAAACTATTCGCTGTTGACAAGTTGCCGCTTGTGGTCTGTTCAAAAATGGTTCAAATGGCTCTGAGCACTAGGGACTTAACTTCTGAGGTCATCAATTCCCTAGAACTTAAACTAGTTAAACCTAACTAACCTAAGGACATCACACACATCCACGACCGAGGCAGGATTCGAACCTGCGACCGTAGCGGTCGCGCGGTTCCAGACTGTAGCGCCTAGAACCGCTTGGCCACCCCGACCGGCGTTTGGTCTGTTCACTTCCACTTCTTGGCTAAGGAGCATGCATATTTCGTAACAGTTGTGTCTGTGTGTGTGTGTGTGTGTGTGTGTGTGTGTGTGTGTGTGTGTGTGTGTGTGTGTGTGTGTTGTGTGGTTTTTCGTGAAATCCGAAAAAAAATGTTGAAAGGTATGTAAAGTCTATGGGACTTAACTGCTGAGGTGATCAGTCCCTGGTGTTACACACTATTAACCTAAGTTTAACTCCCGCTAAGGACAACACACACACATACACACACACACACGCGCGCACGCACACGAGGGAAGACTCGATCGTCCGGCGGGAGCGGCTGTGCAATCCACGACGACATGGAGCCTTATTAAACTGCGCGGCCATTCCGCGCGGCTATGAAGAAAAGAGACAGACCCATGATTCGGGATACAAACAAATCACGAAAGAAAAGACGCCAAGGAATTGCCTTTAAATGACTATTGTGACATCTGTTGTCCAATGTGCGGGAATACATTCACCCAGTTTACAAGCGTTTCTAAATCGGATTTCGGTAGCCGATGTCCCAGTTCCAAGTAGGTTAGTCAGGTACACACTTCAAAATCTATTCTGGAAATCTTCTTTTATAAAGCCATTTTCCAGTTCCACAATCGATTTTCGTGCCCATGTAAACAGCTCGGAAAGTCCAGTTATTTTTACGTCTTTACGTATCTACTGAACGGCAACTGTCAGTCCGTAGCCGGTAGCTAGCAGACTGCGTTGCAACAGTGTACTGTCAGTTGGTAGCTGGCAATTGGCAGGCGTCGTGGCAACAGTTCAGCCACAGCTGACAACTTCAACTACTACTTGGACACTATATCGTGGCAGTCAGCCTCGACTGTAAACAAATTAGGAAAACGAACACACACTCTCTTATTTCTATATAAGACGACAAAGCACTTCGCAGAACGTGACACTTTTTTCTCAAAGGAAACAACTCAGGCAGAGGAGGTTTACTTTTTATAACGTAGCACGCGAAAAGTCCTCATTTGCTTACGCTCGCAGCCAGTTGCCACAATATAGTGTCATAGCAATTAATTGTAATTGAAGTAAAGGCAGGCCACATTTTTACTGAGTGAACGGAATATATTATAAAGAAAAGAAATTAGCTTTAGAAATCGTTTCAATTTTCATAACAAAAATATCAATGCCAACAGAATTCAATTAATAATTATATTTTAAATGATAGAAGAGAGAAACAAAATTCCTACCGTGTTATAGTTCAGGTACGTTCACTGAGTATCTACGAAGAAAAATGCATTCCTCTCTACTATAGACTAGTGTGTAGGAATAATAATGAAATCTTAATGTGATGGTTGAGGGTACTTCTGCTGGCACTATTTTGGAAAGTTGGGTTTAATTCTCGACAACGGGAGATGGCTGTCTAGTTCCGCATCTAGACAGCTTCGGTACTTAGTTTTGTGGACAGCATTGATCGAAAGTCCACATTCACACATGTATGTTGTGGCAAACGGAAGAAGTACACGTTTTGCCTTTTCAGCAAGGGGGTAGTATTTCTTGTTATCCAAACGGATCAAAAAGTGTGAGTAACCGTCAATGTCAAAACTTCAATTCAAGGTAGGGTATGTGGCAATTTCTATCAACAACTCATATTCATTTGATGATAGAATGTTCGGCTTTTCGGATAAAGTGAATGGGTTGACTACCTATTCATATTTCTGCCACTTCTCATGTTCAGCTGTTGGGAAACAATGCTCCAACAATGACATCAAGCTTCGGAGATGTTCGAGGATTTGATGAAACAAATTTTTCCCAAGTGATAATGTTTTGGTTTTCAAAAACTCCTTGAGAAGAGGAAAACACTAGACCTCCATCTCCTCGACATTCTCTGCCCAAAAATTTATTTTCCTCTTGAATGCTCCTGCTTTGTCGATAGCAATGACTTTTGTTTCACTTTGCCCTTGGAGTGAAATATTCATTTCGTTCGTTTTGTAGAAAATGTCTGACAAATAGGCAAGTATACACTCCCAATTTTCGTCATTAATAAGATCTGCTAATTTGGTGTTATGCCCCAAAAGGAAAGCTAAGATTTCCAATCTTAATTCGTACAACCGAGAGAGTGTATTCCCACATGAGAGCCACCTCACTTCTGTGTAGAGAAGCAGGGAAAGAAGAAGGCTTCCCATATCTTCACACAGTGTTGTGAAAAGTCTTGACTTCAACGGCCTTGGTTTTATGTAGTTAATGATTTGAATGGATTCGTCTAAAACTTTCTTGAACGAAACAATCATTTGTTTGTAGCTAAAGCATACTGTGGAGAGCACAATGACTGCAGCTGCAATTCTTGGCGTTTTCTTTTATTTTCGTTATTGCTCCTGCTGTAGGACCCGTCGTAGCTCTTGTACCATCTGTGCACACATCTATGCAATTAGAAACCATGAAACTTCGTTAGTCCTTAAAAAATCACCCAATAGACGGAATATTTCATCACTTGTTGTGTTGGCAGGTCTGCACAATAGGAGGTCCTCCTCAAAATATCCATAATATTCATAATGGACAAAAGCCAATAAAATCACTTATCGTGCAACATCATCAGTTGGTTCATCTATCTGCAGAGAAAATGAATTGTGTTGGATACGAGAAACAAGAGTGTCTCTCACATCTTTGACATGTCAACAATGCGTCTCTTGACAGTATTGTGTGATAATGGCGCCGAAGATACATGCTTTACTGCCTTTTCGTCTAGCGCGGAAGAAACAATATCATTAAAACACGGCTTTATGAAATTTTCTGCAGTGGTACGAGCTTTTCCTGTTTTTGACACACGATAATTAATCAAGAAATAAGCTTTTAATGAATTTACATTAATTGTAGTTTTTTCATGAGTTTTCATGCAATGCTGAGAAGCAGCTAGTTCAGCACTGTTCCTATTGAAAAAATCGATATCTTTAACCTGGAAATTCGAGTGAGTACCTTCAAAATGACGGCGCAATGTAATTCGAACTATTTAACTGTTCGGAAGGAAAATTACACACTGAGCTTGACCCTCCTCTGTCTCCATAAAGCCCATTTCTAAATAGCTTTCGTTGTACTTACGCTTCTTGGTCATTCCACTTCCACAGGATGTTGCAGCCAATGGAGTACTTGCACTGTTTTCACATAACAAATCCGGCTGTGGAGCTTCTTGTGATTGTTCTTCCTTTGGTCGTCTTCCCTCCTCATTCATTTAAACTGGAAACTTCCCTTGTTGTGAAGGCGATAGAGAAATAGAACCCTTCTTCAACGATCCCGACTACAGTCACCTATCCATGTTAGGAATAATAAACTGGTCAAAAATCGACTTATGAAATAGTGCACTGACAAAGCAAGTGTAGTGAATGGTCGGAAAAGCTCGGTCTGCGCATGCGTAAAAGGTTTCAGGACATCTAACGAAGTGAGTCGGCGTACAAACGACCAGCGTACTGTTGCGAAACAATCGCTAAGAGAAGACGCATTCTCCGGCACTAAACTGTGTAAGCTATCTCACTTAGGAACCGCAAAGGCTGCTTCGGAATACGACCTGAAGTAAAAATACACGTTTTTCACATGAAAAAAAAAATAGTGATGAATCCGATTTTCACGTTTTACTTCAATGATTTTACTTATTATCTTACACTATTTGGTGAAAGGTGGTTTCGGACCTCCTAGAAAGAGCTGGCAGACCCCTAAGGGCTCCACGGATCACACGTTGGGAAGGCCTGCGTGTAGAGTATATGGGGTTACAGTAGCAGCACGTGGACGAGCGTTATCGTGTTGGGAAGCAACCCATGGAATGCTGTTCATGAATATCGGCACAACAGGTCGAATCACAAGACTGACGTACAGCTTCGTAGTCAGGGTGCCTAGGAGAACCACGAGTTGGCTCCTGCTGTTATACGAAATCGCACCCCAGTCCATAACTCCAGGTGTAGGTCCATTATGTGTAGCACGCAGACAAGTTTGTTCCAGGTACTCAACTGGCCTCCATCTGACCAAAAAACGGACATCACTGAAACCGAGGGAGGATCAGGCTTCATCATAAAACACAACTGACCTGTATCCTGCCCTCCACTGAGCTCTCGCTTGACATCACTGAGGTTGCAAATGGCAATGGTTTTGGGTCAGGGAAATACACGGTATTGGGCGTCTGGCTCAGAGCTATCCTTAAAGTATCCGATTTGCAACAGTTCGTTGCATCACTATCGTGCCAACTGTTGCTCTTACTGCTGACCCAGATGCAGCACAATGCGCCTGGCCCATACGCCGAAGAGGATGGTCTTCCCTCTCCCCAATGCCACGTGGGAGTCCGCAGCCCAGACTTCTTGTGACCGTACATTCTCGTGACCACCGCTGCCAGCAATCGTGTACAGTGGCCAAATATCTGCCACGTCTTTCTGCAAGATACATACAGCTTATCGTAGATGTGCTAGACGGCCTCGTTCAAACTCAGTGACGTGTTGATAACTGAGTCCCTGTCGCGTTTAAGGCATTCGTGAATAACGTCAACTCAGCACGTCCAATCTCACAGGTCACTAACCCTCACGACTGCTGCACTCTCTGTTTACAGCAAAGCTGATTCGCATCCTCATAGTGGTGTTACTAGCGCCACTCTTATGTGATTGGTGCGTAATCTGAATAGGTATCATCTCCGAGGAGTAGAAACATGTTTACCAATTTGCGTTTATGTTACACACCCGTTCTTGGCGTTGCGACTTTTTCCGTCAATTTATTATTAGACTTTCGATTGCTTTTAATGGCCACAGCGGGATACTCTGTAATTGGTCATTAATAACAGCATACGTGCTTCCTTCCTTCCTAACGGAACAGTTTTACTGACTGGACTGCAATTGAACTCTGTTTCCTTAAAGTGGAAAAAAGGAAGATTAGTATTTAACATCTTTCGAAGACGAGATGGTTTTGAGCTGTGCACGTTTCGAAAGAGAAAGGTCATCAAAACGAACAGCCTTTCTCCTCTTGTATTCGTCTTACTCTGTTGAAGGATAACCAACCCACCCTCTCCACTGATCTCTCTCCGATGGAATTCCTGTCCTTCGGTCTTCTGTATTCAACACAAGATGGATCATTTTTCTACAAGATTGTATGCCAACTGCTGGCGTAATTGTGGCACTGTGAGATTTTTCTGTTGTAACGTTGGCGCACCCTATTGCTCGTGCTGTGTGGGAGTGCGCCCGTTGTTCATTCTCAGAGAGAAGCTTTACCGAGAAGCTAAGAAGCCCCATCTTATTTTCGTGTGCTGCACCTCTAGTTATTGGTTTCCGGAAATGAAATATGCAAGTACCCTGGAATTTTATTGGGTACATATTCACTGTTGTTGCAGAGGAATGTTAATAGTCAGTGACACTGTTCCACGAACGGAAAACTTGTGAAACAAAGCGACTCAAAGATAGCAGCAGCTGAGACGAAACATAAACGAACCGTTTTCCCTCTGTTCTCAGTTTTTTTCTGTTTTTTTGCGCCCGTCATAAAAGGAACGTTCTCTGTTTCAGTTGGTCGTTTGTTTTTTTTTTTGTTTTTTTTTTTTTTTACACTAAGGCAGTATCATATTTCAGTCGAATTACAGTAAGTGATGAAGTATATTTAAATGATGTAGACCTGTATAATTTTCCTCGGTTCATTCTTGTGTAGTAGAAATCAAATTAGTACAGTCTTTGTTTTTGATCAGAGTGTTTTTTGCGTTTCCTTAGATTATACGATCTATCTGGAACTCAGAATATCTTACTTATTGGACGGTGTAACAACTAATGAAATGTAGAACAGGAGAAAATCAAATTCTGTCCGATATGGAAATTCCCTTAAGTCTACATCGAGATGACTACTCTGAAGTTCACACTTAAGTGCCCGGCAGAGGGTACATAGACTACTTTCAAACTATTTGTCTAGCGTCCCACTTCCTAAAAGCGCATGGAAAAAATTAACAGTTAACTATATCTTCGAGTTTTGACTTCTCTTAATGTATTACAATGACGATTTATCCTATATTTTCGCATTCGGAGGAGAACGTTGAAGATGGACACTTCATAAAAGATCTCCACCTCAGCTGGCCTATTACATCCTATTATATCCGTGACTCTCACCCTTGTTACGTGATAATACACAACGAGCATCCCTTCTTCGATCTTTTTCGATGTTCTCCGTCGGTTATGTCAAGCAAGGATCCCATACTGCGCAGAACTATTCTAGCATACGACAGACAAGTGTAGTGTAGGCAGCGTCTTTAGTAGATCTGTTACTTCTATGTCTTCTGGCAATAAACCATATTCTTTGGTTTGACATCCCCCAACATTATCTATGAGAACGTTACAATTTAGGCAGTTATTAACTGTAACTGCTAGGTCTTTAGTTGAACTGAGAGCCTTTAGACCTGTGTGAGCCATAACGTAAACGAAATTTAACGATTTCCTTTAGTACTCATCTGCATAACCTCACAATATTCCTTACTTAAGAGTCAACTGCCACTTTTAGAACCATACAGACATCGTGTTTAAGTCGTTTTTCAACTAGTTTTGATCTTTTGATAACTTTATTGAATGGTGAAAGACAGCATCATCTACAAGCGATGTGAGAGGACTGTACATTTTATCTCCTAAATCGTTTGTGTAGGTTAGGAACAGAACAGGGACCATAACACTTCCGTGGGAAACGTCAGTTATTACTTAGTCTTACTAGATGATTTTTCGTCGACTAGTGCATATCGTGACATTTCTGACCAAAACTCGCAAATTCAGTAACACATCTGATGATGATGACGATGAGGTGCATACTCTGAGGAGCGTAGGTGACGGACCTTGCCGTCGGTGGAGAAGCTTGCATGCCTCAGCGATACAGATAGCCGTGCCGTAGGTGCAACCACAACGGAGGGGTATCTGTGGAGAGGCCAGACAAACGTGTGGTTCCTGAAGAGGAGCAGCAGCCTTTTCAGTAATTGCAGGGGCAACAGTCCGGATGATTGACTGATCTGGCCTTGTAACAATAACCAAAACAGCCTTGCTGTGCTGATACTGCGAACGGCTGAAAACAAGGGGAAACTACAGCCGTAATTTTTCCTGAGGGCATTCAACTTTACTGTATGGTTAAATGATGATGGCGTCCTCTTGGGTAAAATATTCCGGAGGTAAAATAGTCCTCCATTCGGATCTCCGTGCGGGGACTACTCAGGAGAACGTCGTTATAAGGAGAAAGAAAACTGGCGTTCTACGGATCGCAGCGTGGAATGTCAGATCCCTTAACCGAGCAAGTAGGTTAGAAAATTTAAAAAGGAAAATGTATAGGTTAAAGTTAGATATAGTAGGAATTAATGAAGATCGCTGGTAGGAGGAACAAGACTTTTGGTCAGGCGAATACAGGGTCATAAATACAAAATCAAATAGGGGGTCATGCAGGAGTCGGTTTAATAATGAATAGGAAAATAGGAATGCGGGTAAGCTACTACAAACAGCATAGTGAACGCATTATTGTGGCCAAGATAGACACGAAGCCCGCGCCTACTACAGTAGTAGAAGTTTATATGCCAACTACCTCTGCAGATGACGAGGAAATTCATGAAATCTATGATGAAATAAAAGAAATTATTCGGATAGTGAAGGGAGACCAAAATTTTATTCTCATGGGTGACTGGAATTCGGTAGTAGGAAAAGGGAGAGAAGGAAACGTAGTAGGTGAATATGGATTGGGGTTAAGAAATGAAAGAGGTGGCCGCCTAGTAGAAGTTTGCACAGAGAACAGCTTAATCATAGCTAACACTTGGTTCAAGAATCATAAAAAAGGTTGTATACATGGAAGAAGCCTGGAGATACTGACAGGCTTCAGATACATTATATCATGGTAAGACAGAGATTTAGGAACCAGGTCTTAAATTGTAAGACATTTCGACGGGTAGATGTGGACTCTGACCACAATCTATTGGTTATGAACTGTAGATTAAAAATTAAGAAACTACAAAAAGGTGCTAACTTAAGGAGATGGGACCTGGATAAACTGAAAGAACCAGAGGTTGTAGAGAGTTTCAGGGAGAGCATAAGGGAACAATTGACAGGAATAGGGGAAAAATGGGTAGATTTGAGAGATGAAGTAGTGAAGGCAGCAGAGGTTCTAGTAGGCAAAAATACGAGGGTTAGTAGAAATTCATGGGTAAGAGAAGAAATATTGAGATTAATTGATGAAAGGAGAAAATATAAAAATGCAGTAAATGAAGCGGGCAAAAAGGAACACAATCGCCTCAGAAATTAGATCGACAGAAAGTGCAAAATGGCTAAGCAGTGATGGCGAGAGGACAAATGTAAGGATGTAGAGGTTTATCTCACTAGGGGTTAGATAGATACTGTCTACAGGAGAAATAAAGAGACCTTTGGGGAAAAGAGAACGACTTGTATGAATATCAAGAGCTCAGATGGAAACCCGGTTCTAGGCAAAGAAGGGAAAGCAGAAAGATGGAAGGAGTATATAGACGGTCTATACAAGGGCGATGTACTTGAGGACAATATTATGGAAATGGAAGAGGATGTAGATGAAGATGAAATGGGATATATGATACTGCGTGAAGAGTTTGACAGTCGCAACAAGGCCCCGGGAATGCACAACATTCCATTAGAACTACTGACAGCCTCGGGAGAGCCAGTCCTGACACAACTCTACCATCTGGTGAGTAAGATGTATCCGAGAGGCGAAATACCCTCAGACTTCAAAAAGAATATAATAATTCCAATTCCAAAGAAAGCAGCTGTTGACAGATGTGAAAATAAGCGAACTATAAGTTTAATAAGTCACAGCTGCCAAATAGTAACGCGAATTCTTTACAGACGAATGGAAAAACTAGTAAAAGCCGAACCTCGGGGAAGATCAGTTTCGATTCCGTAGATATGTTGGAACACGTGAGGCAATACTGACCCTACGACTTACCGCTAGACTAAGGAAGGCAAACTACGGTTTTAGCATTTGTAGACTTAGAGAAAGCTTATGACAATGTTGACTGGAATACACTTTTTCAAATTCTGAAGGTGGCAGGGGTAAAATACAGGGAGCGAAAGGCTATTTACAATTTGTACAGAAACCAGATGGCAGTCATAAGAGTCGAGGGGCATGAAAGGGAAGCAGTGGTTGGGAAAGGAGTGAGACAGGGTTGTAGCCTCTCCCCGATGTTATTCAATCTGTATATTGAGCAAGCAGTAAAGGAAACAAAAGAAAAATTCGGAGTAGGTATTAAAATCCATGGAGGAGAAATAAAAAATTTGAGGTTCGCCGATGACACTGTAATTCTGTCAGAGACAGTGAAGGACTTGGAAGAGCAATTGAACGGAATGGACAGTGTCTTGAAAGGAGGATGTAAGATGAACATTAACAAAAGCAAAACAAGGATAATGAAATGTATTCGAATTAAGTCGTGTGATTCTCAGGGAATTACATTAGGAAATGAGACAAAGTAGTAAAGGAGTTCTGCTATTTTGAGAGCAAAATAACTGATGATGGTCGAAGTAGAGAGGATATGAAATGTAGACTGGCAATGGCAAGGAAAGCGTTTCTGAAGAAGAGAAATTTATTAACATCGAGTATAGATTGCAGTGTTAGGAAGTCGTTTCTGAAAGTATATGTATGGAGCGTAGCCATGTATGGAAGTGAAACATGGACGATATCTAGTTTGGACAAGAAGAGAATAGAAGCTTTGGAAATGTGGTGCTACAGAAGAATGCTGAAGATTAGATGGGTAGATCACATAACTAATGAGGTGGTATTGAATAGGATTGGGGAGAAGAGAAGTTTGTAGCACAACTTGACTAGAAGATGGGATCGGTTGGTAGGGCATGTTCTGAGGCATCAAGGGATCAGCAATTTATTACTGCAGGGCAGTGTGGAGGGTAAAAATCGTAGAGGGGGACCAAGAGATGAGTACACTAAACACAATCAGAAAGATGTAGGTTGCAGTTGGTACTGGGAGGTGAAGAAATTGCACAGGATAGAGTAGCATGGAGAGCTGCATCAAACCAGTCTCAGGACTGAAGACCACAACAACAACATAAAGAAAGATTAAATTGATTGTTATTTAGTCCACAACTTGCTTCCAGTGTTCTGATTTACATTACCTTTGCCATTTTATTAAAGTAATTGGTTTGTGAAAAATCAAGGTTCAATCATAACGGAATCGAATATACTAATAAACATTTTTTGATGTTTTGATTAATATGTGAGAATATTATTTTTATTGAGGGTATTAATTTTCAGTTGCACCCTTTCAGTCAGCTCCTTTTCCTTTACACCCCATGTAACAGGATGCAATTGTTTACGAAAACAACCACCAGCTGGTCACTGTGGCCGCCCGGTTCCAGGCGCTCAGTCCGGAGCCGCGCGACTGCTACGGTTGCAGGTTCGAATCCTGCCTCGGGCATGGATGTGTGTGAAGTCCTCAGGTTAGTTAGGTTTAAGTAGTTCTAAGGCTACGGGACTGATGACCTCAGACGTTAAGTCCCATAGTGCTTCGAGCCATTTGAACCATTTGAACAACCACCAACTTCCAATTGGTAACCACTGTTCCATCTTATCCTGCTTCCAGTTTTCCACACCGGTGCCGTATTTACAAATTTCATACTCAAGAGGTCAAAGGTGAACGAGTTACAGTTCCCCTCCAGGTGGAAACATTAACTAAATGAAACGGGCGACCAGTATTTCGAAATGCGAGTTGGGTATGTAGACAGCTGCGTAATTTATTTTCGGCCCAATATGCACGTAGAAGGCTTATCTTATCATCGGTTCCCAAAAACGCCACTGCCACCAATGATTCCTAGTTGTGCAAGCATTGTAACGGTAATCCTACATCACAGGTAATGTACTGTTGAGTCTTGTGTTACTGTAAGAATTGTGTTTTATACCTGAGGAAACTTGGTAATCATATGCATAATATAAAAGAAACTACATCATACTACCTTAGGTTTACGTTCTATATCTTTTGATGAAACAGTAAAAAGCTTAAAATGGATGAGTGGAGATAACGGTGCCTGAACATACTCTTTAACTGCCTGGGAAGATGCACAATCGCTCTTAAAGAATTAGGAAAATGTGAAAAACCAGCTATGAATTCGTTTCTCAGTCGAACTTAGTTACTACTGTTAACGATGAACTCCCTCTTCGTTGTAGTGGATTACGAAACCTGTCAAATACGATACACAATTTTCCATTAACGTCAACTGAGTGTGGACGTTAAACAATAGGCATCAATACATTCAATGCTACATTTTCATTTTCATCTGATATATTGGTAATTTTATGATTTCATAAAATTAAATGCATCCCTTAATTAGGTTAACAAACCGGGTACTATCACAGACAGTGCTTACATGGCAGTCATGAGACAGATTTTGGTAGTCCCACATGCACAAGGTGTAAAAGGGTAGTGCATACATGGGGTGGTCATTTGTCTCATGTGACTCTTGTCAGGAGATTCCCGACTTTAGTATGGCCGCATGGCAGCATTTAACAAGACTTCCAACGCGGAATGGTAATTGGAGCCAGACTCACGGGACATTCCATTTCGGAAATCGTTAGGGAATTCCATATTCGGAGACCCACAGTGTCAAGAGGGTGCGTAGAATACCACATTTCAGGCATTACCTCTCACCACTGACGAGTGAGTCGACGACTGCCTTCAGCTAATCACCGAGAGGAGTGCTGTTTTTGCGTAGAGTTGTTCAAAAAATGGTTCAAATGGCTCTGAGCACTATGGGACTTAATATCGGAGGTCATCAGTCCCCTAGAACTTACCACTATTTAGACCTAACTAACCTAAGGACATCACCCACATCAATGCCGGAGGCAGGATTCGAACCTGCGCAGAGTAGTCAGTGCTAACAGACAACCAAGACTGAGTGAAATAACCACAGCAGTCAATGTGGGTGGTACACAAGTCTCACCGTGTAGGTAAGGACCTGCCGTTCTTTACTAGCGAACCGCCAGTACAAGGTGATCTTCTATTCTGTACAGCTCTACTCCGCTGCTTGGTAGCACAGCACATTTGAGTGCTTAGACCACACCCACTTTAGCACAAGCTAGTCACGAGCTAGAGCTTGGCTCTCAATGTGGGTGGTACGGTGAACTTATCCGTTATGCCAGTGCGGCGAAATTTGGCAGGAGACGATTGGCGCGAACAGCACGGCATCGCCTACAGAGCCTCTCCTGGGCTCGCGACCACATCGGTTGGACCACAGAAGACTCGATGCCAGTGCCCTGGTCAGATGAGTCCTGATTTAAGTTGGTAACAGCTTAGGGTTGCGTTCGAGTGTGGCGCAGACAGTACGAAGCCGCGGACCCGATTTGTCAACAGGGGACTGTTCAAGCTGGTGGTGGCTACATAATGGTGTCGGCTGCGTTTGCCTGGAATGGACTGAGTCCTCTGATCCAACTGAACAGATCTTTGACTGGAAATTGTTATGTTCGTGTACTTGGAGACCATCTGCAACCATTGAGGTCTTCACGTTCCCAAACAACGATGTTAAGTCACTGGGCCACAACTCTTCGCGATTGGTTTGAAGAACATTCTGGATAGTTCGAGCGAATGATGTAGTCACCCAGATCGCCCGAAATGAAACCCAACTAACTTTTGTGGGACACAATCGAGAGGTCAGTTCGTACACAAAATCCTGCACGAGCAACACTTTCGCAATTAGGGAAGGCTATGGGAGCAGCATGGCTCAGTATTTCTATAGGGGACTTCCAGCAACCTGTTGAGTCCAGGTAACAACGTTGCTGCACTGTGCTGTGCAAATTGATTTGCAACACGATATTAAGACGTATCCCGTGACTTTTGTCACCTCCATGTATTTTGCAATCCGCAGAGGGGCAGTGAAGGGGTTCCCCCCTTACCCCTCCTATCACCTGCATCGATAAAGGATTTTAAGCACCCACAGAAGAGTTGTGCCAACGGCCTTGCATCAGTGGTAACTCCGGTTCCCGCTCTGGGCCTGGACTAGCACTTGGATGGATGACCATCCGGTCTGCCGAGCGCTGTTGCCAAGCACAAACGACATCGCACTGTCCAGTATAGTCCGCCTATTCTCCACATCATGCACAGTTCTTGCAGCCGTGTGTGTGCTGTTTCAGATGTACATCGGTAACATTACTATTTCTGCATTGCAAAACGCTCTTTGTAGCGAATGCTTGTGATCGTACTGCATGCATCCTCGTGCCCCCAACATCAGACGTGTGTGCGTATCAATGTCACGACAAGGAGAGGAGTTTAATTAACATCAAAAAAGTCCGGTTGCTTTATTTACCATTTGTACAATCATGCTCTGCCATGCGCACTTATCGGTTGGAGCGGTTCAAACCGCGACCCCCATTACTTCAAAAAATAGTTCAAATGAGTCTAAGAACTATAGGACTTAACACCTGAGGTCATCAGTCCCCTACACTTAGAACTACTCAAACCTAAGGACATCACACACATCCATGCTCGAGGCAGGATTCAAACCTTCGATCGTAGCAGCAGCGTGGTTGCGGACTGAAGCGCCTAGATCCTCTCGGCCACAGCGGTCGGCACCATTACTTCAATCGGTGTAATTTGATTTTTGTGTCAGCTGATTTGGCTGAACGAGGCAGATTTGGGGCCTACCGCAGCCTATAACGTAACGAGATTATATAAAAATATCTTTGGCAAACGCCTCCGTGTCGTCACAGCTCGGTAAATGGCTACTGTTTTCTCCTGCAGCCTTTAGCGCTTCACAGTTGAATGATGACAGCAACACTGCCAGCTATCAGGGATTTTCTTCTTATACCGACTCGGCAATAGCCAAAAGACTCTCGAGCAGTCAGCACGGCATCGGGTTGTCAGTTGGAGATGTTGGGCCGTATGAATGAAACGGAGAGGTAACTTTAATTTCGGAATTTCGAAGGGCATTCTAAGCTTCGCAATAAATAAGCGAGTCGGAGAATATACTTTTCCTCTCAAATCCTCTCAGCATGAATAAAGCTGTGGGACAAGTTGCTCAACCCGGAGGACATTCTCTGGTATCTTATGAATGAAACTAGAGAACTTTCTGATAAGCGCAAAACAATCCTTGTTTTTGAAGTGAGCTCTG
Source organism: Schistocerca gregaria (assembly GCF_023897955.1). Lineage (NCBI taxonomy): Eukaryota > Metazoa > Arthropoda > Insecta > Orthoptera > Acrididae > Schistocerca > Schistocerca gregaria. The sequence continues at coordinate 212,390,721 of NC_064926.1, read as the reverse complement.
TAGCATACTTCGAGGCGAGCACGTTCTGTCGAAGTTAGGTTTTTCAGAGATTTTGTGGTAAAAATTACAGAACTTGTGTTTCTCGGAAACAAAGAAGGAAGCTCGTACCCCGAAAACATACTGCCTGCAGAAACTACAGAGGTTTAAAATAAAAACATCGTTTCGCTGGCGAACTTCCTTCCCGAAAATCGTGCTATAACAAGGGGTGACTTTTCAAAGGAAGTGAAAATGAAGATATCTTTGTGTTATTAAGCAGACCGAAGTATGAGAAGGCTTATATAGACACAAAACAACTGTGGCTCTCGCATTTGCAGATGTTCATCGTAATGTTTTCTCACAGAGTATATGTTATTTTTCGTTGTGTCAGAAATAAGGAGCTTGATCGGAAAAGTTAATAAATGGTTTATTACTATGTTAGCGATCAACTCCTCGCAATGCAATCACACGGGCGACCACTAAGTATACGATGCGTCAGTGGACGTTTATGCCATCACATTTACCAGAATTAATCTCTTGTTAGAAAATTCTGATAGAGTTGAAAATGTGATGCATTTCGCTTAATGCGTTCAACTGATTTCAGTGACAAAAAAGTTTACCGATGTTCAAAATTTGGTAATATTGTCAGAAAATGGATTTTCGTAAACTGACTTTAAGCATCTTGGTACATTGCAGCCGCTCATAAAACTAAAATCTAAACTTAGTGGAATTTTTGCTGAACACTTTGATGCCACTCTGATACACGTACATGGATTGTTTTCCTGCTTAAGCGAAGTGAATGAATACAAGAATGCGCATGTGTACAGTGCATGTTACGGAAGACGCACCGAGAACCTTCGCAAGAAGGAGAGGAATTAGTGACTGCATGTTACGGAAGACGCACCGAGAACCTTCGCAAGAAGGAGAGGAATTAGTGAGAAAGAACTTCCTCGTCAGAGATTAAAGTTCGAATTTTTAGTTCATACGTGATGGAGAACTTTCTCAGAGAATGTCCTTTTTCTCTGCGCATCCTCTCCAGAGAGTGCTCTCTTTTTTATTCGTGCGACCCCTTGTGAGCTTGCGCGGATGGTTCGTCCCGGCTATCTTACAAGTCTTGCCGTTCACCAATATGCCTCTATTATGTAACTTGAACGTGCCTTGTGGGTTTCCTTCGCTATAGCAGTCCAAAATCACATTTTCTGGTGCATAGACTGAGTATATCCCATGCGCTCGTACCTTTTTTAAACTGAGGCCATGGTGCTACAATTTCCTTCCGACATCGCGTTGCTTTTGTTTTCCCCAGTACGAGTAACAACTCGTATACCCGTGCGTCAATCTGCACTTCTCTGGCTGCACAAATGGTGATATTCTCCTTCCGTCCCTCCTGTACGTCCTTTAGTGACATAGTAAAGTGCTCTTATCCACAGAGGCGTGAATCGAAGCTGCATGGCCCTCCAGGGACCGTAGCCGCGACTGCCAGAGAAGCCTCGTGTGGCGCTTCTCCGTCAACTGGAGGAGTCACTCGGAGGCCCTCCAGACGGTAAGCACGCAACACTGACGGACGCAGAGGGGTCTGTCCCATGGTGAAGTACCGGAGTTCGTGTGGACCGACCCCCGACACCTTGGGTAAATACGGCGCCCAGCGAAGCGTCCGTTTCACGCTGACATGTTCTCTATCTCGCCTTGTTTACTCGCTGCCGCATCTCGCCATTCTATCGGGTTTTCATTAAATTCGTTAGTTTACAGCTTAGTTACGGAAATGAGCGAATAAATTCAACAATGTAAGTAACGTTGCGAACAAATTGATATGGGTCGCATTTTTCCTGAAACCAGATAACATCGACTGAAAAAGAAAATCGTGTAAGTGTGAATATGATTCGGGAACCGAGAGTTCCGGACGAACTTGATTACGTATGTAAATATTTCATCCATAAAGGGAATGGAGAAGTTCGACGATTTACATCTGTAATCGATGTCGATTCCGGTGAGATATCCAAATGTGTGACATAAATGGTCGTATCTTTTAATTGCACTGACGCAAAATCTTACATTTTTTACGAATCCAAGGGACCGTAGAATTTAGTATGTGACATAAATTTCCAATTGATACGTCTACCCGTTTCTGAGACAAAAATCTCGGACAGACAGACAGGAAACAAATTGATCCTGTAAGGGCTCCATTTTTACCGACTGCGCTACGAAATCCTAAAAAAACAAATAGTGAGCGTCATTAGCTGATGACTCCCGGGTCTTTTCATTACATTGAGTTTTTCCTTCACTACGAGATTCATTTTGTATCTGCAGCATTGAAGAAAAGAAACATGGAGCAGTTCCGCACTCCACGTAGCAAGCGTGCAGATGCCAGACTAGTCGTGGACAGTCGCCACTATATCTCACATATTTACTCGATAATGGAATGGAAGAAGAATCTTCTTCGACCGTTAAGAACCATTTTGATGTATTAGCTGTGTTTAGTACGCTGTAATGTGTGGCACAAGACGCACCAAAACTGTTCAACGACTGTATTTTTCAGCGCAAACTTTCCAAAATATTCTTCACGTGTTTGCCACCGGATCACGTTGTGCAAATTCCACAATATTTCAAAGAAAAAAAATGGCTCAAAAGGCTCTGAGCACTATGGGACTCAACTGCTTAGGTCATCAGTCCCCTAGAACTTAGAACTACTTAAACCTAGCTAACCTAAGGACATCACACACATCCGTGCAAGAGGCAGGATTCGAACCTGCGACCGTAGCAGTCGCACGGTGCCACAATATTTCCTCGGAGCAACTGCCCGACATCTTCAGGTGGTTCAACCTTGCTGGTGGCTAGGTACGACTGGCGCTTTCCGCACGTCGACGCCCCGTTTCTAGAACACGCGCGCGAAGAATGCGCAGCCCCTGAAATCATGCATGCCCAATGATTTGCCCTATTCAAACTCCCTCTGCCTAAAATAGCAGAGCGGCTCTCCCGAGAGAGCGCTGTACGATGCGTTTGTCAACAGTGCGGCCAGGCGTTACTCACCAACGGCCGTACTAGGCCAGTGTTATCACGGGCCTGTTATCGAAGATTCTTAATTTTCGCGTCGTGATTTAATAGCAGCCAGTGCAGGGTTCCAGGCTGTGCTCAGTTGAAATCCCGCATCCTTCTTGAGGAGCCGGCCGTGGTGGTCTCGTGTTTCTAGGCGCGCAGTCCGGAACCGTGCGACTGCTATGGTCGCAGGTTCGAATCCTGCTTCGGGCATGGATGTGTGTGATGTCCTTAGGTTAGTTAGGTTTACGTAGTTATAAGTTCTAGGGGACTAATGACCACAGCAGTTTAGTCCCATAGTGCTCAGAGCCATTTGAATCATTTTTTTTATTGAGGAGATTATCGGTTGTACGGATATGTATTGCTTCCTTAATGACGCAATCCCAGAAAGATGATGCTGGTGATAAAACTTCCGTCTTTTCATAAATCATAAGGTGCCTGTATTTAGATAGTGTTACGCAATTGCCGAATTTTCCGGTTGAGGAAGGCGTGTATGACGCTGATGTTCATCGCAGCGTTCTTGTACTGTGCGGCATGTCTGGCCTATATACGCTGTCCCACACTGACAAGGAATCTTGTACACACCACACTTCTTCAGGCCAAGGTCATCCCTAACCCAACCCAACAGGTTTCTCAGTTTTGCAGATGGTTGAAAAACACATTTAATTCCATATCTCCCGTGGACTCTTCCGATTCTTGGCGACATGGCATCAAAATATGGCAAAAAGGCCAAATGGTGGGTGTCTTCGTATGTTCATTCTGCTCCATACACTGAACCCTCCTGGGCCTGAATGCATTACGTATCTATCCCTCAGTGTAGCCGTTTTGTCGGAACACTGCCTTCAAATGGTGTATTTCACTCGACAGGCTCTCAGGATCAGATATCACATGTGCCCTATGAACTAACGTAAGTAATGTACTTCTGCATTGTGCAGGATGATGGCAGCTTGTGGCCTGCAGATATAGATTTGTGTGCGTCTACCGCAACCACCTGAAGACGTCGGACAGTTGCTCCGAGGAAATATTGTGGAATTTGCACAATGTGATCCGGCGGCAAACCTATGAAGACTATTTACAACACATCCGCTGGGAAAGCGTGAAGCGTCACATTTTCAAAATATGCTCATACTTTTACTTTACTTTGAAGTATCACAAGAACTATCGGCAAAAAGAAAAGAAAATAAGTTTATTTTCAAGCTGCGAAGTGTTCCTATAAAATGCGGAAAAATAATTATTTCAAATAACAAAGACTGCATAGCGGGAAACAAGCGCTGATCCCACCCTCCCAACCCCCCAGCCCTCAAAAAAGACACAGTTTTCAACCCAAAAATTAAATGTTTTACTGAGAAAGTAACTACAGAGACAGATGCAGATTAGCTTCATCTAAGAAAAACAATTTTTTATACAAAGAAGATGATCTTAAATCCCCCCCACCGTGTATCGTGCGATTTGAGCCATGCAGAGCGACCACCTCCTCCATGGATTTTGGTACCCGGGAGGAGGGGAGGCCTGAAACACTTCGCGCCTCCCTGAGGGTGTTCTGTTTACTTCCTGATGGCTGGGTGTTGTGTGTTGTCCTTAGGTTAGTTAGGTTTAAGTAGTTCTACGTTCTAGGGGACTGATGACCATAGATGTTAAGTTCCATAGTGCTCAGAGCCATTTGAACCATTTTTTACTGCTGTGGTCGGTGGACGTATGGTGGCCAGCTGGAGCTCGAGTCGGTCACGGCACCCGTTTCGCTCTGACGCTCGTCAAGTCGCAGCTCATCTTGCGACACACTTCTGCAGGTGCGAAACTAAATTTCTATGGACCTTTAGCAATTAGTTTCTTACTTCTCACGTTAATTACCAATTCAACATTTCCCCTCCGGTCTCATATTAAACTAACTGATGGCTGCAACTAGTGTAGGCTAATCAGAGAGGCCAAGAGAGGCCGGTCATCCTCACTTTTCCGTGAAAAACTACTAGTAGTAGTAGTTGAAGCAACAACCATATTTACAATGAACTGTTGCACACTATTGTCAACAAGCGCGAAAGACGTCAGACTGTGTTATTTTCTCTTAACCGCCAGCACTAGAGAGAAAGTCAAAGGGTGAAAGCTTAACCGTAACCAAAAGTAGTCGGAGGCGTGAAGCATGTGGTCAAGAGGACACACAAATGTCAGACAGTCTGTAGACGCTCGGCTGCCATGGTAACCGTTGCGTCACAAATAGAAGTACATGGCGACGTACAGGCTGTCATAACCGTTACGTCGCCTGCTTTCGTGTCACGGGAAGCCAGATGCTGTGGTACCCCTCCCTAGGTTTCTCGTAAGTATCTTGTCCCTTGTGCAGTGAGTACGGACGAAGCCCAACCTTGTCCGAGGACTGACGAAGCTTTTTGCACTGAGGACATTACCTCATAGCAGGTGCTTTCTTTTTCAAGTTGATGTAAAACGGAACGACGTGAAATTTGTAAGAAAGGACATCGAACACCGGAGTTACACCCTTCTTCAGAAGGATTTAAAAACATGTGATTCCAGAATTCGTAGTGTGAGCAGGGCAGGTGGTTACGAGCAAGCCCAAGAGAAAGAAAAATATGCTGCTGGCAATGTTTACTCTTAAGCACAAGAGAAACTGAAAAACTTGCTGAGCGTTTCGATGGTCTGAAGAATCTGTCTAGAGGTTTGTCAAGGCATACTTCTTGTAAAGATCGTCTAGATAGTTTTATTTCATTCAAAGAACTACCCAACTAATGTGTAGCATTTCACAGCTACTTAATGAATATCACAAAGAGATGATAATCTGACACAATAATGAAGTGAAAGCTAACAGAAAGATCACGAAAATTCTAACCGACGTCAGAAGTATTTTATGTAAGCAGCTAGTTTTCAGATGCCACCATGAGTCAGAAGATTCTTGGAATCCCGGAAATTTAGGAGCCATTTCTAAATTTGTTCTAGAAACGGAGATTTGAAAGCACACTGGAAGAAACTGGGCTATTTCCGGGAGTTTTCAAAAACTGTACCGAACAAACTGATTGAATGGGCGGATGAGAAAATTTCGAAATACAACCATTCAAGTCTGGATAGAATCCCATGATATACCTCCATTGTGAATGAAGGAGCAGACGTTTCGGACAAGTCCTAATACTCTATTGCTGTCAGGCTGGTGGACTGCAATTGGATAATTCAAGAAAATTTTCTTGGGGTTCATGATGGTAATCAACCTTGAACTATTGCTGCTCTGAAACTTCCTGGCAGATTAAAACTGTGTGCACGACCGAAACTCGAACACAGTTTTAATCTGCCAGGAAGTTTCATATCAGCGCACACTCTGCTGCAGAGTGAAAATCTCATTCTGGATCCTGCTGCTTTGTCCACTGTGCTGAGTGGCTTGTTCCAGAATATTATGATATGAATACTAACTGGAGCCCTAACCTAATGGTGCTTCTGGTCTGGTGGGAAGAATAAATGGCCTACGAGCCAAGGTCTGTGAAACCATGCTCTTTTTATTCACTGTTTTGCACATTACTTAAATATAGTTTGCCAGCACAGCTGCTGTTGTACTTTATGAAATCAGTAAGGATATTTTTCCTACACGCTTCAAGGTATTGTTCAACCAAGCTTCCAAACGTGTAGCACATCTCGACCGAATTGTTGGTAAATGCATTTCATCGACCAGCGAAACGAGGTGGAACTGTAACGCCAGTTTAGTATCTGCCGTCACGAAAACCAGACGGTGCTAGGTTTTAAATGAAGTAATTGACATTCTAGACTAAAAGAGAAGGCTGTGGTTTAAGAAAGAGTCTCTTCGATTTTCTTTTCTCTGTTTTTGAAAGCATGTTTTAAAAACTGAACTGCTTTTCAGCACCCATTAGAAAATAACAGTGTTGGGACAGTGCTGTCTCAGAATCCATAACTTACATGAAAAACTTGAGAAATGAAGATAAATTGAGCCAAGAAATTTATTTTAAATTCGACGGAACGCTTAAGTAATTTGTAACCTGAAGCTTCCATGAATAGAGCTGAAATGGTGGATGAATACATTGGCAGTCGATTGATATCAAAACACAAACAGGTGTACTTCGAGGTGTTGGATAATATTGTAACACAGCTGAAAACAATATTTTCACATTGCGATAAACTCCTCTTCTTTATAATATCTTGGGGTTGAAACTCTTTTTTCCGTGTTTGCTTTAACAATACATATGTTTTTCATTAGGATCTGCCTTTAGCAAGACACCATTTTATTTTTTAACCCAAACATGATTCACTGCAGTTGCAGCCTCTTCAGTGGGCTTTTGTTTTATGACTGCTAAGGATAAAGAATGTTCTTTACTGCTTCTATACATGTAACTATTAGTTATACCTTTCTTAACACATGCTGTGGTTTATCTGATATATTGTGTTTCTAAAGTGACTATTTTGTTTCCCAGTTTGTCATCTGCAACTACCAAATGCTTAAAGTAGATAAATTGCTAAAGCCAAAATTTCGATTTGGAAATTGTTACTTCTATGCCTGAAATTAATTACTTACGTTTTCTTTTTCCTCATCTTCATCACTGTGAAGCACTATATAATGATACATGAAGATGGTATCTGTTCTTTCGTACATGTCTGAAAGAACAGATACCATCTTCGTATATATATAGTTAAGGATCACCGGCTATTTGACCATCTTGTTTTGTGCAGATGCACAAACAGTGCTCGAACTCTTAGGGGAATCGGCAGTAAACCCGCGAGTAATGAAGATAATGGGCAGGGGCATTATGAATGTAGTGCGGGACAATATGTTGCGATTGTAGGTCTCACAGGAGGCGTGCCAGAGATAAATCCATACAGTCGCACTATGCTCTGTGTCTTTGGTGGATCAGATGGATAGAGCGTCTGCCATGTAAGCTGAGGATAATAGTTTCTGGTCCTGGTCGGGGCACACATTTTCAACTGTTGTCGTCGACTAATATCTACGCCTGTATGCAGCTAACGGTACTCATTTCAATGCTATTTCATGCTATATATTGAGCTGTCACTGACACTGTTTACCAGCTGTAAAATCAAACATGGAGGACAATGGAACAGTTTAAGGTGTAAAAACAAGATGGCTGATAGTGGAACAGTTGTTCTGAATCTTCCAGAGGTGTCTGTTCATTTTTCTTTTGTGTGTGTGACAGGGACAGCTCAATATAAAGTGTTTGACAGTGATGGAGATGAGGAAAAAGAAACCACACGCACATGCACACACACACACACACACACACACACGCACACACACACACAGAATTAATTAATTTCAGGCATAGAAGTAAAAACGTTCAAATCGTAATTTTGGCTTAAACAATTTAGCTACTTTAAGCTGTTAGTTGTTGCAGATGACAAACTGTGAAACAAAACAGTCACTGTAGAACAATACATCAGAAAAACCACACCAAGTGGTTAAAAGGTATGAATTCATAATTTTATGTGTTTTTTTCAAATATCTGTAATTATGATTTGAAAAATAATAGTCACATGTATACAAACAGTAAAGAACATTCTTTATCTTTAACAGCCATAAAATAAAAAGCCCACTGAAGAAGCTGCAACTGCAGTGAATCATGTTTGGGATAAAAAACGAAATTGTGTTTTGCTAAAGGCGGACCCTATCTAAAAACATATGTAGGCTCTTCTTTAAGTTAGGCGATACCATTCAGTTCGCTAATTACGCTCAGTCTTGCCTTGCAGACGGTGTGGATGTCCTTCAGTTGCTTGCAGTTGCGTGCTGAACTGGAGACTGTATTTTCTTCCCAGAAAAAAGAAACACTTCGCTTTGTCAGTTAGGGAGACGTAATCAAAGGGATGAGTGAGAAAGAAACGGATCAAATTCTTCCGGAAGCTTTCAGACCATTTTGTCTAACAAATACAATTACTGCAACAGATTTTCTTGTCTTAGACTAAAAACATGTTTGAGGCAGAGCATGGTCCTGGATCAGTTATCATCTCTCGTTTGTACCACAACTGACAAACCAGTGCTGCCAATACTTGAAAGCCGGGACAGAAGGTATGACAATGTCATCGAATTATTCGGGAACAAGACGGATCGTTAATGTAGCTTGTTTTATAAGTAACAACGCTCAAACGCAGGTCTACTAGTTCACTTCAAAATATAAGTGAGTGTCATTTTTATTATTAATACTAAAATTATTGGCAACAATAGTAGTATTGGTGGTCATGTCCGTCGTCGTCTCAGGCGTAGTTTTAGTAGTGGTAAAGGTAGTAGTAGTTGTTGTAGTATTCGTCTTTGTAATAGTACTGGTAATAGAAATTGTCGTTAAGAACGCTAGTATCCGTACATAAAATGAAAGGTAAGGGAATTTTCCAGTATGTTTTCTCTCCTCCCCAGAATTTTCGCCCATAATCCGCCACTGGCAGTAATATCAGAAACAAGACAATTTCCTAAATCTCCTCTGTTGTTGGTAATTGACAAATGAGTCTATTGTTACGAGCATTTGAAACAAATCTGGACCTTACGATGCACTGAAAATACTTAATTTTATTTAAGGTCGACCTACAAAATATAGAATTTTTCGATACTGTATGACGAAATAGTAAGTATTTACAAGTGTTTATTGACACAAATCGACGTTGGGTGGTTATAGTTCGACAGAAATTCTCTCGTATTGTACGAAATTTTTTTTTCTCACTAGCTACATCACTTGCATGGCAAAATTCAGCTTCACACTGTATTTTACTTGGCAGATATTTTCTTAAAAATCAACTGTTTAAATTATTATTTCGGGGACCAAACACAAAGCTTCGCGCTGTGCAAGACCATATCGAATTGTTCATTACAGATTCAAGAGTTGGGAAAATTTGTTTAAATTCCGGTCAGGTTATGTTGCGATACCCTTCACGATCTCCGTGTACAAATATTTCCTCTCACTTTGAACGAAAAAGTTAAGAACATAATTAAAGAACATTTGTAGGGGTTTGAAAAACTCTCAGACACTTTTGACCTGCTGTGTCTCGTAATAACAATTTGTTTCGCAATCGATTGGAGGAGACAATAATGTTGTAATCGACGCGAAGTGTAAAATCTAAATACAGGGACAAACTTCTCAACGAAAGTAATATGAGACTGTGTATAACTTCTCTGTTTTCTGACTTAGCAGTGACGTGTGGTGCAAATTAGGTAGATGCTTCTCATCGACTTTCAAGAAAAGATTGAAGCAGTTAATTCCATAATGAAAACTTGTACATTAAAAGGAAAGCGTAAAACACTTTAATATTACCGTCTAGGTCCATCCACTGCGCAAAAGCCTTCATCAGCCCTTCTCATGTGAAGCAGCTGAAATGTAAACCATATAAATGCATTAAGGCTACTAAACCCTTTCCTTAGAATTCAGTTACTTGCATGTTACAGACAGTATGTTTTATTTACGTCGTACAGAAAGTACGTTTTACTTATAAGGCGAGGCTTCGCACACATCAGATTTTTGTGAAAGTGGGCCATAGGTCGAAGACATTTTGCAATCACGATACTAAGGTACCTGCGAAAACATCACAGACCTATGATGCCACTACTGAATTATCTGTTGAGTGCCAATATATGTGTTAAACTAAAAGCTACTGTTTTTTATGGACTATAAGATGCACTTCCTTCATAGAATAATTGCCTCCAAAATTCAGGTGAATCTTATACTCGAAATTTAATATAAAAACGTCCAGCGTTTGATTTAAAATTACCGTCAATTTTAAAAATGACCATCTATTCGAATCCGCGGGCAACATTGGATTCAGCTAGCAATTGCAGTGCATCGATGCGACGAACATGAGTTTTGGGATTCACAAGCTTGCTAACAGCCTCCCTCCCACAACCCCTCACAAACCCAGAACACTGTCTAGTCTATGATGCGTTACTCCAGTCTGCGGTGCCAGTGAACTTGAACTGAAAGTGATTTGTGTTATCGGTAACAGTACAATATCTTTGTTAGTAGTCAGTTACGTAATGGAAAAAAAGAAAAGGTACTCTTACGATGCTGGCTATAAATTGACTCTAATAACATATGCAGAGGAACATAGAAACAGAGCAGCTGAGCTGCCATTCGGTCCTCCATCAACAGAAAAAAGTCATTCGCGATTGGTGGGCTGTAAAGAAGAACTCAGAAAAATTAGGAAGACTAAATGTGCAAATAGAGGACTGAATGCAAAATGGCGGAAACTAGAAGATGACGACTTTCAGGGATTCGAAAGGTCAGTTTGGTTCCATAAACTATGAAATTATTTTTATTCTGGCTTTGCAATCCAATAATAAAAATCGCAAGAAGGTAATTTTTTTTTTAAACTGCTTGAAAAGTAAGGTGCATCTTATAGTCCGTAACGTCTTACAGTCCGTTAAATACTGTAAAACGATGAAGCAACACTACTTACAGAAAAGATGGACATACGACGTTATTTGAAAACCTCTTTGATTCAAGTAAATAAAAAGTATTATTCATCTCGCAACATTATACTATTTTCTGGATGAACTTAGCCCTGAGACAAGCAATTAAGAAATTAGACGTTTATGATAACGAAAATAGGATATTATGCAAATGTATCTGAAGCTTACAGTGGCATCCATTGTGTAGATGTTCCATAGCATTTATCGCTAATGACAATCAAAAATGGTTCAAATGGTTCTGAGCACTATGAGACTTAACTGCTGTGGTCATTAGTCTCCTAGAACTAGGAACTACTTAAACCTAACCTAACCTAAGGACATGACACACATCCTTGTCCGAGGCAGGATTCGAAACTGCGACAGTAGCGGTCACGCGGTTCCAGACTGCAGCGTCTAGAACCGCATGGCCACTCCGGCCGGCTAATGACAATCCCAGCTCTGCTAAATACCCACTCACCAGAGACACTAAGAGGTAGTTACATATACAACGTATCCTGCCACTTGCGACAGTTTGGGGTTTCTACCACTCCAGAAATGACTGTCACTCATCTGGTTTTCCCATCAACAAATGCATGAAAAATTCGTCGACAGTTTCATACTCCCATGACAAGACACTCTTTGCACATTCCGAAGCGTAGACGCTGAGGCTATGTTTTCTTTACGAGAGTCTGCAAATAATACCGTATATATACTTGGAGGATAAATATGTTATATCGTGCAGCTGCTAAAAAAATTGGTGCGTTATTCTCATAAATTTTCATCGTTTCGCTGTTACTCGTTTAACCACTGAGGACGTCAATACTGATAAAGTATTTACAGGACAAACCTACATAACGTCATATTTATCTGGAACGTCCTGCGGCACAAACTTCTTCCTTCTCAGTTGTCGAGAGCTGCTTCAGCTGATGCGTATGTGAAAATAGAAATAATGCAACGCTGCCTTTATTTCTATTTTATTCGCCTAAGAGATTCAGAGCTCGTACTATCAGCAGTGCTGTTTCCTGCAAGTGGTTGACAATATTAAGGTACACCGTCTTCTTTAAATTCGATCACTTACCTATTTCTGCGAGTTTAAAGCATATAACTAAACATTTTAATGTATTTGTTTATAAATGCATCGTTGCAGGTAAATGGGAGTGCTTACCTGACTCTCTGCTGCTTTATCAGCACAGTGTTCCTGTACCTGGTACCTGCTACACCCACGGCACAAGCAAATTCAGCGTCAGATCACCGTCACCTTCCTTAGCCTTGGTAGACCCCTGGTATACTTCGAGGAACTGAAATAATTTGTCGATTATGTGGTAATGGCA